>NW_026712346.1:14082825-14774075 GCF_030504385.1 Musca domestica | reverse complement strand
ATTTGATGCGATCTTTTCATTAAGGATTCAACATATTCAAATCATAAATAGCTTAAAACTTCCGATTTTTTTACATCATTGACAAGGCTTAAAATAAAAACTAAAACTACTAAACTACTGTGATGTTTAAAGTTCGGATTTGATAATATTCAAAATTTTTATCATTTGTTAGAGAGATCCCAGACAGTATTTATTGATATAGCTCATTTTTAAAAATGATTTATGTTAATTTGTAATATATATATATCTTTCCTTTATAGTCCACTTTTGCTATCCGTCACTTTAAGAAAAGTGAAGGACAAAGTTCATATTATTGGGTTCTCCTCATTACATCTGGCAAGCTTTTTGTAAAAGTAACTGGTAGTCAATGCATTTTTCACAATGGCATCTTCATTTTTGTTTAAAATAATAAACAAAACTAATTTGTAATTAATTTCGTGAAATAAATTTATAATTTAGTTCTTCAATACAAAATAAACGATTTGCGTTTACAATTTTTTATTAAAATAAATTTTGCTGTTATTGCCATATTATCAATATAAAATATGGCAACATGAATTCCGTAAACTTTACGTTAAAAGATAAAGGAAGGAAAGATAAAGGGATAAATGAAACTTCTAATTATAAAAAACGATCTATTTGTCCGACAACATAATTTTGTTATCTATCGGAAAGATGTAATAACCGGCCATAGTGTCCTAAATTTAAGCGCTTTTGACCGAATATCGTATTAAGATGTCCATAAATATTTAATAGTAGACGGAATTAGCAGAATATATATGAATATGTTTATATTTTAATCCTAGCGAATAAACTATGTTAAACACAGATATTCCAATCGCCTTATATGGCATTCGCGGGGCTGTACCAAGAGAAGTAATCCCACCATCGCATTCCACATAATTCCAGAGAAATCTTGTAATGATGTTATTTTGGGTAGATCCGATATTTATTATACACTAGCTGTCCCGGTTCGCGTTGCCGGCCGTACTTTTAGTCTATAACGTATATTTTTTAAAGCACAATAAATCACTGACTCCATGGTGATTTCTAAATAGAAATAAATATTCATGACAAAAATTATCAATTTTTTTTTGGTAAAAAGCTTAGCAACTTTTTTCATTCAAATTAGCTGTTATTTCGAATTTGTATTTCCATCTTTTAGAATAGTATTTAGTTTTGTCCACCTCATAATTGAGGACAGAATGATTTCAGAATAGTCACAGACAATTACTCTTTTACACCCATTACCGTAAGATGGGAATTCATTTTTTGTCATTTAAATTGTGCGTTGGAGACAGCAAAAAGTCCATATTTTTCATCATAGTATAATTCAATGACGATTAACAAAGGTTCGGTCCCGTTCTACTTTATAATATTCGTATCTTTTCACGTTTCTGCCACAATTTCCGACTGAATGAGTCCCAGTTTGACAAATCTACGTTACCAACCAATATTCAACCAATAGTTACAAATTCAGTAGAATACAAAATTTTCTTTTCTGACCAACATTTGTAGAAATTATTATTAAAAGTATGGTTAAAATGTAAAATATACTTGAAATTTGGTAGTACCCTTATCCGGAGGGTATAAACCATATCTTAACCTGCAAAAGTGATTTAAGGTATCTTGAAAGTTTAGGAAGAATTTCTGAAAGGATAGAAATTCCTTTCTTACTAAATGCCCAATTCGCTCTACTATTTTGCGCCCTTTTTATTCGGTTTTTCACTGATTGCGGTCCCAATGAGTTTTGCATTTTGAGCTCTCATTGGACGGATTATTGTCACATGAAAGAAGTAGGTCCACGTTTTGAAATGAGCCCATAACGCTTCGTCGGTCAATTTGGTTTGTTAAAATTTGAAGCACGATGTAAGAAAGATCGCCATGTAACATCGAATTGTGCTATCATTTTAAAAAAGGAAAAAAATTGAAAAAAAAAAATCTTCAACTTATTCGCTGATTTTTTACAGCAATTGTCCAAAGGTCCTTACAAAGTGTGTCAATAGAATGTACTATAATTTTGAAATTCTATTCCATTCCATTGATATAGTTATAGATATATATATATATATATATATATATATATATATATATATATATATATATATATATATATATATATATATATATATATATATATATATATATATATTATAAAAGTTTTATAAAAGTTTTATTTTTCTTGATTTTTGGGATAGACACCAGAAAAAAAAGATAAAACAAATAATTTTCGAACTTAACCGAAGATTCTATTCATCCGAAATTTTAACCAGTTGTGGGGGAGATACCAAATATTGACGGAAATAAGCGATTAATAGTGGGCCAATATTGCAAATTTATGTCGACTATTGTTTACATTTACGAATGTCAAATGTTTTAGGAACCAGTGCGCCCCATTCTCGCTTCTGTCGTGTGGTCTTCTCCTCCATTGTAGGCAACCATAAAAGTATTCCACAATTGATAATCGGTCTAATTATACATATAAACACATACTGTTCCATTTTATATATGAAGCTCCAAGGAACAGTGGCAATCATTAGTAAAATGTTGATGCAAAATTTACAACTCCAACTGCTATAAGATGGACCTCTTCAAAGCTGTAGTTGGAATTGTTTCATTCCAATGATACTACTTAAGAATAACTATAAAATTAAAATACAAATAAATAGGTATATTTGAAATGTCAGGCAAGTAATAGTATTGAACAAGTTTAAAAAACATTAGGTTGGGTCGAGCAGAACTTTAAAAACCCCCTACCATAAGATAAATTACTACTTTATTTACACTTACATACATACATTACATTACATATTTAACTGGAAAAGCATGTGATATGGGTTGGAGAATGCAATGCAATTTTCTACTACAAAGTTTGTTATGTATTACAAATACCAGATTTGAAAACATTCCGTGAAATGGGGCTAAAGTAATCAAAATAACGAAAATCGGGAGGTACCGTTATATGGGGGCTATCGGGAGGTAACCTGCACAGCCAATTTTCTGTCTAAGACTGTAGTATTCCTTTGGAACTTAAAATACAAAATTTAAAACAAAAACAGTGAATAATGTCGCTAAAATCATCAAAATACCGAATATCGGGAGGTACCATTATATGGGGACTATATGGCCCATTTACGAACTTAAACTGCCCACTGGCAAAATAAACATGTCTGCAAAATTTTAGCCTTCTATCTTGATTCGTTCGACAAATAGCGTGGTTACAACAGACGGACGGACAGACAGACAGACACATAGACGGACATCGCTAAATCGGAATAGAATTTTAAGCTGATCAAGAATATATATACTTTGTTGGGTCTTACATGAGTATTTCTAGGAGTTACAAACGGAATGAAAATCTTAAAATACCCTCCATATTATGGTGTAGGGTATAAACTTTCTTGAAAGGTAAACCCTATATAAGTTGTTTATTATCGGTTTATATTTTTTCATGTTTCATTTTTTTCGGGATTTCATGTTTGACGAAAGTAATACCGATAAACGAAATCATGATGAATATTTAATCATGGTGTCAGGTTATAAAGTCTGTTAAGTTAAAGTTAGTAGCCATAGTCGCCATATATATGTATCATCCGATTTCATACCTAATTCTTTGAAAAGTCATAATGTAATATTAGGTTTTTTTGGAAAAATATAAACGATCTAAAAATACCTCTTTCAAAATTGATAGATCTGGGGAGTGCAGATATCCTCACTTCGTACGAATGCGACTTGAATGATTTTTCGACGATAAAGGTCATGCCTTCGATCTATAAACTTGAAAGGACAGTTTTATTTAATCCTGTTGCCCTCGTCTTCTCATGTAGGATCGTTGGAACGTTGAGTGGTGAATCATATATGTTGGCACATTTTAAACATCTTATTTTCATGGCACGCATTTGTGCAAATTGATGTGACTACATCTAGAAAATTGTCTTTATATAAAATATATTCTAATCTAGAACGCTAATATTTCGAATGGAACAACTCCTACCACCCATGAAAATTACATGGTCAAATTAAGCTCAAATATTCCCTTCAGTTGACCGACTCCATGTTTGTAAGTTTTAATTGTATTGCTTGAGCACAAGTTTTGTTTTTTGTTGTCCATGAATGAATATTAATTAAACAGTTGTACACAAATCCAGAGACTGAGTTGCTTAATTAAAACAAAAGTTGCAACTCATGAATTGAAAATGTGACAAATCTCCTTAAAATTCATTTCAGTTCTTGCAAAGCCTAGTCGAAATCTCACTGATAACATACATATTTAGTTGAAACTCAGCAGGCAAATTTTATTCATTTCAGTAATTTGAACACAAAATTTAAAAAATACGAGTTTAAGTAACTGCTATAAATACAACACTAAAATAAAAAGAATTTTGTTGAAAATCAATGTTAGTTTAAACTAAAAACAAAAAATGCCAATATGAAAGATATAATTGTGAACATGGACAACACAGTATCTATGAATCATTCTCAACATTTATGTGTGGAGTAAAAGTAAAGTGCTAAGACAAAGCCATAGCAAGCCCGTAGATTCGCCAGTTGGGGTGTAACCCTTCGGTGAAATGTTTAAAAAAACAGCAGTCAAGTCAATGAGAATAGTCGAACTATTTCAATTATCGAACGAGCAAGCACTTGTGTACGTGTTAATGCTTGTCATTTGCTTGTAGCCACTCAATCACCAGCTACAGCCAATTGATCATCGAAACAGAAATGCAATAGGCGTGCCATGCAGACACTTTGAAATTAATGAGGCCAATTTATGTGAGCCAACACGAACTCATAAACTGTAAAACTCAAAATCCAAATTGACTTTCAGGGAATCGATAAATACACTTATGCTCACCACGGACTTACTGTCGCATTTAAAACAATAACAATAAAATCCAGACAGAAAAGCTTGTGAATTATGTGAAAAGCCATCAAAAGATGCCAGCAAATGCAAATCGTAAAAATTTAATTACAAAATTGCAGAAAAGAAGCTATTTGCCACATGAAGCCACCAGGCGTCGCCACAAGACGTTTACCAAAGGACAATGAATATTTTATTATCTAAAGAGGAAAGGAAAGAGGCGAGACATTTACATTGTTATCATCAGGACTCTTGGACAATACCAAGTGAATGACCAATTTCTGCTAAGAAAGCTAAAGAATCTGATTTATATTTATTCAAACACACAAATCAATGTTTAAAAATTAGCTAAGCAAATGTTTTAAAAATTAGCTAACTACTTATACATATAATTCCATAATTTCGTATGAGGTTACAATTTCTTTTGAAATTTTTGCTGACACTCAAACACCGCTTCTATCATCGAAATCGAACATTGCCGCATCAATACGACCGAAAGAATTTAATTATCAAATTAGGTGGCGTACTTTTCACATCGATAAAATATCGTAAGAGTTATTTGTGAGGGGATATGTGGAAGAATTAGTCACAGCCGGATTCTGTTATGAAGTACCAGAAAGAGTGAATCGATATTTACCATTTTCACACACACGTTGGCAAAAATATTGGAATGTATAAATATTGTTGAAAATCGGAAATTTATTATTATTTAAAAACAGTGGACCAATATTTTCCATTTCTAAAATGGACAGTCGATTCGTTTTATGTGAGATATATGTTGAACTTTTGTAGTGAAGGTGCATTCGTCATTAGGTAAAGAAAATATTTTTCTGGATTCTAACGTGCTCCACTTTAAACTAGAAACATCAGTAAGATCGGTAGAGTTTAAAAAAACAGAACCGTTATACCAAAACGGGGACCAATATAGACAATTTTATACTCCAAGGACTTAAATATTTTTTTTGACTATTGCAGTCAAAATACCGAATATCGGAAGTACCATTAAGTGGGGGTTATACGATATCTTATCTCATTTTCAACAAAGCTATCAGAGATACAACACAAACCACCATGCCAAATTTTAAAGCTCAACGTCAAATATGTGGACAGACGGACATTTTTAAATCGACTAAGAATTTATGCTGATCATGAATATACAGGGTGAGGTGAAAAAACTGCAACCAACTTCCGACAGCTATTAAATTATTTCAGTGACAGCTCATTATAATGTTTAGAAGTGTACAAAAGTATTTTGGTGAGAATTTTCCAGAAAAAAAGTTATTCGTGATGGAATTTAGGCGTGATAGTGTATTTTCCTTATATTTGGCTTGAAAACCACAAGTGGCTATAGTTAGAGTATTCCAGCATTTAAATGTGAATAAATCTTTTTTGTCTCGTACCATCGCTCGTCGGGGAAGTGGACGGAAGAAAACAACAATATCAGCAAAAATGGTTCGAAAAGTAAAGACGCGACTTGACTTGATCGAAACCAACTAACTGAAAAGAGCTAAAGAGTTGATTCACTTGACCGAAAGTGTTGAACTGCCGAATTTGGTTTTCTCTGATGATTCGTTGTTCAGCAGTTTGTAAACAATCAAAATTATCGTGTTTACTTGCCAAAGAGGTCACCTTCGGTTGGCCACCAGAACTCAAGCGCCATGGCGCCATAACAGCCGTGGCATCAGAATAAATGCCGAATATTCTAGCGAGAATATTCTGGAGGGTGTATTCCTGTTGGAATGTCTAAGCCGCAGACCTTAGACATTCCAACAGGACTTAGACCCATCGCATTCAGCACGCGCCACCCAAGAATGGTTACAAAATGAGGTTCCTCGCTTCATTTCCAGCTAAAAAATACCAAAACGTCGATCACCTCAAGCAAGCGCTTCGCCGGGAATGGGCATGCGACCATTTCATTGGCCGTTTGAAGACCATAATTCTTGCCAAAGGTGACCAATTCGAACAAATCTAAACAACCCCTCGATTTTTTCAAGCTTCGCATGCAGGAAATTCTACACATTTTAGGGCAACTTTATAAAATATTCATTTGATGTTGCAATACCGAATATCGTGAGGTACCGTTATATGGGGCTATACGAAGACGTGGACATGCATATTCAATTTTCTTTCACAGGCTGTAGTACCCGTTACGAACTATTATCACGAAATTTGAAACAATTCCGATGAACAATGTCGCTAAAATCATTCAATGCCAAAAGTCCTCCAGGTCAAACACACATTTGAATATAATTTTGTCAAGCTACTTAAATTTGTTTCGGAAGCTAGAGTAATTTCCACAGACGGACGGTCATCGTTAAATCTATCTGGAATGTTATGCTGATCAAAAATATATATACTTTGTGTTGTCTTAAATGTATATTTGTTGGTGTTACAAACGGAAAGACAAACTTAATATACCCTCCATACTATGGTAGAAGGTATAAAGCTGCTAAAATTCTCATTAATGAAATCTACAATTTAATTTTCAATCCTTTTAATTTGTACCTCTGCTTTTTACGTCGATTATGGAAATTATGTTTCTTTTGCATAAATTTAAGTAAAAAAAAAAAACAATGTACAATTTTGATGAGCTAACATCTACAGAATTAAAGTTCACTTTCATTCGTGAACTCACAAATTAGCCTTTTCTCTCTGGGTCGTAATGAAAGTTGAGGTTTCTTGCTACTTTTATCCTCATTACAATTCTCTTCTACTCTAATTCTTCCAGCATTTTTTCATTTCACATCCCCGACTCTTTTGGCATTTTATTTATTCTGGTGGTGGCGCTGGTTTCTTTAATCCGAGTTGCAGCAAAAAGCTCAGTCGAAAAGAAAATCAACATTAAGAATTTGCTCATAAATACAATGCAACAGAACCACGGCAAACTTTTTCTTCTCTGTAATGAAACTGGAAAACAATGCGTAATTAAAAAGAATGCAATGGTGGCAAAGGAACTCTTCATGCGTACATACAGTTGAGGCAAAGAAAATGAGGGCATTGCAAAGAAACAGGATAGACAGCTTCCTCAAGACGATAGTGTTGTTATTTTTTCATCCAGTTTTTATCGAAGTTTTTCACACGGATTAAATAGTTGCAACGAAACTTTTTACTAGTGGCATTTTGTAAATATGTGTGTATGTATGTAGTACGACGTTCTTATATCGAAGGCCGATACTGTTCGCAATGCAGACATTTGGTTTAAACATTCCTCATTATTGTATGAAACTGAAACCCGAAAATAACTTAGGATTATTATACTTTGGAGGGAATTTAACCGGAAATATAACATTCATTTGCAACATTTTGTTTACACTTACACAGCTAAGTACGAGTTGAATGCTGCAGGTCAGAAATGACCATTGTACCAATGTTTCTGGGTCAAACGCAAATCTCAAACAAAGGGCATTATGGCAATGTTGAAAAGTATTATGTGGCAGTTGCAACAACTTGTGAGGTTATTATGATATTATGCAATAATACAACATTTATTATTCCTAAGGTCGGACAGTTTTGTGATTTAAATGTCTCCATTTATTTGTAAGTTTAACCATCTTTAAAGATAAATAAATAGTTTGACACAATTCCTATAAACTTTCATGAAATATTCACTGAAACCCTTAACAACTCTAAATACATTACAATTCCTCAAATGGACAGTTGCCTTGACTTAGAAGGTTTTGTGCAAACTTCAACATGTTTAACTGCCAAATCGGTTTAAAATAGCTCAAAATTCTTTAATTTATATATTAATTAATATACCAGTTATATATCCTCTGCCATAAGATTATCATTCCGGTAAATGTTTAGGCTCCGTAAAGAATTTGCATTCTTAAGTAGATATTATTATGATGTTCTGTACTTTAATGTTTGAGCCTCAATTTCTAAATGAAAGAACTGTAGAAACTTTGAATTTTCCGTAGGTTGGCTCCATTCTCTCATTGAATGTGAAATAGTGCCACTATTTGATATATCCCCCAATATAAAAAACTTAGCTGGAATTTGGCAAGTGCCGTTCAATGTAGGATTTAAAACAGCCTCCATATTACGGCAACCTTCCAATATTAGGAATGTTGAAGATTCTACACTTATTTACTTTTCGCCGCGAATATCAAGCTATTCTAAAATGTTTTGACATATTGCCCATGTAATGCATATCCAAAATGTCCTCACATTGAGGACAACAAATTTGGCTGTTTGAACAATATTCTTTAATTATCACAAATATTCGACTGATAAAACTCTACAAGTTTCCTATGTACATGATTCCCCACGATTTCTGCAAATAAAGGCCTGCAACAGTTATGCTGTCATTATGAGAAGGTTGTCATTATAAAAATGGTTTCTAAGACATTTTCTTAGATTTCCTCGCAGTATCCTTTTAAGACAACACCGGATGTAAACACCGGATGAAGATGAAATGCACCGACGTATACCACTTCATCTAATATTTAAAAACATATTGGAGTGATGGAAAATTTGAAGAGAATCTAATGCTTATTTTGCATTTTCTGAGGATATTCAAAATTTTGACCCTTTGTTGGGGAGGTGCTGGAAGGAGTGTACTGATATATATTCCATCTTCACACCAGAAATGTAAGGATTTGTGAAATTGGAAGAATGTATATTTCGTTTTTTTTTTTTTTTTATAAGAGTTACTAGCTGGCCCGGTCCGCGTTGCCGGCCCGTAGTTTTAGTCTTTAATAGCATAAATATTAAAGAGGTTTTAATTTGAGAGTTTAAAACCTATTAAATCACATGTATTAAAAGGTATAAATTATTTGTTTTTAATAGCCCTCTACCCCCAAATTTGCCTTAACACACATTTAAGCGAACTCGATTCGAAAATATGAAGCTAAGATGCCAAATAAGGGAAAAATCAGTTGAAAAATGTGACCAAGGCGCTGGAAATTGCCGAAATCAGCTGAAACTTTCATATAAGGGTTATACCAAAGCATGGTCCTATTCTTATAATTATTTGAAAAAATGTGTTTTTCTTCCTAAAATCTCAAATTACCAACATTTGAGGAATTTGAAAGGGACTACATCATTTGAGGGACTACATCAATTTAGACCGACCTGATATATATTTTGTACAACTGATTCTTCATGAAACTCCTAGGACAAATTTAAAACTATATCGTAACTTTTGCGAAGTATAGAGCAAAATATTTGAGGCCCTTTGTGTTTGGTTAAGCTATATAAAATGGACCCTAAAAACGTTTGACCCGAACCCCCTTTTTGGGATTTTTATGTACCAACCAAACAATTTTCCAAGTATAATTTCCCGCAGTGTAATTACTGATGATAGCGCATAGTCACCGTATAACGTTACATGGGAGTTAAGGTTACTTTAAAGGTTTCGGAAGAATTTTCCAAGGATATGAATCCTTTTCTTTCTAAATTTTCAATTTGCTCCACTATTTTGTATAGTCCGCATATAACAGTGCTCTTCATATTCGGTATTTCACTGATTGCAGTCCCAATGAATTTTGCATTTTAAGTTCTCATTGGATGGATTATTTCCATATCTAGTCAATTTCCATTGACATTTTTTTTTTGGATTTTTTTTCCGATTTGAGAATTTTTGCCATGAGAATTGAAAAAGTAATTATCTTTTAACTTTGGTGTGACCGCGTTAAGTTATTTCGATATCATCTGACTGACTTCCATGCAACCCGCCATCAATTTCAGTTCTCAAGAAATCAAGTCAATTAAATAAATTGGTATTAATATTCGAATTTTTTAAAAAAAAACCCTACAAATGTACATTAGAAAAAAGTAAGTCAAAATGGAAAAAAATCATGCAAAATAAAACATTACTATTGTACATTTCAAAATGAAAATGTTAATATATCACATTTTTACGCGATTTTTTTGAATATTATCCTTTTCGGAAAAGAGACAATTCCGAATTTGTATGAATCTTTAAAATCAGATCAGCGGTTCTTGAGTTATAAGCGTAGTAACTAACACAACTTACATTTATATATATAGATATTTATTCAAAATTTTGACTCTTTCTGTCCCATACAACATGAAGTGGTTCGAAATAGTCTTTTTCGCACCTGTCATAGCACTGATATTGGGATTTGTAAAATATGAAGAAAATTGGATGATCTGTGCTTATTGTACACAGAAAATTATTTTCTGTGACAATTTTTGAACTTTTGTGGGGGAGGTACCAAAGGCCGTGGACTTATATTGCCCATCTTCGAACTCGATCTAAGTTTGTCATTAATATTACGATGTACAAAGTCGGATGCTACTTTCGACAGTTATCGTGCGCACCAGCTGGCTGATCTGGCCCAAACATGTACGTCGTAATATTAATGCCAAGTTTAGATCGAGTTCAGAGAGAGAGAACATCAGTCCACTCCTGGTACCTCCCCCCAAAAGGTCTAAATTTTAATAAAAAAATATTTCCATTAACACAAGATCAGGTGTGAAGATGGAATATATATCATAATAAAAGCGCGAAATGAGCATCCGATTCTCTTCAAATTTCACCCATCCTAATAATTTTACTAACACATATCTGGTATGAAGATGGGATGTATCGAACCCCTCCTTCTTGTACCTCCCCCACAATGGGTCTAAATTTTGAATAATTATATCTCTCATGAAATGCGAAAGAATAATCTTGTACATCTCACACAAAGGTTAAAAATTTACAATACTTATATCTCTTAGGACTTGCGAAACAATTAGGCGATTCTTTTCAATCTTGACATAACATAATTTTTTCTCAATCAAAAATCTGATGTGAATTTATCGACTCACTGCTGTACTAGAAGCACAATCTTAAACTATTTAAACTGTCTTAACAATTTAAATTGAAGTGTACCAAAATGAAGTTAACGGTGTATGATGGATTGAGGTAGTACCTGGTAGAGTTAGTACCAGTAAAAACAAAAATCGATTCAGATTCGATGAACGGGTTGTGCTGGAAATCCGCAATTTGGAATTAAAAAAAGATATGTGAAAGAGTTTTTAGTGACTCGCATTGAAAGTTCATGAAAATAAATATAGGTTCATTAATTTTGGTGAACGAAAAAAGGAAAGTCTCGAAATGTAGTAGTATGAGAAACAGTGTTGGCATGCAGACTTTAATTAAATATTTATTTCCAATAATAAAAAGTACTGCATTTTTTACCACTTTTAATAGATGAATGGATACATTTTCTTATTACTAGATTCACTATTGGCATGTAGGATTGAGATCAGCAATTGGTAACATTTATGTTAAGTTGGTATACGAATTAAACTGAAATTGGAATTTATCGGAAATTTGTATAAGCTTACGTTATGTTCAATTTCAGAATGAGGTGGCTTTGGATATTATAACTATATGAAAGTACTAAATTTTAAGGCAGTTTTATTCAGTGAATGTTTTGCTACTGATTTCCTAGTTTTGATTGAAAAAATACATAGTTCTGGAAACTTTTTCCAATTGTATTGAAAACGCACAAGATTTTAATGCATGATACAATAATTAACTTCAAATTTACTTATATACAACAAGTGGTTTTGTCAAGTTGAGACTCTTTTCGCAGCATTTTTATTTGAGATAAATTCCCAAGAAAAGAAAAAATGTATGAAATTACTGTACTTTGTAATTTTTCGGCATCGACACAACTCATCGTCGCCTCCTGATGTTCGGTATTTTAGCGAAAATTCACATATCTAGTTTGTTAAAAAGTTAACCGTGTTAACAGTTTTCTTTCATCTTCAATCAAATCTCATTTTGAGTTCAATTATCGATAAAATAAGGAAAAATCTCATTTGAAATTCCAGTGAACTCTTAATTCCAATTATACAAATATAAATAAGTCGAACAGCAGTAAGTTCGTGCGGGAAATGTCGATCACATGGAGTTACCATTATATTGGGCCTATACGGGGACCTGTAAATGAAATTTTCGTCATTGGCTATTATGATATTCATATACGAAACTTGAATAAAGTCGCTTAAATCATCAAAATACTAAATATTGGGAGGTACCATTATATGGGGGCTATACGAAGACCTTGACCTAGATGTGCCATTTTCTCTCATAGGCAAATTTGAAACAAATATTAGGAAACTAATATTTGGAGGCACAGTTGTAAAAGAACTATATCAAATATTAGGCCTACAGTGACGGTTATATGCACAGATATTTCCTAAATAAAGGGCATAAAAGCATTCAGAAAACAATCATAAGTCTGTCAGTTATATTTCCATTTTCAATACCAAACCTAACACACATCAGTGTAAAATAATATCACCCTATCGAAAACTAGGGTGATTTCCACAGAGGGCCGGGCATCACTAAATTTACATAGAATGTTATGCTGATTAAGAATATATACATATAATAGGTGGTGTCTAAAATTTATATCTCGAGGTATTACAAACGGAATGACAAACATAACATATTCTCTACACTATGTAAGAGGGTTTTAAAAAACACATTTCAAAATTCAATTCTAATTTTTGAAAGGTTCGGTACAAATTGTTATACATACAAATATATCACATATACATACAAAATAATAAGTTCTTCCCATTAAAAAATATCTTTGTTATTTCAAATATCTCCCAGAGATACAATTAAATTGTAAAGACCAACTCGTGGAAGAACTAAATAGCAAATATTGCGCACTGCCAGCCAACAACTTGATACGATTCTGCGTTCAAGTACAAGTTTAACAAAGAAATACATAAATATTTACAACAGTTTTATCAATACAAACATAACAATAAACACTTTTGATATCTTCTCATGGACGGCAGCCATCTGAAGAATTCTCCTCCGACTCCGATTTGCCGTGTGCGTCAAGCCAAATTCGTATTGTGTGCTGTAATGAGAAAAATTATGAATAAGAGCGCAGCACTATGGTTTGAAAGTGTTTTGGGGTCCTATGTACCACATCACCATATAAAACAACCATGCAATCCAAGTTCTCAATAGTACACTTTTTCTATATCTCTATAGTACATATTCTTTATATGTAAGGCGGAGAATAATTGCCAACTTGCAACCTAAAAGTCATTGAATAAATTCAGAAATCTTTCGTTACATTACAATTTCATCAGACTTCGCATATATGTTTGCAGATGGATGGGTTGCACTTAGTTCTTCTTAATGGTTAAGCGATGCATCAGTCCCTCAACTATTTTATTAACATATTATCAACATATTTGCACTTGGTGGTAAAGGAGGAGGTATATAGTCGTCATTATTTTTGGTATCGTCATTATGCAAGGGGTATGAACCTGACGTCACCAGAACTTGTTGCACAGCTCACTATATGGCCAGACTCTGACTTGAAAGAAAAAGACAAATTTTCAGGAGGCGAGTAGCCTCCTTTTTTAGTATAAATTTCAGATATTTTGGAGGTTTTATCCACGGAATCGTGGCAATATAGGTTCAAGTACCTTTCTGTTTTATGTGTCCTTAAAGTTTTCAATATATACACATGGCTTTAATTTAATAGTTAGAAAGTTAATGGGTATAAAGTACATTTGTACATTCTAATATAATGTGTAGACTTTTTAGGGCAGCACAAATCGACAACGGACAAAACTGTTATTTATGCATTGTACGTATTTATTGGGTAAGTGGAACTATTCGAATAATATCATTTCAGAAGAGAATATAAAATAAAGAATTATTTTCACCACAATATACCAACAAAAAACTGAATGGCGATCTTTCATGTCTAAAATTTGCATCTAACTTTCAACGCCAGGACGTACATCGTGTTTCTGCGAACATGTTTTAACAAACAACAAGTAAAAAATAAGCTAAGTTCGGCTGGGCCATTTGGATCAAACTTGAAAATTTTCAAAAAAATATCGTCGGAAAATACCGCTCAAATGAACGGCGTTATATTTTGGCTATACGAAGGCGTGATGATGTATACGTATTTTGTTTTATAGGTTGTTTAGCTGTTCCGAACATTACATTAGAAGTTTGAAAAAATTCACATAACAATTAAAAGTTTTTATGGGAGAATTCGCTATGATTATAATTATAATTTAAAGTTCAAAAGACTAAATATGCCGAAGCATTTGTATCCTTTAAATTCGGACTTGTATTGCCCATTTGATATATAGCTATATATATCCAAATCTGAACCGATCTTGATAAAATTTGGCAAAGATATTTCTGAGCTGTATTTCATATATTTCCCTGCATTTCGTTGTTGCGGAGTGCATATTACGGCTGTGGGTAACAAATACAACAAATCGGATGAACAATATATATGGGAGCTATAGCTATATCTGAACCTATCTTCACCAAATTTGGCATACTAGATTCTAGGATTAGGCCGTAAGTGCCAAATTTCATCCCATTTGGGCAAATATTAGACGTTCTGTGCACAATAAAAGGGAAATAGGACGAAGTTATATATGGGAGAAATATCCAAATCCGATTTCGATCAAATTAGGCATACTTATTTTCAGGCCTAATTTGGTTGTATGTGCAAAATTCCATATTATTCGGGCTTATATTACACGTTTGGTGCATAATAAAAGAAAATCGGACGAAGATATATATGGGAGCTATATCTAAATTTTTAGCGATTATCTCCAATTTCAATAGGGTTCGTCCTTGGGCCAAACAAATGATTTGTGCAAAATTTCATCTGGATCGTGTAATAAATGCGAACTGTACTTTGTTCACAAAAATACATCGACTCAGAATGTGATTCTATGCAGATCGTCAAAAGGAACTATGGGTCTATCTCGTTTCCCTTTGCCTGTTACAAACAAATGCACAAAGATAATACCTGACTTGTGGTGTATGGTATAAAAATATAGAAACACATCAGTTGTTAACTGCTTTGCCGAATTGACTCAAATTTTCTTTTGGTTATTTGTAATTATAGTGGAAACGTTTTCATGAATGACAATTTTGAGAAAAGTCTCTAGAAAAACGCGGAAAATTGCGATTTTAACGAACGGCCACAAACGCAGACGGGTATAGATTGATTGACATAGGATTTTGCACAAACATGGTCTTCTAAAAGTTACGAATTCAAAATTAGTTTTGATTTGGAAAATATTGCTAATACTTACAATTGAGGTTTAAAAATTTAATTAAATACGATGATCCAACGAATACATAGAGATAGTGATGAATAGGAAATAAATCATAAAGTGGACTTCTCGTAATTTTTTTAACAAATAATTTATAACCTCAAACATTGGAGCACATTTAGTCGACGAATATTAGGAGATAATATTATATGAGGGCTATATCTAAATGAGAACAAATAAATACTTTTTGTAACATCAATAATCCTAAGAATAATATGTGCTAAGTCTGAAAGACACATATTAAATATGGCAAGCTCTATCGTAATACCGGAGAGGCTCCCGACAAAGATTTGTTCTCTTTAACATACTTTATGGGGTCCATAACTTTTATAAACCGATGACACCTTATTTATAATAGTTAAATTCAATTTAGAAATTATTATCGATTCTGACGACGAAAACTTCAACAAATTGAAAACATATATACAAGCGTACATGCAACATGTCATTCATTCACCATAAATATGTATTCTGCACTCTAAATAAATAAGTTGAAACGTAGACAACAATAAACCACAAAACAAAGAAAACAGCAATAAGCATGCACACCGCCAAATTTGTAGATTGACGATAGTAGCAAGCCAACATTGTTTATCAAAGTGTAGGCTTTTTAAAGACAGAAAACCTAACCATTTACAACTTATATTAGGTTCCTAAAAATATGCATTACACGCTAATACTATGGGCCAGCAACGCAGTCCGGGCTAGCTAGTGTGCATATAAAATCTACATTTTTGGGAGGTACCTCCGATTCTGATGCTATATCCCAAATTCCACATGGAATTTCAAAAATTTGTATAGCCTATGTTACTTTCAGGCGATGTTGTAGTACACTTGGAAATTTACAGTAAAATCTGTGCAGCGGTTTTCGAGTCCAAGAACTCCTAAGAACTCCAGTTCTTCTTTTATCAATTTTACCACCTCTTCCTATCTACATCATTTTGCTACTCTAGATGTGCAGGGTAAGTGTATCAGTAGTCGGCACTTTTAGGATTTGAGCGTTTTTAATCGCTCACCATTCTGAGTGGAACTTTTCAATTATTACAAAGTTAATTTATTCAGATTCGAAAATTTGTATAGTTTTTGCAATAATAAATAAAGTTTTAATAACTATTTATTAAAATTCATAAATTTGTAGTTTATTGAAACAATGATTTTTTGCCAGTAGTCGGCACCACTTGCCAATTGTCGGTATGGCATGTTCCAACAGTCGGCATACCAATTATTTTGCAAGAACAATTAATAATAATAATAAATTAATTCATTAAAATATAATATTTTTGTTTAGTTAAACTGATTCGACGTCTTTATTGTACTTTTCTTAAGAATATGAATTGTTGAGGACCTTCACAGACAAAAATTTAATTTTTATTAGAATAATTCATCTTTTCTTAGCGAAATTGTGCACAAAGATAGCTATATAGTCAGCTATCTTTGAGAAGTAAACAAAATACATTTAGTTATAATAGTTTCATTTATTTGGGCTTAAAAATAAAAAGTGCCGACTACTGGGACATGCCGAACTTAGGCACACTTACCCTATAGAATGTAATTCAGGACAGCTTCTCGTTCCTTAGCAAAATAATCACCTAACTTAATTTCGTAGTGTATTTTCTGCTATGTTATGTTATTGCTGGCCACATTTTTTTAAATGGGTGTTAACCAGTATCATTTGCAATAACTATGAAAATATATAAGACATTTACATTCACTTTGAATACCCTGCATTGTACAAAGTACTATGATTATATATCAATATTCGTCCAACCATCCATATTTTACAATAAATAATTGATTTTGGCATATATTTTGAAATCTGGTACGGATTTTGGCATATACATCCACGTTTCGATGCTGCGTAAAACTTTTACATTTCATTTCTTTTTTCGTCCCATTGTGCAGTGTACCTAGAATAAACGAGTACTCTTTTAGTTACTCTCGTCGCTATATCTGCATGACCATAAATTTATTTATTTCATTGTGTTTGTTTTCCGACACGATATGCTTTGGAACATCTCAACTCGTTATCCTTCCTCCTCATTATTGTTTACACTCATAATGGGCAACAAAAACAGCCCAAAAGCCCTTGGACAACAAACGGAGACTGTGGTGTAGTCATAACCACAGCCATAGTGGCACAAGTCTTAATAACCGACCGAACGGCCACCGACAACTGAACGAACCAAACGATTCCATCCCACCAGATTCCAGGCCGGGCAAGCCAAGACGACCATAAATGAGTTCATGCAAACATTCAGATGTAAGATGACTGCGGCGACAATGGTCGGATGACTGGAACGTGGATGTATCCATAGGCGATCTGTACCTTAAGCGTGCAAGGTTAAGGAAGGCAAACAAAATATGGAGAATGTTTGTTGGTGTGTAAGACGCCTGGCCTTTCATTGCCGCATGATAGCGGAGATGATGAGCACAGCACGCTTTTGCTAAGCGAATTGTGCCACCTATTCAAATATTTACAAACACCGTAGTGGCGATAACAGTGTCAGGTTACCAGGTACAAATGTCGAGGCTTTTCAATGCCGTACCAATGAGCCGATGGTATTGTGCGTGTGTCTGTGCGCCTGTTGGTTATTCCAATGTTGCTCATTTTTATCGCTTATCAAGATAACTAAATTACAAACGCACACAAATAATAAGGCAAGAAACGAACTATAGTTAGTCATAAGTTCCCCCACCTATCAGCCATTTAGGAAGGCAACGAAGAGCCTAGCAAGACACCAAGCATCCTGGAAAAGATGCTCAATAACGACTGCTTACCGCAATCAGCACCCCAGGCGCAATGTGATTATTCGAGTAATCACATTTTTGCTTCATTTATAGAAAACGATTTGTGTCACTAAGTAACGAGGGGATAGGTTGAAAGTTAAGTGTTTCTTAGACAATTTTTCGATAACTGCTAAATTTCGTTTTGTAACCAAATTGTGAGATGTTGGGGGTCCAATTTTTATTATTCTTCTCAATGCGTTTGGCGATTTTATTTTAGACTTAGGGACATATCACTCTAGCTTCCGAACGAAATGAAGTAGGTTGATAAAATTATACACAAATGTGTATAATGTCTGCAGAACTTTTGGTATTGGAAATGGGTGGTGTAGGTCCACGTTTTGGTATAGCCGCCACATAATTGTACCTCCACGTTTTGGTATAGCCGCCATATAATGGATTTAAGCGACATTATTTACCGGAAATGTTTCAAATTTGGTATTTGAAGTTCGAAATGGATACTACAGCCTATGACAGAAAATTGTCTGTGCAGGTCAACGTCTTTATATAGCCCCCATATAACGGTACACCCAATATTCGGTATTTTGATGATTTTAGCGACGTTATTCACCGGAATTTTTTCAAATTTGGTGTTTGAAGTTCGTAATGAATATTACAGCTTAAGACAGAAAATTGTCTATGCAGGTCCACGTCTTCGTATATCCCCCATATAACGGTGCCTCCCTTTATTCGGAATTTTGATGATTTTAGCTACATTATTCACCGATTTTTTTTATTCAAGTTTCGCACTTGTTTCGTCAAATAGACCCTAAAATAACGGCTACATTCGGTATTTTTAAGATTTAAACAGAATTTTTAACGGATTTTATTTTTTTTTAAATTGCCAAATTCGTTCCAAATTGTGAAGGGTATTCGAAGATCGGCCTGGCCGAGCTTACAGTTTTTTTACTTGTTAATTCTTGCATTAAGTTGTCCACATAATTCAGTTTTTGT
Organism: Musca domestica; assembly: GCF_030504385.1. NCBI lineage: Eukaryota > Metazoa > Arthropoda > Insecta > Diptera > Muscidae > Musca > Musca domestica. Next base: position 14,754,391 of record NW_026712346.1, on the reverse strand, counting down.
ATGCCACTCGATACTCGTTACCTTGGGGGGATTGAATCGATTTTTCTCTGCTGTTGAGGGTATATTGAATCACCATTATCGTTTACAGCCCTTCGAAATAAGTACTTTGTGCCTAGAATTTTGGTAGTAATAATGATAACATATATGGTCTAGACTTAATGCATTTGGTAACTCTCTATATTCAGTATTTAAATGATTTTAGCGTCAGTTTGCGTAAGTACAAACTTCTCGGTAGGAAATATTCGGTATTTTTTTACAATTCAAACCACATTATTTAAGGGGAATGTTTCAATTTTGATATTTGGAGATTCTGACAATAAAGTATTGTGTATCACATCATATAAAAACTTTTCTATACCTTTCCACGCTGTGGCGTTTTTTATATTTCTGAATACAATTGTTTTATAATTGGTAAGGTTACCATCCCCTCAGGTAGAAGCTTCAGGTTTTCGTATATCGATTTCGTATAAGGTATTTTTCAATGAATTAATAGGAAATTTTGTAAGTTTCCCCACTTTACAAAGAGCTGTAAAGTGTAAGTCTACTGTTTTGAATTCTGAAGGTTTTGTAACAATATTCTTTGACACTAGAAATTTTAAATAAAAATTGGCATACTTTCTACATCTACATCTTGGTATTGATATTTCCTAAGAGTTTCATTATTCCCAATCACATCACACCTTTGATACAACCGATAATAATTTTGTATAATTTCTTGTTTTGCTCCTTCCAAAAATTACCGTTTTTAGTATATCCTTTCCATTTTATGCTGCCACAAAAAATGTCTTACAAACGTGCAACTCCATCCACATTTTTCGGGAACTTTGTAAATTACCTTTTTTTGGGCACACGAAAGCTTCAAACAATAAAACATAATGTGGAAAATGAAGGAAAATCGAAAATGTCTTATCTTGATTATTGTTTTGACAATAAAGTATTTAAGAGCCAACGATACGAAAAGAGCCAACAACAACACCCATAACAAAAACAATGTGCCAATGCTGAAGCTAACCAGCCATAATCACCGTAACCACCAGCGAAAGGAAAACATGAGAATTGCTTAAATTGCCGTCAAGTTTCTTGCAACAGTTCAATGGGTCAATGGAAAAAAGCCAAGGGTTAAACTTGTTAAAGTTTTTCAACAGGGAGACTTTTTCCCTAAATTTAACACTAATGGTCTTCCAATAATTATCCAAAGGCAACATTGTTGTTAACCGTGAGATTTGTTGCTTTTGCTGTACGGTTGGTTATTAACAATTTGGAAAGAGGTTATGATAACTTATTTTTTATACCCTCCATCATACATATATATATATATATATATATATATATATATATATATATATATATATATATATATATATATATTTGATAAGCGTAAAATTCTAAGAAGATTTAGCCCTGACCATCCGTCTGTCCGTCCGTTCGTCCGTCTGTTGTAATCACGCTACAGTCTAAACGAATTAAGATAGGAAGCTACAATTTTGCACAGATTTCTCTTTTGTCTCCAGGCAGGTCAAGTTCGAAGGTGGGCTATATCGGTCCACTATATCGTAGAGCCTCCATATATTATTTTGATGATGTTAGCCACATTTTCCAATAGAATTGTCCGAAAATCCACACAAGTAGTTCCTTGTAAGTACTATATCCCTGAGAGAGAATTGTCTATATAGGTCCACGATATCGTATATCCCCTATATAACGGTACCCCCCGATATTCGGTATTTTGATGGCTTTACCCCATTTTTCAACGGAATTATCTTAAAATCCACACAAGGAGTTCCTTGTGGGTACCTTACCCCCTGACCGAGATTTTTCTATATAAGTCCACGATATCGTATAGCCTCCATATAACGGTACCCCCGATATTCGGTATTTTGATGATGTTAGTCACATTTTTCAATGGAATTGTCTGAAATTCCACAAAAGGAGTTCCTTGTGGGTATTTTATCCCTTGCAAGAGAATTATCTATATAGGTTCACGATATCGTATAGCCCCCATATAAAGGTACCGCCGATATTCGGTATTTTGATGATTTTAGCCACATTTTTCAACGGAATGGTCCGAAATTGTACACAAGGGGTTCTTTGTGAGCACTTTACCCCCTGAAAGGGAATTGTCTATATATCCGATATTCGGTATTTTGATATTAGCCACTTTTCCCAATGGAATTATTTGAAAATCCACACAAGGAGTTCCTTGTGAGTACTTTACACCCAGACGTAGATTTGTCTTTATATATCGGCACCTTCCTATATTAGATATTTTAAAGATTTTAAAAGAATTTTTAATTTTTTTCATTCGTTCCAAATGGTGGAGGGTATTCAATGTTCGGCCCGGTCGAACTTACTGCTTTTTTACTTGTTACTGTTAGCCTTATACCATTGCAAAGACTTTGTGGGTCAATGCTTCTTAATAAAATCATATCCCTACTAAACCGATTTCAATACAATTTTAAAAAATTTCCTTTTACACCAAATTCCATCAAACCTTTAATATTTCATTGAAATTGGAGGTATATACCGTGTTTGGTACATCAAATGTGTGAAATCGGCCGAGAGTATATATATGTGAGCTATATCCAAATCTTAACAGATTTATAATTAATTTGCCAAATTTATTATTACAACCAAATTCCGCCACACATACTGAATTTCATTGGAATCGGACATACATATAGTGTTTGGTGCCTAACATAAATGAGATCGGCCGAAATATATATATGGGAGCTACACCCAAACCTCAATCGACTTCAATATAATTTGGCAACTTTTTTTTATACCCTACACCACAAGGTGGTCAGGGTATTATGTCTTTGTGCATGTGCATGCATGTGCAAACAACATTTGTTTGGCCCAAGGACGAACCCTATTGAAATTGGAGATAATCGGTAAAAATTTAGATATAGCTCCCATACATATCTTCGTCCGATTTGCCTTTTTTTGTGCACCAAACGTGTAATATCAGCCCGAATAGTATGGAAATTTGCACATACAACTAAATTAGGCCTGAAAATAAGTATGCCAAATTTGATCGAAATCGGTTCAGATATAGCTATAGCTCCCATATATATTGTTCATCCGATTTGTTATTTTTGTCCTCCGCAGCCGTAATATGCACTCTGTAACAACAATATTTGGGGAAATATATCAAACACAGCTCAGAAATACCTTTATTAAATTTTATCGAGATCGGTTCAGATTTGGATATAGCTCCCATATATAACTTCGTCCGATTTACCATTTATTGTGCACCAAACGTCCAAATTTGGTGAAAATCGGTTCAGATATAGTTATAGCTCCCATATATATTGTTCATCCGATTTATTGTATTTGTTACCCACAGCCGTAATATGCACTCCGTAACAACGATATTCAGGGAAATATATCAAATACAGCTCAGAAATATCTTTGCCAAATTTTATCGATATCGGTTTCGATTTGGATATAGCTCCCATATATATTTTTATCCGATTTCAAATTAATTGTGCACCAAATGGGCAATACAAGTCCGAATTTAAAAGATACAAATGCTTCGGCATATTTAGTCCTTTGAATTTTAAATTATAATTATAATCATAGCGTGTATGATTGAATTCTCCCATAAAACTTTTAATTATTAAGTGGAGCTCAACTAAATTAGCAAAGTGGTGTAGGGTATCATAAAATCGGCCCCGCCCGACTTTAGGACTTTCTTTACTGTTTTTTTTTTTTTTTTTTTTTGTATCAAATCTCGTCTCTCTGTCCGAATTTTATTGGAATCGGACATATGTATGGTATTGGAGATCGGTCGAAAACATATATGGGAGCTATATCCAAATCTGAACGGATTTCAATATAATTTGACAATTTTATTTTCGAATAAAATCCCGTCACACATTCCAAATTTCATTGGAATCGAACATAAACATCGTGTTTGAGGCATCAAATAAACGAAATCGGTCGAAAATACATATGGGAGCTATATCCAAATCTGAACGGATTTCAATATAATTTGACAATTTTATTTTCGAATAAAATCCCGTCACACATTCCAAATTTCATTGGAATCGAACATAAACATCGTGTTTGAGGCATCAAATAAACGAAATCGGTCGAAAATACATATGGGAGCTATATCCAAATCTTTACCGATTTCAATATAATTTTGCAAATTTATTTTTGTACCAAATTTAATCACTCAAACCGAATTTCATTGGAATCGGGCATACGTATCGCGTTTGGTGCATGAAATATGTGAAATCGGCCGAAAATACATATGAAAGCTATATCCAAATCTGAGCAGATTTAAATATAATTTAACAAATTAATTTTTGTTCCCAATTCCATTACATATTTCAAATTTCATTAAAATTGGAGGTACATATAGTGTTTTGTGCACCAAATAAATTAAATCGGCCCAAAATGTATATGGGATTTAAATATAATTTAACAAATTCATTTTTGTTCCCAAATCCGTTACTTATTTCAAATTTCATTGAAATTGGAGATACATAGCGTGTTTGGTGTGTCAAATGCTTGAAATCGGCCGAAAATATATATGGAAGCTGTATCCAATTCTGAACCGATTTCAATTTAATTTGACAAATTTATTTTCGGATCAAATCCCGTCACACATTCCAAATTTCATTGGAATCGAACATACATATCGTGTTTGAGGCAACAAATAAACGAAATCGATCGAAAATATATATGGGAGCTATATCCAAATCTTTACCGATTTCAATATAATTTTGCAAATTTATTTTTGTACCAAATTTAATCACTCAAACCGAATTTCATTGGAATCGGGCATACGTATCGCGGCCGAAAATACATATGAAAGCTATATCCAAATCTGAGCAGATTTAAATATAATTTAACAAATTAATTTTTGTTCCCAATTCCATTACATATTTCAAATTTCATTAAAATTGGAGGTACATATAGTGTTTTGTGCACCAAATAAATTAAATCGGCCCAAAATGTATATGGGATTTAAATATAATTTAACAAATTCATTTTTGTTCCCAAATCCGTTACTTATATCAAATTTCATTGAAATTGGAGATACATAGCGTGTTTGGTGTGTCAAATGCTTGAAATCGGCCGAAAATATATATGAGAGCTATATCCAAATCTGAACCGATTTCAATTTAATTTGACAAATTAATTTTGGCTCCCAATTCCGTTACTTATTTTAAATTTCATTACAATTGGAAATACATATCGTGTTTGGTCCACCAAATACATGAAATCGGCCGAAAATGTATATGGGAGCTATATCCAAATCTGAACCGATTTCAATATAATTTGACAAATTTATTTTCGGATTAAATCCCGTCACACATTCCAAATTTAATTGGAATCGAACATACATATCGTGTTTGAGGCATCAAATAAACGAAATCGGTCGAAAATATGTATGGGAGCTATATTCAAATCTGAACCGATTTCAATATAATTTTGCAAATTTATTTTCGTTACAAATTCCGTTACGCATTCTAAATTTGGAGACTGTATCTGTAACCGATCAATAGATATGTGCGTATAAAATCAAAATTGTTGGTAGGTACCTCCGATTCTGATGCTATATCTCCAGTTTCAAGTGGAATTTAGAAAATTTTTAAAGCCTATGTTACTTTCAGGCGATGTTGTAGTATACATGGAAACTTTCAGGAAAATCTGTTCAGCGGTTTTTGAGTCCATAAATTACAAACAAACAAACATACAAACATTTTACTCTTATTTTTATATGTCCTGTTTATCTGGTTTAAATTTCACTGTTAACATAAACTCATACTTAATTGTATGTGTTCTATTTTTTCTGCTTATATTAATATGACAGAGAGTATATATCATTAAGTAGCCCAGAATATGCCTTATCGAAAAAGTTTTAAAACAGAGTGTATCTTTGAAAGAAATCCTTTTCAGAACATTTGAAATCGATCAAGCGATGTCAGTCCGTGGGTCTTTTTACGTGAATGGTTACAAGAATAAATATACATACGGACATGCATAAATCGACCCAGAAAATGTTTTTCTAAGTCCGGTAATTCCACATATTCATACCAAATTGATTATTATACCAAATAGCTAGAGAGAGTATATATCGTTTGATACGCTCACAACGTACCTTGTCGGAGTCGATCTAGCGATGTCCGTCCGTCCGTCTGTTTGTCTTGCTGGTGCGCACGATAACTCTCGAAGGGAGAATCCGATTTTAACCAAACTTGGTACATCGTAATATTTTTGTCAAACTTAGATCGAGTTCCGAAATGGGCGATATTGCCCCAGTGCTACGTCAGGTGCGAAAAGGGGCAATATCGGTCCACTCTATCAAGAACCTACCCCACCAAGGTCAAAGTTTTTAAAAAATTCTTACAAAATTCTTATACAATTCTTATAAAATGTGATGTAAGAGTGCAATTGTCTTCAAATTTCACACATCCCAAAAATTTTATTAACCCAAGGTCAGGTTTGAAGATGGAATATATCGGTCCACTCCTTCGAATTTTTTAAAAGAAAAAACAACAAAAAATATATTTTCTGCAAAGAGAGAGAACCAAAAATCCGATTTGCTCCAACTTTGCAAATCCTAATATTTGCGTTAGTTCTAGGTCAGGTGCAGAAATGGATAATACCGACCCACTCAATCAAACAAAGGGTAAAAATTTTGAATAATTATATCTCTTTTAAAATGTGATGTAAGAATTCGATTGTCTTAAAATTTGACACATCCCAATATTTTTACAAACCCAAGATCTGGTGTTAAGATGGAATATATCGATCCACTCCTTCCGGTTCATCCCCCACAAAAGGTCGACATTTTAAATATCCATTAAGCTCATAAAACGCAAAATCAACATTCAATTCCATTTAGACTTCGTACATCTGAATATTTCTATCAACACAGAATCTGTTATAAAATGGTAGAGATCGGACCATTCCCTCTTGGCACCTCACCCACAAAGGGTCAAAGTTTTGAATAACCAAAACGTTTATAAAATCCGGAATAAGCATCAGGTTCTCTTTATATTTCAAAAACCCCATTATTTCCACTAACAAAAGATATGTTGTGAAGATGGGATATATCAGTCCACTGTTTCTGGTACCTCCCCCACAAAGGCTTAACATTTTGAATATCCACGAAGCTCATAGAAAGCGAAATTAACATCCGATTCCATTCAAGACTTGGTACATCTCAATATTTCCATCAACACAAGATCTGTTATAAAGATGATAGAGATCGGACCATTTCTTTTGCTACCTGCCCCATATAGGGTTTAAGATTTTGAAAAACAAAACGCTGAAAGAGAGCGAAATAAGCATTCAACACTCTTCAAATTTAAGACATATCAGACAGTTTTGCTAATACAAGATCTGTTGTGAAAACTATATATATCTGGGAATCGCTTTTGGTACCTCACACACAAGGATCATAATTTTCAATAATTTTATCTGTAATGACTTGCGAAACAAGTCAGCGATTCTTTACAACTTGCTATATCTGAATATATCTCTCTTAACCAGAAACCTGAGATGAATATGGAATTTATGTATGAGATCATGTTCGATTTTCTTGTAATTGTTCCCATAATAGTATTTTTGTATGAATTAGATGAAGCATGAAATGGAATACTTCGGTCGACTATATCTCGTACCCCACATGCTAACATTTTCTAAAAATTATCACATATGTCATGTAAAGCGAAAGAAGTTAGCAAAAATATTTATATCGTATTTATATAGGACCGACACAAAATGGACAATATTGGCCCGCTCCTTCAGAACCCACTCCATAGAGGATCAACAATTTGAATAATCATAACAAAAGTCATAACACACTTCAATAATCGAACATTAGCTGATGGTATTCGTCTGTGGGTAGAACCGATTGATACTTTTTAACTAGTTGTTACAACCTTTAGCCATGCAACGTTCAGCGCTTTTAGTTTGTAAAAAAATGGTGTGTGTAGCGTTTGGTCAAGGCGAATTTCTTGTGGTTGTTGCTTTTGAAGTGCCTTATTCCTTTTTGGTGGCGATAATTGCTCCGAATCGCAAAGTTCGGGCATCCTGAATCCGGAAATGTCTGGAATCTAAAATTGTATTTAATGGAACATTCTTTACCACGCAATCTCGACGATATTCCATCCATGCAGTAGTTGATACCAAATCAACAAAATGCATTATGACTCGTAGTGTCCACTTGACAGCACGGATATTTATTTTTTAATATTGTATCATTTGATCTAAATCTCACATTTTTGATCATTTTTTGGTTTATTGTTGTTGTTGAACCTTGGTATACAACAAAAAATGGTATGGCATACCATTTTTACCGCACAAAAATAAATCTTATATTCCTCATAAACATGGCATTCCCTTTATATATTGCTTAGAAAAGAACACATAGATTTTGTTCCAGGGGTATAAAACAGATCTTTGCATTATTACACCTTTGCATTGATAATTACAAGATGTAAATTATTGCGAATAGCGAAGAAGCGCCTCCTCGTTTATGTTTGGTAAAGAAATGCATTCCAATTGAGAAAGTCTAAAACATAGCTACTCTAAGAACACTCATTAATATGCAACGCCCAAAAACCATTTGTAATTTGTCTACCAAGCAAGGCTTGAATGACAAATGTCCCGTGCCGTGTGAATAAATATTTGTATAATAACCTGCATTCGAAAAGTATATTTATTGAAATATGAGAAGGGCGTACCAATTCCAAATGAGTTTTTGTTTTCAGAAACTGGCACCAAAGGAATGCCTTCGTGATACTCTGGCTTTCGAACTGCACGCTTTCTGCATTTTTGTCAACACATTCTTCTGATATTACTTCATGCTCCCCGGGCAAAATGTCCTTTGCTCGCACTTGTGGCACATCAAATATAACCTCGTCATCATCTTCGTCACATCATCAAAATCCGAATGTTTTTTAAGTATCCTCATGATATCATCGTCTGTTAATGATCCCATCTTCTAGGAAAATAAAGAAATTAAATACTTTATTTTACTGTAAAAAATTAACAAACTTTGGAGCCCAATGTCGAATATATTTGATAACCCAAAAATGTTTCCAAAAGGCACTACACAATGTTTGTGTATTTCTTTTTGGTTATATGGGTTTTTACACTTGTTTCAACATTCGTAAATTTTTTCGATATTTTCCGATTACAGAAAATCTGATTTTTGGTTCAGAAATTTGCTATTTTCACAAGTCCCATACTAATTTACGAAAATGCGCTCAAAAATTCGAAAACTAAACTAATAGCATAAAAAATATATAGCACACATATCAGTCACAAAAAAAAAAAACGAAAACATCAAAACTAACGTTACATAATAATACCGAAAATGAAAGAGTGTACTTTTAAATGTCATATATTTGACAAAAACAATGAAAGGGCTAGAGTCCAAACGAATTAAAATAGAAAGATAAAATTTTGCACAGATCAGACTTTTGTCTGCAGGCAGATCAAGTCCAGTACCCCGATATTCGGTATTTTGATGATTTAAGCCACATTTTTCTATAGAATTGTCTGAAACTCTACACAAGAAGTTCTTTGTGAGTACTTTGCCCCCTAAAATAGAATTGTCTATATAGGTCTGCGATATCGTATATTCATTCCATATTACTGTACCTCCCGATATTCGGTATGAAACCCCGCACCAAGAGTTTTTTCTGAATATTTTGCCTCCTGACAGAGAATTGTCTATATATGTCCACGATATCGTATAGCCCTCATATAACGGCACCTTCCGATATTCGGTATTTTGACGATTTTAGCTATATTTTTACCGGCACTGTGTTAAATTTCGTAATGGGTACTACGGCTTAAGACAAAAACTTGCGCAGATCCTCATCTTTGTATAACCCCATTGGAATTGTTTCAAATTTCGTATTTGAAGCTCGTAATGTATACTAAAACCTATGACGGGAAATTGTCTACGTAGGTCCACGTCTTCATATAGCCCACATATAACGGCACCTACATTTAGTCGGTATTTTGACGATATTAGCGACCTTTTTACTAAATGCAAATGTTTGAAAGTGCATATTTGAAGTTCGTAATGGGTACTGCAGCTTTTGACAAAAAAATTAATGCAGGACCACGCCTTCATTTATTTCCAAGTTTCTTGGTTGAGGGTATATGTTGAATATACACTTTGTCACCCTGTGTTACGGGGTATTGTGCTCTGGTAAATGAAAAGGTCGAAGTTTTGTGTGAAACATCATAATCTATATTGTAAAACATATCGTAAAATTTGAATTTTCTGGATTGGTGAAAAACTAACCAAACCAATTACCCATTTTGTTATCATAACCAGCATTAGCAGTACAGAGATCCGTTTCTTTATAAGGCAATATAATTACAGAGAAAGGAAATAGTCTTGTTGTTAAAATTGTTGTTGTTTTTCATTTTGTTTGATCAACTCAACATGTTACATCAAATGGGCTTAATCCGGATTTGATCAAGTCTACTCAATCATTTAAAAATTGTATCAGACAATACGTCTTCCCGCAGCAGTATCTGCTTTTCTAACGATGGTTAATTCTTTACGTCTATATGGTTTTTTTAGTCCTAATCAATACGACAGATAGAATATAGTAATTTCCCTTTCGAATTGAAAATTAGAATATAGCGAAGTACCATGCATCCAACTAGTATCCAATAATGCTATTTTAATGTTTTTTTTTTTTTTTTGACGAATACCAGCTTTGAAATTTTCCAATTCTGCATACGCAAATTAGTGTGAAACAATTTATTCATATTAAATTCTAAATTGAATATAACTCTTAGTTTTTAGGAGGATATTCTGCCACAAGTATTCAATTATAAATTGACTAGCTGGCCCGGTCCGCGTTGCCGGCCCGTAATTTTAGTCTTTAATGCTTATTATATCCCCCACCTTGGAAAGGAGGGTATATTAACTTTTTCATTCCGTTTGTAACATCCCTATATATTCGTCATAGACTCCGTCTGTATGTCTGTTTATTTAAATTACGATACAGCCCACATTATTTGACGTAGAGCTTCAAAATTTAGCAGAACAATTTGTACTGTGTATTGGATGGTTGGTATTGAAAATGGTCCACGTTTTGGTATAGTCCCCATATAACGGTACCTCTCGAAATTCGTTATTTTGACGATTTTTGTCACATTTCTCATCGGATTTGTCCGCGTTGCCGGCCCGTAGTTTTAGTCTTTAATGCAAATTTAGCATAGCATAATATTTCACAAATCTAGCTCATAAAGGTGAACAAATTTTAATATAAATATTGATTCGACTAAATAGAAATAAATAACTATGGAAGGAGGGCAAAATAATTTCTGAATAGTCAAAGTTAATTACGCTTTTACACCCATTACCATAGCACCTCAAATTGCGCATTAGAGTCCCCAAAAAGTCTATGTTCTTGTTCATAAACCAATCGGTAAACATCACTATAGATCGGCGGGCCTGGGGACTATATGGGGACTGTACGAAAATATTTACGTATGTTGACATTTTTCTGTAAGACGGTTCTCTACTCACAAAGTAGCCTAAATACAGCAAATAATGGCCAAATCAGTTGAAAAACGTGGCCAAGACCACGGTCACAGCTGAAATCAGGGATACATTTATATAAGGGTTATACCAAAACGTGGCCCAACCAATATTCTCTTGGGGGTTACAAATTCAATAGAAAACAAAATTTTCTTTTCTGACCACCAATTAGATGTGAAAGTGGACTTGGAGATACTTTATTTAAATAAATGCAATTATATGTATGATGGTTCCCTACCCCAGGGTAGCATAAATACAATTTTTAGCCAAATCAATTAATGAATATGGTCAAGACCAAAATGGGCCCTACTCTGAAAATTTCAAACTTTATGCGAAACAAATATGCCAAATAATGTCCAAAATATTAAAAAAGTGACCAAGACACCAAAAAAACTTAAATCATACGATGGTTATATAAATATGAAATCGGGTTGTACCCTTATCCGTGAGTTATGATCGATATCATGACCTGTAAAAGCGATAAAAGGTATGTCGAATGTTTGGGAAGAATTTCTGCAAGGATAGAAATTCTTTTCTTACTAAGAGTCCCATTCGCTCTACTATTTTCCACCCTTTATATTTGGTATTTTTCTGATTGTACATTGGACGGATTATTGTGACAGGAAAGAAGTAGTTCCACGCTTTGAAATGAGCCCCATTAGGGTTTTTCGGTAATTTTCGTTTGTTCAAATGTGTTCGCATCTTCCAGCTGAACCACGATGTCGGCCCTGGAGTTGAAAGGTAGATGTCAGTTAACATCGTATTTCCCACTTATTTAATTTTTTGGTGAAAATTTGTATATAGTGAAAAACTATTCTTTATTTTGTTCACAAAAAATTTACTGAATTCAATTAGATAATACAAATTGAAAAAAAAATTGACAAAAGAAGAATAACACATTGAAAAAATCTTCAACTTGTTCGCTGATTTTGTACAGAAAATGTTTAAAGATCCTTATATAGTTTGTCAATAGAATGTACTTCTATTTTAAAATTCGATTCCATTAAATTATTTCGACATCATCTATTCCGTTTCGCCACCACATAATTCGGTACTACACTTCCATGTAACTCGCCATCAATTTCATTTCTCAAGAAATCAAGTCAATTAAATAAATTGGTATTAATATTTGAATTCAAAAAAAAAAAAAAAAAAAAAAAAAAAAATAATAATAAAAATAAAAAAAAAACACTACAAATGTACATTAGAAAAAAGTAAGTCAAAATGGAAAAAAATTATGCAAAATAAAACATTACTATTGTACATTTCAAAAGTCAAAATGAAAATGTTAATATAACACATTTTTACGCGATTTTTTGGATATTATCCTTTTCGGAGAGGAGACAATTCCGAATTTGTATGAATCGTTAAAATTAGTCCAGCGGTTCTTAAGTTATAAGCGTAGTAACTAACACAACTTTCTTTTATATATATAGATTTTTAAAAGATTTTAGTTTGAAAACATTCAAATTTATTTGTAGACTACAACAACCACTACGAGGAGAGGATTTTCTAAGTTTGCGTTGATTAAGAAGTTTTAAACCACTCGAAACATTGGTCCTAGATCCATCTTTATCGATTTGAAAAATACACATGCTGGCATGGTTTGTCCATGATTATTATCTACAGCTAGTAATTATAAACCCATATTTACAGAATTTTAGAGCAATAGAGCCTAGAACATCGAATATTTTTGGTGATCATCGAATTATATTTTAGACAGAAACTTTTGAGTAAAAGGTCTTGGGATGACTAAATTTTTATTTAAAGAAAAACGATATGACAAAAAAAAAACCACTTTGTAAAGAAGATACCTCTTGCCTATTAATGTCGACTTTATTGATGCATATGGTCAGATTTTGGAAACATTAGACCAGATCACATATTCATATAATGTTCAAATATACTTGTAAAATGTATGTGTTTACTAAATTAAATTAAAATTTATTCAAATGAATTTTAGGTCTGAAGAAATTTAACTGTGAAATTCTTTGAAATAAATGTGAAATTCTTCGAAGTACAACAAGACTCATTGTATAAAGTTTATATCAAAATGTGAACCGATATTTGGAAATGTTGGCTGGTCCCCAGAATTAGGAATATACCAAATCAAAGCACTTATACTAAGCTTTTTCTGCTGAAACAACGGAAATCGATACCATAATCCATTTGGCAGATTTTGTTTCGCTGGCCATTATTTTTTTTTTTCTTTTTTGAAAAGCTCGACGTTCCATGTTTTGTTGAGTAGCTTACGAATAAATTTATATTTACAATTTAGAAATTTTAATAAAGAAATAAATATTTTATGACGATAAAAATTTGGGTCATTTCAATAACAGCACGATCCCTCTATGCAGCCTTCATCACCGTCATCATTAATGTCAGCGGCTGTCAAACTTTAATCATGCATGTCTTTGTTTTAATTATGCAGTTAATGCTTCGCTTAATATCAACAGTGCACATGGTGGAAAGAAGGCAGACAATTGGAACTGATCTTGAGATTTCATTTAATTTTGACATGATTATGGGCAAAACAAATTCACATGAAACCCTAACGAAACTAAATGAGAGACTCAACATCCAGCATTGTTGGCAACGGGTTTGATTGCAATTAGACATCCATACACAAATATATCTACATATAGGATACACCCACCCCACCACATTGCATGAAATCATTCGGCAACGCACATCACAATTCAGTTGGTTAGTGGTAATTGATGTTTTCATTCATTAGAGTTTATTTGCTTAAATTCCACATATGGAGCGGAGTGAGTTTCTTCTTGCATTTACAGAATTTACGTTGATGTCTCTGGCTGATGTTAGTTGTGCGAGTGTGTTTGATCAGATGTTTCTGTTAAATTTTTTGTGTTACCTCTAATTTTGTTTTATTTGGAAATTGAGCAGCCAAAGGAATGCAAATTTTAAAATTTAGTACGCGTTTATAAACATTTACATAAATTCGAAGGGAAATTATATAGCAGAGATATCTAAATTTGCAGCAATTTCCATCAAACTAGCTTCCATCCTTAGATAAAAAGGGTTCTATATCTAAGTCCAACATCAAGAAGGACGCAACCTGTACGACAATGCAACCACAACATCACTGGAATTAGTTGAGTAGGTTGGGCTGACAGCGAAATAGGTGCAACGGGTCACTTTGCCCTGTGTCACATGCTCCGAAGATATTCTGCACATAGCTGTCAATTCGGGCCCAATACGAATTAAGGCGGCTTTCGGACCAATTGTCACTCTATAGCTACGATGAGAGGGGAGGGTCTCCTAGTAAGGTATTCAATTTATATTCATACCATTCAGTCCTGCTTGATAGACCTGTTGGTCTCTTATATCTCTGTACCTCTTTCTCTAGTCGTGATGGCCTTTCCTTATGTGCCCAGAGGAGGTTACCTATATACCAGATGGTGATTGGGATGGTTCTGTTTATAACACTCAAACGGGTATTGCATTGAGAGCATTTTAATATGCTGTCGCAACGGTAAGACCTTCGCCTCCTCATGTAGATGGTCGACAGGTGTCATGAGGAGTCATCCTGTTTCGGTTCTAAGGGCAGCGTTCTGACAGGACTGAAAATTTTTCCACTGCGTAGCTCTAAGGATGGCAGACAGCATCGGAGCCGTATAGTTCACTACCAACCGGCCTACCGCGTTGTAAGAGATCAACAAGGTTGTTCCTAATTCTAATCGTACAGAGGGTATTTGGTGATCGCAGCGTAACGTATATTAGCTAAGTAACCTTTTACGATCGCAAATGTCATCAATGATGAGTCCGGAGGCCACGAGGGTACAGTCATCTCCATTTGTTATTATTCCTATGCCGTCTGGAGGGCGTGGAATTCAAGAAAGTGAAACAATGTGGGGAACACCCTGTTCCACTCTAGGGATGTTCGATTTCGTGTCGACGATCATCTATTGAGAAACACTCTCTTATGCTGGGGAGAAGTAATGCTTTTTCAATCGTCTTGTAGAAATCACCTTCACTGAAATCCTTGCCTGGCTTCAGTAGCGGGACCACCCTGGCCATTTTCCAGGTATCGGGAACTATTAGAGTGGCTAAACACAGGTTGAGGAGTTCGCTATGTTACTCAACTCCTGGTTCGTCTAGTTGCTTCAACATCTCCATAGAGATCCCGTCAGGACCAATCGATTTGAATGAATTTGCGCTTCCTGACTTCCCACTGACCTGTGCAACATATTTTTTTTTTTCATTCGTACGCAGAAAGCGCGTACACAACAAAGTCCGGACTATGGCGGGTTATCAATGGTCTCACACTGGCTACAGAAACTACATCAGCCAGTTAATAAAAATATAAAACGTCTACTTTCAAGTGAAGGAAGATCAATTAATAATGACCGACTCTCATAAGGTTGAAGAGTTTCGGCAGGGATCCAGTTTAAGCAACGTAAAGCGAAAATTAAAAACTAAATTTGTACAGATTCAATTTTATCAGAGAAAAATTTATAAAATGGACTCCACAAGATACAGCCATATTCTAATACTGGCCAATAAGATTCCGGGCTCAGTACAGCGAAGCTCATCACGTTCGTTTGCAAATCCAGCTGCCTCTCGTGGGCAGTTCTCTGAAGTGGCGATTGGTATATTCTGTAAATACTTGCCAATTGGCTTTCCCAGGAAAGGAAGGTAAGGGAAAGTGTGGCGTTCAGAGTTTAAGACGTCGAGTGGCCTGTAAATGGCGATAATAGGGAGGTGGTTTTAGCGTGAAAATTATTAATTGCCAGGTTATGTTATTTTTCACACCTGGGGACACGATGGATTTTGCCGGCCAGTTGTGACAGTCTCCCTCTATTCTAGTAGGCGCGTCACTGTGCCAATCGTGAAACTATCAATTTGTTCAGCCAGCATCATGTCCCCCTGGTCCTTACCCTGCCTACCAGAAGGGAACTGATATTGGGTATATAAGGCCGGACACAGCTATTTAACGATGTGATGTACACGTTAAGCACCTCTACTTCGGTGGTTTCATACTTGACCGCTACATTTCATCTACGAGTCACTAGAGTCAAGCTTGGGCGAAATAGGTCTCTAGTGTACTAGGAACGCTGATCATCCACCTCGGCGCGATCCTTCCTCAATACGTTGTTTCCATCACGACTTTGAAGCCTACAGGTAGTACCCACATTCATCTCCTGGATCGCAGCGACCTTGATATCCTTCCATCTCATGAAGCATAGCCGAGGTAAGATCAACGAAATAGTTGAGACTATCGAGTTTAAATTGAAGAAAGATACGTTATCGGGAACTTGAATAGCAAGGTGTGGTGTCAACCCAATACCCATTACAAACTCTAAATACCAAATTTGAAACAATCCCGGTGAAAAAAGTGACAAATAAATTTTTTTGGCATTTGAAATTACTGTTTGGTGTTAACAAGGACTCTTATTCTTCAGTGGATGACTTTCGGCGCAATTAGAGTTGATTATGATATCACAAAACAAAAACAAAATATCCCACAACCTACCCAGCACAAAACGTTATCCCTGAACTATGAAAATCATATAAAAAGTTGATGTCAAATATGTCCCAGAGTCGGATCACCCCCTTCTATCCTATATAAAATTACGCCAGGCTAGGTCTATTGTACACTCTGAAGAGAGATTATCCCTATTGCGTGGTGTCGCCACCAAGAAAGCGAGATATTGTCAGAGCAGTGTCTATCGTTGTTTTCTTTGTATGTCCTATTATTCCATTGATTTGTGTGAACATTTCTCCCAAAGTTTTTAGATCATGTGCAGTATAATGAGTACTAAGCAATGTTAATAGTAGTTGTTATCCGTCTTCATACATTCCAACACAATATTGATGTCATAACTTTGAAGATGGAATAAGAGGATAAATTTCTAGTCTCTACATGGCATATATACTGTTTAAGGACCAAATGTTCAGATATCCGCCTAAGGAGCCATACACGAATCGCAGTACCGTTACCTACACTACATTTAAGTCATATGTGTGTGTTTTAAGAAGCGTTCCAGGGCTTCGTCGCACGATTGAGCTACATTCGTTTCGGGTCTTATACAATACAGTCTTCTGAATTTCTATTGCGACTAGTAGTGTATTTTGTTTGATCCACTTCGTAACCGTCTTTATTCTTATAGCAGTAATTGCCTCTGCAAACATTATCGGTATTCCATTTGATTGAATACAACGAATTAAAGGATCGATTATGCCGAAGATAATAAAGTCGTCACCCATTTTGATCATATTGGGGGCAGGTGGAAGTTGATCAAAATCCGAGGGCATTATTTGCTCTTTCTAAGATTTAATTTCCAGTTTTATTCTTGTATGCATTAAAGTTCCTTTATATATATAAATATATATATATATATATATATATATATATCCAAACATTATGCCCAAAACTCGCTGCTCTATGTACACCAATGGCCAGCACACACTGACTTTGTCTATTCAATCATGTTCTATGTATTTAATAGGCAATGGCAGCCAACAACATTCCCCATTTTGATTCATGTGTGCCATTGTCTAAGGTTCGATCGTGGCATGGCTGACTCGAATATTTGCATGGTGTTTTTCATAAATGCAGGGTGTCGACGATGACATCGAACCGTGTCATCGTCAAATTGTGTCCAATTCATGCACGTGTGCTTAAATTGAGAGTGTGTGTGTGTTACTTTCGTCGGCGAGGATGTGTTTTTGTGTGTGCTGCATTTCGAAGTAACAAACACAGCGTAAAATTTACGCCGTAAATATAAAATTGAATACCAAACCAATAATTAAAAAATATTCTTATTATTATTAGATGAGGGCAGATATGACTCTCATTCAATAACAAATAGAAAGCACATGATTATCAAAATATGCACAGACATCAACAACTGAATAGAAACAAGTAAAAAAACTGTAAGATCGGCCGGGCCGAACTTTTAATACCCTCCACCATTTGGTACAAATTTGGCAATTTCCAAAAAATAAAATCCGTTAAAAATTCTGTTAAAATCTTAAAAATACCGAATGCTTATACGACGACGTGGGCCTGCATAGGCAAATTTTGTCATAAGTTATTACAATATTTAAATGCGAAACTTGAAGAAAAATCTGTTTATAATGTAGCTAAAATCATCAAAATACCGAATATGGGGGCTACACGAAGACGTGGACATGCACAAACAATTTTCTGGCATGGGCTGAAGTATCCATTACGAACTTCACATGCGAAATGTGAAACAATCCCGGTAAATAATGTCGCTAAAATCATCAAAATACCGAATATCGGGGGTACGGTATATGGGGGCTATATGAAGGCGTGGACCTATATGGCTCATTTTCTGTTTTATGCTGCAGTATCTATTACGAACTTCAAATACCAAACTTGGAACGATTCCGCTAAATAATGTCGCTAAAATCATCAAAATACCGAATATCGGGGGTACCGTTATATGGGGGCTATATGAAGATGTGGACCTACATGGCTCATTTTCTGACTTAGTATGTAGTATCCATTGCGAACTTCAAATACCAAATTTGAAACGATTCCGGTAAACAATGTCGCTAAAATCATCAAAATACCGAATATCGGGGGGTACCGCTATATAGGGGCTATATGAAGACGTGGACCTACATGGCAAAATTGTATGAATCATAATCAAAATAAGAAAAACCAAACCGTGTATTTATTAAGAAAAATTGTCAGGTGATTATTGTTTTTAATAAGGATTGACATTTTGGATTGTTTCGTCAATAACCACGAAATGTGAAAATTTTGGGTGAACCAATTGGAAGTACCTGAAATATGTTAGTAATCCCAAGAAATACTTTATTACAAAAAATGTATTTTTTCATATATCGAAAAAAAAAAACAGGTAGCGATTGCGCTTTGCCTTCATCACGTCTGTGTCTTTTTCGTTGGCAATTGTTTCATAATTGTTGTTGTTTTTTTGATAGAACATTTTTGTATGACACACTATTCAACATCCCCTTTTATTGTCCATTATATGTTATGACGATGGGTTTGAGTGTGACCGACATGACGAGACATTGAGCATTTGGTTGGATGTCACGTACTGTTATATGTTTGATCAAACAGGGCACAACATGACGAGCATTTTCTCTCCATGGCATAAATTGAGAAAATTGCCATGTTTTCAGCCATTTAATGTACACCGTTGTTGTGGTCAGGCGATTAAAATATCCAACATATTTATCCTTATTTCTAGTTGAGGACAATGTCCCGACTTTGGTTTCCTAGTAAATAGACATATTTTTTTCGAACTTTAGTTTAGGGAGTGTTTTGTATTTTCTGCATAGGGAATTTTGTCTCCTTACCCTCAGAATATTTATAAAGTCATCTGCAAATAAGACTTGTTAAACTGCGTTATTGGATATTAACTTTAATATACTGTCTAAGGATCTAACGTTGAATTATGGAAATAGGTAGACGTAGTCGATACTAAAGTCGATTTTTCAGGATTTTCGATCTTGCCTACCCATCTTAAAATTGATTTTAAATTTTGTGTGTTTGAGATCAAAATCGATAAAAGTCAATTTTCGATTTTTTGATGAGTGATTTACCAAGATACGGAACGGAAAAAACATTAATCGTTAAATATTTTGTGACCAAAATTATTACTATTAAAGCATTTTTTGTGTTCTTTGCATGAAATTATGCCGAATTTATATACCCTACAACACTATGTGTTGGGGTTATTATAAGTTTGATTGGGCCAGAATTTATGTAACACCTCGAAATATTGGTTTCTCATATAGGAAAGTATATATGGATCTTCCTAGCTCGCCGAGCTGAGTCGATCTAGCTATGTATGTCCGTCCGTCCGTCTGTCCATGTTAATTTGTAATCACGCTACAGGTCGCAATTATGGCCCGATCCTAACGAAATTTTGCACGAAGGTGGGGTTAGGGTCAGAATAGAAGCCTATTTCTTTTGGAGATGATCGCCAAATGTTTAGGGGTTAAAATGGACCAAATACTGAAAAAATGTCGGATTTTGCAGTAGCTATATAGGTCGCAATTCTAGACCAGTCGACGCGGAATGTCGCATGTAGCTAGAGTTTAGGAAGGGGAAGAAGCCTACCAATTTGGGTGGTCATCGGATAATATTTAGCGGGTAAAATAGACCATATATTTTTTGTTGAAAAAATTCAAAAATTTTCATTAAACCGCGAATATTTTAAATCCCGGCGAAATCACAAAGCCATGACAATGTCACTTCTGATCTTTACATTGATGTTAAGATACAGCAAATCGAATATATAGCAAAATATGTGCGATATATATGTCTATCAAAGAAGATATGTTTGAAAGATCTCATATATGTCGAGAACGGCTGAACTGATTTCGACAGTTCTCATTAATTCAGAATGGCCTCTTGATGGGAAAGAAAAAACGTCTAAAAAATCGCATAAAAATATCTCTCTAAAGATGAAAATATTGATTTTGTAACGTTTTCTCATATTTTTTCAATTTTGTCATATTTTTGGCATATTTTCATTTTGAATTAAACATTTGTTAATATTTCTACAGCTAACAAAACTAAGTAGTTAGGATATCAGGATATCATATACAGATCGCATTTATGGGCCGATCCTTATGAAATTTTGCATGGAGATAAGATGAGGGTCAGAATAGAAGCCTACTCTTTTTGGAGCTGATCGCCATATATTTAGGGGTTGAAATGGACCAAAATACTGCAAAATTGTCAGGAGGTCGTAATTATCGCCCGATCCTCACGCACATTTGAATGGGGGTTACCGGACATTGCAAAAGCCAAGCAGTTTTGGATGGCCATCCAAAAATATTCAATGTGTAAAGGAGTTTGCCAACTTTTGTAGACAAAATACGAAAATGTCCATTCCAGTGACTTTTTGGAGAATTCATAAATACAGGACTATTGTTCGTTAATTAAATTGGAAATATATATAAACTGTATCGTTTATTGCCCGACTGTAGCCTTTGCTTACTTGTTTTCTTAAAATACCATCATTTTTGGTTAGAATTAATATCAAGAGGTACTTTCAGAAACAGCATTATCGATGCTCACTTTAGAGTGCTCGTCTGCATCTTTTCTTACAATCACTTCGCGGCAGAAGACAGCATTTTTAGATAGAAGGCAATTCTTTAAGTATTTGGGAGGCAGTTTCCATTTCCACCAAAATATCTCACTGCCAAACAGTATGTTTTTTTGTTGGTACCAGCAACAACTTGCAAAAACAAACAACGCATCCCAACTTCTTATTTTAACATGGAAATGTCATAGAAAGGAAGTACCGGTGATGCTCAGGGCAAGTATTTATCATAATTTTGGGGCTATAAGTAATGCAGAAGTTATATGGCTGACATTACTAGTTATGTATAATAAGGTCAAATTGTTGCTGGGATGGTTTGGTTCAAGGGTAAGCTCCAGAAAAAAAGTTATTCGTGTTCCGGCTGAAAAACACAAGTGGCTATCGTTAGAGCACTCCAGAATTTAAATGTGAATAAATCTTTTGTGTCTCGTAGCATCGCTGGTTACCGTGATACTGGTAGCGTAGCCCGACGTCAAGCAAGTGGGCGGAAGAAAACAGTAACATCAGCAGAAATGGTTCGAAAAGTGAAGAAGTGACTTGATCGAAACCCGCGTCGCAGTGGCTGGAAAATGGCTAGTGAGCAGAACATATCACAACATTCCATTCGGCAAATATTGAAAAATGAGCTCGGGGCAAAGCCATTGAAATTCCAAAAAAGTGCAGAAAGAAAATAGACTCAAAAGAGCTAAAGTGTTGCTTCGCCGATGAAAAAACATTCATTGCAAATCAGTTTGTAAACAAACAAAATTATCGTGTTTACCTGCCAAAGAGGTCAGCTGAAAATGTGCACCTTCGGATGGAAACCAGAATACAAGCGCCGGCCATGGTGATGGTGTGGGACGTAATAACCGCCGATGGTCGCTCTCCGCTCGTATTAATCGAACGTGGCATAAGAATAAATGCCGAATATTATCGCAAAAATATTCTGGAGGGTATATGAAAGCCTTGGTCACGCAAACATTGTAGCCGCAGACCTTGGACGTTCAAACAGAACTCAGAACCATCGCACTCAGCACGCGCAACCCAAGAATGGTGGCAAAATGAGGTTCCTCGCTTCATTTCCTGCGCACGAAAATCTCCGGATACCAATCCGTTATACATTCGGGCAGCATGTGACGGTTTCATTAGCCGTTTGAAGGCTATAATTCGTGCAAAAGGTGACCAATTCGAAAAAATCTAGACTTATTCTAAAATTTGATGGTATTTCCGATATTTTTTGCTTTCATTCAATAAAATAAAAAAAAACTGTAATAACTATAGCGTTTGACATTGTTGCTGTTTTTTTTTTTATCTCACCCTGTACATACCAGTGCATAGATTTAGTCATTTTCAATAGAAAGTGAGCAGGATTGCTGCAAGAATGGGAGTTTTTTACAGAATTTTTTATTCACTCTTTTGTTTTGTGTGGCAGCATTTCCGAGTCACACATGTTTAAAAAATTAGAGGGAGAGGGTTTGCATGAGGCAAGTGGGATCTTGTACAGACAAAAATACACATACATAGAAATACAACAAAAATGCACATACATAGAGCTGGCCAAGAGCAGTATCTGGTTAGTTCTGGCTCACTCCTACTCGAAAACTCAACCGCTCTAAAGACCCAATAAGCATTCAATAATACTGATATTTTGAATAATTAACTTCATACAAATTCTGTCAAAAATATGCAAGGCAGCATGGAGTATAATACAGAGGGCTCCCTCCCAATATTCTCATTTCATAACTATTTTTATTTTATTTATTTATTTATTTTTTGTAAATATATTAGTCATTTCTACTACAAAAGTGACATTTTAATAATTTTATATTTTTTATTTTTTTTTCCATTGCGGTTAACTGTAACATCACAGGCAATAGACGACTCTCGAAACTGCCAAGAAAACCAAATGCATATACGCACGTGGTAGGTGTGCTAGTGGAAAAGGTGGGAGCTCAGACAAGGGCTTACCTAAGGGCACATACTCTCACATACACGTTAAATTTCGATGCAGTAACAGTTTTTTGCGCTCTTGCCCATGTTATAAGTCATATTAAAATGAAAATGTCTAAAAGTTTCATCTATTCAGAACCATTTGCAAATTGTGTGGTTTCAAGTGTTCCCGCGCCAACCGCTTCATTCAGCGGAAGTGAATTCTTGCATTTTAGTATAAAATCGCCACACTTGTCAATTTATGGTCCTTTGTCAGCCTTACATGATTTTCGCATTTGCATGTTGCTATGAAATTCTTTTTATTTAACCAAAACGCTTCCTTTATATTGTAGTAGCTGAACCCGGGTAGCGAAGAGCACCGGGTTTGTTTTTGATTTTATATGCATT
This sequence comes from Musca domestica, assembly GCF_030504385.1. Classification (NCBI taxonomy): domain Eukaryota; kingdom Metazoa; phylum Arthropoda; class Insecta; order Diptera; family Muscidae; genus Musca; species Musca domestica. Next base: position 14,730,457 of record NW_026712346.1, on the reverse strand, counting down.
CAAAATTGTATATACGAATATTTTGAAGTTGAGTGGCATTTCGGTTGCAATTAGTGAATTCGAGGTAGCAACATACTTCCCCATAATAATCGTATCCTCAATTAAATATATACAAATGTGAGCTATTTCCAAATCTGAACCGATTTCAATATAATTTGACAAATGTATATTCGTTTTAAATTCCGTCAGACGTTCCAAATTTCATTGAAATTAGAAATACATACCGTGTTTGGTGTTTAAAATACATGAAATCGGCCGAAAATATATATGGGAGCTATATCCAAATCTGAACGGATTTCACTTTAAAATTTTGCAAATTTATTTTTGTTTTAAATACTTTTGCGCATTCCAAATTTGGAGACTGTATCTGTAATCGATCAATATTTTCAACAAATTGCCAATTCTAGAATAGATATAGTTCCGAATATAATCATATTTCTCTGTCGAGGCGAAATTGGGGGTACACAATTTAAAATGTTTTAGGTTTCGTAAAGAGAAATTTTTGGATGACACTCTATCAATTTAACCCACAATGCGTCAAGATTTATTTTCACAAAAAATTTTTTTTGAAAATTAGGATACCAAATTTGAAACAATTCCGGCAATACATTTTACACAAATGACCGAAATGACGAATATTCAAAAGTGTGGTTATATAGGAATTAAATCCATTTAAGACCTTCAAAATACCGTAAAAGGGTGGCACCGATTTATAGCACTAGATCATATTCTGCTGCAGGGTTTGTTGTCGATTATGAGGCCTAAACACCAAGATTGAAACAATTCGTATCATGCAAACATCACCTTGGGCAACCCTCAATAAAATTTACATTAATTGAATAATGCAACAGTGCTATTATCCGAGCTGGACATATAGTCCATTCAGTGGAATGACCCAGAATGAATGAATAAATCATAGGATTACGCAGAAGACAGTTTGTGCCATCGAAATAACAATAATTACATTCGTATCATTCGCAATTCATAAATGAAACGATGAAGAGGACTTTTAATGTTTGCATAACCTCTCTGCCGCATCCCATCGAACCGAGGTGTTGAGGCTGAAGCGAATAAATACGTTTGCGGACAAATATTTACTCTGTTTAAGGAAAAGTTTTTCGACAACTGCTGCGACGAATGAGCAGCATGAAGCGCTTTGCTGAATTATGATTACATTCGCTTACAAAAGGATATGGAAAAAGAGAACGACAACGAATGCAGATATAGCAAACGAAGGAGGAATGGGGGGGGGGGGGGGGGGGGGGCGGTTATGCGGTAGACGAAAGAGCACTTAATAAAATATCATTTTACAACACACCCGCGAACACTTAAGATTTTCCCACGCACCAATTAGACTCGATTAGTGTCGTAATGAAAGCGCACATCTCTGGAGTGGGCCGGGTTTGAAAACAGAAAATGAATTGATTTCCGCCCATGAACAGACACAGCCGTTTCAATGAAACTGAATACAGTCCGACCAATAATGCACATCCACATTTTGCAAATAATAAAAATCCCATCTCTTGTGCCCTTTATAATGAGGCTGCCATTGCTGGAGAGATGTCGTTGACGCCGATGGTGATGAGGGCGGAGGAGAGTCGGTAGTGGTGATGTCGATGACAAGATGCTTTCTTTTTTCTAAATGTGTTTCTAAAACGTGGGTAAACAAAATTCAATTTCTTTGTTTTCTCTGTTTTCTTTCTCCCCCGCATCCACAAACCAATGTTAGGGCACGAGTACTCTTTCATCAAATACGCCTGGATGGATGCTGGTTGGTATAGTGTAAGATATTGGCAAATGGCATTGTTGCAAAAAGGCTTATTACATTTCACAACGACAACCCACAATGAAGACAACAACGGCAATGGCATGGATGGAGGACAAGAAAGATGTAAAAATAACAAGAAAACTTAATGTCGATACTCTTTGAATGGCACAGTGGTTTGTACTGATGCGATAAGAAAGACCATCTGAACCGGTCCATTTTTACATTTTTAATTTAATTTTACATTCTCCACTACAACGTGGGTCTTACGTAGTTTTTTGTACCCTAAACCTTTCTGTGGTACAGAACATGGTATAAAAATAAGTAAAAAAGCTGTAAGTTCGACCGGGCCATTTTGAACGAATTTGGCGATTTTCACAAAAAACGTAAAAAAATCTGTTAAACGAATGTAGCCGTTATATTAGGGTCTATACGACGTGGGCCTGCATAGGGAACTTTTGTCATAAGCCGGTGAATAATCAAAGTACAAAATATCGGGAGGTAGCGTTATATGGGGCTGTACGAAGACTTGGACCTGCATACAAAAACGTTTGTCATAAGCTGTAGTACCCGTTACGAACTTCAAATACGAAATTCGAAATAGTTCCGGTAAATACAAAATATCGGGAGGTAGCGTTATATGGGGGCTATACGAAGACTTGGACCAGCATACAAAAATTTTTGTCATAGGCTGTAGTACCCACTACGAACTTCAAATGTCGCTAAAATAATGAAAATACCGAATATCGGTAGGTACCGTTATATGGGAGCTATACGAAAGCGGACTTAAGCTGCCATTTTCGAACTTAACCTGACTACTGGTAAACTATGCATGTATGCAAAATTTTAGACTTCTATCTCAATTCGTTCGAAAGATAGCGTGATTACAACAGACAGACGGAGAGACAGACAGACGGACATCGATAGATCGTCTTAGAATTTTACGCTGATCCAGAATATACATAATTTGTAGGGTCTATCATGAATATTTCGAGGAGTTACAAACGGAATGACAAAGTTAATATCATGGTATGATCTACTTTAAGTACATTTCCAATATTACACTTAATTGTTTGTTGATTTAGCAGTGGCCCTACAGGTCATATTTATAGATGGGTTAGAGTTTAGGACAAGGCAGAAGCCTACAATTTAGGTTGGTCATCAGATATTATTTAGGGAGTGAAATAAACCACGACTTTTGTGTGGAAAACACCAACATTGAAATTCCACAGGGAAAATATATTTCAAACGCCGAAACGCCATAACCTCAACAGGCCACTTCTGACCTTCATAGTGATACAGCATGGACCAAAACATATATAAATACATGCAATTTTCAATAGGCTTGCAAAAGGTATTTTGAATATGTAATATAGGTTATTCTTGTAGGAGCATTGCTGAAAACCGATGGGAAAATATTGGTTACAAATCCATGAGGGATATTTAACAGGAGGACCAGTTAGGTCCAACATCAGCTTTGTAATGGGAATGTGGTACTACTGTTAAACGCTACTTGATATTTCGAATTAATTTTGTATTCCAATATCTTGTCGAAAGTTATCACGTCCATGGACCCATATAAGGCCAGTGCGATGTTTTGCTTTTTCAAACACTTGGACTGTTTCGAATCATTTCGATGAATTTCCCCGAAACAGCTTTAATCCCACTGTGCAAAATGAAACAGTAAACAATAGTTACATTTGTTATTAGCTTTAAGTTGTTGAGGGACGACGGTCGAGGAGCATCGCCGTTTTTACAACACAAAAAGAAGACCAAAGAATAATATGTACGTTCGTACGTACGAATTTATTAAGAAGCGACAGAGCGATGGAGGCTAAAACCGAGGTTGTTATTTTAGTGACATCGGAGTAGAGTGGCGCTCTTAAAATTTGTGTGTAAACATGCGGCTGTTTACTTTATGAAAAGCATTTTAATGGCATTTAATACTCGCCAAACATTCGATTGCTAGAATTAATGGAGCGTAGTATTTTAGAAGGGATTACTTTTCTCTTATTCATGTCAGATGCACTTTACGTTTGAAGTGGAAAAAAAAAATCATGGATTCTTTAAAAAAATTGTAAATTACATTCGCTAATCAATTATCAACATTGAAAAGGTGTCATTATATGCATTGCTTTTACGCTGCCTGGAACATACATTAAAGACCTAATATGGACTAACTTCGCAAATTAAAATATCGGCATGGCTGTTCTAAATTAATTTAGCCAATTCAGTCTGTTTCTCTCCCGTAACTACGCTAGATTGCAAACGGCACTTGTGATAGGAAACATAGATTTTGCTGTCTTTTGTCTGCAAGTATACGGTACCCCCAAGTATAGGGTGTATTGATGGTTTGAGATACACTTTTCACGACATTTTTTAAAATGTGGTTCTTGAAGTTCGTATATCCTAAACACAAAGGTATATCCCGATATTTTAGGTAATTTGATAGTTTTAGTTAGATTTGTCTGGAATTCAATAAATGGAGTTCGTAATAGGCACCAACTCCTCTGGCAGAGAATTGTCTATTCGATGCATAACGTTTTAACCGGTATTAATCCCTCTGATCCATGTATGTAACCCTATATGATTTTAGCCACATTTTCGATAAAAATTCCTAAAATATAGCATTTGCAGCTCGAAGTGAGGAAAAGACCTACGTGTATGGCTCTTACTGTCAGAATTGCCATAAACGCATATGCAACATGTTGTTTTTATACCTTCCACAAAGGTAGTATGGACGGTATATTAGGTTTGTCATTCCGTTTGTAACTCATGGAAATAATAATTTTAGACCCTATAAAGTTTAGCGTAAAACTCTAAGACGTATTTAATAACCACGTCAGATTCGAAACAAATTAAGATAGGAAGCTAAAATTTTACACAGATTAGTATTTGGCGTGCAGGGAGGACGGTCCACGAAGACAGGCTATATCGGTTCACGAGATCGTATATATGCATACCATCCGATATTCGGTATTTTAATGATTTTAGCCACAGTGTGTTGTGTTCTTAATATGTAATTGTCAATTTGACGGGACAAATAGCCTCCATATAAAATTATCACAAGATATTTGGTATTTTCATGATTTTTGTCAAGGCGGTACCGTTAATTGGAGGATACACCAAAACCTGAAACTACTTAAACAATTTTCTAACTAACAAGTCTGTAGAAAATCTGGAGGTGTAGGAAAACGTGGACTTCTGCTTTAAAGGCAAGTAATTACAAAATATCTAACAGTTATATTTTGAAACCAATAAACTATTTGGAAATACCGAAAGTTTATATATAAACGGACTGAACCCGGTGCGCTTCGCTATATGCATTCCAAATTTTATATACGAATATTTGTTGGTTAAAAAAAAATAAAACAAATTCAAAAATTAAAAAAACGTAATTATTGTAATACTTTATTGTGTAAACAAACAAATTTCTCTGTTTGATAACGCGTGAACATGTCAGGCAGAACTTTTTTGATGAGTTATTAAAGCAATGGCAAACTATGCAGAACCTGATATGGCTTTTTAGAGCCTCCTATACACATTAAATACTACATATTGACAGTTTCAGACGAATATTGTGCATTAGCGAATTCAATTGATTTAATTCTGAAATTGAATTCATCCCTCTTATGGAGAAGTTACCAAAACATCTCGACCCGCCATTGAGCATCAATTGATTTACTTCTCCAATTGCTTTCAATTGTTTTCACAATGGAAAATGTTTTTTTTTTCTTCTAATTAAATATTTTCATCTAGAAATCTAATCGAAGTAACACCTGTTTGGTCTGACAATTTGTGAATTTTTCTTTCATATTTTCTCTCAAACTGTTAGTAAACTCTTGCAATTATAATTATTAATTTGTCAATGTTTTTTATTTAATTTATCATTGATTGTATCGGTATTGTTAGATATGTTTCTTTTGAAATCTTTATTTTTTAATTTTGTGCTTACATACGTACTTCGCTGATCAGTGGATGAAGACCGATTGGTGAAGCATTAAAATGTATGTGTCACTGTATGACCTATCTGTCACTTTGAATCACTATCTGTTCTCTTTCTCTTTATTCCAATTTTCTCATAGTCAAAAACGCAACAAAAGTGTGTTGACTAAAAAACAAACAGTGTGGTGTGTTTTTCAAAAGAATTTAAACTTTCAAGTTTATAATTCGCATAATCAATTTCCAACATGTTATTTGTATATATACAACGACATTGCCAGCGATATACGGTGGCTCACCTCTCTTCACAGACAGAGTTGGCCGCAGCCTCTAATTGCGGAAAACGGTGTTATATGAGGTTTATCTGATGAATAAACAGGTGTAATAAGATGTTGAAAAAGCTGGTTTAAAACGTACCATCGGCGTGTTCATGCTTTGGTCGGAGGTATATGACTTCTAAAGCTGTTGAAGAGAGTGGGAAGGTGGTCACCTTTTTTACACGCTTTTCCAATTATTAGTTATTCTCCAATTCGTTTGATGAGTGGTATATTTCATTAGTCGACTATGACAATTCACGTTCTCACAAATAATGGATCACTACACTGTTTCTAATCATGTAAGGTTTGTTTCATGGTTGAATTAAGAAGTTAAAGCCAAAAAATTCATTTGGTCCTAAAATATCGGTTTCACCTTACATGTCTGCACAAAGACATAAAAAATAGTAAAAACTTGAAAGATAAATAAAAGAAAATTTTGCTTTCGAATTTTCATTCCATAGGTCTTCTCAATTAATTGAAATTTTTATACATATTTCTAATGAAACAAAAACTAACATTTTACTGCATTGCTAAAATTACAAACTTTGTTTTTATGAAAATGCAAAATTATGAAGGTCTTAATCGTAATATGTATCAGATGTCCTTGAACTCTGTTAAGGGGTCAACTTAGCCAAGATTAAGGGGTCAACATTTTTTTCATCTTTCTTTCAATTTACTAAATGTATAGAAACAACCCATGGTAAAACTAAGGAGGTAAAGTCATGCAATCACAGGCTTACAAATTTTTTCAAAATTATTAATTTGACATCATCTCATTTTCTAAAATTTATGTTTACAAATCCATTGCGAACACACAAATCAGAGATGGGAACCTGGAAATGCAGGGATGGGTATGCTTATTTGAATTGGCTTTAACTTCTTAATTCAACCATGAAACGAACCTTACATGATTATAAACAGCCCAAGTGTAGTGATCCATTATTTGTGAGAATGTGAATTGTCATAGTCGCCTAATGAAATATACCACTCACCAAACGAATTGGAGAATAACTAATAATTGGAAAAGCGTGTAAAAAAGGTGACCACCTTCCCACTCTCTTCAACAGCTTTAGAAGTCATATACCTCCGACCAAAGCATGAACACGTCGATGGTACGTTTTAAACCAGCTTTTTCAACATCTTATTACACCTGTTTATTCATCAGATAAACCTCATATTACACCGTTTTCCGCAATTAGAGGCTGCGGACAACTCTGTCTGTGAAGAGAGGTGAGCCACCGAATATCGCTGGCAATGTCGTTGTATATATACAAATAACATGTTGGAAATTGATTATGCGAATTATAAACTTGAAAGTTTAAATTCTTTTGAAAAACACACCACACTGTTTGTTTTTTAGTCAACACACTTTTGTTGCGTTTTTGACTATGAGAAAATTGGAATAAAGAGAAAGAGAACAGATAGTGATTCAAAGTGACAGATAGGTCATACAGTGACACATACATTTTAATGCTTCACCAATCGGTCTTCATCCACTGATCAGCGAAGTACGTATGTAAGCACAAAATTAAAAAATAAAGATTTCAAAAGAAACATATCTAACAATACCGATACAATCAATGATAAATTAAATAAAAAAACATTGACAAATTAATAATTATAATTGCAAGAGTTTACTAACAGTTTGAGAGAAAATATGAAAGAAAAATTCACAAATTGTCAGACCAAACAGGTCTCCAAGAATGACCATCTGATTGCCAAATTTGTTGTTAATATGTGTTACTTCGATTAGATTTCTAGATGAAAATATTTAATTAGAAGAAAAAAAAACATTTGCCATTGTGAAAACAATTGAAAGCAATTGGAGAAGTAAATCAATTGAAGCTCAATGGCGGGTCGAGATGTTTTGGTAACTTCTCCATAAGAGGGATGAATTCAATTTCAGAATTAAATCACTTGAATTCGCTAATGCACAATATTCGTCTGAAACTGTCAATATGTTGTATTTAATGTGTATAGGAGGCTCTAAAAAGCCATATCAGGTTCTGCATAGTTTGTCATTGCCTTAATAACTCATCAAAAAAGCTCTGCCTGACATGTTCACGCGATGGCAAACAGAGAAATTTGTTTGTTTACACAATAAAGTATTACAATAATTACGTTTTTTAAATTTTTGAATTTGTTTTATTTTTTTTAACTATATATAAAATTTGGAATAATATATATAAAATTTGGAATGCATATAAAATTAAAAGGGGTAGCGACGCGCACCGGGTTCAGCTCGTTTATATATAAACTTTCGTTATTTCCGAATAGTTTATTGGTTTCAAAATATAACTGTTAGATATTTTGTAATTGCCTACCTTTAAAGCAGAAGAGGTCTATGTAAGTCCACGCTTTCCTACAGACTTGTTAGTTAGAAAATTGTTTTAGTAGTTTCAGATGTTGGTATATCCTCCAATTAACGGTACCGCCTTAATAATTTTATATACAAAGGTTTACCTCATGGTTGAGGGTATTAAAAGGTCGATGTTTTACTTGTAAACCCTTAGTATTTCGAAAAATATTTTGAGGAGCGTTCAGAACCATCCTCCATAAGATATATTTAATTTGTCTTTCCGTTTTAACCCCTCGAAAAAAAACATCTTAGATCGCGATTTACTTATGTTCGTCTGTCGATTCCACAGGCAGAAGAATCACTCTAGCTTGCTAGCGAAATGAGTTAGATTGATAATCGGTTTAAATGTCCACAATGTTTTTTTATAGCCGACACCACACTGCGGTACAGGGTATTATTGCCTTGTTTGTTAAATGGAGAGGGAAGCGAAATAGACACGTAGTACCTTTTGATGACCTTCATACAATCACATTCTGAATCGATTTAGACATGTCCACCCGTCTGACCATGTATGTGTGTAAAGAAATTACAGGCCGAATTTTTTTTTTTTTTTTTTTGATTGAGATGAATTTTCCACAAATCATTTGTTTGACCCAAGGAAGAACCCTACTGAAATTGGTGGTAATCGGATCAGATTTGGTTATAGCTCCCATATATAGTGTCGTCCGATTTTATAAGTATTGTGCACCAAATACGTAATATCAATCCGAATCAAATGAATTTTAGCACACACGGTCAGGTTCAGTCCAGAAGTATGTCTGGCAATTTTAGTGAATATCGTTCGATTTCAAGTTTATTGTGTGCCATGTGTGTATTATTCGTCGAAATGGAATGGATTTTGGCACAGTCCATCGGATTCACCATGGAAGCAAAAATTTAAGTCTCCAACATTCGTAATATGCACTCAAAACCAGTGATAATTGGTTTCATTTGAATATATCCTGCATATATATATATATACTAGCTGGCCCGGTCCGCGTTGCCGGCCCGTAATTTTAGTCTTTAATGCTTATTATATCCCCCACCTTGGAAAGGAGGGTATATTAACTTTTTCATTCCGTTTGTAACATCCCTATATGTTCGTCATAGACTCCGTCTGTATGTCTGTTTATTTAAATTACGATACAGCCCACATTATTTGACGTAGAGCTTTAAAATTTAGCAGAACAATTTGTACTGTGTATTGGATGGTTGGTATTGAAAATGGTCCACGTTTTGGTATAGTCCCCATATAACGGTACCTCTCGAAATTCGTTATTTTGACGATTTTTGTCACATTTCTCATCGGATTTGTCCGCGTTGCCGGCCCGTAGTTTTAGTCTTTAATGCAAATTTAGCATAGCATAATATTTCACAAATCTAGCTCATAAAGGTGAACAAATTTTAATATAAATATTGATTCGACTAAATAGAAATAAATAACTATGGAAGGAGGGCAAAATAATTTCTGAATAGTCAAAGTTAATTACGCTTTTACACCCATTACCATAGCACCTCAAATTGCGCATTAGAGTCCCCAAAAAGTTTATGTTCTTGTTCATAGTAAAATTCAATGACGATTAAGCAATACCCGCGTTGTTGTCCGCCAATCGGTAAACATCACTATAGATCGGCGGGCCTGGGGACTATATGGGGACTGTACGAAAATATTTACGTATGTTGACATTTTTCTGTAAGACGGTTCTCTACTCACAAAGTAGCCTAAATACAGCAAATAATGGCCAAATCAGTTGAAAAACGTGGCCAAGACCACGGTCACAGCTGAAATCAGGGATACATTTATATAAGGGTTATACCAAAACGTGGCCCAACCAATATTCTCTTGGGGGTTACAAATTCAATAGAAAACAAAATTTTCTTTTCTGACCACCAATTAAATGTGAAAGTGGACTTGGAGATACTTTATTTAAATAAATGTGTGGCAATTATATGTATGATGGTTCCCTACCCCAGGGTAGCATAAATACAATTTTTAGCCAAATCAATTAATGAATATGGTCAAGACCAAAATGGGCCCTACTCTGAAAATTTCAAACTTTATGCGAAGAGGTTTTCTACCTCCTTAGAAACAAATATGCCAAATAATGTCCAAAATATTAAAAAAGTGACCAAGACACCAAAAAAACTTAAATCATACGATGGTTATATAAATATGAAATCGGGTTGTACCCTTATCCGTGAGTTATGATCGATATCATGACCTGCAAAAGCGATTAAAGGTATCTCGAATGTTTGGGAAGAATTTCTGCAAGGATAGAAATTCTTTTCTTACTAAGAGTCCCATTCGCTCTACTATTTTCCACCCTTTATATTTGGTATTTTTCTGATTGTACATTGGACGGATTATTGTGACAGGAAAGAAGTAGTTCCACGCTTTGAAATGAGCCCCATTAGGGTTTTTCGGTAATTTTCGTTTGTTCAAATGTGTTCGCATCTTCCAGCTGAACCACGATGTCGGCCCTGGAGTTGAAAGGTAGATGTCAGTTAACATCGTATTTCCCACTTATTTAATTTTTTGGTGAAAATGTGTATATATTGAAAAACTATTCTTTATTTTGTTCACAAAAAATTTACTGAATTCAATTAGATAATAAAAATTGAAAAAAAATTGACAAAAGAAGAATAACACATTGAAAAAATCGTCAACTTGTTCGCTGATTTTGTACAGAAAATGTTTAAAGATCCTTATATAGTTTGTCAATAGAATGTACTTCTATTTTAAAATTCGATTCCATTAAATTATTTCGACATCATCTATTCCGTTTCGCCACCACATAATTCGGTACTACACTTCCATGTAACTCGCCATCAATTTCATTTCTCAAGAAATCAAGTCAATTAAATAAATTGGTATTAATATTTGAATTCAAAAAAAAAAAAATAATAAAAATAAAAAAAACACTACAAATGTACATTAGAAAAAAGTAAGTCAAAATGGAAAAAAATTATGCAAAATAAAACATTACTATTGTACATTTCAAAAGTCAAAATGAAAATGTTAATATAACACATTTTTACGCGATTTTTTTGGATATTATCCTTTTCGGAGAGGAGACAATTCCGAATTTGTATGAATCGTTAAAATTTGTCCAGCGGTTCTTAAGTTATAAGCGTAGTAACTAACACAACTTTCTTTTATATATAGATATACTAGCTGGCCCGGTCCGCGTTGCCGGCCCCTACTTTTAGTCTATAATGCATATTTTTTTAAGCATTATAGAATTATGAAAGCGGCACAATTTTTATTATAAGTAAAATAACTCCATAGTAATTTCTAAATAGAAATAAACATTCATGGGAAAAATTATAATAGATAATAATCTACCGTCGGTTTTAGATATTTTGAATAGCCTGATCTTATTTTTCAGCCTAAGGCTATAATTGAGTGTTAAAAACCTGTATGATATAGAACTTCTATAATAGCCCCATGTGAAAACTCAGCTAAATTTTTGGTATTGAATTTCCAATGTTAAGAATACCGTGCTGCGTGGTATTTAGTTTTGTCCACCTCATAATTGAGGGCGGAATGATTTCAAAATAGTCAAAGATAATTGCTTTTTTACACCCATTACCGTGGAATATTAATTAATTTATTTTTGTCATTTAAATTGTGAGTTGGAGAACCCATAAAGTCCATATTTTTCATCATAGTATAATTCAATAACGAACAAAAAAATTAATATTCGTGATTTTTTAATGTTTCTGCCACAATTTGATATTTCGGAGTTTATGGCATGTAGATGTTAATCCCACATCTACGTTCCCAACCAATATTCTCTTTGGAGTTTCAAATTCAATAGTATATCAAATTTTCTTTTCTGACCAAACATTGGTTAGGAAAGCGGATTTGTGGGTACACTAATGTGAGAACTATATTCGAATAAATGCCTATGTGGACAATTATCTGAGGGACGATTCTCTACCCCAGAGTTGCCTAAATACAATTTTTTAGCCAAATCAATTGATGAATGTGGTCAAGACCAAGATGGACTCTACTCCGAAAATTGAAAATGTTATGAGAAAAGGTTTTTACACCCTTAGAAACAAAGATGCCAAATAAAGGCCTAAAGATGAAAAAAATGTCGAAGACCCCGAACATGGCTTAAATTATATGATGGTTATACCAAAACATGATCATATTTTGCGAGGATGGTTTCTTATCAAATTAAAATGAGTTAAGAAAAATGTGGTTAAAATGTAAACAATACTTGAAATAGGGTTGTACCCTTATCCGGGGGTCATATATCATGACCTGCAAAATCTTGAAAGTTTAGGAAGAATTTCTTTCTTTTTTCCTAAATGTCCAATTCGCTCTACCATTTTGCACCCTTTATATTCGGTATTTCACTGACTGCAGTTCCAATGAATTGCATTTTGAGTTCTCATTGGGCGGATTATTGCCCTATGAAATATGTAGGTCCACGTAGGTCACTCATTTTATTTTAAATATTATTCATTCAGATTTCAAGGCAATAAAAAATGTTCACTTCAATATAGTATGTCAAATTGAAACAAATCACACCAAAAAGAAATTTTTTATTAATATTTTTATTGGATACCATTCCAAAATTGTATGAATTGTCAAGCCGTTCTTTAGTTATACCTTATGTAATTTTTCCCCGATTTGAGAATTTTTGCAATGAGATCTCTTTTATCAAGATTTTTAGAAATTTTGACTTAAATTTGGTGTGACCGCGTTAAATTATTTCGATAACATCTATTTCGTTTCGCCACCACATAATTTGGTACTACACTTCAATGTAACCCGGCTTCTATTTCAGTTCTCAAGAAATCGAGTCAAAATAAATTGGTATTAATATTCGAATCAAAAAGAAAAAAAAAATATTATAAAAAACACTACAAATGTACATTCGAAAAAAGTAAGTCAAAATGGAAAAAAAAACATACAAAATAAAACATTACGATTGTACATTTCAGAAGTCAAAATGAAAATGTTAATATATCACATTTTTACGCGATTTTTTTGAATATTATCCTTTTCGGAAAAGAGACAATTCAGAATTTGTATGAATCGTTAAAATCAGATCAGCGGTTCTTGAGTTATAAGCGTAGTAACTAACACAACTTACATTTATATATATATATATATATATATATATATATATATATATATATATATATATATATATATATTATATATATATATATATATATATATATATATATATATATATATATATATTCTTTTTTTTGGCACATATGACCTAGTTCAGCAAGAAGCGAGTGTAAATTTTAATTTTACAGTGTACAATCCGTATAATACACTCCATAACAAGGTTTTACCATACAAGATATTGGGTGCATCTTAGAAATACCATTTGGAAGTTCTGTTGAGATTGGTTAAGATTTTGGTATTTCTCCCATATAAATTTCCCTCCAATTTTATATGAATGGTTTCTGCCAAATAAAATAGTTTTATCTGATTTTATATACCTAGATATATTCTGAAAATCCTCTCCATAGCAACAACATTTGGTTCGAGACTTCTATAGTCTACTTTTAACCTATTCCATTAACCAAATCTAACAATATGAGCGTTTATTTGCTACGCGGGACTAAAATCGGTACCGCACTACTTTTGTTTTTCCAAATCGACAAAAAAGCGAGTCAAAACCAGGTTGTAATACTCTCACAGGTATAGGGTAAAACAGGTGCACCTATCAATTCCACAGTCTGTAAAGCATGTAATTTAATAGTTATATTTTATCAAACAATAACTTATGTGTGCGAATTTGATTTAATGACGGAAAATGTCATTTAAGCACATATTAAATTACAACCGGGAAACCGATAAAATTCATTCGCGTCAGCTGGTTTTTACAATATATTTGTTTAATATCCAACGATGATGTAAATTTTGCGAAAGAAGAGAATAAAATTGAAAACGGCAGTGAAATGGTCATGAAACATAGACCTACTGAAAAAAACCTGGAAACAATTGACAAAATTTCAATAAAAAACCTGTAAAGAATGTCTTAAAGTCAGGCGGGGTCGACATTATGATACCCTACACCACATTGCTAATTTAGTAGAGCTCCGCATAACAATTAAAAGTTTTTATGGGAGAATTCAATCATACACGCTATGATTTTATTTTAAAGTTCAAAGGACTAAATATGCCGAAGCATTTGTATCTTTTAAATTCGGACTTGTATTGCCTATTTGATGCAAAATTAATTTGAATCAGATAAAGATATATATGGGAGCTATATCCAAATCTGAACCGGGGCAAAGATATTTCTGAGCTGTATTTAATATATTTCCCTGATATATTTCCCTTGTTGTTACAGAGTGCATATTACGGATGCGGAGGACAAAAATAACAAATCGGATGAACAATAGATGTGGGAGCTATAGCTATATCTGAACCGATTTCGATAAAATTTGGCATACTTATTTTCAGGCCATTTGGTTGTATGTTCAAAATTCCTTACTATTCGGGCTGATATTACACGGTTGGTGCACAATGAAAGGCAAATCGGACAAAGATATATATGGGAGCTATATCTAAATTTTGTCCGATTATCTCCAATTTCCATAGGGTTTGGGCCAAATAAATGATTTGTGCAAAATTTCATCTGGATAGGGCAATAAATGCGAACTGTACATTGTTTACAAAAATATATGGACAGACGGACGGACGGACGGACAGACGGACGGACGGACATGCATAAATCGACTCAGAATGTGATTTTATGCAGATCATCAAAAGGAACTATGGGTCTATCTCGTTTTCTTTTGCCTGTTACAAACAAATGCACAAAGACATAATACCCTGACCACCTTGTGGTGTAGGGTATAAAAATATATATAAATGGAAATTAAATTATTTTCAACATTTTCAATATTGTGTGCGGCAACTAATAAATCAAAACAAAACTACATCTTGGTTTATCATGAACAATCAAACCAAGAAACCGCGTGTTCCAATTTCAAAACTGGGCATTGAGCGCTGGACTTGGAACCCTTTCTTTTGTTGTCTGACACACTAACCATGTAAATTTGACAATAAATCCCTCTAATTCTCATGTCAACTGCCTCTCTCTCTCAGCACAATGTACCGCGTTATTAAAGACAAGTTACACCGCAACAAGTGTTGTTGCAACTTGCAAGTATCAATAATTTCATCATCGCTGTACTGTACTATCATGTGGCGCTACAATACCAATCTCATAAATATGTGCTTTGTGTCAATTTTGAAGATAACGTTATTACACCAGTTGGACGGGGCTAAATCGCTGACTAGGAATATAATTTATTTACTTTATGGGTTCTCAAAGGAAATAACGAACTTAACATGGAGTTTGGTACAAGGTAATTGCGAAAATCGGCTAATTTCTCTTAACAATGTAAATTAGGAAAGCATTTTCTGGAATGCAAAATATCACAACTAATCATTTCAATGGATAATTGAAGAACTTAAAGGTAAGTGTTTGGTAAAAATAAACGTTGGAAAAAACATTTAATTTATTTGCAAAATATGTTAAATGTAACACAGATTGCCTTTTAGGATTGACTTAATATTGATCGCTGATTTTTTTATCGGGTATCGTTTAATTATTCTGATTTCTAACTATCCAAATATGCACAAAGAGACCTGTTCATTGGAACTAAGGAAGTTGTAAATATAATTTTAACACCAAATAATTAAGCAATGTGGATTATGATCCTCCCTATATACGAGAATTTCAAGCGTTGTTGAGTATTTATTTAGAGAACAACATTCGAGTTTGTAAAAATTATATAAATTTAAATTATCTGTCTAAAATTTTGTGGTGTGCATAATACTGGCCATAACCAAATTTCGGCTGATAAATAGACCCCTGCTGGGCTTTGCTCTACTGACAACTGCGCATACGCGGAATTTTTAAGAACCTTAGAAATTAGAACATTATTTTCAACGTTTAATACGATGCAGGTATCGTCATTGTAATTTGTACATTTTTGTTAAAATGTTGCCTGTTGTAGGAATATTTTTGCAATGTCCAATTTCAATTTATTTCAAAATATCAATGCATAGAAAACTTTTATGCCAATTATTCATGTATTAAAGATTACAATAATAAAAAATATATAAATATTTTGAATAATTCAAAGAAAAATACAAAATGGCTCCCCAGCAATATGAATATTGAAAGTTTAATTAATATAAAGATTTAAAATTGTTTAAAGATGTTGGTCCAGCAGCATAGAATTAGATAAAAACAACAAGCATTACAAAATATGTACTTGATTGAAAAAAAACTCTTCCACTTTTTCTTAAAGGTGAAGTAGGAATATGAGAGCATTTTAAAAGAACTTGGTAAAAGGTTCCATACTCTATAGATTGTTCAAATATTGAAATTCTAATCAGGGGAACGTCAATTTGTACATTATGTGTTGAATGTATAAGAGAAACCCGACTAACTAACATTGAAGGTGCTGAAATTTAATTTGTTTATAGAAATGTAAAACAACTCTTTGACTTATAAAATCACGAAAGCTGCATCCGAGAAATCCTTCCATTAACTTCATAGCACGTACGTACAGTTGTAGGAGCATGTGCTTTTAGGCTATAAAGTCTTCTTCAAATAAGACAAACATTTCTTGAAATATAATTTATGTGGCCTATGTAATTCAGATTAGACAATGCCAAGACATTTCATACAATCAACAGTCAGAATAAAGGTATTACCAATTTTAACACTGGAACAAGATGAGACTAAGGCTATGTTTTTGCACGACTAATATAATAAGAAAATATCATCAGCAAAAACATAAGGATGGCAAATTGGACTTCTTAGGGCATTAACAATATTATTAACGTAGGAAAGAAGGAGAGTGGTTAAATTGATCCCTGTTTGTGCATGTTTTATTAACTGGTATTGTTACTTATTATACCCTACAACTCTGTGTCTAAGATTGATAAGTTTGATTGGGCCAAAAATTATGTAACACCTCAAAATATTGGTCCCCGACATAGGAAACAATATATGGATCTTCATACCTCGCAGAGCTAAGTCGATCTAGCTATGTATGTCCATACGTCCGTCTGTCCATGTTAATTTGTAATCACGCTAGACATCGCAATTATGATCCGATCCTCACGGAATTGAAATTTGAGGTGGGGTTAGGGTCAGAATAGAACCCTATTGAAATGGCTGAAATGGACCAAAAACAAATAAATTTCCTGCTTTTGCTTTTGCTCTACATGCTACATATATAAACCAATCGACGCTGAATTTAGAATGGAGTCTGAGATTAATGCTGGGCAGCAGCCTACCAAATTGGGCGACCATCGGACAATATTTCGTGGGTAAAATATAGCCTAGCTTTTATGTAAGACAATATGAACATTTCAACTAAATCGCGAATATATTTATACCCTTCACCATACTATGTAGGGCATATTAACTTTGTCATACCGTTTGTAACTCCTCCAAATACTCATGTCAGACCCAACAAAGTGTATATATTCTTGATCAGCGTAAAATTCAGAGATGTCCGTCTGTGAAAACCACTCTAGCTTCCGAACGAATTTATATAAAAGGCTAAAACTTTGCATAAATTTTTATTTTAGGCAGGTTAAGTTTGTAAGTGCGCCATGTCGGTCCACGTTTTCATATAGCCCCCATATAACGGTACCTTTCTACATTCGGTAATTTGGTAATTGTTCGGTAATTGTTTCAAATTTGGTATTTGAAGTTCGTAATGAATGCTACAGCCTATGACAGAAAATTGTCTGTGCAGGTCCACGTCTTCATATAGCCCCGATATTTGGTACCTCCCGATATTCGATATTTTGATGATTTTAGTGTCATTATTCACCCGAAATACTTCAAATTACGTACTTAGAGTTTTTAATTGGAACTACAATCTGTGCCAGAAAATTGTTTAGGTACAATACTCACCGATATTGGTTAAGATGTTGTATTTAAACTTCGTAATGTATGCTGCACCCTGTGACAAACAATTGTCTATGCAGATCCAGGTCTTCGTATAGCTCCGATATAACGGTACCTCCCTATATACGGTATTTTGATGATTTTAGCAACATTACTCACCGTTTATTTATGACAAACAATACCAATGCAGGTCCACGTATTCGGTATTTTTAAGATTGTAACAGATTTTATTTTTTGAAAATTTTCAAATTAGTTCGAAATGGTGGAGGGTATTTAAAGTTCGGCCCGGCCGAACCTTCTGATTTTAAACTTTGATTTAATCCTGACAAAATCACAAATACATTAAAATGTTGCTTCTGGCCGTTACAGTGATACTGATAGCCAAGACATTGGATATATGGCAAAATAGGTACAATACATATATATGTAAAAGAAATAGATCTTATTTTTCTGTTTATAAGTCGGGATCCGCCGGGCCTATTTTCACAGTGCTCATCAATCAATTCGGAATGGTCTCTAGCCAGAAAAGGATAAAATCTATGAAAATAGCGGAATAATATGCATTTAAAAAGGTGAATATTTTGTCTTAATTTTTTTCAATTTTTGTCATATTTTTTTATCGCATGCGATTTTTTCAATTTAATTTACAATTTTAATTTGTACATTTTGTAAAGTTTTTCTACACCCCGCAACACTATGTTTTTAGGATATTTTATACAGATCGTCCGATCCCCAAAAGAATTTTGCATGAGGGTAGGGTTGTGGTTGAAGATGTTTTAGATGTACAAATGAACCAAAAAATTTAAGAATTTACAGTCGTTTTACAGGGCACAATTGAAAACCAATTAACACGAAATTTTGCATAAGAAGAGACTTAAAGACAGGGAAGAAGTCTAGCATTTTGGATGACCATTAAATTATATTTAGCTGCAAAACGGGCCACAACTTTCGTGTGAAATTGGAAGGTAATTATACCCTACACCACAAGTTGGTCAGGGTATTATGTCTTTGTGCATTTGTTTGTAACAGGAAAAAGGAAACGAGATAGACCCATAGTTCCTTTTGATGATCTGCATAGAATCACATTCTGAGTCGATTTATGCATGTCCGTCCGTCCGTCTGTCTGTCTGTCCATGTATTTTTGTAAACAAAGTACAGTTCGCATTTATTGCCCTATCCAGATGAAATTTTGCACAAATCATTTGTTTGGCCCAAGGGCGAACCCTATTGAAATTGGAGATAATCGGTCAGAAATTTAGATATAGCTCCCATATATATATTCGTCCGATTTGCTTTTTTTTATTGGGTACCAAACGTGTAATATCAGCCCGAATAGTATGGAATTTTGCACATACGACCAAATTAGGCCTAAAAATAAGTATGCCAAATTTTATCGGAATCGGTTCAGATATAGCTATATATTGTTCATCCGATTTGTTATTTTTGTTCTCCGTAGCCGTAATATGCACTCTGTAACAACAATATTTGGGGAAATCTATCAAATACAGCTCAGAAATACGTTTGCTAAATTTTATCGAGATCGGTTCAGATTTGGATATAGCTCCCATATAACTTCGTACGATTTACCTTTTATTGTGCACCAAACGTCTTATATTTGCCCAAATAGGATGGAATTTGGCACTTACGACCGAATTAAGTCTAGAAGCTAGTATGTCAAATTTGGTGAAGATCGGTTCAGATATAGCTATAGCTCTCATATATACTGTTCATTCGATTTGTTATATTTGTTACCCAAAGCCGTAATATACACTCCGTAACAACGATATTCAGGGAAATATATCAAATACAGCTCAGAAATATCTTTGCTAAATTTTATCGAGATCGGTTCCGATTTGGATATAGCTCCCATATATATATATATATATATATTTATCCGATTTCAAATTAATTGAGCACCAAATGGGCAATACAAGTCCGAGCTTAAAAGATACAAATGCTTCGGCATATTTAGTCCCTTGAACTTTAAACTATAATTATAATCATAGCGTGTATGATTGAATTATCCCATAAAAACTTTTAATTGTTCTGCGGAGCTCTACTAAATTAGCAAAGTGGTGTAGGGTATCATAAAGTTGGCCCCGCCCGACTTTAAGACTTTTTTACTGGTTTTCCAAATGGATTTGGATATAAGGAGACTTCCGACATATTTAGGGTATCACAGTGTAGGCTCCGCACGACTATGGCCTTTCTTACTTGTTTTTATACCCTCCACCATACTATGGAGGGTATATTAATTTTGTCATTCCGTTTGTAACTCCTCGAAATACTCACGTCAGACCCAACAAAGTATATATATTCTTGATCAGCGTATAATTCTAAGACGATTTAGCCATGTCCATCTGTCTGTCTGTCTGTTGTTATCACGCTATCGAACAAATTGAGATAGAAGGCTTAAATTTTGCACACATGTATATTTTGCCAGTAGGCAGGTTAAGTTCGTAAATGGGTCATGTAGGTCCAAGTTTTCATATAGCCCCCATATAACGGTACCTCTCGATATTCGGTATTTTGATGATTTTAGCGACATTATTCACCGGAATTGTTTCAAATTTGGCATTTGAAGTTCGTAATGGATACTACAGCCTAAGACAGAAAATTATCTGTGCAGGTCCACGTCTTCGTATAGCCCCCATATAACGGTACCCCCCGATATTCGGTATTTTGATGATTTTAGCGACATTATTTAACGGAACCGTTCCAAATTTGATATTTGAAGTTCGTAATAGATACTGCAGCAGAAAACAGAAAATGGGCCATGTAGGTCCACGTCTTCGTATAGCCCCCATATATCGTACCCCCCGATATTCGGTATTTTGATGATTTTAGCGACATTATTTAACGGAACCGTTCCAAATTTGGTATTTGAAGTTCGTAATAGATACTGCAGCATTATAAACAAATTTTTCTTCATGTTTCGCATTTAAATGTTGTAATAACTTTTGACAAAAGTTGCCTATGCATGTATACGTCGTCGTATAGACATTCGGTATTTTTAAGATTTTAACAGAATTTTTAAAGGATTTTTTTTTTTATTTATTTATTTATTTTATTTTATTTGGAAATTGCCAAATTTGTACCAAATGGTGGAGGGTATTAAAAGTTCGGCCCGGCCGAACTTACAGCTTTTTTACTTGTTATTACAATAATGTGAAACTACACATTCATCTGTTGAAACTTGCGCGTGCCAGTCTTACGTACTACGCTGTTCAGTGGACGAACGCCGACTGGTAAAGAATTAACATATACGTATCACTGTATTGCTGATATGTTATGTTTTTATCACTCTATCTTCCCTCTCTTAACTACAATTATCTTTTAATCACAAACACAACACACGTGTGTTGAGCAAAAGATGCCAAACAAACGGTGTGGTGTGTTTCTAATAAGAATTTAAACAAGGGCCCGGCAGACAGTCGCTCATGTATGTTCTTCGAATTTTGTTATTCTGATCAGTGTTGCCATTTCGGTAATTTCCGACCAAATTTTTTATGGTGTCGGATGGACGGTCCAACTCAATCTTAAGATTAAAGGTAATATAATATATTATGATCAGCTATATAAACATTTAAAGCATCAGTCGCTATAAATGTAATTAGTTAGCGTATTTGGGATATAAAAAGCCTGGCTCCACTTTTATTTGCGTGCAAAACTGATCATATGGTGTTTACAATAACCTAAACATGTAGTACTTATTTCATCACTTTTGTAAACAAATTTTGAAATTAGTGGAATGGAAAAATTTTTGTATAAACGTGTGTATCGATTTTTGTTGTTGTTTGAGTTGAGAAAAGTGACTACTTTAAACGTATGAAGGACGCAGCTGCTGAGGTTTCCGACGAACATGTTATTAATCATTTTCAATGACTACCTCAATGAAAACAAGTTAAAAAGCAGAAAGATCGGCCGGCCCGAACTATGAATACCCTCCACCATTTTGAACGAATTTGGAACGGATTTCATCCGTTAAAAATTCTATGAACATCTTAAAAACCGAAAACAGCCGTAATATTGGGGTATCTACGTCGTGAACCAACATATGCTTTGTTTGTCATAAGCCATTACCATATTCAAATTCGAAACTTGAAATAAACGGTGAATAATGTACCTAAAATCATCAAAATACCGGGAGGTATCGTTATATGGGAGCTATACGAAGACGTGGACTTGCATAGACAATTTTCTTTCTAAATAAGTAATTTGAAACTACTCCGGTGAATAATGACTCTTAAATCGTCAAAATACCGAATATTGGGAGGTACCGTTTTATGGGGGCTATATGAAGACGTGGTCCCGCACAGACAATGTTCATCAAAATACCGAATGTAGGGAGGTACAGTTTATGGAGGCTATACGAAGACGTGGACCTGCACAGACAATGTTCTGTCTTTGGCCGTAGTATCCATTACGAACTTCAAATACCAAATTTGAAACAATTCCGATGAAACATGTCGCTAAAATCATCAAAATACCGAATATCGGGAGGTACTGTTATATGGGGGCTATATGAAAACGTGGACCTACATGGCCCATTTACGAACTTAACCTGCCTACTGGCAAAATAAACATGTGTGGATTATATTCGCTCGGTCTACCAACACCTGAACATGCTAGGAGCAGCTGATCATGAGAAAAGCAAGAACATCCCACGAGGAGTTTGTCCTTCGGATTTATTAATTTCATAGCAAATGGCAAGCGTGCAGGAAACTGTAATCTTTTGCTTTTTAGAGAATTCGAGGTAGCAACATACTTCCACGTAGAAATCGTATCCTCAATTAAATTGTTGTGTAGTTGTTTACTGTTAGCCTAATACCATGGCGAAGGCATTGCGGTTTAATGTTTCTTAAAACAATCATATCCCAATCTGAACCGATTTCAATTCAATTTGACAACATTTATTTTTAGACAAAATTCCGTCACACCTTTCATATTTTATTGAAATTGGAGATACATAGCGTATTTGGTGCATCAAATATACAAAATCGGCCGAGAATACATATGGGACATATATCCGAATCTCAATCGATTTCAATAGATACCGTGTTTGGAGCATCAACTATATTTTTGTACCAAATTTAGTCACTCATGCCGAATTCCATTGGAATCGGACATACGTATCGCGTTTGGTGCATCGAATATGTGTGTCAAATATACTTTGACAAATTTATTTTATTTATTAAATTTATTTTTATTTATTAAATTTATGCGGGAAATCGGCCGAAAATATATATGGGAGCTATATCCAAATCTTAACCCATTTGAATATAATTTTACAAATTTATATTTGCAGCAAATTCCGGCACTCGTTTCGAATTTTATTGGAGTCGTTCGAATATATATAAAAGTTAAACGGCATTTTGGTAGCTACTGGAGGGATTCGATGTAGCAATACTACTAAACCTACATATTTCCCCGTAATAATCGTAGCTTCAATAAAATTGTTGTGCAGTTTTTTTACTGTGAGCCTAGTACCTTAGCATATGGGCGTTGTGGGTCTATGTTCCTCAATAAAATAAAAATAATCAGTTTCAATATAAATTGACAAAATTTATTGTACGACCAAATTCCGAACTTCATTGAAATTTGGGAGCTATATCCATACGTCAACAGATTTGAAAATAATTTGACCAATTTTTTTTTTTTTTTTTTTTTTTTGTACCAAATTCAGTCACTTATTCCAAATTTCATTGGAATCTATATATATAAAAGAAAGTTGTGTTAGTTACTACGCTTATAACTTAAGAACCGCTGGATTAATTTTAACGATTCACACAAATTCGGAGTTGTCTACTCTCCGAAAAGGATAATATCCAAAAAAATCGCGTAAAAATGTGATATATTAACATTTTCATTTTGACTTTTCAAATGTACAATAGTAATGTTTTATTTTGCATGATTTTTTTCCATTTTGACTTACTTTTTTCTAATGTACATTTGTAGTGTTTTTTATATTTTATTTTTGAATTCAAATATTAATACCAATTTATTTAATTGACTTGATTTTTTGAGAAATGAAATTGATGGCGAGTTACATGGAAGTGTAGTACCGAATTATGTGGTGGCGAAACGGAATAGATGATGTCGAAATAATTTAATGGAATCGAATTTTAAAATAGAAGTACATTCTATTGACAAACTATATAAGGATCTTTAAACATTTTCTGTAAAAAATCAGCGAACAAGTTGAAGATTTTTTCAATGTGTTATTCTTCTTTTGTCAATTTTTTTTTTTTTCAATTTGTATTATCTAATTGAATTCAGTAAATTTTTTGTGAACAAAATAAAAAATAATTTTTCACTATATACAAATTTTCACCAAAAAATTAAATAAGTGGGAAATACGATGTTAACTGACATCTACCTTTCAACTCCAGGGCCGACATTGTGGTTCAGCTCGAAGATGCGAACACATTTGAACAAACAAAAATTACGGAAAAAGCCTAATGGGGCTTATTTCAAAGCGTGGAACTACTTCTTTCCTGTCACAATAATCCGTCCAATGTACATTCAGAAGAATACCAAATATAAAGGGTGGAAAATAGTAGAGCGAATGGGACTCTTAGTAAGAAAAGGATTTCTATCCTTCCAGAAATTCTTCCCAAACATTCAAGATACCTTAAATCGCTTTTGCAGGTCATGATATCGATCATAACCCACGGATAAGGGTACAACCCGATTTCATATTTATATAACCATCGTATGATTTAAGCTATTTTTGGTGTCTTGGTCACTTTATTAATATTTTTGCCATTATTTGGCATCTTTGTTTCTAAGGAGCTAGAGAACCTCTTCGCATAAAGTTTGACATTTTCAGAGTAGGGCCCATTTTGGTCTTGACCACATTCATTAATTGATTTGGCTAAAAATTGTATTTATGCTACTCTGGGGTAGGGAACCATCATACAGATAATTGCCACATAAGAATTTATTTAAGTAAAGTCCCCACATTGGAATATCCCCAAGTCCACTTTCACATCTAATTGGTGGTCAGAAAAGAAAATTTTGTTTTCTTTTGAATTTGTAACCCCCAAGAGAATATTGGTTGGGCCACGGTTTTGGTATAACCCTTATATAAATGTATCCCTGATTTCAGCTGTAACCGTGGTCTTGGCCACGTTTTTCAACTGATTGGCCATTATTTGCTGTATTTAGGCTACTTTGTGAGTAGAGAACCATCTTACAGAAAAATGTCAACATACGTAAATATTTTGGTACAGTCCCCATATAGTCCCCAGGCCCGCCGATCTATAGTGATGTTTACCGATTGGCGGACAACAACGCGGGTATTGTTTAATCGTCATTGAATTTTACTATGAACAAGAACATAGACTTTTTGGGGACTCTAATGCGCAATTTGAGGTGCTATGGTAATGGGTGTAAAAGCGTAATTAACTTTGACTATTCAGAAATTATTTTGATTAGTCGAATCAATATTTATATTAAAATTTGTTCACCTTTATGAGCTAGATTTGTGAAATATTATGCTATGCTAAATTTGCATTAAAGACTAAAACTACGGGCCGGCAACGCGGACAAATCCGAGGAGAAATGTGACAAAAATCGTCAAAATAACGAATTTCGAGTGGTACCGTTATATGGGGACTATACCAAAACGTGGACCATTTTCAATACCAACCATCCTATACACAGTACAAATTGTTCTGCTAAATTTTGAAGCTCTACGTCAAATAATGTGGACTGTATCGTAATTTAAATAAACAGACATACAGACGGAGTCTATGACGAACATTTAGGGATGTTACAAACGGAATGAAAAAGTTAATATACCCTCCTTTCCAAGGTGGGGGATATAATAAGCATTAAAGACTAAAATTACGGGCCGGCAACGCGGACCGGGCCAGCTAGTCTGTTATAAATATTGTGTTTGCTGCATAAGATACATGAAGTCGGCCAAAAATATATATATCCAAATCTGAACCGATTTCAATATAATTTGCAAATAAATTCTCAGATCAAGTTCCGTCAGGCATTCCAAATTTCATTGACATCTGACATACACGTCCAAATCTAAACCGATTTTAATATAATTTTGCAAATATATTTTCAGACCAAATTTCATCTCACATTATAATTTCATTGAAATTCGGGATACATAGCGTGTTTGTTGTATTAAATACTTGAAATCGGCCGAAAATATAAATGGGAGCTATATCCAAATCTGAACCGATTTCAATATAATTTGGCAAGTAAATTTTCAGACCAAATTTCATCTGACATTGAAATTGGGGATACATAGCGTGTTTGGTGCAATAATACATGAAATCGCCCGAAAATGTATATGGCAACACTATCACTAATTACATAGTTTTTAAATGTCCCTGATTGAGAGTGTGGTGAAAATAACATTCAATCCAGGGACGGGTGCCTACTCGTCTATATTTAAACCTTCAATATTATGATTCGCATAATCAATTTCCAACATATTTTTTGTTTATATACAACGTTATTGCAATCGAAATTCGGTGGCTCACCTCTCTTCACAGACAGAGTTGTCCGCAGCCTCTAATTGCGGAAAACGGTGTAATATGAGGTTTATCTAATGAATAAACAGGTGTAATAAGATGTTGAAAAAGTGTATTAAAAGGTACCATCGACGTGTTCGTGCTTTGGTCGGAGGTACATGGCTTTTAAAGCTGTTGGAGAGAGTGAGTTTGTGGTCACCTTTTTTAACGCGTTTTTAAAATTATTAGCTATTGACAAAATTAAGTCAATGATGTCCGTTTGGTTGTAATATGTCATACTAGCTGGCCCGGTCCGCGTTGCCCGCTCGTATGCATATTTTTAAAGCATAAAAAGTTACAGATCTGACTTATGTATGCGGTACAATTTTTATTATAAGTAATGACTCCATAGTAATTTCTAAATAGTCGGTTTTAGATATCTTGAATAGCCCGATCTTATTTTTCAGCCATAGGCTTTAATTTAAGTGTTAAAAGCCTATATGATATAGAATATCTATAATAGCCCCAGGTGAAACCCCAGCTCAATTTTGGTATCGAAAGAGCATTCAAACGATTGTAACATTTTCCTTTCAAATGAGCTGTAATTTGGAGCTCATATTTCCAACGTTTAGAATACACTGCTACGTGGTGTTTAGTTTTGTCCACGCGTTACCGTAAGATGGGAATTATTTTTTTTTTTGTCATTTAAATTCTGCGTTGGAGACCCCATAAAATCCACATTTTCATCATAGTATAATTCAATGAAGATTAAACAAATGTTCGGTCCCGTGCTACTTTCTAATATTCGTAATTTTTCATGTTTCTGCCACAATTTCTAACTCATTGAGTCCCAGTTTGACATTTCGGAGTTTATTTCATATATACGTATATCCCAAATCTACGTTCCCAAACAATATTTTCTTGGTGGTTACAAATTCAGTAGAATGCCAAATTTTCTTCTGACCACACATTGGTTGGGAAAGTGGACTTGGGCGTACACTTTTGTGGGGATTATACCTTAATAAATGCAATTGTGATGGTTCTCTTCCCCAGAGTAGCCTAAATTCATTTATTTAGCCAAATCAACTGATGAATGTGGTTAAGACCAAGATGGATCCTACTCTGAAAATTGAAAATTTTAAGAGAAGAGGTTTTCTACCTCCTTAGAATCAAAGATACTAAATAAGAGCCGAAAAATTAAATAAGTAGCCAAGACCCCGAAAATAGCTTAAATCATATGATGGTTGCACAAAAAGGTTATCATTTTTTGCAAGGATGGTTTCTTCTCAAATTACCAACATTTGCCGAAATTAGTATGAAACAAGTTAAAAAGCAGTAAGTTCGGCCAAGCCGAACTTTTAATACCCTCCACCATTTGCAACGAATTTGGAAATTTTTAAAAAATAAAATCCTTAAAAAATTCTGTTAAAATTTTAAAAATACCGAATATAGCCTTTATATTGGGGTCTATACGACGTGGACATACATAGGCATTGTTTGTCATAAGCCATTACCATATTCAAATTCGAAACTTGAAATAAATGGTGAATAATGTAGCTAAAATCATCAAACTATCGTATATAAGGAGGTGCCTTTAAATTGGAGCTGTGCGAAGACCTGGACCAGCATAGACAATTTTCTGTCACAGGCTGTAGCATCCATTACGAACTTCAAATACCACATCTCAAACAATTTCGGTGGGTATTGTACCTAAAATCATAAAAATACCGAATATAGGGAGGTACTGATATATGGGGCCTATACGAAGACCTGGACCCGCACAGACAATTTTCTGTCACAGACTGTAGTTCCCATAACGAACTTCAAATACCAATTTTGAAACAATTCCGGTGAATAATGTCGCTAAAATCATCAAAATACCGAATATAGGGAGGTACCGTTATATGGGGGCTATATGAAAACGTGGACCTACATGGCCCATTTACGAACTTAACCTGCCTAAACATGTGTGCAAAATTTTAGCCATGTATCTCAATTCATTCGAAAGATAGCGTGATTACAACAGACAGACGGACAGACAGACGGACATCGCTAAATCGACTTAGAATTTTACGCTGCTCAAGAATATATATACTTTGTTCGGTCTGATATGAGTATTTCGAGGAGTTACAAACGGAATGACAAAGTTAATATACTCTCCATAGTATGGTGGAGGATATAAAAATATGGATAAAATGTAACATCTACTTGAAATAGGGTTGTACCCTTTAGGAAGAAGTTCTGGAAGGATAGAAATCCTCTTCTTACTAAATGTGCAATTCGATCTTTTATTTTGCATCCTTTATATTCGGTGCTTCACTGATTACAACCCAATGAATATTCCATTTTGAGTTCTCATTCGACGGATTATTGTAATATGAAATAAGTAGGTCTATGCTTTGAAGTGAGCCCCATAACGCTTTGTCGGTCATTTTTAGGTGTGTCTGGTTACTTTTCCTGCAGGAATTGTCCAGTAACTTCTTTCTGAGAGAGTAAGGTAGTTTTATTCTCTTTTGCAAGGAAAATGCGAAAAGTAAACAGACGGTATTCCTGCAGAAGCTTGCAACTAATCAGCTGATCAAATCAAAACAAACCAATTTGTCCCCCATAAGGAGAATTAAAACAAGGGAAGCAATACTAATTTTACAAGTTTTTTAAATAAAAATGTTAAAAATAGTCTTTTATTTTCTTATTACATATTAACATTTACGTTTTTCACATTTTGTAAAGTTTTTCTCCAAAAACTATTAGTCTTGCTAATTCCAAAAAAATTTTTCAAATTGAAAGCACAAAAATAAATAAACAAACAATAGATAACATCTGATTGAATGTCGATGAATGAGAAGAAGAAGAGTTGCAAGTGATTGCAAGAAGAAATTTTTCCAGCAAGAATTTGCAAACTCTCACTGAAAGAACTGTCAAAATTTCTCTCTCCAACCGCTCTCTTTTGCAGAATTTTTGGGTTAACAGACGACTTCCAGTAACAATTTGTAACAATTGTTACAAATTTTGGGGTAACCAGACACACCTTTTGTTTGTTGTTGTCGCATCTTCCACCGGAAGCACGTTGTAGGTCTGGAGTTGGAAGTTAGATGCCAATTTTAGACATGAACGATCGCCATTTAAAATAGTATTTCGCACTAATTTTAATTTAGCATTATTCCTTCAGAATTCAAAACAATAAAAAATGTACTCTTCAATATTGTATGTCAAATTGAAAAAAAAAATCACGCTAAAATATATTTTTATACCCTCCACCATACTATGGAGGGCATATTAATTTTGTCATTCCGTTTGTAACTCCTCGAAATACTCATGTCAGACCCAACAAAGTATATATATTCTTGATCAGCGTAAAATTCTAAGACGATTTAGCCATATCCGTATGTCTGTCTGTGTGTCTGTCTGTCTGTCTGTCTGTCCGTCTGTCTGTTGTAATCACGATAT
Source organism: Musca domestica (assembly GCF_030504385.1). NCBI lineage: Eukaryota > Metazoa > Arthropoda > Insecta > Diptera > Muscidae > Musca > Musca domestica. Next base: position 14,700,242 of record NW_026712346.1, on the reverse strand, counting down.
CTTTCGAACAAATTGAGATAGAAGGCTAAAATTTTGCACACATGTATATTTTGCCAGTAGGCAGTTCGTAAATGGGCCAGGTACCTCCCGTTATTCGGTATTTTGATGGTTTTAGCGACATTGTTTACCGGAATCGTTTCAAATTTGGTATTTGAAGTTCGTAATGGATACTACATACTAAGTCAAAAAATGAGCCATGTAGGTCCACGTCTTCATATAGCCCCTATATAGCGGTACCCCCCGATATTCGGTATTTTGATGATTTTAGCGACATTGTTTACCGGAATCGTTTCAAATTTGGTATTTGAAGTTCGCAATAGATACTGCAGCATAAAACAGAAAATGAGCCATATAGGTCCACGTCTTCATATAGCCCCCATATACCGTACCCCCGATATTCGGTATTTTGATGATTTTAGCGACATTATTTACCGGGATTGTTTCACATTTCGCATGTGAAGTTCGTAATGGATACTTCAGCCCATGCCAGAAAATTGTTTGTGCATGTCCACGTCTTCGTGTAGCCCCCATATTCGGTATTTTGATGATTTTAGCTACATTATAAACAGATTTTTCTTCAAGTTTCGCATTTAAATATTGTAATAACTTATGACAAAATTTGCCTATGCAGGCCCACGTCGTCGTATAAGCATTCGGTATTTTTAAGATTTTAACAGAATTTTAACGGATTTTATTTTTTGGAAATTGCAAAATTTGTACCAAATGGTGGAGGGTATTAAAAGTTCGGCCCGGCCAATCTTACAGCTTTTTTACTTGTTCACTTATATTCTTATTGGCATATTTTCACGCTATTCTTTTTATACCCTCCACCATACTATGGAGGGTATATTAATTTTGTCATTCCGTTTGTAACTCCTCGAAATACTCATGTCAGACCCAAAAAGTGTATATATTCTTGATCAGCGTAAAATTCTAAGACGATTTAACCATGTCCGTCTGTCTGTCTGTCTGTTGTAATCACGCTATCTTTCGAACAAATTGAGATAGAAGGCTAAAATTTTGCACACATGTATATTTTGCCAGTAGGCAGGTTAAGTTCGTAAATGGGTCATGTAGGTCAAAGTTATCATATATCCCCCATATAACTGTACCTCCCGATATACAGTATTTTGATGATTTTAGCGACATTATTCGCCGGAATTGTTTCAAATTTGGCATTTGAAGTTCGTAATGAATACTACAGCCTAAGACAGAAAATTATCTGTGCAGGTCCATGTCTTCGTGTAGCCCCCATATAATGGTACCTCCCAATATTCGGTATTTTGATGATTTTAGCGACATTGTTTACCGGAATCTTTTCAAATTTGGTATTTGAAGTTCGTAATGGATACTACATCATATGTAGGTCCACGTCTTCATATAGCCCCATTATAACGGTACCCCCCGATATTCGGTATTTTGATGATTTTAGCGACATTGTTTACCGGAATCGTTCCAAATTTGGTATTTGAATTTCGTAATAGATACTGCAGCGTTAAACAGAAAATGGATCATGAAGGCCCCCATATACCGTACCCCCCGATATTCGGTTTTTTATGATTTTAACGACATTATTTACCGGGATTGTTTCAAATTTCGCATGTGAAGTTCGAAATGGATACTTCAGCCCGTGCCAGAAAATTGTCTGTGCAGGTCCACGTCTTCGTATAGCCCCCATATAACGGTACCCCCCATATTCGGTATTTCAATGATTTTCGCTACATTATAAACAGATTTTTCTTCAAGTTTCGCATTTAAATAGTGTAATAACTTATGACAAAATTTGCTTATGCAGGCCCACGTCGTCGTATAAGCATTCGGTATTCTTAAGATTTTGACAGAATTTTTAACGGATTTTATTTTTTGGAAAATGCCAAATTTGTACCAAATGGTGGAGGGTATTAAAAGTTCGGCCCGGCCGAACTTACAGCTTTTTTACTTGTTTCTTCTGTCAAGATAGAAAATCAGAAATTGTATGAATTGTCAAAATCCGTCTAGCCATGCTTGAGTTATAAGAGTAGTAACTAACATAACTTTCTTTTTTATGGTGAAAATAATTTTATATTTTGTATACGCTTCTGAAATGATATTATTCGTATAGTTCGATTTACCCAATAAATAAAAAAATTGTCAAAAAAAAAAAGAAAAAAAAAACACTACCAATGTACATTCGAAAAAAATAAGTCAAAATTAAAAAAAGGCTTGAAATATAAAACAGTACATTTTTACGAGATTTTTTTTTTTTTTTTTTTTTTTTTTTTGCATTTTATCCTTTTCTGCCAAGAGACAATTTCGAATTTGTCTGAATCGTTAAAATCAGATCAGCAGTTCTTGAGTTATAATGTAGTAACTAACATAACTTTCTTTTATATACATATAGAGGGTCAAGAGTTTGAAAATTCATAACAGAAGTCAAAACTTTTTAAAATAATCGAACATTTGCTGAGGTTATACATCTGTCGGCAAAACCGACCGATGCTTTTTTACTTGTTTAATCTGACTTGAACATCAAACAAAAACTTAGGCAAAAATACTTCACATCAACAAGACCTAATCAAAAAGAAGAACAGATCTCACCCACATATATACAAATGTTTCTCAGTTTATTTCCAAACTCATCAACATCTACATAGAAATGTTCTTTACAAGACTTATAAAAGGTCGGCTAGAAAGTCAATCTCTGAGTTTGCAGTATGAAATTTGAACAAAGTCCAATCGCAATAGTGAACAACTAATAATTTTATTGTCAAATTGTTGTTACAAGTAGTCTCCTTGCCCAACCTCATATACACATTGGTCCGTTATTCTTTTTTGTTTGCGCGATGAACAATTTTGCGTTTCTGTAGCGATTTAAAATAGAAAATCGCTATAACGTTTAAACAGTGGTTTTTATACGTCAAAAATCACCACAAGTAGCGGGAAAACCACCAAATTGGCATCTCTGATACTTACCACTGCCTTATCTTATTATACCCTCAGCCATATGGCTACAGAGGGTATATATCATTTGATACGGTCAAAACGTGCCTTGTCGAAATAACGGTTTTAGACCCTAGGTCTCTTTGGACGTTTCAGCACATTTGGAGTCGATCTAGCAATGTCCGTTCGTCCGTCCGTCTGTCTGTCTGGCTGGTGCGCACGATAACTCTCGAAGGGAGTTGTCAAACTTAGATCGAGTTCGGAGATGGGCAATATTGGTCCACTCCTTCTGATACCTCCTCCACAAAAGGTCGAAATTTTAAAAAAATATATTTTTTGCACAGAAAAAGAAAGGATAATACGAGTTTCCTCCAACTTTGCATATCCTAAAATTTGCGTCAGTGCTAGGTCAAGTGTGAAAATGGATAATATCGCTCCACTCCATCAAGTACATCCCCCACAAATGGTCAACATTTTCAATAATTACAACTCTCATAAAATATGATGTAAGAGTCCGATTGTCTTCAAATTTTATACACCCTACTTCTTTTATGTACCCAAGATCTGGTAGTAAGACGGAATATATCGGTGCCCACCTTCTTGTACTTCCCCCACAAACGCTCAAAATTTTGAATATCTATGAAGTTCATAAAAAGCGAAATCAACATCCGATTCCATTCCAGATATGGTACATCTCAATATTTGCACCAACACCAGATCTGTGATAAATATGGTAGAGATCGGACCATTTCTTTTGCTACCTGCCCACATAGGGAAACAAATTTGAAAAACATAACCGCCAAAGAAAGCGAAATAAGCATCCAGCTTTAAAACTTGCTATATCTAAATATATGTCTCACATTCAGAATCCTAAGATGAATATGGAATTTATGATTTCCCATAAATTGGGTATAAATGTTCGATTTTCTTATAAATAATATTTGTTACATTTGTTTAGGTCAGATACGAAATGTACAATATTGACCCATTTTTTCCAAACCCACTCCATAGAGGGTCAAGAGTTTGAAAATTCATAAATTCATAAAAATCAGTTTGAAACTAATATTCCTATAATTACAAATAATTTTATTATCATTATTTCTATTATAAATTATTTTCGAAATAAGTGTAGCTCTTTTTGTTGTTGCAAAATGGTCTGGCTTTATCCCTTTATTGTTGTTTTTATAAAAACAACGTTTGTTTATTAGTGGAGAACGATGGTAATATTTACCAGGGGGTAAGGCAGGGAATACCTAGGTTTCGGAAAGAGCCACCAATCCTCATCAGTTCCCTTGTTTTTGTCTGGGATATTCTCCCCAGAAGTTATTTTAAAAATAACTTCTATGACAAAAAAACATTTTTTACCCAAGTGACGAGATCGTAAGCTCAATAGAAAAGGAACCAAAGAATTAAATAAAACTATAATTCTTTTGGAAAGTCTTCTAAATCTTACAACCGCACTTATAAACATTTACATCTTTCTCCACTTGTTATGCTTTCGTTCAACCTGAACGAAGTAGCATAACCATGTAAGTTGGTTTTGTCTGTTACAACAAAAACCCCTTCGTCGAGCGTGCCTTGTCTATTAATAGAACAGTGTGGCTTGTTTGTTCGGGATACCATAGTATTTTGTGGTTGCAAAATGGTCTGGCTTTATCCCTTTATTGTTGTTTTTATAAAAACAACGTTTGTTTATTATGAGGTGGACAAAACTTATTACCACGCAGCACTTTAATCTACACCTTGGAAATACAAATTCCAAATTACTGCTAATTTGAATCAAGAATGTTGCCAAGTTCTTTACAATACCAACCAGTAAGGAAAGTCTTAAAGTCGGACGGGGCCGACTTTATGATACCCTACACCACTTTGCATATTTAGTTGAGCTTCACATAATAATGAAAGTTTTGATGGGATAATTAAATCATACAAACAATGATTATTATTATAATTTAAAGTTGAAAGGACTAAATATGCCGAAGAATTGATATATTTTCATTTTGGGGCTTGTATTACCCATATATACATGGGAGCTATATTCAAATCGGAACCGATCTCGATAAAATTTGGCAAATATATTTCTGAGCTATATTTGATATATTGCCCTGAATATCGTTGTTACGGAGTGCATATTACGGCAGTGGGGAACAAATATAACAAATCAGTTGAACAGTATATATGGAGGGATCACTGCTATACCGAACCAAGTCATGAAAAATAAAAAATGCCGAAATTAGTGCCAATGTCCCCGTATATGGAAACTCTGTTTACTCTGTAAAGCACAATGTCAAAAAGTGTTTCGTTCCAAAGATAACGGTAAAAAACCTAAGTCAACGACTGTCATTTTCGACATTTTTCAAAGCAAAAATGAACCAAGTCAGTGTGTTTCACTTTGAATCAGTACTATTAGTGAGCACGTATTTATTGCCGTTCGTTACTAAATCGATAGTAATAATAGCAGTGCCAGTGATTTTTCCAGTAATGAAGATAAGGAATATTTGCCAGCCCCAAAAATGATGAAGACGGACATGACGATTTTTTATGTGTAAATTTTGTTGTATGGTAAAATTAAGAAGGTAAAGTCATTTCAAATAAGCATATCCATCTCTGCATTTTGTGTAATTTACTCTGTCAAATTTCCCTGCATAGAAAGCAGGTTCCCATCTCTGATTTGTATGTATAATGGATTTATAAATATACATTTTGACAATAAGATGTTGTTAAATGGTTAATTTTGAAAAAAAAAAAAAACAAGTAAAAAAGCTGTAAGTTCGGCCGGGCCGAACTTTGAATACCCTCCACCATTTGGTACAAATATGGCAATTTTCAAAAAATTAAAATCCATTAAAAATTCTGTTAAAATCTTAAAAATACCGAATGTAGCCGAATATTGGGGCCTATACGAAGATGTGAACCTGCACAGACAATTTTCTGTCATAGGCTGTAGTATTCATTACGAACTTCAAATACTAAATTTGAAAAAAAAAAAAAACAAGTAAAAAAGCTGTAAGTTCGGCCGGGCCGAACTTTGAATACCCTCCACCATTTGGTACAAATATGGCAATTTTCAAAAAATTAAAATCCATTAAAAATTCTGTTAAAATCTTAAAAATACCGAATGTAGCCGAATATTGGGGCCTATACGAAGATGTGAACCTGCACAGACAATTTTCTGTCATAGGCTGTAGTATTCATTACGAACTTCAAATACTAAATTTGAAATAGTTGTGGTAAATAATGTCGCTAAAATCATCAAAATATCGGGAGGTACCGTTATATGGGGGCTATACGAAGACGTGGACCTACATGGCCCATTTTCAATACCAAAAGTCCTGCAGACATAATACTCATTTGAGTAAATTTTTATCAACTTACTTCAGACGAACAGTCGGATAGACGGACAGCCAGACGTACCTCGCTAAATCGACATAGAATTTTATGCTGATCAAGAATATATATACAGTACAGGTTCTAAATTGTATATATACAAATGGGTTCCAATTTTTTACATATAATTGCATGACTTTACCTTCTTATTTCTACCATAGTTGAAACCTTAAATTTTCCTTTGTCCTTGTTAACATTAATTTATTTTTTTAAAAAATGGATTTACTTTATTTTCCTAAAAATCACAATGATTGTCAATTACAATAGAAGCACCTGCAGCTGCCAGCCGCCAATCCAAGACATGACTTAAAATAAATCTCCGAAACTAGTGGGAAAGTAATCACTAAAGTCAACTATATTTAGTCATATAACGAACACTTTATTTTATTTTTTTGACTTGGTTCGCTTTAGCTGTGAAATCTTGAAATTTTATTCAGAGTAATAAAGAACCAAAGTAGATTTTTTTGTTTTTGAATATTTTTTTAGTAATATATTTAAATTATTTTTATTTTAAATTAATATCAGTAGTTAATTTTGAATGTAGACTTTTACATTTTCTTTTGGTAGACTAAAATATTCCTTCCAGAAATTAATGGCAGTGCATTTACTTTACCTCTAAATATCTTCGAATTATGTTTTTATGACTTAGTTCGGTATAGCTGTGAGCCCTTCATATGAGAGCTATATCTATATCTGAACCGATCAAATTTTGCATACTTATTTTCAGGCCTAATTTGATGGTTTGGTTTACAAAAATACATGGACAGACGGACCGACCGTCCGTCCGTCATGCATAAATCGACTCAGAATGTGATTCTATGCAAATCATCAAAAGGAACTATAGGTTTATCTCGTTTCCCTTTGCCTGTTACAAACAAATGCACAAAGACATAATACCCTTACCACCTTGTGGTGTAGGGTATAAAATTTGACAGAGTTTTCACATGAGGCTGTTATAGTTGTTCTATATCATATAGGCTCTTAACACTCAAATTAAAGCATATGGCTGAAAAATAAGGTGAGGCTATTCAAAATATCTAAAACAGATGGTAGGTGAACATCTATTATAATTTTTGTCATGAATATTTATCAATAATAAAAATTATGCCGCTTACATAAGTCAAATCTGTGATTTATTATGCTTTAAAAAATATGCATTAAAAACTAAAAGTTCGGGCCGGCAACGCAGACCGGGCCACATACAGCTATAGTCCCCATAAATATGTTTCACCCGATGTGGTGGTTAAGTCCCTCACATTCGCAAAACAATAATTTTTGGTGCCAGATCGGCTCAAATTTGGATATTGCTCCATGTATATATCTTTATCAGATTTCACGTTAACTGCCTACCAAATTTTTGACCTGGATTTTGACAAAAATTACCGAATTCAGTATAAAAGCAATTATTTATAGGCGGTCCCGAATTTTGACATTTCTTTACTGTTTTTTATACCCTCCACCATACTATGGAGGGTATATTCATTTTGTCATTCCGTTTGTAACTCATTGATATTAGACCCAACAGAGTATATATATTCTTGATCAGGGTAAAATTCTAAGACGATTTAGCCATGTCTGTCTGTCTGTTGTAATCACGCTATCTTTCGAACGAATTGAGATAGAAGGCTATAATTTTGCACACATGTATATTTTTCCAGTAGGCAGGTTAAGATCGGAAATGGGCCTCTTGTTTGTCTGTTTCGTCAAATTTGCATTTAAAGTTCGAAATGGATAATATAGCTTGAGACAGAAAATTCTCTGTGTAAGTCCACGTCTTCTTATAGCCCCCATAAAACGGTACCACCCGATATTCGGTATTTTGATGAGTTTAGCGACATTATTCACCGGTATTGCTTCAATTTTGGTGTTTGAAGTTCGAAATGGATACTACAGTCTAAGGCAGAAAATTGTCTATGCAAGTCCTTCGTATTGGTCCCATATATCAGTACCTCCTTATATTCGGTATGTTGGCGATTTTAGGTACAATACTCACCAAAATTGTTTGAGATGTCGTATTTGAAGTTCGTCATGGAAGCTACAGCCTGTGACAGAAAATTGTCTATGCAGGTCCAGGTCTTCGTATAGCTCCTGTATAACGGTACCTCCATGTGTACGGTATTTTGATGATTTTGCCTACATTCTTCACCGTTTATTTCAAGTTTCGAATTTGAATATGGTAATAGATTGTGACAAACAATGCCTATGTAGGTGCACGTCGTACAGGCCCTAATATAACGGCTATATTCGGTATTTTTAAAATGTTAACAGAATTTTTGGCGAATGTTATCTTTTTCGAAAACTTTCAAATTCGTTCTAAATGGAGGAGGGTATTCAAAGTTCGGCCCGGCCGAACTTACTGCTTTTTTACTTGTTCTATTTGAAAATTACAAACGTAGTGTTTTGAAGTGAACAATGTACCAAAATAATGTTGGACCAGTATATTTTGTGTGAGAATTGAATAGATATTTCGTAATCAAATCTCAAAGGACGAAGAGAGAGAGAGAGAGAGAGAGAGAGCGAATCACGTTCCACGTGAACTTGTCATAAATCAATTCATTTTCATCCATTATACATCTTTAATTTCGAGTTTTGTCAAATATTCATCCATTGTCTTAAACATGTGAATTTTGGCAATAATTGTTGGCATTTTTTAAAGTTTATTTTTGATGCATATATTTATATATATTAAATTTGTCATTCCGTTTGTAACACCTCAAAATATACATTTTAGACCCCACAAAGTATATATATTCTTGGTCAGCATAAAATTCTATGTCGACTAAGGAATGTCCGTCCGTCTGTCCGTCTGTGGAAATCACTCTAGCTTCCGAAAGAAATGAAGTAGGTTGATAAAATTTTACTCAAATGTGTACCATGTCTGCAGGACTTTTGGTATTGAAAATGTAGGACCACGTCTTCGTATATCCCCCATATAACGATACCTCCCGATATGCGGAATTTTGATGATTTTAGCGACATTATTTACCGGAATTCTTTCAAAATTGGTTTTTGAAGTTCGTAATAGATACTACGGCTTAGGACAGAAAATGGGCCATGTAGGTCCACGTCTGCGTATAGCCCCCTAACGGTACCCCCCGATATTCGGTATTTTGATGATTTCAGCGACATTATTTACCGGAATTATTTCACATTTTGTATTTGAAGTTCGTAATGGATACTACAGCCTATGCCAGAAAATTGTCTGTGCATGTCCACGTTTTATAACCCCCATGATACCACCCTATACTCAGTATTTTGATGATTTTAGCAACATTATAAACAGATTTTTTCAAGTTTCGCATTTGAATATTGTAATAGCTTGTGATAGTTGCCTATGCAGGTCCACGTCGTCGTATAGACCCTAATATACGGCTACATTCGGTATTTTTAAGATTTTAACAGAATTCTTAACGGATTTGATTTTTTTGAAAATTGCCAAATTTGTACTAAATTGTGGAGGGTATTCAAAGTTCGGCCCGGCCGAACTTACTGTTTTTTACTTATTTTTATTCAACATGAATCAATTCAAAAACGTTATCTTTTAAGAACACTTAAGTAGGATCAAGCAAGTGAAAACATTAATTAGTAGTTAGTTGTCTTTTGTTCCTGGTTGCTTAAGTTAACTTGGCAATTTATCCATGTTTTTAACAAAATTTGTTGATAATAAGTCATTACACAATGAAAACAAAACACATTAAAATAAGCTCTATAATGCTAGGGGCAGCGGAAACGCAACATTATTTCGCTTTTTAGGTGTCCAAATGAGTAAGTACACAAAAGGGCGCCGGTTGACTAGCAATGGAACAATGGATGGCTCGTTGCCAATTGGCAACTACAATCATAACAAAGTCAAAATATCCATTACAAGCAAGATTATATTCATAACCCACATTGCACTGTGGAACAAATAATTATATGGATTTGCATTTGTTCTCTTTATGGTAGGTACACTTCTCCCTGAACTATAGCATGGAATGCACATTAGGTTTGTCATTCTCGAAATATCTTTTAGGATTTCTCAAAGTATCTATATTCTTGATCAGCAAATAATTTTTAGTCGATGTCCTTCTGCCTGTCCGTCGGCAGAGATTACTCCACCTTCCGAACGAAATATAATAGATGATAACATTTTGTTGAGATGAATTTTAGGCCAGCAGAATTGTTGGTATTGAAAATGGGTACCTATATGATCCACATTTTGATATAGCCCTCATGTAACTGTAGTGCCAGATTAAAAGTTTTTTGGCTGTTTTAGTCATTGACAGTTTGATCCAAGTTTACCGATATTCGAAATTATAATGATTTGTGTCACATTTTTTACTGGAATTTTATTTAATTTTGTATTTAGGATTCGTAATAGGTACCATTCCCAATGAAAGAAAATTGCTTACATAGCCCCCACTTCCTATATACTCCAGACACAATAGTCCAACGGATTGGTATCAAGTGATTTTGGTGGCCATTGTGCGCTGGAAATGAAGCGAGGAACCTCATTTTGTAACCATTCTTGGTGGCACCCTCCAGAATATTTTGGCGATAATATTCGGCATTTAATCTGATACCACGGTTGATTAATACGAGCGGAGAGCGACCATTGGCTGTTATGGCGGCCCACACAATCACCATGGCCGGCGCTTGACTTCTGGTGTCCAACCGAAGGTGCACATTTTTAGCTGACCTCTTTGACAAGTAAACACTATCATTTTGTTTGTTTACAAACTGCTGAACAACGAATGTTTTCTCATCGGAGAAAACCAAATTCGGCAGTTCACCACTTTCGGTCAAGCGAAGCAACTCTTTAGCTCAATTGACTCAATTTTTTTTTTCTGTTGCAGTGTAAGTTCTTGCACTTTTTGGAATTTCAATGGCTTTACCCCGAGCTCATTTTTCAATTTTTGCCGAATGGGATATTGCGATATATTCAGCCACCACCACCACGAACCATTTCTGCTGTTATTGCTGTTTTCTTTCGTCCACCTCCTTGACGTCGGGCTACGCTACCAGTATCACGGTAACGAGCGATGGTACGAGACACAAAAGATTTATTCACATTTAAATACTGGAGTGCTTTAACGATAGCCACTTGTGGTTTTCGAGCCAAATATAAAGAAATCACACTCTCACCCTTGAATTCCATAACGAAAATTTTTTTTCTGGAAAATTATCATTAAAATACTTTTGTACGCTTGTAAACAATATAATGAACTGTCACTAGAATAATTTTAACAGTTGTCGGACAAGTGGCTTAGAAATGACAGCAGTCTGAAGTTGGTTGCAGTTTTTTCATCTCACCCTATACATAGGTACGTCTTCTTAGTACAGGAACGTTTTCATATGTTCCTCTTTGATTATACCGCTCGAATAGTAGATCTGAACACTATCTACGCAATACCAAATTCGTTAAAAAAATGTGCCTATAATAATCAAATCAAAATCTTTGCAGAAATATAGAATATAATGTAAACACTTATTTGATAATAAACACCTATTATTTATTTGATAATAAACACCTACTACGAACTCCAAGTACCAAACTTAAAAAAGATCCGCAGGAAAGTGCTGATATATAGGGATGGTACCGAAAATTGTACCTATATGGACAGTTCTTTGCAAGGATGTTCCCCATATACTAAGAACTTAAATTGCGAATTTACAGCAAATGTTGATTAATTGGGGTTTTCCATGAAAATATGGAGCTGTTGCAAACTGAATGTCAAAAATAGTACGTCTCCAAACGCCTAATTATGTAAAGGTCGACCAAAAATAAAAAGTTTTCCGACAAAACGTTCTTTAATAAGAACAGCCGTTCTTTCGTTCCGTAATCACGGTAGATATAGCAAGACTCAGTCTATTCTGATCCCCTAAAGGTAGGAATATGTAAAGCGCTGATTTGGATGGCTTAAGTCATCGACTGGCTTCTTCGTAGAGGAACAAAGAAGTTTTAGTTTGACTTAGTTCTGGTCCTAAGCTCCTTTGTCCATTTCCGAAGAAGCCAGCCGAAGACTTAAGCCAGTCAAATAAGCGCTTTATGTATTCCCACCTTAATTCTTGATTAGTTATTTTTCAATTTTATACAAACAAAATAAATTGTCATCAATAACTGAGGATGTCGTGATTTAACAAAATATTTGTTTAAATGTGAATTGTGTTATTTGTGAAATTGAAAATGAAATGAATTGTCGAAGTCGACCAAGAAAATAATCTATGCATCAGACCAATTGGACAGTAACTAAGATTTTAAAAACGTGTTAAAAAGGTGACCACCCACTCACTCTCTCCAACAGCTTTAGAAGTCATATACCTCCGACCAAAGCATGAACACGTCGATGGTACGTTTTAAATCAGCTTTTTCAACATCTTATTACACCTGTTTATTCATCAGATAAACCTCATATAACACCGTTTTCCGCAATTAGAGGCTGCGGACAACTCTGTCTGTGAAGAGAGGTGAGCCACCGAATATCGCTGGCAATGTCGTTGTATATATACGAATAACATGTTGGAAATTGATTATGCGAATCATAAAATTTAAGGTTTCAATTAGGGCCAGACAAGAGTAGGCACCAGTCCCATTACATGAACATTAATTTCACCACACTCTCAATCACGGCCATTTGAAAACAATGTAATCTCTGCCCGGCCCTGGCTTGAATTATTGTTAGAAACATACCACACCGTTTATTTTGGATTCTTTTACTCAACACACTTGTGTTGAGTTTGGTGTTTATAAGATAATTGTTTTAAAGGGGGAAAAGGGAGAGTGATAAAAAAAATAACAAATGGACAATGCAGTGATGCGTATATGTCAATACTTTACCACTCGGTGTTCGTTCACCGGACAGCAAACTACGTAAGAATGGTTTGCGCAAGCTTCAAAAGATAAATAAGTGATGAATATTTATTAGCACAGTATAAAACTGAAGATTGTTGAGTTCTCAAGAATGTATGCCCATTAATGGCATAGATTCATAAATTGAATTAAAACATTTACAAACTAAAATTGCATGAATTTTCCTACAACTTGACAGTAAATACAAAAGTGTACAAACTAAGATGGACACCAATGGACAATACCTGTTTCATATTGAACGTTCTTAATACTGGGGTTCAATTCTATGGTTTTGAAAAATTCCGCGTATGCGCTGTGGTCAGTTGTGTGCAAAAGCCCAACAGAGTTTAAGTTATCAGTATTTGTTAAGTTTAAGAATCTTTCTTACGAAGAATGTGTTGGAAGTATAGTTTAAAGCCAACCTTGAATACTGCAGTTGTTGTCCCTAATAATTTGTCATTAATGGACATTGGGAAAATGTCCGCATAGTCAGTATTTATTGCTTTATCCGCATTTATTCAACAGATTTAATGTTTCCACAAAGCGTTGTTCAACTTTTTCATTCGAACAGTAACAACATTAAGATTGTATTTGCTCATGGTAATACTTTGAGAGATGCACTTGTATTCCATGCAGACGGTCTCCGTTGCGAAAAACATTTGTTTTTAAATTGTCTCCATTCTTGCATTTTACCACATTATTTTTGGCTAGTTTTTGCACTCTCACGCAAGGTTAACCCACTACATCTATCCAGAGGGCTAGTCCTCAAAAGTATATACGTGCTATAAGTTTGGTCTATAGTTCTTTGCTAAAGGACTCCTTAATTCTGTACACAGTTTTAAATACTTTTAGAGGTTTTTCTACATATTTTCCAACACTGTATAACTTTATTGTTATAGCGAATGAATTTTATCGGTTTCCCGGTTGTAATTTAATATGTGCTTAAATGGCGTTTTCCGTCATTAAATTAAATTCACATACGTACTTATGTTGTTGCCATAATGTCATAATTAAATTACATACTTTATAGGCTGTGGAATTAATATGACTGCTTTGGTTATGGTTTTAAATGTTCATATTTAATTGTAGGGTGCTCCTATTTTACCACGGTGGTGATCGTGAAAAATTCATGTGTCGATCTAGCCTTGTGTGTTCGTTCCATCGCAATTTTAATCGGATTGTCGAACCATTTTTCGTAAGATGGTGGTCTTCCAAAAATGAAGCCTAATTGTTTTTTTTTTTTGTCGGGAAATATTTATATTCATCTATTTGTTAGTGTTTTGTTCTGTGATTTCAATCACAATACTGTGTTTTGCGATAAAGCTAGCTTTAAGGGGAGCCTTATAATTGACCCATGGGTTAAATTCTTCCAAACTAATGAACGTATCGCTTAAAGAGTTTGTATACGATACTGGTGAGTTATCACAATCAATTGTACATTTCATTTTGAGTGTGGAAAACATTTATAGTGGAGAAATTATTGGTGATATGGTCTTTAAACATGGATGGGATTATTTCAACAATAGTTTACTCAATTTTAACATGGTTTGGTGGCTTCACTAAACGATCACGTCCTATTTTAAAAATCGAGTACAATTGTTATTTGATATTGAGATCTACGACCAAAAATTAAACAGTCAATAAGTGATACAAACATGTGGTATGAATGGTAGACCTGATTATTATTTGGAAACTTTCACAGTTTTTATTTGAAGGTCCATCCTTGGCGGAAATATCTTTAAAAACTAAACCAGTAAAGAAAGTCCTAAAGTCGGGTGGGGCCGATTTTATGATACCCTACACCACTTTGCTAATTTAGTTGAGCTCCACTTAATAATTAAACGTTTTTATGGAAGAATTCAAATATAGACGCTATGATTATAATTATAATTTAAAATTCAAAGGACTAAATATGCCGAAGCATTTGTATCTTTTAAATTCGGACTTGTATTGCCCATTTGGTGCGAAATTAATTTGAAATCGGATAAAAATATATATGGGAACTATATCCAAATCTGAACCGATCTCGATAAAATTTGGCAAAGATATTTCTGAGCTGTATTTGATATATTTCCCTGAATATCGTTGTTACAGAGTGCATATTACGGCTGTGGGTAACAAATATAACAAATCGAATGAAGAGTATATATGGGAGCTATAGCTATATCTGAACCGATCTTCACCAAATTTGGCATACTACCTTCTAGACACAATTCGGTCGTATGTGCCAAATTCCATCCCATTTGTGCAAATATTAAACGTTTGGTGCACAATAAATGGTAAATCGGACGAAGTTATATATGGGAGCTATATCCAAATCTGAACCGATCTCGATAAAATTTAGCAAAGGTATTTCTGAGCTGCATTTGATATATTTCCCCAAATATTGTTGTTACAGAGTGCATATTACGGCTGCGGAGGACAAAAATAACAAATCGGATGAACAATATATATGGAAGCTATAGCTATATCTGAACCGATTTCGATAAAATTTGGCATACTTATTTTCAGGCCTAATTTGGTTGTATGTGCAAAATTCCATACTATTCGGGCTGATATTACACGTTTGGTGCACAATAAAAGGCAAATCGGACGAATATATATATGGGAGCTATATCTAAATTTTTACTAAATTCGTCCTTGGGCCAAACAAATGTTGTTTGCAAGATTTCATCTCAATCGGATAATAAATGCGACCTGCATTTTGTTCACAAGAATACA
Source organism: Musca domestica (assembly GCF_030504385.1). Lineage (NCBI taxonomy): Eukaryota > Metazoa > Arthropoda > Insecta > Diptera > Muscidae > Musca > Musca domestica. The sequence goes on along the minus strand of NW_026712346.1, from coordinate 14,684,386 downwards.
TGGACAGACGGACGGACAGACGGACTGACATGCATAAATCAACTCAGAAAGTGATTCTATGCAGATCATCAAAAGGAACTATGGGCCTATCTCGTTTCCTTTTGCCTGTTACAAACAAATGCACAAAGACATAATATACCCTGACCACCTTGTGGTGTAGGGTATAAACAGCGTGCTAACCATGCGGACTGGGTCAGGTATAATATTTAGAAATTGGATTATTTAGGAATTTATATCCCCTAAAAAGTAATTAGTAATGTCAACAAATCGAAAAACATTTACAAATCGAAAACCAGTAAAAAAAGAGCAAAAGTTGCTCGATACCGACTTTATAATACCCTATACTGTGCAGTGCATGTTTAGTAGAGCTAATACCAAATAATAAACATTAACATTGCGAAATTAATTGTTTAAGGCGGTTTAAATTTAAAATAGGATGAAATATATACCTTAATATCAATCGATTTCAACTAAATATCATAGCAAAGAGTCCATGTTATGACTTTGGGAAGACTTAAATTAGAATGGGGTGGATCATATAGCTATATCTGAACCGATGTTCACCAAAATTTTACAAACTTGCTTCAAGATTAAATTTGGTCAAATATGCCGAAGTGCACCAATTTGGCTGATATAACACATTTGGTGTATATTGAACATAAAATCGGACGAATATTTCTATTGGAACTATATCTAAAATTGGGTCGGTGAGCAGGAATTCCAATCGCCTCTGTCGGACAATAAATTCAACCTGTGATTTGTCCACACCAATACATGGACAGACGGGCGGACATGAATATACCGACTCATAATGTGATTCTATGGACGACATCGAAAGGACCTAACAAACAAATACACAGAGATATAATGCCCCTAGTGTATAATTACAAGAATTTAAATACAAATTGACGGTATATATAATATTTTAACATAGATCCACGAGTTCATATAGCCAGCAAAGACTGCGAGGTTTTGAAGAACTGCAAATATGCACACTAGCATGTACAGCAAGAGTCTTAGAGATAGTGTTGCATTAATTCTATAAAAGGGATAACGCCAATTTCAAACACGTTAATCTGTAATCCATATTTTGAATTAGATAATACTCAATGTTTTCCATTCAATTTATTCGTTACTGCAGAATGTTCTACTGAAACATTGAAAATGTGATATCTGAAAGTAGAAATATTACGTTTTCCTGCGTTAATTAGCACTATAATATCGGTCTATAAATTTAGTCAATTCCGAAATGCCGCCGTAAGGTATATTTGACGTAGGGTCGTGACCACTCTTAATTAACTTTCAAAAAGGTGAGTTTATAAAATTGTCGCAAACTTTTTGCAAAGTCATACTTACTCGTGAATGAATCGAAAGAAAAACTGAACGGAATCACAAAAAATGCTTTAAAATTCTTTGATGATGGAAAAATACGGTCCAAAGTGAAATTTATTGCTGAGGGTGAGAAAAAATGTTAACCATGAATAAGTAAAATGTATTTAAATAAATAAGATTTCCGAAGACCTCTTACTGATACACAGTGTTAACTGAGACTGAATGTACAACTGAGGTTCATAAACTCACATTTGTGGTGGTTAATTTCCAACATTTATTCAATAAAAACTTCCAATTGTTCGCTACATTATTTTATATGCTGCGACAAACAATCTTAAAATGGTAAATCGCTCTTTCCACATGTAAACCGTACAGTACCTAAAGAATTCGATTAAATTAATTTTATTTTAAATTTCCAATTGAGATTTAAAATAAATCCGAAAAATGCAAACTATTCATAATGTTCGCAACCTCAACAAGTTAATTGCAAATCGATTTCATTTTTTGTTTGCTTTTCAGCAACGATGTTTTATTTAAAAACCCACTTATCAATGCAACAACATTAATTATGACTTCAATAATGGCCAAAGAGGAAAATTATCCTAATGGACGAGTGGTAAACAACAGTGGCCGAGCAACGGTAGGTATCTTTAGGTTTGGTGCGGCGAATCGATAGCACATCAATATTGACGCCATGACTGATATCCCTCGTAAAATGAGAAATAAATAAAAACCACATAAAATATGCAATGCATTCTTTTTTCAATTTATAATTATCATTTATTTACTTCACACAAAATTATGTGAATATTTAATTCGTACTCTTCATCGGCAGCTTTATAATACATGTACAATATACAATACAATCATTTTTCATATGTGTATATATCTATATGTTCATATAAAAAAAAGTCCTTATAACTATAAAAAATCCTTCCTATAATTTATTAATAAAACCTCACACGTCTGTGGGACGAGTTTTAGCTGGAGATGGGGGCGAGCAAGTGCGGCAGTGTCGTTCGTTGGCTTCACATTGGCATACAAAAATATGCACTCTATTTAATAATTATCACTATTATTCGAAATATAAATTGTATCGTAAAAAAGATATTCAGTCACAATTACTCCGCCCCCGCACCATAATAAACAACCTATAGCTACGAAATAATGTTTAAAATAAAGCGAATTTAACTCTATCTTTAACAAAAAAATGAACAAGTTTACAAATGAAAAAAGAAAGTCGAAAAATGTAAAAAAATAATACAATTATGCTACGAATAATGCAATTTTTACAGGAAATTAATGTAATTGGCATTACATGATTTTGATTCACTTTGCTTGTTGTAATGACTTAATGAACGTTTTTTAAACCTGAATGCGAGTGTATGTATGAGTATGCACACGAGTGGATATATATGTATTTACAAGTACAAATACAAGTCAATCAATCAATTAATCGATTCGATTAAATAAACAAATTGAATTCGACTTAAATCATAAAATAAGGAGCTTACTACACAACTTATGCTACACTTTTGGCAATGAAACATGAATAATTAACCTTTCCATAAACAACAACAATAGATAATCTATTGTAGAAAACACCTAAGTATGTTTAATGATGTTTTTTTTATAGATGTGTGAGTGTTTTTTTTTTTTAATTACATAACGTAGTATGAGAAGATGTTAAAATTCTGGAAAGTATCGTAAATCCTATTGGGATGTCTGTCCAAACATCCGACAAAGACGAAACACTACACGTAACGTGTTATTTGAGCATAGAATTCCGATAGACAGGCGTGTAACTGAATGAATGATGGTCGCTCAGCAGGCAGCAGTGCCCAACAATATGCCATTATTGTAAATCTGTAATGATAAGAAAAGGCACAAAATAAAAAATATTAGTTAATGATTGAAACACATTACGAACGGATTTGAGTTTAAAAATCAATGACATTTCTAAAAATTGCGCTTCAATTGTTTTCTTTTGGAAAATAAATTGGTAAAATAAAAGTTAAAGCAACTTTGCCATTTTACTGTTTTCAATTTATTTGTTTAAAACAATTTTTTAAAGCTTTAAAGAATTTGTTAAAGAACAGCTACTTACAACTCATCTGGACAATTAAATGGCTGAGCCAGTCTATAACCATCCCTAAGATAATGTTCCATTTCGAATGGATCAACTTCAGCATAGGGTTGCTTGGCCGATGTACACAATTCCCACATGAGGACGCCGAACGCCCAAGAATCACTTGCTTCTGAGAATTGTTTATGCTGCAATGCCTCCAATGACATCCACTTTACGGGACGATTCTCACTGTCACCAAGACAATTGTAATCGCCGGGAAATAGATCACGTGACAAAGAACTGTCTGATAATTTTACACGCAATTGATCATCAATTCTGTAAAGAAAAACGAATAGGAATTTAAGAGAGGTCAATTACGAACGAATTAAATAATAAGTGTAAATTTTGAATCTTTAAAGTCTACATTGAAATGCGTTTAAGCATTGATACTTACACACAGTTTCTCGTCGCAATATCCTTGTGTACAACTCCGTGACTGTGCAAATGGCTAAGAGCTGTCGATAAATTCGATGCCATCATAACAATTTGAATAGTTGTGATGGTGCGGGCACACGACGGATCCAGCAAAAACATTTTCAAATTTCGAGTATTATTCATGGCCGGATATAAAACAAATGGAGTTGTGTGATCCTCAATTGAAACTCCCAAAACGGACAAAATACCCGGATGGGAAGCGCCATACAGAGACATACCCTCTTGCAATAGCAGAGAAACTTGCATTTGACTAGCGTGTTGGGCAACTGTTTTTACCAAAACATCCTGATTATCGTTGTAGGATCCCCGATATACCCGGCCGAATGTACCCTCCTGTAGGAGACTGGACAAACGGACGCGACAACGTTCCACGGTCAGCTCCGATATGCGACGATGCAACTCTTCTGGTTGTTGCGGTTCCATTTTGCGAGGCAACGTACTGTGTATTGGAGCGATAATAGATGGGGTAATGTAAGAAGCAGATTGGCAAGGGGGGTTTGTATTAAGTCTTTGGAAACTAGATGTTCTCATGGGCTGACCATGATGATTCTGACGTTTGGCCGATCCACGAACACAATAGGCCGCAAGCAAAAGTATCAAGACCAATGCCAACGCCAGAACACTACCCACAACTAATGTAATTAGGCCAGTAGGTGGTTGTACAACAGTTTCCAATAGTAACGGATCTTCAACATCTATTTCGTCCTCTTCAGCGGTCAGACAGATTTTCTTTCTGCGAAATACCAAATGCGTAACATTGTTCAATGCCCGATTAAGTATGACCTCTATAGAGATGCTGACCTCCACTTCCGCAGCGCGTATGCCCGAACATTTCAAGCTGATCGAAAATGTCTTTACTTCGGTTGGAATTTCGCCAATCTGTGATATATTGAGAGTGGGCCTGGGCAATACTGCTGGATCAGAAGTGACCACATTTATACTGTACGGTAGAGTACGACCAGCCAAACTTTGCCATGTAAAACTGATGTCTCGCACATTGGCCGGCACAGGCACAATGAAATTCAGGGCATAGTTATTTATGTGACCATCACGTACATAATAAACTTCGGCCGAAACACCTGTAACAAACCGAGAAAAGAAAATGAATGAAATGTTTAGTGTCATAGAGAAAACGAACACAGTATTGTTTCAATAATTTTGATACAACAACTTTTGTCATCCCAAAACGGATGGCATCTCCAAAATAGTTAATAAATTCTGAACACATACATTGACTCCTAACTAAAATATACTTGCTGTCTGCTGTGTTTATCTGTGTTATAAACCTAACAACAATATCATGTCTTTATAAAAGGGGGTGGTCAGAATAATTGCAAAGTTTCTGTAGAAATGTCGGAACGAAAACAAAATCCTAGAAATTTTACTCTGTTTTTCAATTGCAACAAAACTGTGTCTGTGGAAATTTCTAATAAGCTCATATTGCGAATTTGTCATTAAGTTGCGAATAACGACAACTATCAGAAGGTTAAAAGAAAAATTGAAACAAGAATCATTCCAAACTCAACTTGTTGCGGTTCCTTTACAAATATTTTTTTTTAACTTGACTTGTCTTGTAGGAATGTATTTTCTAGGATTCTTCTCATGATGGTCGGGTTTCCTGTCCGAAGCTGACAAAATTCCACTATGAGTCAGTCCATTCGGCCCTATTGGTTGACCTGTTCCAAAAACAAATTACAGACTTCTAATGTATCACATGATAAGGAATTCGCCAAATTTAGATTCTATTTATCATTCCTAATTGCAAACCAGATGGCCACCTTTATTTGTTTTTGTAAGTGGCTACCACCACCAGAAAATAAGGAACATGTCCAATCCACTTGTTAACTTGCCGTTTCATTTCGTTGTTGTTGTTATTCGATTACTACAGCAAAGAATAGATTGTGAATAGGAAAAAAGTGACAGAAGAATCACTTGAAGAAAAACCTCACATCAAATCAAGTCACGCACACTTCATTAGTATCATAACAAGATGTGTAAATGTGTTTATGTTGCCGCATGTGTAGTCAGTCAGTCAGCCAGCCAGTCAGTTGTTCTTTGGTTCGTTCATTCGTCTCTTTTTTATCCTTATTGGATTCTTGTTGTCTGTTGTGGCGATGCCAATAAATCTGCACATAATCAAGTTCCGAAGAATAGACATTCAATTTTTCGATTCATTCAGTTTGGTGTAACATACCACAAGATCAAAACTATTTGATTCTATTTTTTTTTTTTTTTTTTGTTTTTCTTGTTTGGCGAATTTCAATATGTACTGAATGCCATCATCATTGGCCATTTCGAAAGGATGTCATCCTTGTGTCACAATAAACTTTCAATTGTTTTCTATGTTGGCTTGTTTTTGGTTGTGGTCAGCATGGCATTCGAACAAGTTTCAGTTTTATTCGAAGAGATTTATTTTATATGGCATGGCACAATTAAAATTTTTCCAATGCTGGCTGGCTGCTGGTGCCCATTCGAAACTGTTTGACTGCCTGACGGTCCTGACGGTCTATTGGCCTAGATAAAGTGAATGTGTTTGGTCTTGGTACGTGCTGCATACGAAGGACTAATGATATTTCCCTCTGTGACATGAATTTGACATCTATTTAAATGGTTTTTTGTATTTTAGAGTAAAACATTAGCCGTGGAGAATACAATTCAATTTAATTCAACAAAAATGTTTAATTTAAAGAATGAGTGGTCACATCCAAGTAATCCCAAAATGACATTAACTAATGCAATTTCCTCAAACACCTCGATAGCAAGGAATCGTATTTCTTTTTTAAGCCATGACAGTTTTTAATCATCCCATCTCATCTCCAGTATTAGTTGGAGTACAATAGAACACTTACCCCATCTCTCTCTCTCTCTCGTTTCGTTTCAATTCACACCTCAGTAAGACAATTTAAATCATTTTAATCCTAAATTGTCACAAGTACTTACAAAGTACCTATGACAGACAGTTCAAATGCACAAACACACGACGGCAACAAGAAATGACAAACGAATGGCGGTAATGAAATGAAATGTTTTCATTACAAAAGTTAGACTAGGAAATGTGGAAAAGGGAGACCAACGCTACGACAATAGCGCTCTGTTCACGTTTTCTTCTCTTGTCTTGTGCAGTGTCCCACCAAACCCACACATGATAACGAAAAGATTAAAAATATGATGACAATGATGCACAGACACAGGACAATTTGCACCTCCAGGACGCAGGCACACAAAACAACAAAATAGGATGCCATATAAAATTTGACACACCTCCATTGGATGACTGTATAACTGTCATACATCCGACATACCCAGCCATATCATCTGCTGACACATCTGACTTCAGGAGTGAAATGGGAAAAAATGAACTGCGAAGCATAAAAAGAAATACACATTTAAGAGGATTTTCCCTAAATGACAATAGACCGTGGAGAACTCTAATGGAAACGAAAGTAATAGGATACATTTTAATAGCACACTGAGAATGGGTATAATAGATTTCCTCCTCCTCCTCCTCGAAGAATCATGGGAAGTTGTTCGTTTTCCTTAATAATTTAATTAAAAATATAATTACCCAAATGTTTGAAGGCAGAAGAAGACGTTAATGATTCTTGAAGGTTATGTTTTTGTTAAAATAAAAATATTGTTAAAAATTGATTGTAATACAACAATTGGTATGTTACTGTGTTATCTAAAATTCGACGTACTCAATCGACGTTTTCACCACGCAATTATAACACCTGTATTTATATGAGAGTTACCCCAAATACGTCGGGCGTACGATATTTCAAAGTTGAATAATATCAATGTTGACAATTGAACAATTTCTTTTTTTATGTGTCGAAAATATAAATAAATAATACAAAAAATGCGATAGTTTGTAATTTAAAAATATATTTGGGTAAATTCTTAAAAATATCAATTTTTACGACGTCTTTATTTGGTAGATTTAAATATAGACATGACGTATTTGTGTAATACGGACGTACGAAACATTTTACTATTCGAAATTTAGGTAAATCACGTTTATTCTTGAATTGAAAACAGACATATCACAAAATTTTAAAATGACAGAACAATGACAACCAAGGCAATAAAACAATAGATAAAACTTAAGAAATATATTGTTCGTATCGGGAGAAAGGAATGAACCCTACTTTTCGTTAGAGAATTACAAAAGATTCGAACAAAAAATTGGTATGCTCATTACAAAGTAATGCGTTACCAGTAAGAAAACGTAAATGCCAATAACGTAATGTCTGCATTACCATTACGCTAACTAAAATGAGTTATTCCAAAAAATTATCTAAATTTTCCCTTACTATGTAATAGGAAAAAGTATGATAAATGATGTAATAGGAATGAATTGCATACTCTGAGCATGTTTGAATTTGTGACAGACAAATAAGCAAAAAGGCAATGAATAATTACCCAGCAAAAAATACGAAGCCAAAGATAATGTTTTATCATTGGTACAAATGATGGGTTGGCATCTTTTTTGGCACATCTTCTTTTTACAAGAGAATGGCAAGCAAAAAAAGAAAAAAAAACAAAACAAATAATTTTTGGATCCTAAACATGCCAACTTTTGGCATGATAACTGCATCACATCGAATACTTTGTATTTTGCTAACTTGAATATGTTTATGAAAAATCTACTCCTAAAAAATCTACTCTTCTTGAAAGACTGTTTAGTTTTAAAGAAATTGGTTCAAATGTTCAAAAAAGTTGGGACATTTCCATGGCTTCACCAAAACTAAAGAAATTAACCAGTGAAATCATCGCATCACATAGAACCACTTCCATGAAATTAGATTGGACGGCCAAGTGAGTACTACTAATAAAAAGGTCACTAATTATTATTGTTGTCATTATTGTTTCATATAATAATTTAAAACTGTCCATGTTAACATCAGGTTTAAGTAGGCTTGTTTTTATTAAGTTACTGGTGCCAAATATACTTGTTAACCTATATTAAGAGATTTTGGAAGAAAAGTTGGAAAGACAATAGTTGAAAATCTAAAGATCGTATAGTGAGATTATAGCCCTTAAGACGCTACAGAATTTTCCACTTATTTTATAATTTTTTTTTTTTTTTTTTTTGGCTTATGACATTTTTTTCTCCACTATTAACAGAAGCAAATATTTGTAATATACTATACTATATACTGTTATATTTGTAATATACTAAATAGTTTAGTAAACAATAAAAAAGGGAAGGAGAAAATAACAATAAATGCGGAAGCACTCAAGAAAGCAAATGATATACAAAAAAAAAAAAAAATAAATAAATTCTTTTTTTCCCGCTACCGAAAAAATGGAGCTGCAAATGATAAACTTTTAAAGTCAATGTGAATAAAATGTGCGTTTCCATATACGAATAGACAAAGCAAAACAAAGATACGCATACAACAATACTCCAAGGAGGCAGAAGAAGGAGGAGGAAACAGTTCAAAAGTCTTATATAAAACAAAATACGGATGTGGATAAATAGGCAACCAAGAAGACCATTATTCCAAGCAGAAAATATGACGAAGGGGGAAGCAATGAATGCATTAGGATATTTAAATAGCTTAAAAAATCAAAGCTAACGTTCCCTTTCGCCATTGTAGGCATCAACGTCATCATAACCATCAGCGGCATCATCTTCGTATTTCTGTATTCCCCCATTGTTGCTGTCATAGCCCTAGCCATCTCAGCTTTATCGCCTTTAAAACATAAAACGTTTTGTTGTATACAACAACAGCTACAATGGACCCTTATAAAAAGTGTCAAATATCCTTTTATTTTATATTCCTTATTTCAATGTTGATGTCGCCAACGTTGCCTATCGTTGTCGATGGTTGGTACCAATCTTGCAGTCACAATGCTGGAGTAACATTCCCCTAGATTCTTTGGGGTTTTCTTTATGGCAGCATACTATTGTATTTCTCAGTTTTTTATTAGTTTTTCTTTTCTCATTTTAAATTAAAAATAATACTTTTTGATTCCTTAACGGAAGACACAAGGCAGAAGCTAGAAAGAACGAAACAAATTGTTTAAAGAAAAAAAAAACTTATTACAGCATTTGCAAAGTTATTAGGATGAATATATTTTTGGCTTGAATTTCCAAGTGACGGACGAAATGAAATCGGTTTAATGGTGGTCGAACTTGAAAATTTGTATAGATTTTTTCCTCTCTTTATGTACGATCAAGTAATTTGTACAAATTCTCTAATATAAGGGAGTTATAATATTTGGTCATCTACTGTCGGATTATGCAGCATTGATGGAAACTGTCAACGAAATGATTTTAAATGGCATTGATAAAATTATATTCTTTACCATACCGCACATACATCAGAAATCATTTATTTTCATTCTTTCTACACTCTTTTTGATTACCACAATTCTTTTATTTTGGCCAACACTTCTACAGAGGCTCTAAGCAACCCAACTGCCATACCAAAGACACAGCCCGCTGATGTTCATTCAGCGGAAAATCAAATTTAAAATTCCTTCTAGACCAGCATAAATACGTGATAAATATTAAGGACAATATAAACGGCATAGAAAAAATCTCAAACGGAGACCAACGAAATTTTAACTCACAACTACACAAATTTGAGATGAAAACGGCCAGCAGAGAAATGTTATGACCCACAAAGTGACAGCCTACAACAAATAATGGAATTCAAACAATGGATGATCAACAAAAAAAGAACAGAAACAGAAAAACAATAAAATGGCTAACACCAGCGGTCATTCAAAACAAAATATCATCATGGACCCAAAAGAAGCGAATAAATGTCTTAACTTGGCTTTTGTTGGTATTATTGCCGGAAATATGATGAATACAAAATGAGAATGGAGTGGCATGGCATGGGAAGGGAGGATGGAAATAGGAGTAATTTCCCAAACATTAGGTTCTCAAACAAAAGATTATTGAACTATGAAAAGACGTTCATGAAGACATACAGACAAACAGCTACACCAAACGGACTTACGGACGGTCAGTGGTGGACACATTACTCTAGTCCCCAGAATAAATGTAAATATTCCAATTTCTTATGGCATAACTGGAGAAAATAAGCGACATTAAGACGACATAAGAACAAGAAGAGCATTTTTCTCAAAAAAAAGAAGTCAATCTTTTCCAACACTTAAACACAATGGGAGGCATGGTTGCTGTGTTGTTTATAGTTTTGAACTATTCAAAATCCTCTTTACGCTTTGTTGGAACATCGGCCATGAATGGGATATTAAGAGCCGTAAGCGGCATTAGAAACAGCAGCATATTGATTTGAGCAACAACTTTATCATCATCAACAGCATGAACATGAAAACATCTGAGTTCTGCCTGTCCGACCGTCTCGTGTTCATCTACTACGAAATTTTTTGATAGGATTAAATTCCTTCAGTTGTTGTGAGACAACAACAACGACGACGAGAAACACAACAATAGCAAAACCATTTCCATTTCATTTTCTTTGGAATTTACATATCAAAAAACAATGCCAACAGAATCAACGCTCTACGCTTGTAGAATTTAATCTATTTATTTAATATATCCCTATCATATGTTTTTTCTAAGGGATTTCTTTTATTCCACTTGGCTGGAAGTGAGCTATAATCACTTTTTTTTCTTGCTTCTTCTTCTTCTTCCTCAATACTTATTTTAAGAAGATTTGTAAGTGAGAAGTTGTCTAATGGATGAGTGTGTATGTGTGTGTGTATGCTGCTGCTCCTGCTCGACTTTGGATATGCAAATTTATTTTGTTAATTTTCATATTTATATTTTTGGCACCGAAAACATTCTTCTATTTGGAAAATTTATTTAATACTCTTGGCCCAATTTTCATGCATTGGCAGTGGAAAAACTTTAAAGCCCTGTTCGTTGTTGTAAAACTGTGGAACAACTTGCCTTCGCACACAGTACATAAATAAAGTATTTCTTTGAAAATGGGGAAATTATTGTTTATTTTATATTTGCTAAAGGCAAGAAGATAAGGATTATGATCAATTGTGACTTAGCGATTGTACTACTAGAAATGAACCCACTAACCCATTACTTTTTACAATATGTAGTTATTATATGGCGATTAAAAGTCAACAAACAAATTGAAAATGGTATTTGTTTTCTTTGTAGAATCCACTTTCCCACAGTATGTAGATATAAATCTTTAAAAGGAGTGTTTGGTGTGTCGTGAGATCGGAAGGGTAATACAACGCTGCAAAAAATTCACCACTATTATTTTAAATATATGAAGTTAATGCTGGTTGTTTTATATGCGATTTGTTCTTATCGGAACAAGAGAGATTTAAGTAAGTTCTAATGACAAAAGCTCCTAATAAATCCATTCACAATGATATTTGTTTTTTTTTTTTTTTTTTTGCACATAAGCTGGGTTGTCACTTTCAAATTAATTAACTCTCTTATGTAAAGAGATGAAGTAATATTTTTACGCGTATTGTTATTATTATATTTAGGATATTGATAATAAACAGTATATGTTGTTGTTATTACCTAGTAATGTGAAACGTTGCACAATTGGTAATAATATTCTAAAATAATTTGGGTATCGATTGGCTTTAGAATTTTTGGACAAAATATCGATTCTAGTTAGACACAGTATTGCAGTCCAAATCAAGAACCCATAGCTAAATATGAAAATCATAATGTGAAGCCTTTTTGAATGTTATGATTCCACTGTGTAACCTACTAATTATGATATTTTGCCATAATTATAATACCAAAAAATAAAAAAAAAACTCACGTTTAATGCGAGCGTATCTAATTAAGTTTTATGCTGCATTTAGCGCCCTAAAAACCAAACAAGAAAACAAAGCAAATTAAACAGACGATTGCTATTGCAATGGCGCGCTGCCGCTGCTCGATTACGTTTTTTACGAATTGGTACTTCACAAACATTGAAAAAAACAACAACAAAACAACTTTACTCCTTTTGGACAGCAAATCAGTTGGTGGACAAGGCTAATGAGTATACGCTCCTAGAACCACCAACGAGAGCAGCGAATAGAGGCAAACGGAAGTGGTTATGGCAGCAACAGCGAATGTGTTTTCCAAGTATGGAGCCGGGCACTGTATTATGATGATTATTGTTCTTTTGCATTTCAAGGATTATTGTTGTTAGTTTGTTCATTTGCCCATTAGACGTTTTTTTTTTTTTTTTTTTTTTTTTTGTGTAAGCATTATATTTTGCAGATGGGAAGTGAAAAACGTTTTGTACTTTTCTGTTCTCTTTTAATATTTAAATCTAAGGTCAAATAAGCAAGGCATCGGGTTAGTGGCAAAAACAACGGAACGAACACTGAGCATCGTTTTTTTCCACTGACGAAACCACCGAACACAAAACAATGGCCCGTTAAATCCTTAATTTCGTTATGGTGTTCAGCAAGGAAAGAGGAATATTGAGACAGAGTTTTTGGTTGTCTTAGCCACATGCAGCACAACCACCATCGTTTTTATTGGCTATTTGACAAATAATGTGACCTAAAAGTTATTTACTCAAAACACACACAAACATGCACACATTTATACCGACGCATACTCGCAATCAAACCAAGGAGTATTTCTTGGAAGGCACAACTTGGTTTATGCTGGGATTAAGTGGTAGGAAACAAGGCAGGCAGGCAGGCAAAGTTTTTTTTGGGCCATAGCCACGACAATGCGATTATTGTTGCTACTGGGTCGGCGGCTGGTGTTGGTAACGATTTTGAAATCGTGTCCTAAATGATATTCTACTGTAGTGCAAGCAAGCAATAAACAAAACGACAAATAATTTCAAATCAACTCTATAAATGTTTGTCATGGCAATAGATGCCATGGATGAAATTGGATGATTTGGATGAAATTGTATTTTATCATCCAAAATTGAAATCTATAAGATTTAGATTTTAGTTTATTTAATTTCACAGAGTCTAAGATGGAGTAGTAAATGTTGTGTGGTCGGAAATATCTATCAATGACTTCGATAAAATTGTATTGCTACAATGTCTAGATTTGTTTTCGAATCGATTATTCAAGAAAAAAAGACGAAAAAATAAACAGCAAATAAAACAATATAATAAAATGTTGAACATATTTTTATTTGTTTCCCACTGAAGGCGTTGCCATAAATTACATTCATATACATTTTTATTGTTTGGCTACTAAATCAAAAACAATATTTTTTCTTCGCTTACAACAACATGTGTTTCCGATTTTGTAAGAAAAGCTGAAACAATACACCAATGATATTTGGCCCACAGAACTTTCTGTTAATAAATCAGAAATTGCTATTGGAAGAAGACTGAACCGGAGTCATAAACCGCCAATTAGAAATATTACCTCATACACAACATTTGGGACGTGTTTGTTGGTTTTAGAATCCAACCAACCACCGATAATTCGTGTGGAGCAGAAAAGCATTTTATTTTGATGGGAATATAGAAATAGAGAGGTATTGAATTGCTTTATAGCGGCAACATTTTTTTTTTGGATTGAAACAAAATAAAAATATACACTTTTTGAACAAGAACAATAACAACAAAAGACATATGGTAATACTTTAACCCGCCTATGTCATGTTACACAACTCTCTCGTCGGCTCCCCCTTTCATTCTTTACCACCATCAACTGGAGCACACAAAACACAAAGTACCACAGTATATCCAGCGGATTTTGTTGCCGAGAATCTTCCTGTCAACTAACGAACACTGCTAGCGAATGCAATCAGAATCCCCACACATAAAAAAACATACACCAAAAACCAAATGCCACCGAGCCTTGTCATTCATTTCTGTTTGTTGGAAACGAAGTATTGAATTGAGTGATGCCCTCCTCTACAACATACAGAGGGCGTTGTAGTCTGACAATGTCAGCGGTGAAAAAAGAAGAATGTGTGACATCTCGAAAATGCTGCACATTAATTACAAACAACAATGCAAACTTGTCAGGGTTAGGCTGGAGTTTCCTATCGGAGAATCTTGATTCGATTTTTTTTATAGAAGAATATAAGTTATAATTTTGGAAAATTTTATTGTAAGGCAGATCTGGGTTTTTGTACTTGAAGGCTTGTTTTTTTTTCTAAATTTGGCAAATGAAGTTAATGCGATTAAACTGATTTTTTGTGCTATAACAAATGTTGCAATAAACAACGATAACCCCAGCATTACACGAGGCAGTGTATACATTTTATTGCTTTGAAATTGGATTGCTATTGTTCCACAGAAATCAAAACATTAGCAATACCAATGAATCGGAGAAGATGGGGTAAAGACACTAGCATTTAAAAGACAAAACAAAGAATTTTACGACAACAACACACAGAGAAAAACCCATTGCGTGTCTTTCCCAGTGCCCTTTTTTTCAAAAGTAAACAAAACATGGGATATAACGAATGGCCAGACCCTCACAACGGGTAACTCACAACAGAATGCCTAACAGATTTTTACTTTTTTCACATGAAAACGACTCAAAGAATGGGAGAGTCAAGATCTCAATTCAAGGCATGTATTAATTACCTGAATGTTACAATGACACAATGCCAGGCAAGACAGGAGATTAAGTTTACCCCATAAAAAACGGTTACACCCCTGATAACGATCCATCCAATTATCTCGATCACGTCGAGTAGTCATTCACGTGTGCCGTTATTATCGACGACAAAACAACACAAAAGGTAATTCAAGAAGTTCAATTTGATCAATTGACTTTTGGATTTTCTGTGAATGACAGTAATCCGATGATCTGAATTACTTTTTCTTAAGGCATCCTTAACGAAATCGTCTTCCATCGGATGTTATTCGATAAATACCTAAATATCAAATGTAACAACATAACATAATCGTTTCTCTTTGTTCGTAGAAAAATGCCGTAACATTATCATAAATTCTGCTTTTAGACTTTTTCATATTTTATTTGGAAATATTGTGGCATGCCAGCGCGGTTGTGGTTGACGTTGTCTCTAACATACATTAATATGGAAGGGCAAGCACGCATAAATTTCATTCCAGGGAAAACAATCCGAAAATTTCAGCCCACACATAGTATGTCGATGACAAAAATTGCCTCTCTGGCCATTAACACTTTCATTTTTTTTTTGGTAGGGGGAATCTAGGGTGCATATCTCTGGGAGAGGACCATTAAATAAATGTATTTGTATATTTTTTCGAAATATTTGCAGTCTTTCAACGCCAACATAAAAACTTGTTACCATTGTTCACATTCGAGCAGGGTGTGTTAAAAATTATAGTTTACAATATGTGCAATAAACATTCAAAAGGATTTTCAGCAATCATGATGCATCATGCCAAAAATTAGAAATAGTATTTGGCGATTTCTCATACCTAACCAATAATATAATGACAGCTAGTGTCTTATAATTTTAAGGACCCACATAGTACTTAACAGATAATTTGTGTATTGGTTTCAAAGTTGTAGGAAAAAACACTTTTTTTTTTTTATAGAAAAGCAAGTAAAATTACTTTAAGTTGGGCTGGGTCGACATTTGTATACCCTCTACCACGTAAAACTTAGATTATTGTGAAACCTCTTTTCTTAAATCCCTTTAACCTGTAAAAAAACTAATTTGTAGTCCATTCAGTTCTAAAGGGAGGTTGGGACCTTTAGTATACGCAGCCAATTCGGTTGGAAATTAGCAGGAGATACCGCAATTTGAAAAAGTAATACAGGGAGGTGGATTTAATGTGCTTTGAGAGGGTGAAGCAAAAATTATTGTTCCAAAATATAAAATCTTGCATTTAGTATTTACAATGGAAAATGTTGATATTTTTTATAAAGCTGTTGTAAAAAAAGACAATTTTGTTGTTGTAAATACCGCATCAAACTTCCTCATTGTCTTTTCTTAACTTAAAACAGAAAGAACCAACCCATAAAGAAGAATTTAATAAAAATTCCCTCACACTCAACAACATTTATTACAAATTTATTTTAATTAATCGTAGTCTCCGACGGCCCCAATTGAAATAAAATTTATGATTTTTTTTTTAATTCGGTGTGCTGTGTTGCATAAATACCTTCGGAATATTGAGGGAGTCTCTGTCGGTTACACCCACTAAGAGATACAACGTTG
The DNA here is from genome assembly GCF_030504385.1 of Musca domestica. Classification (NCBI taxonomy): domain Eukaryota; kingdom Metazoa; phylum Arthropoda; class Insecta; order Diptera; family Muscidae; genus Musca; species Musca domestica. Next base: position 14,667,424 of record NW_026712346.1, on the reverse strand, counting down.
AAAAGCTTTCAACACACACATTTCGTTCCGTTGTCGCTGCCATCGTTCGACACTCATTCATTAGGTTTTTATCATGTTTTGGAAACGTTTAACAAATCAACAGGTGTTTTTCGTGGCTTAATTATGTGCGGCTCATATTTTTGTAATATTAGCCGTGTGGAAGAAAAAGAAGAAGACAAAAGGACAGACACGAATTATTAATGGACGAAGGGACGGCAGACCGTAAATAGCAAACTAACAACTGGAGACGCGTAGCACAACCCCAAATCCCAAAAGTCACTTGCAGAATATGGGTACCTACAAAATATCACGAGGCAGGTTTGTGCGAAATGTGTTAAATCATTTATTATTTTCCATTTAACGCCAGATTTTTGTTCCTCTTTTATCCGACATTTTGTGGTTTTTGCTACTATTTGACTCTGTTAATATTTTGTGTGAATCCATTGGCATGCTTTTTGGTTTCTATTGGATCCGTCTGAGATTGCCGGAATATTTCTTTTTGGCAAATTTGGTGGTTGGTTTCAAGCTAATCAAGACGATGAGACGGGGTATGGCAGTGACGATAACTGCTTTGAAGGCGCAACAGCCAAGCAAGAAAGAACGACAAAAACGCTGCAAGCAGTCTAAGTGTTAAGTTTATGTTTTATCGAATTGACGGTTTTGTGATAGGTACAGTGTTTAAATAAAAAAATAACTCCGAAGGCATTGAATTCGATCGTGACGAAATTGTTAACCTCACAAAACGTCTAACATTTATGTATAGCAGAGTTACATGGTCGATGTCGCAATACGTATAATTGCCGGAGGTGCAAGGAGGAGTTCGTTCGGCCTTTTAAGACTCCCAAACATAAAATTGCAGCCATCCAAAAATTGTTTTTACGTTGCTTTAGGTTAAAATGTGAAAAGAAAAACAATTCATTTAAAATGGTATCGAACATCTTAAATACTATAATTCCTATAACCCCAAATCAAACAGTTACATCGGGTTAGGATTGTATGTTTATTAGGAATGACAAATCTACCACTTCATGTTAGAGTGTATTTTTAAAATAAGCTTAAATTCAATTTTTTCTTCAAGGTGACTGTCAAAAGTGTGTTTAATTATTTAGAACAATATTGAAATTATCTATAGACACTTTTAACCTATATCTGTTATAGTGATTGGACACAATAGACCTGATCTCCGCATAATGGTGATATTTAAAACATTGAGTGTTAAGATTCGCAATTATGGTTAGGATGTTTGAAACCATATATTTTAATAGAATTCCAAGACGTAATAGAAACAACACCATTAAGACACTGTATTTTATGTTTAAAATTCAAAGTTTCGTCGTCGCTTAAATCGTTCTCCTTGCTTCATTGCCCTTAGATGCCAAGAATATAGCGTATAAATTCCCTTTTTACACATACATGCATAGATACATAAACATGTGGGCCTCACAGTTGATTCTGTTGGGGTAGAACGCCATCACATAATTCAAACAACTTGACTTTTTGTCTTGTTAACTTGTCGCTGCCAATGACGACGACAATGAAAAAGACGATGCATACGAAGAAAGATGAAAACGAAAAGCACAGCAATTTTTTTTTTTAAATACTAAATAGAGGCGGCTGCTACGTTACTATACCAAAAAATAAACATATAGTGCTTTTAACTGCAAATCATTTCGGAAATAGTCTTTTTTTCTTTCGTACTGCCACCAACTGAGCTGGCATGATGGTGTAACACCAACAAAAAACACGATGGCACAATACAAAATGAAAGGTCCAACGAGGGATGCATGTTTGGCTAAATGGGCAGACAAAGATACCGAAAAAAAAGGAAAAACAGACAGTACTGAAATTTGGTGTCTTACTACTCGGCACCGACACCAACACCACCACCATCATCATCGTTATTTCGTTATCCGAAAAACACCGCAAAGAAGACAGTAATGTCCCCCTTCGGTACAACAACATCAATGCGTGTTATGGTTACTGTTGTTTGTTTATCTTTTCATGTGAAATTTCGCACAGAACCAATAAAATATAAATATTGGATTTATGCCGTTGTTGTAATATTCGCTAAGAAGCCATTGTTCATGAATTACATGTAAGCAAGACTGGGGGTTTATCCTTTCTTCCCTATTCCTTGGGCCTTGATGGAACGAGCGCAATTCATATGCATATGTGTCTTCCAACCGTTGTCCAGTCATCTTATCCTGTCTGACCGCTGTGTCCCCACAGCAGGGGGGACATTTGATACATGGGATTTCCGCAAGAAAATGACAAATAAGATGCCTGCCTGTTTTTCGTATTATTTTTTCGAATAATGAACTGGGCTTTAGATAAAAGATCGACTTATTTTGTAGAGAATCAATGTAAACAGCTCAGATGAATTATAGCATGACCATCAGAGGAAATTAATTGTTGGTAACTTACACTGAGTAGTATTTTTTTCTTTTTGATTTTTAGAAGAAAATAATTTGTTTGTATGTTCGTCTTAAGGGTTTCTCTTTACGATTCCCCATTTTTTTAGAAATTCCAAAGGTTAAACGTTTCAAATTCACACACGGCGGTGGCTCATGGCATGTTTGTGATTACTGTCATGAAAAGTGACAGTCAGGCGCGATAGCTGATGTGTAACAACATGACAAGTGCGACACATAGTGCGAATGCATGGCTCCACCATAAAGTTGAAAAGAATGTGGCATGGCACACGAGCAAGTAAATATACCTCATTAGTGTTGCCAACATCGGTTAGTATAGGAAGCGAGAGCTTTGGCAAATGCCAATATCAAGGACAAGTTCAGATCTTTAAGATCATTTATATTAGCGAGAAATACAGGACAGTAAATTTATGAAACGGTTTAATAAAATATCGCGCACCTCATAGTATTTGTCAACCTCACTATGTGGCAGTCATGTGTATCTGATTATACAGTAAGTGGAAATTATTTGAAACTAAAATATCTTGGGATTTTCTTCGTTTACATACTGCTAACAAAAGTGGGAAATACCTGGTGCAGGCGAACCCATACGATGTTTACCGTGGCAAAAAACCTGAATCATGTACATATGTAAGTGAGAGATTTTCGTGAAATATTACGTCCCCATAATCGTGAGTATGTTAATACGGGCAACCAAGTCAACAAGATGATGACTAGGCGTGTAACCAGAAAATAAGCGTCGTAAATGCTGTGTTTCTTTTTAACAACGGCTGTGGGGAGATGCCTGCCAAGAATATGAAAGCTCGCCCATTCACTCGATGTAGGAACTAGCGGCTGTCTGGTGGTTGGGCAAGGCTCCATAGCCGTTTTTTCTCCAGCAAAGTTGCATGGCGCACGCTGACTTGGCATAAAAAATATATATGCACATGCAAATTTTCTGCAACATCTTCTTCTGTGCCACCGTCGTCGTCACTGCTGCTGCTGCTTCGCCCAGAGAGTTTTGTGATGCAAATACATATGTCAAAAATTTGCAAACGCTTGTTAATTTATTACAAGACTCGTTAAATACAATACAACATAACGCGGCAAGCAAAATCTAAAAAAATAAAAAATAAAATGCAGAGAAGAGAAAAGAAAAACATGACTCGAAACACTTGAGATGATGTTCCTGCCACTGCATTTTGACTTGACGAACCCAACTACAGCAAATGGATGTGCTGTGCTGGAGGAATACCAAGGGATGTGAATGCAAAAAAAGACATTGGCCACAACCCGACGTCCAACTGAGGCAGTTTTTCTCCATTGACACGTTTTAATTTTTTTTGTGCATTGTATTAAGAGCAGAAGCATAATTTTTCAATATGGTCGGTTTGATGAAGGTAACCATATTTTTACATAAGAAATGAATGCATCAATAGAAACATTTTTCAATGGGGAAGTACAGAGATAGAGGAATTCGTCAAAAAATATTTTACAGATCCAGTAGAAAAGTAAAAAGTAAGGGAAGAATTGACTTCGGACGGACCGAGTGTGTTGTGATTAAAAACTTGAACAAGGAAAATTTAATCTTGCAACGAATCCGTATACACGAAATAATGTTGTTGCTGCATATATATCCAAATCGGATGTTATCTTTGTATGGGGAGACAGATTCTATGTCCACAAATTAGAGGGTTTTTGCACGTAAACACGACAAATGGACTTATAACTGTTGACTGATCAGATGGATTACTTCAGGGACGAAATGAATGTAAGTAGTGAATGAATAAAAAAAACATTATGTTTTTCCAAATCACAACTTCATTAAGAAACTGCTCAATTTTTCTGTATCTAGAACGGAGAATAAATGACCTTTTTAAGGGTCAATAAAATGTTGAAAAATATATTTTTAATGCCACTTGTGGCACAGCCTCATATCTTGTTTGACAATTTTCTTATAGTTCATTTCTTTTCAAACACCATTAAAAAAATTTGATATTGGACGGACATTGATTCAGTCAGTTGGCAAGCACAAGTATTTGTAATAGTTCTGAGTTGGCGTTTTTTCTGCAAATTTGGTTTTGTCCTCAATCGGTTTTATGCCTCTGTGCCAACTCAAGTTAGTTGCTGTGTTCGTTTTAATTATGTTTGTCATAAATTATGCAAATAATAAATTTATTATTTCTCTGTGTGGTTGGTTGGTAGGCTAGTTGGGCATTTTTTTCTTCACTGCCTTTTTCCATGTCGAGATAATGGTAGCTTGGTATGTCATACCATGTATCCGCTTGCCATTTTCATATAATTAATTACATTATATCTAATTTAAAATGAAATAAAATAGCAATTAACAACTGTCGTGCAAGTTACGTTGCTTTTTTTAGTGTGGACAGTTTTGGATATATGACAAAACAATTTAATTTGCATCAGGCAATCACATAATTTAATAATGACATATTTTTAACTAAAAATGTTTACATAAAATAGAACATTTTAATAAACTCCAGTTATTTTCAATGGAATTTCCCAAAGGCTTTAAAACGCCGGAAATGCTTGTTATGGCCATTAAATGAAGACAAGGCATCACACCACTTCAAAGCAAATTATCAAAATAGCTTTTTTTAGTGATTTTCAATTTTCCACTCCACGAACCGAAAAAAAATTATAATTTTAAGCTAGAAAGTTACAACAATCATTTGTTCTATAAAAAAATGCTTGTAACTGTGCTGCAGATCAATGAGTTGCATATTTCTTGAAAAGAGATTTTAAGAATGTCTAAAAATAAGCATTATGATAAGGTTAATTGTTCGTCAGTTTATTCAACTTAAAGATAAAATCTGTTTTTTCAAACATGTTATGGTCTCCCTGCTGCTTCCTAACAAGGGCTTATTTCAAATTAAATTCTTTCCGTCAAACAAAACAAAAAAAACAAAGAAGAGCCAACAAAATTATTTGTTGTGTTCACCTCTGGGCAGTTGTTGTCAATGATGGCTGGAATTAAATGAAACGTTGAATACCCAAATGTCGAGACCACAAAATAAACACGCAATACTAACGACTTTTATTTTGCCACAAAAAGTATGTACGAATGTAAACAAACTTCTCTAAGAACATTATAAGATTTTCACGAGTTGATAAGATTTTAATTTTGCCAGTTTACATAGACCCAGCCACCAGCACGGACATAGAAAGGCAGGCAACCAGCCTTTCAGACAGACATTTGTTCAGACAGTGCCACAACAAAACATATATGCCAAAACAACTATATTCTTCATGGAAGAAATCTTTAACCATCAGATGAGACAGGGTGAACATACCAATTCAATAATTCGTTTGTGTTGTCTTTGAAACTCGGTGCAATCTAAAATAGAATTAAGTATTTAATTTTGTTATATTTTAAGTTCAAGTATGGATCGTATATTTTATTACACACTGTTTTGTGCAAAAAAGGTTCGTTTTCAAAAACGTACATTTTCTATGAATCATGGGAACAAACATTTATGTTTTAAGGCATTCGATGCCAATCAATATTAGTTAAAGCAAAACTTTGATGACAATTTTTATCATTTTCCTTTTTTCATTCAGTGGAAGAGAGTAAATTTTTCTGTTTTCCAACTTCTGTTGCAAGTTATGAGATGGTGTCAAATCGTTTCAAATGCCATGCCAAAGGTTAAAACTCCATCATATACGGAAATAAAGAAACGATGAATGTCGAAAGATTTTCAAAATAAGATTTGGTTGCAGCAACAAGCATCGAATACAGCAAACAGAGCAAAATGTATGCAGAGAAATGACTAAAGAACACTACACATAAAAACATGACTTTCATACACCGATATTTTTGTATGAAAAATGCTAAGTTCCTTGTGAAAAAAGTGTACAAGGATGATGTCGATGATGGCAATCATGCGGATACAGATGACGATGATGATGTTGCTGCCTTTGTTCGAATGCTGTTGACGACTTGTAGCCAATAACAATATCCAGCAGCACCCACAGTGGATGTAGTAACGGCAACCACCAGAAGCACTTTCGGTGCAACAACATCTTCAACAATTCTTGAACTAATGCCAAATATCGCTACTCCGGCATATCGCACACTCAAAGATACGTATGTGGTGCACGACTTTTCTGTTAACAGATAGTTTGTGGGACGAGCGTTGGACGCACATACAAGCACATGCCTGCCGAACAAAAAGCAACAACATACATATCCGGCATGTTTCGTACAACCCTAAGGCTAAGCATTTTTTTCTTTTGGTTTTGACTATTGCAGTAGGGTGATGTTGCTGACGATGACGATGATGATCACATCATAAGTGCGGGGCTCCAACATTCCATTTCAGTTTCATTTTAGTTTTTGGCCAAAGGAAAGTTCAATGTAAAATATTTTTAACAAGCTTCCCCTATTCAACAGCAACAATCCCATGATGCATCAAAGGCGTGCGTGCATGCTACGTTGGCGATTGAAAATTCAAAATATTTGCCTGAAAATTTGAGTGTAATTTAAAATCGCTTACGTGTGGCTTCCTCAACTACGCCCTTGAACAAAACAGCCACAAGAAGGGGGAGCAAATAATCTGGCTATATCTGTGGACACAGAATACTATATTAGTTTTATGAAAATCATTTGCTAGTTTGCCTATGTATGTTGTAAAAATAGATTCCCAAGTTCCTTGGTAATGGCATGAGGTTTGACGCCTGTCTTCTTATCCACATTGGTGTGTAGGCCCCGCCATCATTGTAGACTGGTGGTTGGGTGGGTTTTGATTTCTTAACGATTTTTTTCATTTGGAGAAACAAATTTATTCCAACATATCTATGAATTTAAAATAATATGATTTGGCTGCCTGCAAATCTGTGCGGACAACGAACAACAACAACAGCTGTGGAAAAACTAAAAAAGATTGATTAGGCGACATTAACATACAAAACAAGAAATGTAAGCAGAGTAAACATGTTGCCGTCTGACTGACTGCCTGCCTGCCTCACTGCTTTGCTTGCTTGTCTGAATGAACGACTGTTTGTTGCAAGCGCGCCAGATTGCCTGTTGCAATGTTGTGTTGCCACAAAATTGTTGACTACTTGATGATGGCTTTTCAAATGCTATAACAACAACTCCTGTCAATGCATGCAGCAAAGGCAACAGCTAACATATGAAAATGAGTTACATCGTTGCAAGCAATGGATGGATGTATGGACGGACGGACAAGCTGCAGAAAAATAATACAAACAAAAGAGTACGTCTGTCGTCAGTCAGTCACTAGTTGTTGGGTAAAACAAGAGACCTTCAGGTTTTGGGCCGAAATGAAAATTTGCTACAAAACCATTTCCGATAAATGAGTTTTAAACAATGAAATAAAATATAGAATACGATTTTGATTAGAGACTTTCTTGCTACTGGAAACGGTGTACAGTGGACATTTAACATTTTGTTCTGTTTTGCAAATATTACGAATTCATTTAAATATGAATATATCTGTCATGTGACCTTTTTTGAAGCCTGTACAGTCTTGATGTTGTTGCCCTGTTTTCGTACGTCTTCTTCATTGTGCAAATAAGATAAAACATTTGAAAGCCAAACTTCATTGAAGATAGAATAGTAACGAATTTCATTAAATCTTATATTTTATGCCACAACAATGCCACAAAACTTTGTGCAAAAAGTGGGCAGACGGATGACTAGGGCCAATGAATGGATGCGGAATTATACAGAAACTTGCAAAGCGGCCAACAAGACAGTATGTCTGCAAGTATCCAGTTATTGCGAACCAACAGCCTGATCCTATTGCATTTGCCGTTTCTTAAGATTAAAAAAAAAATTACTGCATTTTAAGTTAGAGAAAAATTTTGCATAACCAAAAAGTTGTGTTGATATGCAAAGACGGTGGTAACAATCCTTCACTCACATAGAGATTTCTAAACGAAATTTCCATAAAATATTTTTTTTTGTAACAGTATCAACCACATCAAATGAAAATTATTCAAAATGGTCTCACAGACCTCCGCATATAATTTATATTCGGCGAATAAAAAAAACCGTGAATCCTGGGGTTACTTACAAAATGTATTTGTTGGAGACGATTGAGTTTATTTTTAAAGCTTACCTACAAAGAGAAGAAAAATACATTTATTTAATGTTGTATACACGAATATGATTTTACATCTAAATATAAAAAGTACCAACATATTATTAAATAGTAAGCAGGCACATTTACTAATGCTTCAATTGAATATGAAAAACTTATCAAAATCCTATGTCAACAAAAAATGAAATTAATTCATTTGTAAAGTAATATATAATTATGTGATATTATCACTTAATAAAATCTCGAATTAAATCAAACATTTAGATATTCAGAGTGTATTTTAAGTCCACAAAAGCTATAAAACATTGAGTAATTATAATGCAATATAAGAACAGAGGACAATCATTATCTTGCAATTTTAAGAAGTCTACATTTGATGCCTGACGAACAACCACTCATTTCTGTTGTATAGAACAAAGCTACAAGACGTTTGAACAAAGACAGACAAAGGAAATATGTTTGTCCTTCTTAAGTAATTGAAATACAACTAGGATTAAAAGCCCTTAATTTCTAAATTGGTATTTTTTTCTGGTGTTTGTTATGGTAGATTTAGTAGAATTTGTGTGTGGTATTAAAAACAAATTGTTTTCGTTAAGATCTCACACTAGCATAAAAACATGGGGCCAGACACATGGGGCCAGACTAAAGGGCGAATTGCTGTCGGTCCATCATCACCCAAGTAGCTGCTACTGTGGATGCAGTTGTTATTACAGCTCTTATCTTATGAAAATATAAAACAAAAACGATCACTTCGAACATTATTTAAATACTTAAGCGTTTATGCCACTTTGCCACACATTTTTCGTTTTCCGCTCTACTCCCCCCACCGCCAACATCAACGATAGAGAAAATATCAACCACTATGTAGCATACCGAAAGATCCCGCTTTAATGAAGCACACACATCCATTCGTAGCTTTCAACCATTTGTATTTTGTTTGGCTGCAGGAATTTTTGTTTTAATAATAATCTTTTACTCATTTTTAGAAAAACAAATTATGAAAATGTTGTTAAGATGATGTATGGCCACGGATAATGCTAAACGGCAGAACAAGTTGCTGGCAAGCGGACAGACAAGGAAAAACGGACCGTGACGATGTTGTAGGGACAACCGCAATATACTCGGCAGTCAAGTCAGTGTAGAACAGTACCCAACAATCAGCGATCCAGCCACCCTGGCAATATGTGTTTTGTCCGTCTCCAATAGGTTTTGGGTGATTTGTGGTCGCTGCTGTCGTTTTGTATTGGTGGCACCCAAAGAGTACCACTGTGATGAAGGAAGTATTTCATTTCAAACACTCCACTAATACGAAAAGTAATTTCTCTTGTTCTTCTTACTACAACCGCGGCTAAAGCAGTATCGCTTGTAATAATAAGAATAATTTGTTTTGAAAACATATACTTCCAAGTAATGCACGATTGGCCGCAATTATTTTTAAGGAGTGTTTACATCCAAGCACTTGCTACAACCACAACAAATTCGTCAGAATTTACATATTGAAAATAAATGGCCCCTAAAGCCGAGACTGCAAAAGAAGAACCAAACTTATTTGCAATGCATTTCATCAGTTTAATGGCGAGAAAATTTTTCCTAATGAGGGTAAAACATGTCAATTATGTTGGATAACAAAATTCACACTGCTGCGGCTAATGGGCCGGTAGTTATAAGATGCCGAATATTTAGTCATAAAAATGTAAACCTCAACACTAAAGACGTCCAGATTCAAGTAAAACATTCACATGTATGTATTTTCTATTGTAATTTTTTTTTAATTCCTCCAACGTTCGAATGGAATACTTGTGGACAACTTTTTTGATAGTTTTTTTTTTTTTTTTTTTAATATTGCTCTTATCTCAGATGTGCATGTAAAACTGGATAATATGACAGCAATGTTCACAGATTGCCAGCTTATAGGTGGTTGGAGTTAAAAAAAGACAACTAGTAAACAAAATCGAAAGATAAGAGCATTTTGAATTTCTTAAGAAACCCAAACCTGAACACAGAGCACCAACAGAAAAAAGTATCGCTTAACTGATAAGAATCTTGTTGAAGGTATAAAACATAAATGAACGAATAAACGCTCCTCGGCTGTGTTGAGATGTCGTGCAGCAAACTATGGCAGCTTCGATTTCGTTTCACAAGCAGTCAAACTGTCGGCAACCAGCAGCAGTTGTACGACAACGACAGGCACAGTTCAATAACAAAATCAGTGTTGCGTAAATACCGATATAATACGTGACGCTTGTAAGAGATAATAAATGTACAAAGGAGCAACAACAATAAACCAGAACCTTGCACCCAGCCTATTGTGGTTTTTAGGACTCCTACCAGTTAGACGTTTTGTTTGCTCGTTTATTCCATGAAAGTAGCCAATATCATATCATTTAAAATAACAGCGCATTGTGCACTTAATGTTAGGAGCAGATAAACCGGCTAATTTCTGTGAATAGAAATCTAAAAAGCAGAAATAACAGTTCAAATGGATATCTACCATTTAGTCAAATAATAGTAAAAAATCCTTTACTGATTTAGATTATCAAGGTCGTCTCACAATCCCAATAGCAAAAATGAAACATTATCTTTGGACAAAATAAAATAAGGATATTTGTCTTATTTTATTTTGCAATATACTGCACTTCATTTCTAACTAAAACAGGTAAGAAGTAGAATAGATCCAGTTGGTAACACAGTGCATATTTATTACTTTTACTGCGCCCAAATGGTATATAATTAACGCCGTACATTCTCCGACACATTTGTTTACAATTCAAGTTGCATTGTATGACTTTGTTTGTTTGTTAAACGTTCTGCTTTATTACATTTGAATCTAATTTCTTCATCTTCTTGTTCGACATAAGCGTTATCATCAACTTTTTATTTGCTCTTAAAATTCGAATGAAGGGTTATCGCTGCTGTGATGGCTGCCATAAATGAATACATGAAGACAATAGCGACGACTAAGCCAACCGATTCGAGCCTTTGAATCAAAAATTTTTTCATGGCTTTGTCATTGTTACGCATACCAACAAAACAAAAGATCAGGGAGAGTAGCTGGCTGTGGGCGATACACAATCATATGGAATTACAATATAATATTATTAAACTAATAAGCCATTATTGAAAGTTAATAATTGATTTGTATGTAGTAAATATGGTGATTATTATTTGATGTGTGAATAATGTCTACAAAAAGATGAATGAACTTTTCCAATGAAACGATTTAATCAGGATTAATGGTAAACAACAAGAGCGAAACTTTTTTCAATAAAGTCTTTGATCTATTTGCTGCACGAACACATTCATATGAACATTAATAATGAATGTAATGGCCATTGTATAGGCTTAAAGGTTTGTGAGGGCACAGTGTAATGAACGCATAAAATACGTGAAGGTCATAGTCTGTAGTCAAATGATTCTAATTAAGATAGAGGAATAGAATGGGAGATAGACCAAGCCACTTGGCAGTGAAAGTAAAACATGTCTACTTACTTTGTTTTTTGTACATCCTTCTTTTTTTTCAGAAAAAAAGTATTACTTCTAATTGTTTATCAAATATGTTTGTTTCTTCTACGATGACATCATTTTTTCCTACCAAAATGTGATTTTTGTCTTGGCCTTTTGTGTCAACTTTGACTGAGTCTGAGTAATGTGTTACAAGCCTTTTTATCAGACGCTCATTAATTTATTGTATGTCTACATTTCTTAATAAATGATCACATCTCAAGGAATATATATTTCCAATATTCAACATTACAAAGTATTTGGATAACAAAAAAATGTGCAAAATGAATCATTGATATTCTGTTGGCTTGAGAAATAAATTGATCAAAATTAAAATGATTTAGTGACAGGATTTCGAAAAAAATAATAAAATAAAAACGTTGAGAAAAGAAAGCAAGAAAACATGTTCGAAGAAGTAGCAACGCTATGCACAAGTCACAATTAATATTTATGACCAGCTGTGCTGTCGTTGCACACATTTATTTTGCTGATAAAAAATATTTTAAAACAGCTTACCCTACAATAAGCAAACAGAAGTAAAAAACATATGTCATTAAAAGATATTTTGGTTTTTAAGTTGTCTCGATTTAAACTAATTCTTCTTAAAAAAAAAAGAAAAACAATATATTCATATTTCTTTTAATCAAATCGTATCTTTTTGCATAACTTTTCATATATAACTTATTGTACAACACACAAAACTCAACGTACGAAAATCTTCCCTTACAGGGCCATTGGAATACTGCTTCTGAGCGCTAGCCGAGAAAAGTGTAAGTTGAATTTTGGTAAAGATGTTGCTTGCACAAAATTGTAAATATCAACCGACAGAGATCATATGACTCTCAACAATGCCAAAGTAAAAAAAAGGAATAACGACATTTGATCGTCCGACCCAGTTATCATCCATGTTGGAAATGGAGATTGTTAAAATAAGAATTTTAATAAGACACCGACATTACACCCCCGTCTTAAAACACCAGTTCCTTATAGGTACATATTAAGGCGCCAAAGAGCGTTGTGTATAAAGTACATGCTATTTTATGAATGTCGAAGTCAACAATTTGTTTTATGGACAACGAAATAAACTTCAATAGAAGCTACTGACTCGCGAGAAAAGTTTATGGCATTTGTCAGTAGCAGCAGCAGCTATTTGACAAGTGTACTGCATAAATAGTCATCATTTCACGTTGCACAACTGTGCTAAAGGGTCCATGTTAAATCAGAAGTTATATTTTTATGGAATTTGTATGTGTATGATTTTGTAGGATCCCGCTTATCGGTGCTAAATTTTTCTTCTGCTGAAATGTTGTGGTATAATTTTTCAACTTTAACCCAATTTAGGTATTTTTGCAGATACATAGATATGTATACTCATCAGCTTCATATAAAAGCGACGAACTATGAGTGACATTTTTTATGATTTTATGGGACGACGTTTGATGTTATGGCCTACAATGCAAAAAACTGCAAACATAAAGTACACGTACCATATTCGCTCACAGTGGTTTTTGGGTCGCTTGCAAAACTGTTTTAGTTAGCAAATTTGGTTTAGCAAGTGGCTAATTAATACGTATTTATAATATTATAATTGAAAGTAATTTAAGACAAAATATTCCTTTATGAAGGGTAGAGACTCGGGGCAGAAGTTGAATTAATCATTGAGTTAATTGGAATAATGTCCTTCCTATGACGCTACGCCGTTTTCGGATGTAATCCAAAATATTTTGGTCTTAATTCGACAACTTGATTGATTTCTATTGTAATTTGAGAATTCCGCATTTTATTTCATTTCCTTTTCAACAGGAATTGTTGTATTTGTTCCAAACAAAAATTATACATTTCTTAGCATTTGAACGAATGAATTAATAAATGCTTCGCATTACATCTGTAGTACCAAGCGATAAATTCCTTCTACACACGAACACACATAAATATAACAGATACAAATTTATGAACCCATAAAAGAAAACAGGAGTGAAACCGCTGTGTTTCTCTGCACATCCGTTGCTGGCTACCGAAATTTCATGTTTGCCTACCTAGAAATGGGGACATGCCAAGCATCAAATTCATGCATCGCCATGTGCACGAACAATTACATTGATGACATCGTTTTCAACCCCCCACCCACACTCTGTAACACCAGCCAATTTATTCATCAGATTAAACAGAAGGACCGACCAATTCACATCCACCACATTGACGGCAATCAGTTGTCGCTTTATAAACTATGCATGCAACTAATGCGTTTAGTTTGTTTTTGGTTTATTTGCCACATTTAAATGATTGTTAATTGTTAAAGATCAAAAAACTCCAAATGTTTTCCCCAACAACAATATCTAGCGGAATATTTCCAATGAATTTTGTAGATTATTTACATAAATTCCCATTGCCATTGACAGTGTGTATTTGATAACGGACTCCTCGTTCAGTATCGAATAAAATACAATAGTATTTCTCATTCTATGAGTTTTCATTTCAATGTGAAACGCTCTGCAATTAATTGGATTCCCTTCTTACCACAAAAATGTTTGTGGGCTATTTCATGCTCCACTGTCCCATCTAATCAAACGTTATGATATTTTAATTTCTTAGAATATTTTCAAACATTCTTTAATGTAATTTAAATTAGGTAACTCAATGAGTGGCTGCTTTTAAGCGTGTGGCGTGTTTTATTTATGTTTTCCTATTTCTTTTGTTTCGGTTGGGGAGGGCAAACAATGTAGACACAAAAGGCCAATGACAATGACGGCAATCAAGCCAAAGATGTCTCAATAAAACGACTAAATTCAATCAAAATAAAAGAAGAAACAAACACCATAACATTTCGTGGAAATAAAAAGACTTGAACGTCGAAGGGTAACCTAAATTTATCTTTTTTTTTAAGTCACGATGAAAGAAAATAGTGAGTCTACAAGTTCCACAAAATAATTTTAACAAACATTTCTTGTGACATATAAAAGTGAATTTCGCGGAACGGCCCAGAAGGAAATGTATAATTAACTTTGTACCAATTAACAGACATATTTTTTAAATATTAAATGACTAAACCAAAAATTCTTACGAAAATGTAACCAATGTATATTTAATGCGTTACATCAAGCGGTTTTTTTACCTCTCACATCTAAAATTCTAACTAAATTTGATTCATGAGTTGCGAATCCTTTGTAATCAAAAGCTATCGAAATCTATTTACAAAGACAAGGATTTAAATATTCAAGAAGTAGCTTATGGTTCTTCAATAACTCAGCTCATTAGAACTTTTTTCTATTGATATCCTCATTTTCTCGAACTGTAAATGCAAGCTATTTGTAGAAATATCTACGTTGCAAAGTGCAATTTAATAATTAAATAAATTAAGGGACATAAACATTTTGCGCTATATTGGTATTACTTAAATAAATTGATTTTCTACGGTTATTTATTCCAAAAATCAACCATGTAATTGAGAATGTCAGATGTCAAGCAAACGTGGATTTGAATTTGGCAAAGAAAACAAATCACACAAAAAAGCTTTCTGATACCCTCATAATAGAATTCTGTTGTATTATGTAATGATGTACACAAGAGGTCCAGAAGATTCATGTAACAGTCAAACACTGACACTTTCATCGCTCAAGTCAATGATGATGGTAATGTGTTTAGAGCATTAGTTTTCAAACAAAACAAGTGATTGATGATCGAGTGTTATTCAACATAGGTATCACCAAAAAATTATAAACCTACGTCATGCCAGCACCGCAATTAGACAAATTTCACAACAAAACCAGAAACCAATTAAATTTAAACATGTTTCCAAGAGCGGAGAAAAATCTCAGTTCCAGCATCAACCGAACCAAACCTTTTCACGAGAAACATAAACCATTAATCGAAACATGCGTACAGCAAGAGATAAGTTGAAATTTGCCTACAACCAAGCAATAAATTAGTTATGCTGGCATTCCTACAACAATCAACGAGAAGATACCATCATACGAGATAGACTTGATGATGGGATAACAGCCAATAGTACAAGTAATACATCAAACAATCATTTACGGAGCGATTTAAGCCAAACGACAGCAGCAAATAAAACGAAAACATTTACAACGACAACGGTAACAAATTTCATTAAGCCAAGTCAAAGTAAGCACAAGAGCGGAAAAATGACGACACAACGAATAGCGTTTCTTTTCGATTACTTCTTGTTTGGTCAATCAGGGGTGTATGTAAGTGTCGATTGAATACTTAAAGCGTCTTAACTAGGGCGTCCCTTCGTCCGCCTGCCTGTCTGTCTGTCTGCCAGTCGCGTTGCTTACTAAATAAGTATTAGCATCCGCTTATACCTTCGACTGTCCGTCCGTCCATTTGTCTATGTCTAATTAATAAGGTTCGAGGTGGTGCATTTATGGAAATTAAACATACAAAAAAAAAAAAAAATAATATTTATTTAATTATTACAAGTCATAAATTATCTATGCACACAAATTCCAAATACGTTTGACAGTCATGAGGAGTGGTGTGGCTGGGGCCATACGTGGGGCATAATAAACACAAAATATACAACTCATTGAAAAGAGATACAATTTAATAATTTTTCATAAAAATCATTTGTTAATGTAAACAATGACAACCATGTCTCAAGTGTCTACAAATTTCCTTTATTCTAATTGTACTTCATGGTTTTCTTGGCTTCATCCTCGTTAGAAATTGTATTTCTTTAAGTATGGCATAATTTCTTGTTGGTCTGCGGCATTAAAAATTTTAATGCATTTTAAGTAGTGGGGGTTAGGTATTTTTTAAAAATCTAAATTATTGTAGATATTTTTTTCAACATTCTATATTATTAAAGCAATGAACGTGCGTGTGTGTGGTCTGGATGATGTAGGGGAATGTAATTTGTATAGATGGTAAATATATTCATAATAAATTGTTTCAAATATCGACATGACAGGTCTAGAATTGTTGTTATGGCCGCTTTTTTGGAGTTATTGACTATTAAGTTTTTGAGTGAGTTCTTTGCCACTCCCTTTCAACTATTTTGTATGACAAATAAAGATGTAGAGTTCTACGAGTTCATGTACCTATTTCTTATATCTCGAGTTATATACTCCAATAAAATAAATAAATTAAAAAAAGATTTTGCCATCACTTAAAATGGTTGAAATCGAATTATATTTTCGAATCATTAATTTTCAGATCATTAAGCTCATCTCGAAAGAGAAAACAAACACATGAATTATATTTTTGTTCTCCTACAAGCAATAGTCAATGCTCTAATTTCTACTTTCTTGCTAAATTATGTCTTCAGCAGACTATATAGAGACAACATTGGACAAAATTTTAGATCTGGCTCAAGTCACCCGCATTATTGTGTGGTGATCTCCGCCAAAGATTTAAGGTGCATGTTCTGAATGTCGATCGGACCATTATTATAGTTTCGAGTTTCATTACAAATTATAATCGACGGATATACAAACATTGCCAGATCAACTCCGTTCTTGGACAAAAGAAACTTGGAAGACAAAAGAAACTCGAAGAAACTTCGAAGTCAACTCGTCGAGAAGTTTTGGCTTCCCAAAAAAACATCGATATAACTGAAATAACTTGCAAAGATCTTTAATCGAACATAAATTAATAATTTATATTTTGATAATGTTTTCAATATTCCCAATCCCTTGCCGATACTGTAATACATTATGTTCCTGTTCTTTCCCTTCCTATTCCATTTTAGCATGAATATGTGAAAATATTCCAATTGTAGTTCACAATAGCATTTTCAGAGAATTGTTGGAAAATCGACATTAAAATATTGACCAAGGCACACAACTCAGCAGCAATAGCAACAAAAATATACACAAAGTTAATTTGACATGTATTTACTCTCATAACAACAAACAGACAATACAACACACACATGCATGCAACAACTTCACAGCATCCCAAAAGGGGTAAAGGAAACCAATACGAAAGAGCTTCAAAAAAATTCCTGGAAATGGTCTGTTTTTTTAGACAAAATGTAACAAAACAATATGTACAAAGAAATAAAATCAACCAAACAAAAACTACAAAAGAGTTAAAGCAAATACAGAGAGGCACACAAATATATTTTTATGTTGTTAATCTGCCAATTCTGAGGAAAACCAACATTTTTTTATCTGGGCAATACTGCCAACAAAAACATGTGTCTGATTAGTGAGTGACTTACCTAGCAGACGCATTACTTCCTGCGGATTTAGATACAAATTTAAATGGCCCCAGCAGCCACTGATTGTGGACAACAGGAACACCAAAACCAGTGGTGACATCTTCCAAACTGTTTTTGGAATGGGTTGTGCCGATGAATGTAAACACGCCATTTTCAGTCGTCTTCTCCTCACTATTTTACGGAATTTAGTTTTTGTTTGTTTATATTTTGGCACTTGTTTATATAATTATTATTTTTAAATCAATATTGCAGGCACAAGATTCAATAATTTGTGTTTATAAACATTAAAATAAGCATTTGTTTTTTTTTTGTTTCGCTTTTTCACTTTTCCTTCTCTTTATTTACGTTGCTCTCTCAAACTCTCTTCTTCCGTTTAGATTTCTCAAATTTGCTCTTTTTGTTTTGCTTTCCTTTAGTATTCTTCTTCTTATTTTTTGTTCGCTTTTGTTAGTTGCTTCTCGACCATACTTCTTTATGTATACAAACTAAATTCGTCCGAAAATATAAACAAAAGTTTTAAAAAAATATATTGAATGGCATTTGCAAAACATCACGATTGTAGAGTTTATAAATTGTAATAATATTAAATTTATGAAGGCAAACAATAAATAGATAGACACGATATGTTCAACGGGAAATTGTTAGTTGTATTGTGAACAAGCGCACTGTCACACACCCTTCACTCTTGAATTATAGCTGTCAACTAAAACTGACAAATTCGTTTAGCTATTCTGACAGTCCAGTCGATGAAGTGATGCCAAGTTTTAGAGATTTGCACAACAGCGACACCAACAATATAAAATGAAACGAAAACAATTTTAAATGACGAAAGAGAGAGCGAGAGAGAGGAAGAGCAACAGAGTAAATATATCCCACTGAGTGTGTGGATTATAAAATGTATTTTATAACAGAATGAAATGTTCCAAAACAACTTCTAAGCATTTCCCCTGAAAAAATCGTAGCTACTTTTGGACTGTGACCGAAGGGGCAATTAGGGTGTTTATGTGTGACGACAGAAAATAAATGTGAAAGAAAAATACAATTTTAACAGTGTTTTTAAAGTCTTAGATGTTATTAATTTAATATTTTATACCCTCCACCATACTATGGAGGGTATATTAATTTGTCATTCCGTTTGTAACTCCTCGAAATACTCACGTTAGACCCAACAAAGACGATTTAGCCATTTCTGTCTGTCCATCTGTCTGTCTGTTGTAATCACGCTATCTTTCGAAAAAATTGAGATAAAAGGCTAAAATTTTGCACACATGTATATTTTGCCAGTAGGCAGGTTAAGTTCGTAAATGGGCCATGTAGGTCCAAGTTATCATATAGCCCCCATATAACGGTACCTCCCGATATTCGGTATTTTGATGATTTTAGCGACATTATTCACCCGAATTGTTTCCAATTTGGCATTTGAAGTTCGTAATGGATACTACAGCCTAAGACAGAAAATAATCTGTGTAGGCCCACGTCTTCGTACAGCCCCCATATATTCGGTATTTTGATGATTTTAGCGACATTATTTACCGGAATCGTTTCAAATTTGGTATTTGAAGTTCGTAATAGATACTGCAGCATAAAACAGACAATGGGCCATGTAGGTCTACGTCTTTGTATAGCCCCCATGTACCGTACCCCTGATATTCGGTATTTTGATTATTTTAGCGACATTATTTACCGGGATTGTTTCAAATTTCGCATGTGAAGTTCGTAATGGTTACTTCAGTCCATGCCAGAAAATTGTCTGTGCAGGTCCACGTCTTCGTATAGCCCCCATATAACGGTACCCCCTATATTCGATATTTTGATGATTTTAGCTACATTATAAACAGATTTTTCTTCAAGTTTCGCATTTAAATATTGAAATAACTTATGACAAAAGTTGCCTATGCAGGTTCACGTTGTCGTATAGGCATTCGGTATTTTTAAGATTTTAACAGAATTTTTAACGGATTTTATTTTTTTTTGGAAATTGCCAAATTTGTACCAAATGATGGAGGGTATTAAAAGTTCGGCCCGGCCGAACTTACATCGTTTTTACTTGTTGTAGTTATAAACTTTTTATTTATTATAATTATTAACTAATTAAAGGATATATTTATATATGAGAAGAAATTAAAACATGAGGTCCAAAAGTGCGTCTACAATCAACCCTTTGGATTTTAGTTCCATTGCTTATACGTCAAATAAATCCTCATAACCTCATGGTACAATAAAATCAAGGTATGACGATTTGATATATACGATTTAATTTTTTATTTTCTTGGCTTAATACGTCAACTTTATTTGTTTACGTGTGTATTCTTTTTATACCCTCCCCATAGTATGGAGGGTATATTAAGTTTGTCATTCCGTTTGTAACACCTCGAAAATACATTTTAGACCCCAAAAAGTATACATATTTTTGATCAGCATAAAATTCTATGTCGATTTAGCGATGTCCGTCCGTCTCTCCGTCTGTGGAAATCACCCTAGGTTCCGAACAAAATGAAGTAGGTTGATAAAATTTTACTCAAATGTGTATTATGTCTGCAGACTTATGGCATTGAAAATGGGCTATGTAGGTCCACTTTTTGGTATAGCTCCCCATATAACGGTACCTTCCGATATTCGGTATTTTTATGATTTAAGCAACATTATTCACCGGAATTGTTTCAAATTTAGTATTTTAAGTTCGAAATGGATACTACAGCCTAAGACATAAAATTGTCGGTGTAGGTTCAGGGTTTCGTATAGCCCTCATAGCGGTACCTTCCGATATTTTAGTATAACCCCCATGATGATTTTAGCTATATATAAACAGGATTTTTTTCAAGTTTCGCATTTGAATATTTTAAGAGCTTATGACAAAAATGACCTATGCAGGAAATTTCTGCCATACAACAGATAATAATTTATAATTGGTTTCTTATATACTGAATGCATAATATGGACCCAAAGAGATCCACCCAATTCGCCTTATTCTATTGCAAGTTATTTCAAATCTATCCCTATATATCCCTATATACCTGTCATACGATTTCACACCTCTGCTGAATTTTGTTAAATCGGACCAGATGATTTTGAGCATTTCCCAGGTCGTAACTTGCTCCCCATATTTGATATTAAAGGAGAGAAGATTTTCTCAAAAATGTACTTATTATTAAAAATTCCACAATTTTTTAGCCTGAAAGTTCCTGAACCACATCATCCATAAAAAATAGCTTAAATACATTATTTTGAAATTCCAAAATTCTTGACAACAGTCTGTTAAAGATCGCAATTTTTTCACGATATATCAAATATATTTTGAAAGCAGTTCATGTCTAGTTCTTAAAAGTTGCCAGTTTTTGACCGAGGAGACGTTGACTTTCTTTATTTCCAATTCTTGGCCAGGGATCGGTTGAAAAATATTTTAAAAATATGAAGAAGAACTACACTTTTTGATCAAGAAGTTCTTCAAAAATCGAAAAATGTTGTCTAGAATAAATTTGAACAATTATATTAAGATAAAATCACCCGAATCGTTCCATGAAAATCTGAATTTGACATAATTTTGTAATATGAAATGTTTAGGTCAACACTAACAATTGCTTCTAATTTCGTTTAAAGTCCTGGGATGTGTACTTCAGGAATGTCATGGACTTATTTCAACTTTTATGGTTTTGACATGATTTTCCATTTGCAAACTCGATCTGATATTGACAAAACAAAATTTGAAGAAATTTGCACAGTGATTTCACATTTAATGAGAGTAATTAATATTCGAAATGTTGACTTTTTGTGAGAAGGGTATAAAAAGGAGCGGACTTTTCAAGCCCCTTGCGTTACGAAAAGAAAGCAACACTTTTTAAATTATAGGGCAAAAAGTTGTAAAAATTACAATAAAAGTTGATTCTTCCAGATTCTGGAACACAGAACAATTGTGAAACATATTTCAAAATAAAATTACTTGAATCATACTTGAGTTTAAAATAATTGTCAATAATGGAATAATAATAATGGAAGAGCTACAACTTCATCAGCAAAATGGGACCTCACAAGTGTTTCAAAATTTTCCTATCTCCTTTGGATTTCTTGCCACTAAAAAATCTTGAATTTAACTAAGAAAACATCGTAAGAATGCATACTTTACTGGATCTTAAATTATCATTTCGGGGATTGAAAAACCGGGCCCGACTATTTGATACCCTATACCACTATGCATTTTTAGTAGTAGTAATAAAAGTTTATATTGGACTTATAAGTGTAGTATCATATTAACCAACAATAATCGTGTTTGAATGTTAATTATGGTGTAGATCAAAAACGAAAGGAACTTATATATGTTTCAATAGCGATGTCGTTTATTAGTTTAATCGCCATTTTCATTTGTTAAAACATGACATTGTTAAGCATTAGCCTAAATACATATGTCATTCATTGCATGAGATTATGATGATCTCTTCAACGGCAACTGAACGATATGGCCGGGGATAATGCAGGTTACTTTCCAGATAATTCCCAAAAATCTATACCTGGATATGCCATATCCATCGTTTCCTAATCTCCTACTAGATCGCAACTTGGTATACAGATTATCACACCACACGTACTAACCGTATTCAATATTAATGTTGACATTATTTGTTGACACAAACAAACACTGACTTATGGAGAGGCATTTTACCTGCAAATATTGTAACTTATCTGTGAAAAGGGAAATTTATGTGTTTCACCTGTTTGTCTGTTCGTACAACTTATTTTTGTTTTATTGTTTTTGAAAATAAAAAGTATTGAAAGATTTTGTTGAAATGTAGACTATGGGGGTTATATGATATCGTGGACCTATATAGATAATTTTCTTTTAAGGGATAAAGGAACTCCTTGTGTGGATTTTCAGACAATATCATTGGAAAATGGGGCTAAAATCATGAAAATACCGAATATGGGGAGGGTATACGATATCGTAAACATATGAAGAGAATTCTCGCTCAGAAAATTCCGTTGAAAAAAATACAGAATATTGGGGGTACCGTTATATGGGGGCTATTTGATATCGTGGACCTATATATCTAATTGTCTTTTAAGGGATAAAGTACTCACAAGGAACTCCTTGTGTGGGTTTTCAGACAATTCCATTGGAAAATGTGGCTAAAATCATGAAAATACCGAATATCGGGGGTACCGTTAAATGGGGGCTATACGATATCGTGGACAATTCTCTTTCAGGGGGTAAAGAACTCACAAAGACTCATTGTGTGATTTTCAGACAATTCCATTGAAAAATGTGGTTAAAATCATCAAAATACCGTTATATGGAGGTAATATGATATCGTGGACCTACATAGATAATTCCCTTCCAATGGATAAAGTACTCACAAGGAACACCTTTTGTGAAATTTCAGACAATTGCGTTGAAAAATGTGGCTAAAATCATCAAAATACCGAATATCGGGGGTACCGTTATATGGAAGCAATACGATATGGTAGACCTATATAGATAATTCTCTTCCAACGCATAAATTACTCACAAGGAACTCCTTTCAGACAATTCCGTTGAAAAATGTGGCTAAAATCATCAAAATACCGAATATCGGGGAGTACCGTTATATAGGCGATATACGATATCGTCGACCTATATAGACAATTCTCTTTCAGGAGGTAAAGTACTCTCACGGGACTTCTTGTGAGGAATTTCAGACAATTCCGTTGAAAAATGTAGCTAAAATCATCAAAATACCGAATATCGAGGGGAAACGTTATATGGGGGCTATACGACATCATAGACCTATATAGATTATTATCTTCCAGGGGTAAAGTACTCACTAGGAACTCCTTGTGTGGATTTTACGACAATTCCATTGGAAAATGTGGCTTAAAATCATGAAAATACCGAATATCGAGGGGAACGTTATATGGGAGCTATACTATATCGTGGACCGATATAGCCCAACTTCGAACGTGACCTGCCTGCAGACAAAAGAGAGATCTGTGTAGCCATGGTGCGCTGAAAATAAAGCGAGGTACCTTATTTTGTAACCACTCTTGAGTGGCGCGTGCTGAGTGCGATGGTGCTGAGTCCTGTTGGAATGTCCAAGGTCCGCGATCAACATGTCAAAGGCTTTAATACACCCTCCAGAATATTTTCGCGATAATATTCGGAATTTATTCTGATGTCGATTTATACGAGCGGAGAGCGACCATCGGCTGTTATGGCGGCCCACACCATCACCATGGCCGGCGCTTGAGTTCTGATGGCCTACCGAAGGTGCACATTTTTAGCTGACCTTTTTAGCAAGTAAATACGATCATTTTGTTTGTTTACAAACGGCTGGACTACGAATGTTTTCTCATCGGAGAAAACCAAATTCGACAGTTCACCACTTTCGGTCAAACTCTTTAGCTCTTTTGAGTCTATTTTCTTTCTGTTGCGGTGTATGTTCTAGCACCTTTTTGAATTTCAATGGCTTTACCCCGAGCTCATTTTTCAATATTTTCCAAATGGATAAAGTACTCACAAGGAACTCCTTGTGTGGATTTTCAGACAATTCCGTTGAAAAATGTGGCTAAAATCATCAAAATACCGAATATCGGGAGCTACCGTTATATGGGGGATATACGAATTCGTGAACCTATATAGACTACTAGCTGAACCCGGTGCGCTTCGCTACCCCTTTTGATTTTATATGCATTCAAAATTTTATTTACGAATATATGTTGGATAAAGAAAAACAAATTTAAAAATTAAAAAAAATATTGCACTAATTTAATGCGTAAATAACCAAAACCATTAGAAAAGCAGTAACATGACATACATACACGAAGGGTTTGTCCTTTGGATTTATTTATTTCATAGCAAATACCAAGCGTGCAGGAATTTTTTTAAGTAGAGTGGTATTTCTATTGCAAGTAGTGAATTCGAGATAGCAACATACTTCGCCGTAATAAGCGTATTTCAAATAAATTGTTGTGTTGTTTTTTAGTGTTAGCCTAAGGCGTTGTGGGTCAATGGTTCTTATTAAAATCATATCCCAATCTGATCCGATTTAAATATAATTTAAAAAAAAAATACTTTTACAACAAACTGAAATTGGCGCGTCAAATATGTGAAATCGGCCGAGAATATATATATGGGAGCTATATCCAAATCTTAACTAATTTCCAATTAATTTATCACATTTATTATTATAACAAAATTCCGCCACACATTCTGAATTTCATTGGAATCGGTCATATATATCGTGTTTGGTGCATAATATGTATGAAATCGGCCGAAATATATATGTTAGCTATATCCAAACCTCAACTGATTTCAATATAATTTGGCAATTTTTGCTGGTGCCAGATTTTGTCTCTCTCGCTTTGGGTGCATCAAATATGTGAAATCGGCTGAGTATATATATGGAGCTATAATCACAACTGAGCGTATTTGAATATAATTTGTCAAATTTATTTTTGTACCAAATTTAGCCACTCATGCCGAATTCCGTTAGAATCGGAAATACGTATCGTGTTTTGTGCATCAAATATGTGAAATCGGCGGATAATATATATGGGAGCTATATCCAAATCTGAACCGATTTTAATATAATTCGACTAATTTATTTTCTAATCAAAATCCCGTTACATATTCCAAATTTCTTTGGAATCGAACATACATATCGTGTATGGTGCATAAATCGGTCGAAAATATATATGAGAGCTATATCCAAATCTGAACCGATTTTAATATAATTTGACAAATGTATATTTGTTTTAATTTCCGCTACACATTTCAAATTTCATTGAAATTAGAGATACATAGCGTGTTTGGTGCATCAAATACATGAAATCGGTCGAAAATATATATGGGAGCTATATCCAAATCTGAACCGATTTCAATATAATTTTAAAAATTCATTTTTGCTCCCGATTCCGTTACTTATTTTAAATTTCATTAAATTTGGACATACATATCTTGTTTGGTCCACCAAATACATGAAATCGGCCGAAAATGTATATGGGAGCTATATCCAAATCTGAACCGATTTCAATATAATTTGGGAAATAATTTTTTTTAGATAAAATCTATCACACGTTTCAAATTTCATTGAAATTGGGGATACATAGCGTGTTTGGTGCATCAAATGCTTGAAATCGGCCGAAAATATATATGGGAGCTATATCCAAATCTGAACCGATTTCAATATAATTTGACAAATTTATTTTCGGATCAAATCCCGTCACATATTCCAAATTTCATTGGAATCGAACATTCATATTGTGTTTGAGGCATCAAATGAACGAAATCGGTCGAAAATATATATGGGTGCTATATCCAAATCTGAACCGATTACAATATAATTTACCAAACTTATTTTTGTTCCAAATTCCGTTACACATTCCAAATTTGGAGACTGTATCTTTAACCGATCAATAGATATGTGCATATAAAATCTAAATTTTTGGGAGGTACCTCCGATTCTGATGCTATATCTCCAGTTCCAAGTGGAAATTCAAAAATGTATATAGCCTATGTTACTTTCAGGCGATGTTGCAGTATATATGGAAATTTTCAGAAAAATCTATTCAGCAGTTTTCGAGTCCATAAATTACAAACAAACAAACAAACAAACAAACAAACAAACAAACGTACAAACATTTTCCTCTTTTATAGATATAGATTCTCTTTCTTTCAATACCGAATATCAGGGGGTACCGCTATATGGGGGCTATACGATGTCGTGGACCGATATAGCCCATCTTCGAACTTGACCTGCCTGCAGACAAGAGAGATCTGTGCACAATTTTAGCTTCCTATCTCAATTCGTTTTGACTGCAGCGTGATTACAACAAACGGACAGACGGACGGACAGGGTATGTTGTAAAAATTATCAAAATGCCGAATGTAGGGAGATGCCGATATTTATATGCTATACCAAAATGTGGACCGATATCTCGTTTTCAAAACCAACCATCCAAAGCTCTGCGTAATCGTATCGTAATTTCAACAGACAGACAGACGGAATACATATATACTTTATGGGGTCTACGACGAATATTTCAAGGTGTTACAACCCGAATGACAAATTTAATATACCCTCCTTGAAAAGGTGGTGGATATAGAAATTAAACAGTTTCTAGAAGCTGTATCTTCTGTTTCATTGTATTGATTTATCGAATTTTATAAGTCTACGGGTGGGTCCATTTATGTGGTGATAGTCTCAAACGCTTGTAACGTATGTAAATATTGGCCGTGGACAAACATGTTAATGAAATGTAACAAATCAGCTTAACGTGGTATAGCAAATGTGATGACGTTTGAGGTAATTCTAATTTTCGTTTTAGTGAGTATTTTATACCCTCTACCATGCACAGTATGGAGGGTATTTGTGCATCTGGCCGTACGTGGCAATCCCTCTAATTTTCGAAGGGATCGACTTAGATGGTATATAATATCCGACATTGAAAATCGTATCTCCCGATTTTCAGTATTTTGATGATTGTGTCCATATTTACCAACGACTTTGGTTTAATTTTGGTATTTGAAGTTCTAAGTGGATACAAACCTCCCAAACAGAAAGAAGTTGAGCCACATTTAACAACCCCATTGACCGAAAATTGTCTGCATAGATCGACGTTTTCCTATATTTGCCGGATATTCCGTATTTTGAAAAGTTCGGCCGGGCTGACCTTAACGTTTTTTTATTTGTTTATCCACCAGCTCTCTGTAGTGGGTATTACTAGCTTATTTTTGGCCCAGAAATTTGTAACACCAAAAATATTGGCCCCAGACCCACCAAATGGTGAATTCTAGGTTTCAGTCAGTCTGGTTTAGTCCCCATTTGATGATTTTTACCACATTTTTCCACGTATTTTTCCAAAAATTGGTATTTCATAAAGGGTTCCAGCTCGCGTGACGGAACATAGTAAGTATAGATCCACGTTTTCGAATAGCCCCCACATAACGGTTTCTCCGGATATTCAGTATTTTGATGATTTTTCCACATTTTTCCACGGATTTGTCTAAAAATTGGTATTTGGGTTCATAATGGGTTTTAGCTCCGGTGGCAGAACATTGAATATTTCGAAATATATATATATATATATATATATATATATATATATATATATATATATATATATATATATATATATATATATATCATCATGTGGCAGCAAATACGCCTATTTGATGCTTTCTTCTCGATGCTTTCTCATTTTTACAAACACATCCTAATTCGAATGCCATAATTTTCGAATCTGACTGTATTCAATAACAACACCGGTCGAATCCATTCTAGACATACAACATTATGCAACCGACATCCGTACGACTCTAGCGGATATTTCGTATGAACAAATCCAAACATTTCATTTCTGGGAATAGGAAATACATTATAAACCATGATTAATGACAACAAAATCGCATATCGTACCAGGATACGTGAACAGACACCCCCATACTGGCGTTGCAGTTTCGCAATTGGCACTGTTGCTGCCATTAAAACGAGTCCTCTCGCTTGTAAAAAAATAAAAAAAATATGTATTTCCCTGAATGAGGCTCTATTGTTGCCGTCTAAGTAGGAGAGTGCCACCATGCAACAAACACAACAACACGAGACAACAAGAAGTCCACCACATGTAGCACAAAGTGAATGCAGCAGGACTCGTTATATTTGCACCGTCATTATTTTCGGCACACAACACTTTTCGATTTCTATAGAAAACAAAACTCAAATACAATATAACAGAGAAAAAAGAAATGACGACAACAAACTGCACACAGCGTGTGGTCTATTGCCTGTCCTCCTGCTGTATGGACTAGTGCTACAAATGTCCACAGTTCGTGCCACTTTATTGAAATGTGCGGAAGTTCTCTCTAAAGTAAGTATCATCAAAAATTATTGAAAACTTTACCACCCGAAGTTAACAGGATGCCCGGAGAAATATATTGTGTGCTTGTATGTGTTTGCTAACTTCTCTTAGTTTCCCTTAATTCTATTCTGGAGGGCGCTCGCATGCAACATCTAAAAAAACTGTATTTGGAAAAAATTTAAACTCATCATCATTGAATCATAATTAATCGTATGTTATTGATAACCTTGACTGTGGAAGAATTATTTGCTCCGAAAGGGCAAATCCCGAAATTGATAACAATATGCAGTGCTTTCTCCCCTTTCCTCGTTACTTTATTTTCTGGCATGTCGACAGCAGCCTCCATTAACACTTTGTGTTGGGTAAATACATCGTCGCATCTATAATGAATGAAGGTGACATTTTATTTTTCCCTAGTTCAACAAAGAAGTGGCAATACAGCTAACAAGGATGACAAGGACATTATTTTGACATTTTCAAAAATAGAGACCCAAACAACACCTGCATAAAACAAGGTTGGGTAGGGATTTCGGTGTATATTTTATTTATTCTTACGGATTGAAAAAATTATTTAAAAAAAAAAAACAGTAAAGAAAGTGTTATAGTCGGGCGGGTCCTACTTTATGATACCCTACACCACTTTCCATATTTAGTAGAGCTTCACATAACAAATAAAAGTTTTTATTGAGAATTAGTAAGAATTTAATCATATCAACTGTGATTCTAGTCTATATATATAAAAGAAAGTTGTGTTAGTTACTACGCTTATAACTTAAGAACCGCTGGAGTGATTTTAACGATTCATACAAATTCGGAATTGTCTCCTGTCCGAAAAGGGTAATATCCAAAAAAAATCGCGTAAAAATGTAATATATTAACATCTTCATTTTGGCTTTTAAAATGTACAATAGTAATGTTTTATTTTTCATGATTTTTTTCCATTTTGACTTACTTTTTTCTAATGTACATTTGTAGTGTTTTTTTATATTTTATTTTTGAATTCGAATATTAATACCAATTTATTAAATTGACTTGATTTCTTGAGATCTGAAATTGATGGAGGGTTACATGGAAGTGTAGTACCGAATTATGTGGTGGCGAAACGGAATAGATGATATCGAAATAATTTAACGCGGTCACACCAAAGTTAAAAGATAATTACTTTTTCAAAATCGCTAAAAAGTCACGAAAAAAGAGATCTCATTGCAAAAATTCTCAAATAGGGAAAAAATCGAAAAAAAATTCAATGGAATCAAATTTTAAGATAATAGTACATTCTACTGACAAACTTTGTAAGGATCTTTAAACATTTTCTGTAATAAATCAGGAATAAATTTTTTTTTTTAAATTTTTTATCCTTTTTTGGTCAATTTTTTTTTTTCAATTTGTATTATCATATTGAATTCAGTGGATTTTTTGTGAACAAAATAATGAATAATTTTTAACTATATACAATTTTTCACCAAAAAAAAAAAATTAAATAAGTGCGAAATACGATGTTAACTGACATCTACCTTTCAACTTCATGGCCTACATCGTAGTTCAGCTGGAAGATGCGGACACATTTAAACAAACAAAAATTACCGAAAAGGCCTAATGGGGCTCATTTCAAAGCGTGGACCTACTTCTTTCATGTGACAATAATCCGTCCAATGAGAGCTCAAAATGCAAAATTCTTTGGGAGTACAATCAGTTAAATACCAAATATAAAGGGTGAAAAATAGTAGAATGAATGGGACTCTTAGTAAGAAAAGGATTTTTATCCTTCCAAAAATTCAAGATATCTTAAATCGCTTTTGCAGGTATTGATATCGATCATAACTCACGGATAAGGGCACAACCGGATTTCATATTTATATAACCATCGTATGATTTAAGCTATTTTTTTTGGGTCTTGGCATCTTTGTTTCTAAGCATCTTTGTTTCTAAGAGGGTAGAGAACCTCTTCGCATAAAATTTTTGGAGTAGAGTCCATATTGGTCTTGACCACATTCATCAACTGATTTCGCTAAAAAATTGTATATATGCTACCTTGGGGCAGGGAACATGGTAACATCCAGATTTTACCATATTTCAAACGATTTGGGAAAAAATGTATATTTTGGGTGGAAATCTTACACAAAAATTTCAACATATAAATAAATTTTAGAATTTTCTCCATGTAATAGTTACCCCTCAAGTCCACCTTTTGGCGGACAAACAGACCAACATGGTTAGGGGGACTTATGAGGACTCTAATGCACAATCTGAGGTGCTAATGGCTTTAAAAAAGTAATTAACTTTGGCTGTTCTCAAATCAATCAGCCCTCAATTATGAGGTGTACAAAATACAGTAAATTCCAAATTATCAGTCATATCTGTGAATAATTATGCTTTGACAAATATGCATAATAGACAAAAACTACGGGCCGGCAACGCGCTAGTTAGTTATAATATAAAATCCTGAGGAACTAATATATGAGAGGAATAACCTCCTCTGAATCGATTTCTATTAAATTTGCCGAGGAATTTGTGCCTTTCAGTTCGGGCTTGTATTACCCATTTAACAATTAACTTGAAATCAGAATCGATCTCGATAGAATTTTGCAAAAGTATTTCTTAGCTGTATTTGATATTTTTTCCCGAATATCGTTACTACGAAGGATATATTACGGCTGTGTAGGAAAAATTCAACAAATCGGATGAACAATAAATATGAGAGTTATAGTTATATCTGAACCAAATTTGACATACTTGTTTCTAGACGCAATTTTTGGCTAATATTACACATTTGCTGTACAATAAAAGGCAAATCGGACGAAGTATATGTGGGAGCTATATCCAAATTTGAACCGATCCCGATAAAATTTAGCAAAGGCATTTCTGAGCTGTATTTAATATATTTCCCCAAATATCGTTGTTACAGAGTGCTTATCACGACTGCGGAGGACAAAAATAACAAATCGGATGAACAATATATATGGGAGCTATAGCTATATCTGAACCGATTTTGGCATACTTATTTTTAGGCCTAATTTGGGTGTATATGCAAAAGTCCATGCTATTCGGGCTGATATTACACGTTTGGTGCACAATAAAAGGCAAATCGGACGAAGATATATATGGGAGCTATAGTTATATCTGAATCGATTTCGATCAAATTTGGCACACTTATTTTCAAGCAAGATTCCATATTATTTGGACTGATATTACATGTTTGGTGCTATATCTAAATTTGGACCGACGGACAAGAATAAATCGACTCAGAATGTGATTCTATGCAGATAATCAAGAGGATCTATGTGTGTATCTCGTTTCCTTTTGTCTCTTACAAACAAATGCACAGACATAATACTCTGATTACCATATGGTGTAGGGTATAAATATTACTCAGGCTCAGTGAATTATTTCGAACAGAAGTATTGGCTAAATGCTTTATTTATATTTCAAATTCATGACAGGAAGGCACAGGTTTTATTTTAAGAGGTTTTTTTTACCGTTCTCTTTGTTTTTATACCCATAGTATGGAGGGTATATTAAGTTTGTCATTAGTTTCGAAGCTAAGACGGATAGACGGACGGACATATATATATATATATATATATATATATATATATATATATATATATATATATATATATATATTATTGATCAGCATAAAATTCTATGTCGATTTAGCGATGTCCGTCCGTCTGTCAGTCTATCCGTCTGTGGAAATCACTCTAGCTTCGAAACGAATTAAAGTAGATTGATAACATTTTGCTCAAATGTATGTTATGTCTTATGACTTTTGGTATTAAAAATGGGCCATGTAGGTTCACGTTTTGGTATAGTCCCCATATAACGGTACCTTCCGATATTCGGTATTTTGATGATTTTTGCGAATTTATTCACCGGAATTGTTTCAAATTCGGTATTTAAAGCTCGTAATGGATACTACAGCCTAAGACAGAAAATTGTCCGTGCAGGTCCACCTCTTCGTAAAGCCCCCATACAACGGTACCTCCTGATATTCGGTATTTTAATGATTTTAGGGACATTTTTCACTAGAATTGTTTGTTATTTAAAGTTCGTAATGGATACTACAGCCTAAGACAGAAAATTGTCCGTGCAGGTCCACCTCTTCGTATAGCCCCCATATAACGGTACCTCCCGATATTCGGTATTTTGATTTTATCGACATTATAACCGATTTTTTTAAGTTTCGCATTTGAATATTGTAATGGCTTATGACCTACGCCGGTTCATGTCGTCGTATAGACACTAATATAATAGCTACATTCGGTATTTTTAAAATTTTAACAGAATTTTTAACTAATTTTATTGTTTTTGAGAATTACCAAATTCGTTCCAAATGGTGGAGGGTATTCAAAGTTCGGCCCGGCCGAACTTACAGCTTTTTACTTGTTTTTAATAACTTTACATTTGTAACCAATGTCTCCCAAAAGAGTTAAAATTCCTCGAACAGAGGGGACCTTTTATATGGGGGCTTAAACAAAACGAGATTCTTTCCGGGTAATTATTTGATAGAATGTTATGTTAGCTTCCCAATTTGATTTGGAGGTGGATATTCTTGGTAATTTTTCTAAAATTGTATTAAAATAAAGAAATATATTTAAAAATAAATTTGCATACCCCCATGTTACTAATGCCTTCGTTTCAATATTATGGAAATACCTATATGTATTACTTCTGCATATTCATGCCACGACACACTAACAGACATGTCTATTACAGCATATAGTATGTTTTATTTGTATACCCTCCACCATATAGGGTATATATTGTATATACGGTATGTCATTCCGTTTGTAACTCCACGAGATACGCATTCTAGACCCCACTTCTATGATATTCTATGATTTAGTCATGTCCGTCCCTCTGTCTCTCCGGAAATCACTCTACAGTCCGAACGTAGTGAAATAGTCGGACTTTAGATTCTTAGAATTGTAGGTGTTGAAAATGGGCTATATGAGTCCACATTTTGGTATAACCACCATATAACTCTCCTGACATTTTTAACAACACATAATTACTGAATTTACTATAAATAGGCAGTTTGTGTTCCCAGTAGGTATACAAGGTCCTTTAAGAAAACTCTACCTATAGGTCCAACTTAAGTCATAGACCCCATATAACTGTACTTCCAAATATTCGGTATTTTGATAATTTGTGTCACACTTTTCATAGGAATTGTTTCTAATTTCTTACCGCTATTTGGTGTTGCTAGTACCTATTATTTTCTCAAATAGAAAATTATTCTACATAGGTCAACATTTTCCTATAGCCTCAGTATAATATTACAGAACGATATTCCGCATTTCGATGATTTATATCACACTGTTTACCGGAATTGTTTCAAATTTGGTATTTGAAGTTCGAAATGGGTACCTCTTTCTACGACAGAAAATTGCCTATCTGGGTCCATTTTTTGATATTGGGTATTTTACCGATTTTAGAATCATTTTTCAGAAAATTGGCCATATAGGTCTACGTCTTCGATAGACCTTATATGACCGATGTTTGTTATTTTTTAATTTTGCGTTTCCATTTCAGAATTGTTGAAATTTTCCTTCCAAATGGTGAAGGGTATTAAAAGTTCAGCTCGGCCGACCTTAGGTACTCTTTACTTGTTTTCGTACAATAAAAAATGCAACACCAATCAACGGTATTGTAAAAACCAAATTATTTTTAGATGATATTTATTTTGCGAAAAAGTGTGAAAAAATACTTTACGCCAAATTTTTTGGTGATGGGACCAAACATTTCTTTAGTTGTGTTCTATAATGCCAGGTATATTTGAGTCATGATCCACAGATCCAATCATAAACTAATGTCGCATTTAATCCAGATCATATCTGGAGAGGTCTGCATGATTTTGAAAAGTATAAGTTTAGTGGTACAAACGTGAGTTCAGCTTCCATACTCGGGTGACCATCCCATTTCTATCGTAGCAGGGAAACAGTAGGTACCGAAGCAAAACCTTGCCTTCCTGACACACTGCGTGGGGGAGTTTTTATCCACTATATGATGGTTTGGATGACTCCCACGATAGCACCCACACAGGAACTGCAGTTTTGCTGACATACGAAAAGCAACTTCGCCTCCTCATACAGATGGTCCACTGATGTCTGAGCAGCAATCTGGCAGATCTAGATATTCTTCCACTGCGTAGAACTTTTAATCGCAGACCACACTGTTTTGAATAGCTGACCACAGATCGCAATAAGAGGCCAACACAGGCCTGTGAGCTTTCCCATGCTTAGGGAAAGTGCGACGTTCGGTGTTTATGAAATCGGGTGTTCTGTTAATAATAATATTTGTTTTCTGCACCGCGGGGATCAATCGTCGATCGATCGTTGCTGCTGAACGGCGCTGCATAAATAATACTGCAGTAGTCTCCCAACCAACCTAATCCGGAAAAATTTCTGAAGTCCATTCATTCTCTGCATCCATTAAGTCTAACCGAGACAGATCAGTGCTTGATGACTTTCTTACAAACCAAACAGTACCATGGTCGGGGTCTAGCTTCGATCCCGGCACGAACCAAAAGAATCGGGAGCAAGCATTCCGAGATATGCTGATCTCAAAGCAAACAAGAACATTTACACACTTGGATGCTGTTGTTCCAGGTCAATCCGGTATTATAGAACCCATCGCCGTGATATTGATTATCCCTAATAGTGAGGCCTATTGACGATAATAACACGTGCCCTTCAAAATTATTTCTACCATTTTTGCTTCTAAGGTGAACCTAGACCAACTGTATCCATTGTTATGTCAATGTCATGTCCAAAACACAATGTACACCCTCGTGGGTAGTTGTGCTCTCATTTTCTCGCGGCAAGTATTTATTTAGTTGTACAAATAACCAGACAACAACGTTATGGAGAACACTCTTCTGGCCGTCGTTTATGGCTTGTGGTACAATGGATAATGATACTTGACGCCACCGCTTTGTTGTTTCAACCAATAATTTACGATGTGGTCGATTTTAGTCCGAACGCCAATATCCATATTATGCTGTCTAGTCATATATTCTGTTACGTCCATTCCTTTGTGTCCTTTTATTTGCAAAATGTTGTTTACACCCAGGTCAGGTCCAGTGGCCATTGGCGTCTCCAAATGTGTCTGTACGTTGTTTATTAATAGATCATTGTATTCAAAATACGTGGGGGGATGATGCTATTGGTCAATACATTTTGGTGTTTATCTGGTCATATGTAAATACGCATATCGTTTACGCATTTATATGAAGATGTGGTAGCTGTATTGTCATTTTTCGTAAGATGATCAAAAATAAAACTTAGACGTGGATTGAGAAAGTGAAGGATGTATGCTTTTTCTTTGAATCGTATTTATCGGTTGAAGTATTATATTCCCTTCAGAGAAATAAACTAAAGCATATTCAATGATTTGGCAGTTTTAATTATACCCTACAACACTATGTGTTGTTGAAAAAATTCAAAAATTTTCATTAAACCGCGAATATTTTAAATCCCGGCGAAATCACAAAGCCATGACAAGGTTACTTCTGATCTTTACATTGATGTTAACATCCATCAAATCGGATATATAGCAAAATATGTGCGATATATATGTCTATCAAAGAAGATATGATTGGAAGATCTCTTATATGTCGAGAACGGCTGAACTGATTTCGACAGTTCTCATTAATTCAGAATGGCCTCTTGGCAGGAAAGAAAAAACGTCTAAAAAATTCGCATAAAAATATCTCTCTAAGGATGAAAATATTGATTTTGTAATATTTTCTCATATTTTTTCAAATTTTTCATATTTTTGGCATATTTTCATTTTGAATTAAACATTTGGTAATATTTCTACAGCTAACAAAACTAAGTAGTTAGGATATCATATACAGATCGCATTTATGGCTGGATCCTTATGAAATTTTGCATGGGGATAAGATGAGGGTCAGAATAGAAGCCTACTCTTTTTGGAGGTAATCGCCATATATTTAAGGGTTTAAATGCCAAAAAAAAAAAATGCAAAAGTGTCAGCAAGTCGTAATTATCGCCCGATCCTCACGCTCATTTGAATGGAGGTTACCGGACATTGCAAAAGCCAAATAGTTTTGGATGGCCATCCAAAAATATTCAATGTGTGAAATAGTTTTGCTAACTTTTGTAGACAAAATACGAAAATATCCATTCCAGTGACTTTTTGGAGAATTCACAAATACAGGAAAGACGCACTTCTGACTATTTCGTTAAGGCTGATTTCGTGGAAGAATATAGTCAAATGTCTGTATCTCATATAGATGCGTTTTAGTCAAAAACCAATAATAAATGTTAATCTTGTGCCACTTCTGAGAGATTATAGGTCTTTGGGAAATATTGGTTTCAGATCTAGGTTTTGGTTTCAGAAAATTAGAGAACGAAACCTGATGGTTTACTTTTATTATTTGTCACAATATCTTGTGGAATTCTTTCGAGTATCTGGCCTATATAAACTGTATCATATATTATAGTGTTGTAGGGTATTCAACGGTCGGCCCCGCTCGACTGTAGCCTTTGCTTACTTGTTTATGTATAAAATATATTTTGGGAATATTAAATATACGATTTTTACAATTTTTTGCTTGAACACCGTTCTCGTACACGAAAAACTAAAACTACTTGTATGAAAATATGGCGTTCACATTTCTACCTTTTTTACTTACCCTTTTATGTCAGTGTATTATATCTCTGTCCATTGGTTTGTAACATGCAAAAAAAGACCTGATAGAACCGTAGTTCCTTTTGAAGATCTCCATAGAATTTCACTCTGAGTCGATTTATATATATATACGCCCCTCCGTCGCACAGTAAGGTGAGATTCTCAAAAACGGAGATTTATTCAGGGAAGCATTCTATCGATTTGAAATTTTATGCACACATTTACATTACCACTAGTATGTTTCACATTAAAAATATGACATATCGGTCTACGTTTCGGTATGGCCCCCATATAGCGTTACTTCCTGAATTTCGATATTTTTAATGATATTTAGAGTTCTGAGTAGATATAATTTCACCTTGCTAACAAATTTTAAGATTTATTACCGCACCACCTAGATTTCGGTATTTTGGAGGTTTTGACCATAATTTTAAACACAATTGTGAGTTATTTGACACTGAAGACAAAAAGACTACATATTTTATGGCAGAGGACTAAAAATAAAAAATGGCTTCAAATCTTCAAATCTTAAGTAGACCAAAACTCTATGAATATATTTAAAAAACGGATATGCAGCTGAAGTTTAATAAATCATCGTTACCGTGTTCCTCCCTTAAATCTGTCTCATTGTCTTAAATTGGATCAACGGGCAAGAAACTTTATCACTAACTTTTTTTATATAGTTCAGATTTCCTACTAATAAAGGGATAACTAGAAAGGACTAGGGGGCCGACTATATGATACCCTATACCACTATGCATATTTAGTAGAGGTTCCGTAATAAAATAATGTATAAATAAATAAAAAAAAAAAATTATATTCGGAATTCATTTGAAGTAGATCATACCACCAATCAATCTTTGGCTTTAGAGCAGTTATAATTTAGTTTCAGAGGGAGCTAGTATATGGGAGGCATATCCAATTCTGAATCGATAACATAAGTCTGCTACCAAATATCATTGTTATGGAGTGCAAATTTAGACTAAAAGACCAAATCGGATGAAACATGTATATGGAAGCTATAGGTATTTATGTCTCATATAGCTATATCTGAACCAATGTTCACCAAATTTGATGTACCTGCTTCTAGAATTCAGGTTATTTGGGCCGTGGATTTTTCTGAGTGCCGATGTAGTATTGTCAGTCTTTTTAACAATAACATAAATTTGCCCATAGTTTCTACTCCTCCTTTAGCTCTAAAAATACATTTACCCGTGTACTGTGCACAATTTAAGATCATAATTTCATATTTCTTAATTTAATACTGAAATTTTTGCTGCTGATTTTAAAGTAGCATTAAATAAGTTTATGACCAATGAACTGATATCGATTATTTAGTAAAACAGTAATAGCTGTATAACCTTCAACATAAACAACAAGTATTCGTACAATAATATGTTATTGTATCCCGCAAATACCAAATGACCATAAAACATTGTCAATTGTAACTGGGACTAAACTACCATAACCAACGAATGTGCCAATTATCAATCCTCATCGATTTCCTTTCTAATGACAAAACCTTAATTTCCGTTAAATGACCTGCTGGCCTCTGAGGATTTGAACGTTCACAGAGACAAACAGCGTCTTTGTTATTTCATAAATCGATTATTATTAGCGTCAAACGACATTCAAGAAAAGTCAAACAGTTGTCATAAATAATCATAAATGACATTTCGTTGTTTACACAAATACATTTTTGACTTTTGAACACACAATCTACCTGTTTCGCCATCGTTAATCAATTTGGAAGATTTGTTTGCACCTGTCGTCTGGGTTTTAAAATTACAGGATTAGATATTTGTACCTGTTTTGATTTCAATTGGAGATAGGGGAATTCACCCGAATCAGCTACTACACCGTATACGGGTTATTTTATGCATGTTTTCAAAGCCTATTTAATGATTAAGATTGTTCTGTTTTTTAAAGAATCTTGAATAAAACTCTGATAATTAATTCCACCAAGTGGCTCGAAACTCTTCAATGTTTATTTTCAATATATTGGAATTAACAAAAATAAGTAATTAAAGTATAATACCATAGATTACCATGGGTATACGAATAAATGCGTAAGTGAATAAATGAATATATACACAGGGTGAGATGAAAAAACTGCATCCAACTAAGCCAGTCTCCGACAGCTGTTAAAATTATTCCAGTGACAGCTAATTATATTGTTTGCAAGCGTACAAAAGAAAAAAAGTTGTTCTTGATGGAATTCAAGCGTGATAGTGTGTTCTCTTTATATTTGGCTGGAAAACCACAAGTGGCTATCGTTAGAGCACCCCAGCATTTAAATGCGAATAAATCTTCTGTGTCTCGTACCATCGCTCGTTACCGTGATACGGGTAGCGTAGCCCGACGTCAAGAAAGTGGACGAAAGAAAACAGCAACATCAGCAGAAATGGTTCGAAAAGTAAAGAAGCGACTTGATCGAAACCCGCGTCGCAGTGGCCGAAAAATGGCTCGTGAGCTGAATATATCGCTAGGCTTGACCAAACTCTTGGCTCTATGGTATAACCAGAAAACTTTAAGCGTACTGGAAAAATGCAACTCTGACCTGGAATCTGGTTGGGTCTACTAGACTTTTAAAGCAAGCAATAGTCGATTATGTTTATTTTTCATGCATAAAATTCTTATATTAAAAGATGCCTCAATATACGAATGGAATGTTGAGGTCGTTTCACCATTCAACTCAATATATGAAGGACAATATTGCTTTACCAGAAAAATATGAAACTGAGTTTACTTCATTTAATCTAATTTTAAGCCTAACGGCCGATAACAATTAAATTACAAAAAACAACTCATAGTATTTTAACAAATTAGAAATAAAATATTGTCATGGGAGAGTTAAAACTCTTATGCTTGATTTTTTTTAATAGTAAGGAACCAGTAGTCTAGACAAATAAATAGAGTATTTAAAGATATATACATAAATCTTAAAAAAAAAAAACGAAATATTAAAT
This sequence comes from Musca domestica, assembly GCF_030504385.1. Classification (NCBI taxonomy): domain Eukaryota; kingdom Metazoa; phylum Arthropoda; class Insecta; order Diptera; family Muscidae; genus Musca; species Musca domestica. Next base: position 14,626,791 of record NW_026712346.1, on the reverse strand, counting down.
TCAAGAACTATAATTGCTACCATTATAAAAAATGAAGAAAATCTAATACTTTCCACTGTGTATGAAAGATAATTTCAAATTGTTATACCCTTCACCATACAATGGAGGGTACATTAATATTGTCATTCCGCTTGCAACAGCTCAAAATATTCGTCAGAGACCCTAAATATTCTTGAGCAGCGTAAAATTTTAAGCGATGTCCACAATTTCCAACCAAATTATAATATTAGCTAGACAATTGCGGTTATCGGTAGGTCTTTTCACTCCTTGCAAAAAATGTCCGATTCAGGTCCGCTAATTGATATTGTCCCCATATAACGGTACCTCCCGATTTTCGGCATTTTGAAGGTTTCTGCCACAATTTCCAACCAAATTAGATGATAATATGGATATTGCTGTTTGGTTTATTTTTTATTATTTTAATTTAAGTCTAATTTCTAAGTTAACATATTCTGCTCATTTCATTATTTAATTTTACTTTGATAAACATAGTGCTAAGGGATATAAAGTTTTGGTCCCGAACGTACTTAAAGCCCTTTATACTTGTTTTCTTTATAGGGTAAGTGCGCCTATGTTCGGCATGTCCCAGTAGCCGGCAGTTTTGAAATTTAAACTTAAATAACTACGAATAGAATTGACCAAATAATGAAATAATTGCAAAAAACGTCAACAGTGTTTTCTTCTCTCTTTCTGTAAAAAAAAAAACAATGAGCTCCGATCATTTTTTACGACAGAATAACGGTCAGTGAGTGTCTTCCGACGCCTGCGATAGTGCTTGTTTGTAAAGAAAAAAATAGTGGTGGCTTCAACTTAACAATCGATTTAAGTAAATTAATTAATTAAATTAATACTTTTGGAATCAGAAATATTTTTTAATAGTAAATAACAGTCTAAAGATCATTTTATAGCTTAAAAACATGCAAACCAAACTTTTTTTTTGTTGTATTATTTAATGCCGACATAAGGAACAGAAAAAAACAGATTTGCCAGTAGTCGGCAGGGGGTGTCGATTACTAGAAAAATATCATTTTTGACCAATTTCACCAAAACTATTAAAAAATAATCCAAAAACTGTTCAAATAAAAAAATAATTTTTAGTCGGCAGTTGCTTTTATTTGTGCTTTTTGACCAACTTTTCTATATTAAGTAGGTTTTTTAAATCAGCTATTTGACATTTTAGATAGGGGTGGCATTTTTGAAAAAAAAAATGTTGCCTATCGAAAGGAAAGAGATCAATTCACAAATTCCAAATATAAGAAAGGTACTTGTTTCTTTTTATTTCATCTCATTTTTATTTTAATTGAAAATCCATACGTTACTGAAGGTAACCATACTATTCTTGATTTTCTACCTATATTTGGGTTAGAATGATAATTAATTAAAACACTATTTAAAAACGAAATTAATTTCATATTCTGGATTAAACTTTGAATTAGTAATATATCATTGTTTTATACTATATGAAATAAAAAATGTACAAAATAATATTTTTTTACTGAAATACCATATGCCGACTACTGGCAAATAGACATGCCGAGCATTGGAAAATGGTGCCGACTACTGGCAAAAAACTACTATTTTAGTAAAATTGCAAATTTTGCCAATTTAATAAAAACAAATTAAATTTTTGTTTATTATTTCGAAAACTAAACAAAATTTGGAATCTGAACAACTTTATTTTTCTGCAATTGAAAGATTTCACTTAGAATGTTGAAAGATTGAAAAATCGAAAATTCTAAAAGTGCCGACTACTGGTACACTTACCCTAATTGAAAACAATACACACATATACAAAGCTTGTATATGTTTTGATAGCACCAATAGAGAAAATGTTGAAGAGTTGTCATTATTCTACCATGGACTATACCAAGCATCCAATCAATGAACCAAATAAATTCCAATTTCTCACAAAATACAACCCCAAGATATCCTCATTTTTTAAATGTTTTTCATGGAGCAAGCTCAACAATATTCTGCAAGTCCACGCATTGAAGTTAAACTATTTATTTTAAACAGTGTGTAATCTTGCTACGCCGGGCCGTATTAATTGCTCCGGTAAAATTGCCAAAATGGCGCCATTAGTCGTTGAATGTTGAGTCTCTACCGAAAACGAATATTTACTTCATATGAGCCAAGACCCTAATTCTATTCAGTATTTATGATTCATATAGGTTACCTATAGCAGGAAGGTCATTCTTAAGATAATGGTTATCTTCTAAGAATGGGGTAGTAACCTAGATTAAATCAAACAAACTGCATTAAAAGAATCCAAAAAGACATATGAATTGTAATGGATTCTGTCTAGCCATCACTCAACTTCTTATTAGGTCTGCGAGCAATCGCAATGTCAATGCACCTGTCACAGAAGATCTGATCGATTTTCAACTCTATTGACAGCTCGACTGATCGAATCGGGGAACGAGTGGTCAAACGGTCAGTTATTTAAAGCTTAGATTTCAACATTAAGGATGCGATCTCCTATGTAGTTCCAGCCTTGCTGAGTCTACAGCAGTTTTAACATGACCAACCGTTTTTATTCCCTCTTTTGAAAAATCTGAGGAAAACTTGTCAGAAGGAAGGCCAAGACTATACAATTATAACATTTCCTATTCTATGTAGATCGAGTAAAAACTATAGAAAAATTAATTATTTATTTATTATTATACAGTGATGTGAAGAACATTGAAGAAACATAGTCAACCCAAATCCAACTCATTTTGTTAAAAGCAATAAAAACAACTAGTCCAGAATTACGTAAACTGATCTAATGTTGGAACAAATTTAAGGCGTATCTTCCTGAAAGATTTATCTAAACTACATGTAAAAGAGATCAGCATTGGAAAATATTATATTAAAATTGAATACTGTAAAAAAAGTCAACATCTTTTCCTTGTGGTCTTAATTTCATTAACTATGGTCTGAGGTTCGATTTAAATAATTGGATGATGTTGCCAATATTAGACTCTACTCTGTCGCTTTTATCGCTGCGTCCGCCAATAAATATTATATAATATTCGCATAATACACTGTATGCATGTACATTCCTGTTACATCACCATGCCTATAAAAATCTCAGTGCATTGTAAAGTCGTTGTCATTTTTGTAAACAAATGACAGAAGTGTCAAATGTGTTAATTGGAAAATAACTGTGAATTATGATCTTAGGCATAGGCATGTGTTTAAAATTGAATGCACAAGTACTTTACAAACACTAACTCATACTCGCATTCGATTTAAAAGCGGCAACCCCTTCCGACATACATTTGCATTTTATGCCAGGGATGATGCAAATTATAAATTGTTACCATTTCAAAGGGATATTCCACATAAAATTTTGAGTACTTGTGGTGGTTCCCTCGATTTCGTGATGTATGTTCAAGTAATACTCATGCATTTATTTAGAAAAAACAATCTATTAAAAATTTACCTGAGACTAGACGTCACTAGATACATTTTAACCGATGTTGCATTAGTGTCATTTTTACTATAGTCTACACTGGGACTTTTAATTTCATCTGAACTTAATTAAGTAATATTTTTAAACCCCAATAATTTTATATTTCGGTTCATCACACTATGGGACCGATGTCATGTTTTTGAGACAAAAATCATTTTTAAAGTTAGTCGTTTGCGTAAAAAATTAATGGAATTTTTTGAGTTTTGCCTTGTTAAGGCGAAGATCATCATTCAAAAAATTCAGCCGAGCCAGGCTGTGGGATTTGAACCGCGGACCTCGGTGCAGCCAACTAGAAGTTGCCGTCTCTACGTTCAGAGCCATTAACCCGTCTTCCTAAAGCAGCACTAAAACAAGTGTATGCATTGGAAGCAATGTAGTTGTTGTGGACAAAAAATCCATCACTACAAAAACAAAACTTTGCTGTGTAAAAGATCTGCCAATAGAACTTGAGTATGAGCATATGCTAATTTGCAATAAGTTCGAAATATATACTACTTTCCAGAGAACGGCCCTTGTAAGCCATCATCCACACCAAATATGCCTGATGAGCCGCTTAACCAACGGCGAAACACGTCGCATAGTGGTGAGTGTGTGATAGTGTCAATCTGGCTTTCCTTTTCACTGCAAATTTCAGATCATTAAGCTCGTCTCGAAAGAGAAAGCAAACACATTAATGGAATTATGTTCATACACTTTCAAAACTACGAAAACAAAAAATTACAATCTGGCAACAACTCAGGGCCTCATACCAAGTTGTCAAATATGCCATGTTTTATTTTCACCATTTCCTGACATTTTTACTTAATCAACCCTTATATTTTTATTGGAGCCGGTTTGAAAATATATTTCCAAAAAAAGAAAAAAAAACTGTTTGCAATATATTTAAAAAAAAGTGGACAACACGTGGAAAATAATAAAAAAGGATTCCAATTTAAAATAAAAGGTATCGTTAAAAGTTGTAAATTTTCTACTCGTACTGGGTTAATACCATGGTAGAAGAATTTTGGTAGATGCATCAACGCTTGGGAACATTCCTATGTCAAAATTTTTAAAATGTTTTATTGAAAATAAGTGGAATTTTAAATGTTTTTTTTTACGACGCAAATCAGAGGTTGTTATAATATGATTTTTTCAACAATTTTTACAAATTTTAATAATTTTTCATTCAACATTTTCAATTCCAAAATCGGTTTGACAGTTCATTGTCCTAGCAGCTGTATCGATGCGACTACCAGTATTCTTCTACCATGGTGAATACGCTACACATTCTAATCTAGTTTTTGTTTTCGTCCTTGTGTCGGTATTGGGGCGTATTTGGGAAAAAATATAAATGTGTGAAAAGAAATAAAGTGTTCTATCATATTTTTTAAAAAAAAAAACTTTTCGCCAATTTGACCCTTTTTAAAAAAATCCATTTTCAAGTAGCTTAGAACTCTAAAATTCATATATGTATTAACATTTTCAAATCAGCTATAATCCACAAATTAATAAAATAGATTTCAGCAATGTGCGAATTAAATATTATCGACTAATATTTTGTGCTCACATTACCCTAAACAATGATCTTTATTGAATGAGCAATATGGCTTAAAAACGGGTGAATGGTTTTCCACTAAATTTAAAGGAGATATGTTTATGCTGTAGTGACCTCTCGTACCAAGTGTAATTGCTTTTGAGGGTATATTATGACATTGAGAAGACTTAGATATACAATCGACTTAAATCTGGACGAAATTTTATCGTATGATCCAAGACACAACCTAATTGGCAAAAGTAGCACCGTTGGTGTATCATTTGCAAAAAATTGAGGGGAATATATATGGGAGCTATATGTTAATCTGGGCCGATTTCGACAAAATTTGTCAAAAGTATTTCTAAGCTGTATCTGATACTACATACCGAAAGTCATCGTTATAAAGCTCATATTACTACTCTGAGGGGTTAAAAATCTCAAATCGGATGAAAGTTATGTGTGGGAGCTTAATCTATATTCTTGCCGATTCGATAGAAATTTGGCAGATGTGGTACTCATCATAACCAGCACCTAAAAACGAACCTTGGGGGTTTCACCTCGTTCCTGTGATTTACATATCATTGGCCCATAGTGCATCATATGCAAATCGCATTAATTTTTTATATAATCCAATAGCGATAGATGCCGCCATCCGAAAGTTTAATAGTTGGCAGTCAGTGTTACTGCAGTGAGGATTTTCCCCTTTCCAAACAAAGATAACATTGATATTGAATTGTAATTTACTCTGTCATATCCAACCCGTCGCTATCGAACTCTGTATTTAGATTGACACTACTTTATTTAATCATATGTAGTAGCGTAATTAACTTTCTCCGGTGTCAGGGGAATATCCGTTGAATGCAAGGCAATTTTATACAAAAACGTTTATTGGCGTTTATAAGCCTCTCGTCCCAAAGCTGTTAAAATTATTCCAGTGACAGCTCATTATATTGTTTACAAGCGTACAAAAACATTTTAGTGAGAATTTTCCAGTAAAAAGTTATTCGTGATGGAATTCAAGCATGATAGTGTGATTTCTTCATATTTGATTGGAAAACCACAAGTGGCTATCGTTAGAGCATTCCAGAATTTAAATGTGAATAAATCTCTTGTGTCTCATACAATCGCTCGTTACCGTGATACTGGTAGCATAGCCCGACGTCAAGGAAGTGGACGGAAGAATACAGCAACATCAGCAGAAATGTTTCCAAAAGTAAAGAAGCGACTTGATCGAAACCCGCTTCGCTGTGGTCGAACAATGGCTCGTGAGCTGAACATATCGCAATATTCCATTCCTCAAATATTGAAAAATGGGCTTGGGGTAAAGCCATTGAAATTCCAAGAACTTACACCGCAAAATTGGGCGAATTTGGTTTTCTCCTATGAGAAAACATTCGTTGTCCAGCAGTTTGTAAACAAACAAAATGATCATGTTTACATGCCAAAGAGGTCAGCTGAAAATGTGCACCTTCGGTTGGCCATCAAAACTCAAGCGCCGGCCATGGTGATGGTGTGAGCCGCCATAACAGGCGATGGTCGCTCTCAGCTCGTATTAATCGACCGTGGCATCAGAATAAATTCCGAATATTAACGCGAAAATATTCTCGAGGGTGTATTAAAGTCTTGGGCACGCAAACATTTTGGCCGCACTCTTTTGACATTCCAACAGGACTCAGCATCATCGCACTCAGCGCCACCCAAGAATACTTACAAAATGAGGTTTCTCGCTTCATTTCCAGCGCACAAAGGCCACCAAAATCTCCGGATACCAATCCGTTGGACTATTGTGTCTGGAGTATTTTGGAAAACTAGGTTGGCACTAAAAATACCAAAGTGTCGATCTCCTCAAGCAAGCGTTTCGCAGAGCAGAGGGCAGAGCAACATTCGGGTAGCGTGTGACGGTTTCATTGGCCGTTTGAAGGCCATAATTCGTGCCAAATGTGACCAATTCGAACAAATCTAAACTTATTCTAAAATTTGATGCTATTTCCGACATTTTTTGCTTTCATTCAATAAAATTTTAAAAAAATGTAAAAATTACGGCGTTTGACTTTGTTCCAGTTTTTTCATCTCACCCTGTATATAACTGTACCTTGCTATGTTCGGTATTTACATGATTTGTGTCATGACAATTCCGGTGAAAAGAATTGTTTCAAATATTAAATTTGGAGTTTGTAACAGCGGTACCAAAAATTCGACGTACTCGGTAGACGTTTTTCACCACACAAGTAAAACACGTGTATTTATGTGAGAGTTACCCAAATTTCGAAGTCCAACATTTTCAACTTTGACAATTAAAACGATTCCTTTCTTTGCGTGTTAAAAAATAGATGAGTAATACAAAAATATGATGTTTGTAATTGGAAAATGTTACAATTGCGGAAATTTAAAAAATTATAAATTTGTACAACGTTTTTATTTGGAAGATTTCAAGATATGGACCTAGCGTATTTGGGTAAGACGGACGTACAAAACATTTTACCATAGTGGGAAAGTTGAATATTTGTATAAGCTGCGTCGAATTTTAGGTAACGCTGTAATGGGTACTACCTTCCATGGTACAATGAAATCAAGGTAGTGCACTGCCAATGCAAACCAATCGATTTTATTTTTTATTTGTCTGGCAATTATGCGCAAGCTCTATAGAAAATATTCAAATTCAATTGTAACCAAGATGCTTATAAAAACGAATGTAAATAAAAGTTTACCCGTATCAACCCTGATAATGAGTGTCATTTCAGATAAAACTTTGTATCTAAACGAGCTATAAATTCTATTTTTTAGATCTCCCTATAGTAAAACAAACAAAAGTTACTAAATACGAATAGTTTGCGAAGCACATGGTTTAAAAAAAATGTTATAAACTACTATGGGTATATTAACTTCGTCATTCCGTTTGTAAAGTTCTAAGTCGATTTAGCGATGATGTCTGTCTGTTGTGATCAATAATCGAACAAATTGAGATACAAGGCTAAAATTTTTCACACATGTGTATTTTGTCAGTAGGCAGGTTAGTTTCGAAAATGGGTAATGTCGGTTCACGTTTTCGTGGAGACCCCACGGGAATTTCGGTATTTCGATGATATTAGCGACATTATAGACCGAAGTTATCTCAAATTTTGTACTGGAAAATCTTAATAGGTACTACAACCTATGACAAATAATAATTCCAATAAAATCATCAAAATACCGAATATCGGGAGGTACCGTTATATGGGGGCTATACGAAGACGTGGACCTACATGGCCCATTTTCAATACCAAAAGACCTGCAGATATAATACACATTTGAGTAAAATTTTATCAACCTACTTCATTTCGTTCGGAAGCTAGAGTGATTTCCACAGACGGATAGACGGACAGAAGGACGGACATTGCTAAATCGACATAGAATTTAATGCTGATCAAGAATATATATACTTTGTTGGGTCTAAAATGTATAGTTCGAGGTGTTAAAAACGGAATGATATGTAGATGTAGACTAGAACTGTTTCATATTTCGTATTTAAAGTTCGTAGTGCGTACTACAGTAGGAGTAAAAGTAAAATATGTTAACTTAGAAAATCAATCCATTTTAATAAAAATAAAAAATGACCCAAATATCGAAACATATTATCATATAACCTGGTTGGAAATTGTGTCAGAAACCTTCAGGATACAGAAAATCGGGAGTGACCGTTATATAGGGCTAATACCAAATAGTTGGCCTTGATCAAACATTTTTCACAAGGAGAGAACAGAACTACCGAGAACCCCAATTGTCAAGATTTATCTAATTTGGTTGGAAATTGTGGCAAAAACCTCAGAAATGTCGAAAATCATGAGGTATATCTATATCTATAAAAGAGGAAAATGTTTGTATGTTTGTACCCTACACCACAAGATGGTCAGGGTATTATATCTTTGTGCATTTGTTTGTAACAGGCAAAAGGAAACGAGTTCCTTTTGATGATCTGCATAGAATCACATTCTGAGTCGATCGACAAATCATTTGTTTGGCCCAAGGACGAACCCTATTGAAATTGGAGATAATCGGTAAATATGTAGATATAGCTCCCATATATATCTTCGTCCGATTTGCCTTTTATTGTGCACCAACCGTGTAATATCAGCCCGAATAGTATGGAATTTTGCACATACAACCAAATTAGGCCTAAAAATAAGTGTGCCAAATTTGATCGATAGCTATAGCTCCCATATATATTGTTCATCCGATTTGTTATTTTTGTCCTCCGCAGCCGTAATATGCATTCCGTAACAACGATATTCAGGGAAATATATCAAATACAGCTCAAAAATATCTTTGCCAAATTTCATCGAGATCGGTTCAGATTTGGATATAGCTCCCATATATATCCTTATTCGATTTCAAATTAATTGTGCACCAAATGGGCAATACAGATTATATTGAAATAGGTACAGATTTCGATATAGCTCCCGTACATATTTTCGACCGATTTTACATATGAACGCGATATGTATATTCTATTTTAATGAAATTTGGAGTGAGTAACGAGATTTGATCAGAAAATAAATTTGTCAAATTATATTGAAATCGGTTCAGATTTGGATATAGCTCCTATATATATTTTCGGCCGATGTTTGAGTCACCCAACACGATATGTACCTCCGATTTCAATAAAATATGGTAGAGTGCCGGAATTTGGTGTAAAAGTAATCATCAAATAAACGAAATCGGTCGAAAATATATATGGGATATATATGCAAATCTGAACCGATTTCAATACAATTTGACAAATGCATGTTCGTTTTAAATTCCGTTACACATTCGAAATTTCATTGAAATTAGAGATACATAGCGTGTTTGATGCATCAAATACGTGAAATCAGCCGAAAATATGTATGGGAGCTATTTACAAATCTGAACCGATTTCAATATAATTTGGCGAATTTATTTTTGTTCCAAATTCCGTTACGCATTCCGTTCCGTTCCGTTCGATATTCGGTATTTTGATAATTTTTGCCACTTTTTTTTCACGGATTTGTCTAAAAATTGGAATTTGTAGGTCATAATGGGTTCTATCTCCGGTGGCGCGAAATTATATGTATAAAACCACGTTTTGGTATAGCCCAACCATTATATGGTACCTTCCGATATTCGATATTTTGATAAACATTGGTTCATAATCGGTTCTAGTCCGGTGGCAGAACATTGAATATTTATTTCCACGTTTTCCTAAAACTCACATATAACTATACCCGCCTGTATTCGGTATTTTGATAAACCTAGTCACATTTACCCACATAACTGTTTCAAATTTGGTGTTTTAGAAGATTCGATAGATGACAATCCTTGAAGTATAAAATTGCTTATAGAGGTTGCCGCTTTGGTATGGTCCCATATAATGACCTCGCTCACTTTATGGTTTTTTGATAAATTTAACTGCATTATGGAAACGGCCTTACTTTTATATAAAAATGTTACCTTTACCCTAAGGTGGAGGGTATTGAAAGTTCGGCCCAGCCGAAATTAATGTTTTTTGACTTGTTTTATCTCAACCTGTAGATTAAAACGAAAGTGAAATGTACAATTTTGAAAACAATTTAAACATATGATTGCAAAATTTTACCTTTTTAATTCTACCATTTGATTTGCAAAAGTCTTCATTTCCGCTGCAAAAGGTTTTATTTTCAGGCTTTTAGTGCACCAAGTTCTTAATATCAGCCCAAAAGTAGATAATTTGGCACACACGACTTAATTAAGCCTAGAGGCGGTTCAGGTATAGCTATAACTCCCATATGTATGATTCACACCTCACATGCTTAATTTGCACTCCACAACAATGGTATTTGGTAGCGGACATCAGATTCAGCTCGGAAATACCTCTGCTAAATAGAAACAGAACGAAATTGACTTTAGACTAACCTTTTTATTTCGTAAACTACTAATATTGTACTACCTTGTCGTCTTTCCTTATATTTTATCAATTAAGAACTTCTCATTTATTCTGCCTTCCGGCGGAAATGCCCACAAGGCCACATCTTTTGTGCATTTTCATACTTCAAAAGTTTTCGTTGTGAGAAAGAAGAAACAAGGTCAATAATTTTCTATACTCATTTATTACTTTCTACACTTTCGAGGAGCCATAAATAATGAAGACCTCAATTTACAGCAAAGATAACAGCACTCAACCTAAAAAAGCCAAACAAATCTAAATGAAATGAAAACAGAAAAGTTATTCAATTTTTCTATGCCGCTCTTATGTGTCGGAAAGCTAACAACGCTCATTGAAGAGTAAGGAAAAATCGAAGAGAACAACCCACCAAACACTGCGCTTAATTGCAACAAACGCATTAACCCAAATTGAGGGTATCTATGTCGGTCGGACGATTGGTATGGTGTGGCTTTATGCGGTTTTAATGCATTGCATGATGTGGAAATCGCCACAAAACTATGGAGCCACTGGATATTGTATTGAGATTCATTTCATTTTGTGGTTAATTGGTATATGTTACTCCTTATATACTTGCAAAACGACGAAAAATGTTGAACTCATGATACAATCACTACAAGGTAGGGCAGTTTGATTAAATTTGGGAAATACAACTCTGAATCTGGAGTCTTATAGTTGGTTATTAATTTGATATTTTTCTCAAAATATATTCATTTAGCAGAAATAGTGAAAAGTGAATGGATCACCACGGATTTGTCACAATATCAAGTTCTAAATATGATAATGTTTTTCGGAATCTCAAAACGCAAAGAGAATTTTTAAATTTTCAAAATTATTTTGTATTTTACTTAAAAAACAAAATATACGCGCAGAAAAACAGAGTTTTTGACATTACAAGGGTACCAAAATTGAATTGTATTCAAGTGATTTCTAGGGAAATTATTGTACCATGGTTGTACTGCAAAGTGTATAACTCTGAGGGACACATTCATACTTTTGGATGCAAATAAAATGTAAATAGCCTTATCTCCCGATACTCGGTATTTCGAATGTTCCAGCCCAGATTTTTTGAGTGTAAATTGGTATTCTGTAGTCTCATTAGATGTCCACGTTTTAAGATAAGCTAAGCACGTGGCGGTAACTATCTTTACTATCGAATATAACGATCATCGATACTTCAACAGCTCTTTTCGGAGTCGATGAAATAAAAATCAGTTATTTCGACTTGTTAATGTTACGTTATTAAATCATTATTTTATGTGTTTTTGGCCTACCAATAGAGGACTTGGTGAAAATCCTTTTTTTTATGTTATTCGGATTAATATGGTGGCTAGACGTATTCGGGCTGATAATATGTAGTTTGATTAACTCTGCCTGGTGACAATCGGGCTATAGTTTTCTGGATTTCTCGACATGTTTGGGTCGATGTGGTCAGCTTAGTGACAATCGGTGTTCGGGTTTAGGTAATTGGTCTGAAAACAATCGGGTTATAGTATTTGATAGCAGTATTTCCCAAAGTGTGGTCCGCGATCCATCAGTTGGTTTGATTAAGCTGTCAAAGCCCTCCTACCCTTAACCACCCCACACCTATGTGCCGGATTCTCGGCTATGATTGGTTTAAAAACTAAATACCGAAATAAATTGGACTTATCAAAATGCCGGCGACTAAAGTTACTAATATTGAAGAAATTCTAAAACCCTCCAACTTTGGGTAAAGAAAACATTTGTATAAAAAATCGGAATTCAAAAGTTTTCCACTTTAAACTACAGATACCAGTAGAAAAGCTTGGATCATTTTGTTAAACTTTTCAAAAAAAAAAAAAAAAAACTTTAAAGTGGGTGAGGCCGTTATATGGGGGACATACCAGTACGGGAACCTCCATAGACAATTTTATTCTTCAAAGATTGCCATCTAACAAATCTTCTTAAACACCAAAATTGTGACAATTTCTTTGGTAAATGTGATAACGAGTATCGGTGTTTATCGTTATATGTGCGCTATAGGAAAACGTGGATCTAAATTTTCAATGTTTTGCCGCCGGAGCTAGAACACATTATCATCAACAAATACCGATTTTTAGACAAATCCATAAAAAAATGTGGCATACTATGTTCCGCCACATGAGCTAAAACCCATTACGAACTACAAATATGAATTGTTGGACAAATCCTTGGGAAATGTGGCAAAAATTATTAAAATACCGAATATCGGGAGGTACCGTTATATCGGGGCTACACAAAAACGTGGACCAATATGTCTCATTTTCAATGCCAACCATTCTGGACACAATACAAATTGTTTGCCAGATTTTTGAGCTCTACGTCGTGATTTCAACAGACAGACATTCGAATTTTATGCAGATTATGAATATATATACTTTATGGGGTCTACGACGAATATTTAGGGATGTCACAAACGGATTGACAAAGTTAATATCCCCTTCTTTTCAAGGTGGAGAACACATAGTGTATAGCATTATACTATTGATTGTATTGGGTTCTACTTTATTTCTTAGATTTGATTTTATTATCTTTGGCGTTATCATAGTAAATAGGTTTAAGTCTTCCAAATAAAATATCTTGTTAATTTGATCCACAAATGCAATATTCAATTTTAAAATATCATATTTAACTACTACCATTTCTGAATGTGTTAAGTTATTACGTGCAAAAAGTACCCATAAATATTATTGAAACACCAATCTGATTCGCATTATTTTTTATTCTACAATCATGTCTTTTTTAATAAAACGGCTTAAAATTGAAAGATAAGATTCGACTTCATGCTCGAGTATAAATAAGGCAGACGCGAACTGTCGGATTGAAACCGTTTATTAGGACTATTTGTAATGGGTAGAATGTAAGCCAGAAATAGGAAATAACATTTGGTTTGGCTGTTCATTTTTTCTGCAATATATTCATGTCGAATTCCAGAAGAACCAGAAATGTAGTATAATTTTAAAGTATCCCACTGCTATTTTATTCTTAAAATCACTGTCTCTAGGGAAAGCTATCTTGTGTTTCAGAAATCTAAAATTTTGTGAGGTTTCACTGAACAATAATCTTGAAATTCTTTGAGCTGGCTAACACCTTTTGGACTGTTGGAGAAAAATTTGTATATATCGCGACAAAGAGTTTCAATTGATTCTTGTAAATGTTTAAAGGCGTAGCTACAACAAAGCTGTATTGGCGGTAAAAGAATTCTCACTGTTCAATATCCTTATTTGCAAAGCAAGTACCGAGTTTCGCAAAAAATTAAATTAAAACCAGTTAAAAGGCAGTAAATTCGGGCGTACCGGTACCGTTATTTGTATATATATATATATATATATATATATATATATATATATATATATATATATATATATATATATATATATATATATATATATCGACACACATTTTTTTTGACATTATTTTACGTAGAGCGTGAAAATTAAGCAGAACAATTTGTATTATGGGTAGGATGGTTGGTATTCAAAGATATATCGGTCCACGTTTTGGTATAGTCACCATATAACGGTACTCCCGACCAAAATTGAATTGGACAGTATATGCGACCAAATAACAACATTTAAAATATTTCCGACCAAATTTGGATTGAAATTACCAAACTATAGAATCGCTGTTCTATAGTGTTTGGGTTAATGTTGGCTTGAAGTATTCGGGCTGATGAAGCGGTCTACACGATTTAATTATATTCGGATTGATGTAGTTGGCTTGGTGTATTTGGGCCAGTAATTTATGTGTCCCAATTTTTAGTGGGAGATTGAGTTCCAAGTTCATATTATTTAATTTCGATAGTGAACATTAATTACATTTACCGACTATCGACTTAGGTCCTATATAAAAAGTATGATTTTTTGGTGTTTTGAAGAATATTTAAGTTTCAGTTCTATACTTTTCTTTGATGTTCGAAATTTACGATTCTTTATTATTGAGAATACTTTGTACGACCTTAGAATATAAAATGCTTTACCCGATCGTAACATATCACAAGCCAATGCCTGTCGGAATCAACTCATAGAATAGAAGACAATACAACTTCAACGTCCAACATCGTCGTATCGAATTGTTTCGTTCAACGCAACGAAATGGAAAGTGCTCCAAGCCTTATCAGAATACAGTTCTCGATTTCTTTAAATTAATGTAAATCAAGTGTTGCTCATTTTTGTTTCTGAAAGGCATTTTTGTTTCTGATATCTGCGTTGTTGGAACACTCCCTAAGCCATCAACAGCCATAGAGTGGGTGAGGGATAGTGCCACCGCCGCCATTATTGATGTTCCTCGTCGTCATTGTCATATGTGGTATGCCACACATACACACATATATTGCTAATGGATGATTGTATATCTGTCTGGCTGATGTCGGTTAGGGGGATCCTAATAAAAAACGCGTTAAATGTGGTGTCAGCAATAGCGGTAGAGTATATTTTTCATTTTGATCATCGTCGGAGTCGAAGTTGTCAATTGGGTGAATCTTCTTGTCGGCATATAGCGGCTATATTGCCTTGAGTGGAATTTCTTGTAATTGTAGTTGAATTGCTATGATAATGTATTTTCATATATATGTACGTATACGTACATCCATATGTACATATGTAAATACATACATTCACACACTAATTCGGCGTTATATGTAAGTGTGGTAAGGGTGAAAGGCAAATCCTCATTTAATGAAGAAAGACAAGATAAAAGCGGTACTGCAGCGTTCATGTATTCCAAGTCGGGATGAGGTGGTGTGGGCAATAATAGTGTTGTCGTAGAGGGTGAATCCGACATTGCGCTCGACATACAACATCATCATTAACTCCGTCTGGAAGCAGTAACGATATGTACTCCTTCGCATTCCTTGTGTGCGGGGGACATTCAATTTTAATAATTTCATACACATATTTCATTTGCTATGATCTAAGCTGAACATGTTTGGGTATGTTCATTATGGTCTCCCAAAGCATTTTAATAAGATTCATAATTGTGCTTAATTACAATCATACATGGACTCATATAAGAGGCGGCAAACACACAAACACACACACACACTTACGCACTCTTGAGCTGACTGAGGAATATGAGAGATAACTAATAGACAGCCATCGGTGGGGGCAAATTGGAGTAAGGAATGGTATGTAGAGAATGCCTGACAATAATTGAGATGGAAATAATGAAGAGGCGTTTCCCACACCCCTGCAATCAGAGACTCATTGATTTGCCACCAAAAAAAAAGTGATATCTTAATTACACAACGGGCCCTGGCACTTTCTTTTGAAACTATTGTCGTCAAGAAAATTCCCAAAACATATATGCCACTTGTCTTGTGACGTGGGAAAATTGTGCAGTTTATTGTTTTCATAGCTTTTTTGAGTATTAAAATAATATTACGCACTATATGTTCTTGCATTCTAATAGGAAGACGAAAGCAAATTTGAATTTAAAATGATATAAGGTTTCCAAACTTTTTTAATTATAGAAAAGTCAATATTTTTTGAAATTCCCCTTAGAACTCGTTCGAGCCCTGGTGCATAGAAAATCACAGATTTAATAATCTGGTAACTCTCAAACGAAACGTTGTTAAAACAACACAGGTCTTAAATACACTAGAGCCCCGACTTGCGTCGTTAATGGGGACTGGAGAATCGCGACCCAGCTCAAAACGACGCAAATCGAATCACCTTTTTCTATACATATACAAAATGCACTGACATTTAATATATAATATATATATATATATATATATATATATATATATCTATATATATAAATGAAAGTTGTGTTAGTTACTACGCTTATAACTTAAGAACCGCTGAACTGATTTTAATGATTCATACAAATTCGGAATTGTCTCTTATCCGAAAAGGATAATATCTAAAAAAATCGCGTAAAAATGTGATATGTTAACATTTTCATTTTGACTTTTGAAATGTACAATAGTAATGTTTTATTTTGCATGATTTTTTTCATTTTGACTTACTTTTTTCTAATGTACATTTGTAGTGTTTTTTATATTTTATTTTTGAATTCGAATATTAATACCAATTTATTTAATTGTCTTGATTTCTTGAGAACTGAAATTGATGGCGGGTTACATGCAAGTGTAGTGCCTAATTATGTGGTGGCGAAACGGAATAGATGATACCGAAATAATTTAATGCGGTCACACCAAAGTTAAAAGATAATTACTTTTTCAAAATCGTTAAAAAATCACGAAAAAAAGAGATCTTATTGCAAAAATTCTCAAAACGGGAAAATATCGAAAAGAAATTTCCAATGGAATTGAATTTTAAAATAAAAGTACATTCTATTGACAAACTTTGTAAGGATCTTTAAACAGTTGCTGTAAAAAATCAGCGAACAAGTTGAAGATTTTTTCAATTTGTTATTCTTCTTTTGTCAATATTTTTGAATTTGTAATATCATATTGAATTCAGTGGATTTTTTTGTGAACAAAATAAAGAATAATTTTTCACTATATACAATTTTTCACCAAAAAAATGAAATAAGTGCGAAATAGGATGTTAACTGACATCTACCTTTCAACTCCAGGGCCTACATCGTGCTTCAGCTGGAAGATGCGCAGACATTTAAACAAACAATGGCCGAAAAAGACTAACGGGGCTTATTTCAAAGCGCGGCCCTACTTCTTTCATGTGACAATAATCCATCCAATGAGAGCTCAAAATGCAAAAATTTTTGGAAGTACAATCAGTAAAATACCAAATATAAAGGGTGCAAAATAGTAAAGCGAATGGGACTTTTAGTAAGAAAAGGATTTCTATCCTTCCAAAAATTCTTCCTGAACATTTAAGATACCTTAAATCGCTTTTGCAAGTCATGATATCGATCATAAATAACCATCGTATAATTTAAGCTATTTTTGGAGTCTTCGCCACTTTCTTCTATTTTTGGCCCTTATTTGGCATATTTGTTTCTAAGGGGGTAGAGAACCTCTTCGTATAAAATTTTCGGAGTAGGGCCCATATTGGTCTTGATCACTAAAAAATTGTATTTATGCTACCCTGGGGTAAGGAACCATCGTACAGATAATTGCCACATAGAAATTTATTCATGTAAAGTCCCCACATTGGAGTATCCCACACATCTAATGTGTGGTCAGAAAAGAAAAATTTGTATTCTATTGAATTTGTAACGCCCAGGAGAATATTGGTTGGGAACGTAGATTTGGGATATACATCTATATGAAATAAATTGTGAAAACATGAACAAATTACAAATATAGGAAAGTAGCAGGAGACCGAAAATTTGTTGAATCGTCATTGAATTATACTATGATGAAAAATATGGACTTTATGGGGTCTCCTATTTACAATTTAAATGACAAATAAAAGTAGTTCCCATCTTACGGTAATGGGTGTAAAATAGTAATTATATTTGAAATCTGAAATCAGTCTGTCTGTCAGTCTTTTCGGCTAAATTTTGACGCTATACGTCAAATAATGTGCGCTGTAACAGACATACAGACGGACAAATCGACTTAGAGTTTTATGCTGATTATGAATATATATGCATGACGAACATTTAGTGATGTTACAAATGAAATGAAAAGTTAATATACCCTCCTTTCCAAGGTGGATGATATAATAGCATTAAAGACTAGAATTACGGGCCGGCAACGCGGACCGGGCCAGCTAGTATATATATAAAAGGAAGTTGTGTTAGTTACTACGCTTATAACTCAAGAACCGCTGATCTGATTTCAACGATTCAGACAAATTCGGAATAGTCTCCTGGCAGAAAATCATAAAATCCAAAAAAAATCGCGTAAAATGTTAAATTTAAAATTTTTTCGAGTGCACATTTGTAGTTTTTTTTTTGAATTCTAATGTGATGTTTAGACTTTGTTTGGATAGCATAACGCGACAACGGACAAAATTGTTATTTATAGATTTTATGTATTTTTGGGTAAGTGGAACTATACGAATAATAT
Organism: Musca domestica; assembly: GCF_030504385.1. Classification (NCBI taxonomy): domain Eukaryota; kingdom Metazoa; phylum Arthropoda; class Insecta; order Diptera; family Muscidae; genus Musca; species Musca domestica. Next base: position 14,607,962 of record NW_026712346.1, on the reverse strand, counting down.
CATTTCAGAAGATAATAAGCTATGAACACAAAAGTCTATATTTTACCATGTACGAACAGTTTCTTAAATTTAATTAACTTAATTGAATTGACTCGATTTTTTGAGAACGGAAATTGCAGGCGGGTGTAGTTCCAAATTATGTGGACGAAAATGGGAATGGACGAAAAAGGGAGACCAACTCATTGAAACAATTCGAAAATCGGGGGGAAAACGAGAAACATTTTTAATGAAATCGAATTTTAAAATTATAGTCCACTATATTTTTCGTAAGGATCTTTAAACAAGTTCAATGTTTTTTAATTTGAACAGTGTTGGCTTATTTGTTCGGTATACCGTAGTATTTTGTTGTTGCAAAATGGTCAGGCTTTATCCCTTTTTTGTTGTTTTTATAAAAACAACGTTTATTTATTATTGGAGAACGATGGTAATGTTTACCCGGGGGTAAGGCATGGAATACCTAGGTTTCGGAAAGAGCCACCAATCCTCATCAGTTCCCTTGTTTTTTGCCTGGGATATTCTCCCCAGAAGTTATTTTAAAAATAACTTCTATGACAAAAAACATTTTTTACCCAAGTGACGAGATCGTAAGCTCAATAGAATTAATTAATTTGTTTTTCTTTTTTTTTTTTGTCAATTTAATATAATGTATTCAACGGGTGGCATGATTTTGACGATTCACACCATTTCGGAATGGTCTCTTGGCAAAACACGATAACATCCTATCCATAAATCCATAGCGTAAAAATAAACCAATAAATATGTGAAAATATGTGATATAAATCTCATATATATATTTTTTTTTTTCAATTTGACATGCTATATAGAAGTGTAATTTTTTTATTATTTTAAAATCTAAACGAAAGATGAAAAAAAATGAAATTTTTGAGGAACACGATGTTAAGTGGACCCATTTTTTCAATGGCAATAATCTTTCCAATATGAACTCAAAATGCAAAATTCATTGGGACTGCAATCAGTGAAATGCCGAATGCAATATGAGGACTTTACGAATGGTAGAAGGAATTGAAAATTTAACAAGGATACTTATCCTCCGAAAAATCTTTCGAAACCGCCAAGATACTTAAATCGGATGTACTGATATACGGGGGACAATGTGCAATAGCGAGTAATTCATTGTGCAACAGCCAATCTGGGGGTTGGGAAATTCTTAGTGGAAGTTATTGGGTTAGTAGATCAAAATCCAAAAGGGGTTTTGGGTTACGACCCATCATATAGCCTTAGCCATAACAAATGGTCTCAAATATTTTGCCCTATACTTCGCAAAATTTAAAATAGAGTTTTAACTTTGATGCAATCCAATGGGTTGCATGTAGAAACACATGCACAAAATATGGGTCATGTCGGTCTACGTTTTGGTATAGGCCCCATTTAAGGATATACACCGATTTCAAATTTTGGTAATTCAAGTTTGTAGATTGAAGAAAATGTCCTTTTAAAAAATTATAAGTATAGGGCCACATTTGGTACAACCCTCATATGAATGTACCCCTGATTTCAGCTATTTCCGAGGCCTTGGCCACGTTTTTCCATTGATTTGGACATTATTTGGCATCTTGGCTTCTTAGGAGGTAGAAAACCTCTATTTCGAGGGTCTTGACCACATTTACCAATCGATTTTGCTGTATTTACGCTACTTTGTGAAATATATTTACGCTACAGAGAATGTCAACATAGGAAGATATTTTAGTATAGTCCCAAATAGTCCCCAGGTCCGACGATCGATAGCGATTTTTACCGATTGACGGACAAACACACGGGCATTGTTTAATTGTCATTGAATTTTATTATGAACAAGAACATAGAGTTTATGGGGATTCTAAGGCACAATTTGAGGTGCTATGGTAATGGGTATAAAAGCGTAATTAACTTTGGCTATTCAGAAGTTATTCGCCTTCCTTCCATAGATATTTATTTCTATTTAGTCGAGTTATTATTTATAATAAAATTTGAGCACCTTCATGAGCCAGATTAGTGAATTATTATGCTATACCAAAATTGTATTAAAGACTAAAACTAGGGGCCGGCAATCCGGACCGGGCCAGCTAGTTTTTGATAAAAAAAAACAAGTATGCATTTTTATTTATTCCACTTACTTCAAAAAATCTTTATAATTACTACAAACAATATATTAAAAAAAACATAACAAAAATTAAAATCATTTACATATGTATGTACATATAGCATCATAAAGAAAAGGGAATTCCCCTTATTTCACACAATTTGAAAATTTGTTAACGTACTGGTGACGATCAGTGTTGTCAGAACTTGTAAAAATGCTAAACGACAGAAAAATGCTAAATCAGGCACTGCAAATGCAAAAAATAGTAATACACAATGTAGTTCGGACCGATGCATCTTGAAATTGCAATGACGCAAATCGAATTTTCTAGTTTTTGAAAAGCGACGCAAATCGGGACGACGCAAAGGGCCCTAGTGAACTACGTTATTTTCGTCGCTCAGCTATGCAGAAAAAATAAAAGTCCGTTAATACTTTGATCGATATCTCCTACAATTTTCAAATCGGCATATTGCGATATTTTAGATTTTAGCTTGTTACCCGCTAGAGTTTGCAATGTGTTACGAAATTTGTGTTAATGTGGTGCTCACAATTCAGCACAACTTTGAGAATTCAAAAATTCGTATTTTTACAAAATTTATACGAGTTTCTCAATTTGTAGCGAGTAACGAGTAAATGGGAAAAATTGTCCTAGGCGAGCACAATTTTCCGCATCTTGATATTAAAGAACGATTGCTTTATTAAGCTTATTAACTGGCTCTTGGTGGTAGTTTAGCAAGTACTTACTTCCTATGACATGTCCCTATTAAATACTGGATCAGGATGCTGTTTTGTAATTAGTATTCGTTCTTTAATGTACTTAAACCCTATTATGGCACTACGATTTTTTGGTGGGAAACCACTGAACATTAAAATCGATTATTATGTTAATTAATTAATATCCTTGCAAAAAAAAAAATGTATATCTATATATATAAAAGAAAGTTGTGTTAGTTACTACGCTTATAACTTAAGAACCGCTGGATTAATTTTAACGATTCACACAAATTCGGAGTTGTCTACTCTCCGAAAAGGATAATATCCAAAAAAATCGCGTAAAAATGTGATATATTAACATTTTCATTTTGACTTTTCAAATGTACAATAGTAATGTTTTATTTTGCATGATTTTTTTCCATTTTGACTTACTTTTTTCTAATGTACATTTGTAGTGTTTTTTATATTTTATTTTTGAATTCAAATATTAATACCAATTTATTTAATTGACTTGATTTTTTGAGAAATGAAATTGATGGCGAGTTACATGGAAGTGTAGTACCGAATTATGTGGTGGCGAAACGGAATAGATGATGTCGAAATAATTTAATGGAATCGAATTTTAAAATAGAAGTACATTCTATTGACAAACTATATAAGGATCTTTAAACATTTTCTGTAAAAAATCAGCGAACAAGTTGAAGATTTTTTCAATGTGTTATTCTTCTTTTGTCAATTTTTTTTTTTTTTTCAATTTGTATTATCTAATTGAATTCAGTAAATTTTTTGTGAACAAAATAAAAAATAATTTTTCACTATATACAAATTTTCACCAAAAAATTAAATAAGTGGGAAATACGATGTTAACTGACATCTACCTTTCAACTCCAGGGCCGACATTGTGGTTCAGCTCGAAGATGCGAACACATTTGAACAAACAAAAATTACGGAAAAAGCCTAATGGGGCTTATTTCAAAGCGTGGAACTACTTCTTTCCTGTCACAATAATCCGTCCAATGTACATTCAGAAGAATACCAAATATAAAGGGTGGAAAATAGTAGAGCGAATGGGACTCTTAGTAAGAAAAGGATTTCTATCCTTCCAGAAATTCTTCCCAAACATTCAAGATACCTTAAATCGCTTTTGCAGGTCATGATATCGATCATAACCCACGGATAAGGGTACAACCCGATTTCATATTTATATAACCATCGTATGATTTAAGCTATTTTTGGTGTCTTGGTCACTTTATTAATATTTTTGCCATTATTTGGCATCTTTGTTTCTAAGGAGCTAGAGAACCTCTTCGCATAAAGTTTGACATTTTCAGAGTAGGGCCCATTTTGGTCTTGACCACATTCATTAATTGATTTGGCTAAAAATTGTATTTATGCTACTCTGGGGTAGGGAACCATCATACAGATAATTGCCACATAAGAATTTATTTAAGTAAAGTCCCCACATTGGAATATCCCCAAGTCCACTTTCACATCTAATTGGTGGTCAGAAAAGAAAATTTTGTTTTCTTTTGAATTTGTAACCCCCAAGAGAATATTGGTTGGGCCACGGTTTTGGTATAACCCTTATATAAATGTATCCCTGATTTCAGCTGTAACCGTGGTCTTGGCCACGTTTTTCAACTGATTGGCCATTATTTGCTGTATTTAGGCTACTTTGTGAGTAGAGAACCATCTTACAGAAAAATGTCAACATACGTAAATATTTTGGTACAGTCCCCATATAGTCCCCAGGCCCGCCGATCTATAGTGATGTTTACCGATTGGCGGACAACAACGCGGGTATTGTTTAATCGTCATTGAATTTTACTATGAACAAGAACATAGACTTTTTGGGGACTCTAATGCGCAATTTGAGGTGCTATGGTAATGGGTGTAAAAGCGTAATTAACTTTGACTATTCAGAAATTATTTTGATTAGTCGAATCAATATTTATATTAAAATTTGTTCACCTTTATGAGCTAGATTTGTGAAATATTATGCTATGCTAAATTTGCATTAAAGACTAAAACTACGGGCCGGCAACGCGGACAAATCCGAGGAGAAATGTGACAAAAATCGTCAAAATAACGAATTTCGAGTGGTACCGTTATATGGGGACTATACCAAAACGTGGACCATTTTCAATACCAACCATCCTATACACAGTACAAATTGTTCTGCTAAATTTTGAAGCTCTACGTCAAATAATTGTAATGGACTTTTTATCCCCCAAGACTCAATTCAAATACTTATCTTCTTGCCACAAAAATAACGTTCACTAAACTTTATTATCGCATGCGATTTTCCTTGTGTATATTATTAAATATAAACAGTTAACATATGATTTGGTTGGGCTATCAATTTCAATATATTGTTGTATGGACAGAGCATATGTCACCTAAATTGGGAATGTCAGAGGAACTTCCTTTTCTGTTTTAATCGGCCAACAAGAACGGACATGCCTAAAAAACATCAACCCGATTTAATCAGCGAAATCTAAAATACACAAACTTTAACGTGTGAAAAGTATAAATTTTGCCAAAATAGGCATACGACAATTACCATATTGGTTGGTTACAGGAGGAGATTACGTGCATCCATCTTCTTGGTTGAATCTGCATTATACTGTCCAACACACCCACTAAATTTATACATTGAATTCACGTTGAAAAGATAAGAAAGTTGTCGTTTGAATTCTGGTTGCTACAAATTGATTAACATCAATAGGCGTCAAATTGTTCCGGCTACTCATCCTTTCTTTATTGGACATTTTGCACGCTTCGGATTACCCTAATGTTGGGGCGAGTCTGCAGATCATAGAAGGCAGAATCTGTAAACCAGTAGGCAGACAATTCCAAAACAACTGAAACAGAGAGTGACAAAATTCCAATCAAAAGGCTACAAAACTACATGTTAGGCCATAACAAACACCTTCAGCATAAGAAAGGAAAACAAAACGAACATCTCCAATTATTTCTACAGAATCAGACTTCGATCCACGTGTGCTAAGAGTCAAGAGCAAGGTTCATCATTTTGAGACTGTACACCGAGTGCAGAACACCGTAACGATCGCTAACTTTAAGAATTTTCCAAAAGATTTGATGTTTTAGAAAAGATTTTTTTTTTCGGTGAACCAAAAGTGTACAATCATACAAGTGGACAAATTGTGCTTCGAACGAATTATTTGTTTCAAATTATCTCCAGATAATTCAGTTGATCATTTAAGAAAAAAAAAAAAAAATTTGTACGTATATGAGGAATGGACAAATTTGCATGAGTGTATACCCTATTTGCCTTTAAACTTAGCCTAATGTGATATAGCTCAAAAGAAGAAAAAAAGGACAAGCGAGCTACATAACTTTAATTTTGTTCCAGCAATATCCACGGAAGCTGATATTGGAAAGGCCTCTCCATCATCACCATCCAGTGTGGGTAAGTTTTTGTGACCTTTATAATTCTTTTATTGATACTGTCGTGGACACGTATTAGAAGGGGGTAAGGGAGCTGTAACATCATTCTTCTTCTTTACAACCTCTCACGTGTTCGAACGCATTATTCCTTTTGAATGAATTTTTTTTGAGCTCTGTCACTGTTTCATGAATGAAAGAAAAAAATATGCCTTTCTCTTCCCTTTTGTCTTAATTCAAAGTCAAAGCATTATGTAATGTAAATTTGTATTGTAAAGTATTCTTCATTCATACTTTGCACATTTCAGTGATCTTTTTTTTTCCTTATATTTGTACGTTCATGCAACTCTCTTGAGTGATAGTAGTACTCTAATGAGTGACATTAGTTTTGTTTTTACTGTCGACGAATGGAATTTTTTGAATTCGTCGTTTGTTTTGATTATTACTTCATTCATAATTATTGTGTTTGCCTACACACCATATGTAATCATTCTTAGAGTACTGTTATCGTATATTATCTTTTCTCGTATTTCTTTACCCTACAATAGGCTATTTTGAATATATTACATACTTTTTAAGAAAAATTCATTATTAATTTTAATCCATTACTCCTATACTAGTATAATGAAATCTTGTATTAAGCAAAATGAAATGAATTAATAAAAAATGTCGTTAGAACATAATATGTCGTGCTAAAGAGTTATTCATAGAGTTCTCAATTATGACGACAGGAACTATGGATTGAGCTAATAATTTCCAGCTTAAATAAGGGGTCCATCAAATATAACCGCCGAATGGACTATGGAATGGGAGGGTACAGAGGCGAGGCACTCTTCTTCATCTTGAGTAGCCCTAATATTCTTGACAAATTGCGACCAATATAACCATCGTTATCATTCCTGGTTTTCTTTGTTTTTGTATTTTGATAATGATTAAAATTTATTTTTAAACATTCTATGTAAATTGTTTTATAATGTAGTTTCAAATTAAAGGGAGTTAAATTATTATTGTAGTGGTGATCAGAATATAGGAAGGTAAGGATTCGAACCCCCCCAGCCGACTGCTTTGCTAGTGAACCAGAACTCCCACTATCCTAACCAATCCTATTGACATTTGTCTTTTTGAAATAAAAAACATAACGATTTCAGTAGAAATAGTATGACTTTAATTTGTTCATTACAATAATTGGCGCCCAACGTGGGGCATGTAAGGATGGTATCCTTTCTTGCTCATTTTTCAATAATTAGTAGAGTTCTTATATCCATACCACATAAAGTGAGGGATCAATGATTTGGTAAAGTCTCCAGAAGAATTAATATTATCCCTATATCGGAATATTAGCTATTTGAGGATCAAAAGGTCGAATAGGCTAACCATATAGCTGATTTTATGTGTTTTATGGTAGCCGGATCCAGGATGTTGAACCCGAACTTTATGAAAGCATTGAACCTTTTGGCATACTTTACATTTTTTGCATTAAATTATCAGCAACTGTTTGTATATGGAATACAGGAATTGTGCTGTTTGCGAACTCCTGTCCTATCGCAACTAGAAACTTAGTTTTTTCAAAAGATGTGAGTTTGTAAAATAGGTGATGGTTCCATAGACAAGTTTTTTTTTATCCCTATATTGGTCAAAATAGTCTAGAATCCTCTTTTCTAGTCTGTCGTCATAAAGAGAACTCTAATTTATGAATTTGCATACAATAATTTTATATTTATGGTGTGAATTTCCCACCTTTATCTAGAACCAGTACTTAATATTTATATAAATTTTCTACTCAAAATGTCACTGGAAAGAACCCCGCCTAGGGCATCCGCGGTTAATAATGATGCTGATTCGGTAAACATATGTTCAATTTGTAACGAAAATCTATTGGAGGACCAAAATTGTCTGATAATTCAAGAATGTAATCACATATTTCATAAAATTTGCATCGAAACTTTCCTAGCTACTAGTTCACAATGCCCTATATGCAAACGATCTTGTCAACTCTCCGAGTTGCGAGCATATAACTTAAATTTAATATCTAACCAGGCATCTGTGTTTGATTCTCCTATTCAGATAAATCCACCTAATATTCCCACAGCCAAGCCTAATGGACGTGGAAAGCCAAGAGGGGCTAAAGCATATAACACACGTAGCTACACAAGAAACCTATATAATGAAGGTCCAGCCTCCTTGAACGTAACCCAAGAAATTAATAGCACCGAAAATGAATATCGGCCAAGGAATTCGGCAGACCAAAGTTCTGTTCGAAATAATTTTCCTCCAAATCAACGAAACAATAAGCCGAATGTAGACTATGAATATATCAATCGAATGATTGAAGAAAATGTGTCCCGTTTAATAAGTTCCCTCAATATTACTCCTTCCTTGGGAGTAAACCCCACCATTAATTCAGAACGTCCTCTCGAAAATCCGGGAAGGAATACACCAACGGCTAACCGAAATGTCTTCTATAAGAATGATGTGCCAATTCAGGGGCAAAGATCGGCAGAGCCTGGTGCCACTGACCAGAATTTGAATAATTATTCTAATATATCCACAAACTTTCGTTTACCTTATACAGTTGACAAAATATCCGCCATTATACAAGGGTGGAACCTTCGTTTCGATGGTTCACAAAGTGGTTTGAATGTAGACGAATTTTTATATCGTGTGAAGTCTCTAACTTTAGATTATTTCGAAGGAGACTTTTCTCTCATTTGTAAGAATTTACAAATCTTGCTGTCAGGTCGTGCAAGAGAGTGGTTATGGAGATATAGAAAACAAGTCCTCATAATAAAATGGGAAGATTTCTGTCAAGCTTTTCGTTCTCAATATGCTGATTTTAAAACTTCTTCGGACCTAAGAGAAGAAATTCGAAATAGGAAACAAAAGCCGGGAGAAAACTTTGATGTGTTTTTTGACTCCATATCGTGTATTATAGACAGGCTAGATAACCCCATGACAGAAACTGAGATAGTCGAGACATTAACTAGGAATTTGCGGCCTGAGATTCGACAGGAACTTTTGTATATTAATATCAGCTCAGTTTCACACCTTCGTCAATTGGTGCACAAGCGTGAAAATTTCTTAAACGACTTACATGTTCGGAGGAATATGAATAATCGTCAAGATCAAAACCCGACAACAAGAAGACAATTAGCTGAAATAGATTATGACGGAATTGCTGTGGATTATGAATCACAGATCGAGAATGATGCAGCAATTAATGCTATACAAGCGTCCTCGTACCAATCTCTCTGTTGGAACTGCGACGGTAAAGGTCATCACTGGCAGGACTGTGTTCAGGATCGCCAGATATTTTGTTACGGTTGCGGGGCTAAGAAAGTATATAAGCCAAACTGTACAAAATGTAAATACAATGCGGTTTATGGCTCAAAAAACCACCAACCTTCTGTTCCTCCAAAGGAACAGATATAGTACTGCCATCTTTGCCTAGCAATTTATTAAAAAAGAACTTTGAAGATTCTATAAAACCTGATGTACCTAAATTACTTACTAACCCGCTTGTATCTCAAAGACTTTCAAACTCTGTCGATGATAATTCTGTAGTTGAACATGTTTTATTTCCCCGTCTCCCTTACCATAAAAGATTGGAAAGGTATATTCAAAAACGCAACGAAATTTTCAACGTTGATTATGTAGACTTCCAATTCAATCATAAACCAAAACGATCAACTTTGCGCTTTCGTAACTATTTTAAACTAAAAAAACTGTCCCGGAAATTTCTTATATCAGCTATAATTGCAAACCCCAAAGACAAGCGTTTTTATGCTAAAATATCATTTCTTAACTTTACGGAATATGGACTAATCGACACCGGGGCAAATATAAGTTGTCTTGGTTCCGATTTGGCCCTGTCCAAATTTCCAAATTATACCAAATGCAAGTCATTCGTTCAGACCGCAGATGGTAATTCCCAAATGGTAATAGGGTGGATCGACGTGCAGGTGCACTTTAAAAGTCAATCTCACAATATAAAATTTTTCCTAATACCATCTATATCGCAGAGACTTATACTGGGGGTAGATTTTTGTAAAACATTTCATTTATTTGACAATATTATGGGCTGTGTGGATCTAATCAGTGTTGATAACTCATCGGATTTATCTCCAGGTATTACCGAAACACCTGTATATACCAGGAATGAGGACAATAACTCGGCTTTTGAAACCCAGTTCCCTCTAGACAACCAACAAAGATGTCAACTTGCTACTGTAATTTCGTTATTCCCGAGTTGTGAGAAGCATGGACTCGGCCGCACTAGCTTAATAAAACACCACATTGAGGTGGGGGATGCTTCACCTATTAAGCAACGGCATTACCCCGTTTCACCTGCCATTGAGAAGCTTATGTTCAAAGAAGTTGATCGGATGCTTTCTCTTGGGGTCATAGAGCCGTCAAATTCGCCGTGGAGTTCCCCAATAAGACTAGTAGTAAAACCCCATAAAATAAGGCTATGTCTTGACGCCCGGAAATTAAACGGAGTGACAAAAAAGGACGCATATCCTCTTCCTTCGATAGAAGGGATATTTTCAAGACTGCCCAAGGCGAACATTATTACGAAGCTGGATCTCAAGGATGCCTTTTGGCAAATTGCCCTTGATGAACCCTCTAAGGCCTTAACGGCGTTTACGGTTCCAGGAAGGCCCCTTTATCAGTTCGCCGTGATGCCCTTCGGTTTATGCAACGCGCCGCAGACTATGTGTCGGTTGATGGACCAAATTATTCCTCCCGATCTGCGACACTGTGTGTTTGGGTATCTAGACGATCTGATAACGGTGACGGCTGACTTTGAAACTCACTTAGAAGTGTTAATTCGAATTGCTTCACAATTCCGGAAGGCAAATTTGACCATCAACATAAACAAGAGTAAGTTTTGTGTCACTAGAGTGAACTACCTTGGTTATGTAATAGGAAATGGTGGAATACAAACTGATACAGACAAAGTCAGCGCTATCAATAATTGGCCAGTACCAAAGAACCTGAAACAGGTTCGCGGTTTCTTAGGTTTAGCGGGGTGGTATCGCCGATTTATTGAACATTTTGCGACAGTTGTCTTCCCCATTACTGAGGTATTATCCACAAAAAAGAAATTTCATTGGACTGCAGCAGCGCAGGCGGCGTTTGATAAAGTCAAACAGCTTCTTACTACTGCTCCCGTCCTTACAAATCCCGACTTTAATAAAAAGTTCTTTCTCCATTGTGATGCCAGTGACTATGGCATAGGAGCTGTATTGGTGCAACTGGATGATGAGAACCATGAAAAACCGGTAGCATTCATGAGCCGGAAACTCAACTCCGCTCAACGAAATTATTCCGTTACCGAGCGTGAATGTTTAGCGGCTCTCGAAGGAATTAAACGTTTTCGCTGTTACTTGGAAATGCAGGAATTTGAAGTCATCACCGATCATAGTAGTTTGGTATGGCTTATGCGTCAACCTAACCTTTCTGGCAGACTTGCTCGATGGGCTTTACAGTTACAAGGCTATAAATTTACTGTAAGCCACCGAAAAGGTAAGGATAACGTCGTTCCTGACGCCCTATCCAGAATTCCAGAGTCGGAAGTTGCATCCCTAGAACTTATCCCGCCTGAAATTGACCTGGATTCCCCTCACTTTCAGGATAACGACTACAAAGAATTGAAGGAAAAAATTAATAGCGATAAAAGCAAATTCCCCGATATAAAAATAGTTGATGGTTTCGTATATGTTCGAACCGATCATTATTCAGGTGACGAATTGCAAGAGAATCAAGCTTGGAAACTTTGGATACCATTCCATCTTCGACAACAAGTCCTTTACCGCGCCCACGATTCCCCAATCTCCGCTCATGGAGGTATTTGTAAGACCTTGGAGCTTATAAGGAGAAATTTTTATTGGCCTGGTTTAGTCCGCGATGTGAGGAAATATATTCAAAAATGTGACGTCTGTAAGTCAAGCAAAGCACCTAATTTCATTATGAAGCCACCTATGGGTAACCAATACGTTTCCATCCGTCCATTCCAACGTCTTTATATAGACCTTCTCGGGCCCTACCCCCGCAGTAAAAATGGTCATACAGGGTTGTTAATCGTTCTTGACCATCTTACGAAGTTTCACTGGGTTTGCCCCCTTAGGAAGTTCACGGCCATCTCCATCCAAAAATTTTTAGAAAGTCAAATATTTCACGTTTTTGGAGTGCCGGAGGTAGTGGTCAGTGACAATGGTAGTCAATTTAAGGCAAATGACTTCAACGCCTTTTTGACAAAGTATGGGATCACGCATACATATACTGCCCTCTACTCCCCACAGGCCAACGCCTCCGAAAGAGTGAATAGGTCACTTATAGCCGGAATCCGAGCTTATCTAAAAAAAGACCATAAGATGTGGGACGAAAATCTCAGCAGCATATCGTGTGCTCTTAGAAATTCGTACCATCAGACTTTGAATGTTTCCCCATACAGATCGCTTTTTGGGTTTAACATGATAACCCACGGTTCTTCGTATAACCTCTTGCGAAAACTACACATATTAGACGAGCCGATTGCCACTGTGTCAAGAGAAGACCAATTACAAATGTTACGAAATGACATTCGAAAGCATATTAAAGATGCCTATGAAACAAATAAAAGAAATTACAATCTGCGCACCAGAGCGCCTATCTTTAACGTCGGAGATGAAGTTTTTCGTCGAAATTTTGCTCAAAGCAACATGGAAAAACATTTTAATGCCAAATTGGCACCCATGTTTCTAAAAGCTAAAATTTCGCAAAAGCTTGGAAATCATTATTATGTTTTGGTAGATACAGAAGGAAAACTCATCGGAACTTTCCACGCAAAGGATATTCGAAAGTAAGTCCTCTTTCTAACTAATTATTTTGCTCAAGGAGCAATAATTATTTAGTTTTGTAATGGACTTTTTATCCCCCAAGACTCAATTCAAATACTTATCTTCTTGCCACAAAAATAACGTTCACTAAACTTTATTATCGCATGCGATTTTCCTTGTGTATATTATTAAATATAAACAGTTAACATATGATTTGGTTGGGCTATCAATTTCAATATATTGTTGTATGGACAGAGCATATGTCACCTAAATTGGGAATGTCAGAGGAACTTCCTTTTCTGTTTTAATCGGCCAACAAGAACGGACATGCCTAAAAAACATCAACCCGATTTAATCAGCGAAATCTAAAATACACAAACTTTAACGTGTGAAAAGTATAAATTTTGCCAAAATAGGCATACGACAATTACCATATTGGTTGGTTACAGGAGGAGATTACGTGCATCCATCTTCTTGGTTGAATCTGCATTATACTGTCCAACACACCCACTAAATTTATACATTGAATTCACGTTGAAAAGATAAGAAAGTTGTCGTTTGAATTCTGGTTGCTACAAATTGATTAACATCAATAGGCGTCAAATTGTTCCGGCTACTCATCCTTTCTTTATTGGACATTTTGCACGCTTCGGATTACCCTAATGTTGGGGCGAGTCTGCAGATCATAGAAGGCAGAATCTGTAAACCAGTAGGCAGACAATTCCAAAACAACTGAAACAGAGAGTGACAAAATTCCAATCAAAAGGCTACAAAACTACATGTTAGGCCATAACAAACACCTTCAGCATAAGAAAGGAAAACAAAACGAACATCTCCAATTATTTCTACAGAATCAGACTTCGATCCACGTGTGCTAAGAGTCAAGAGCAAGGTTCATCATTTTGAGACTGTACACCGAGTGCAGAACACCGTAACGATCGCTAACTTTAAGAATTTTCCAAAAGATTTGATGTTTTAGAAAAGATTTTTTTTTTTCGGTGAACCAAAAGTGTACAATCATACAAGTGGACAAATTGTGCTTCGAACGAATTATTTGTTTCAAATTATCTCCAGATAATTCAGTTGATCATTTAAGAAAAAAAAAAAAAAATTTGTACGTATATGAGGAATGGACAAATTTGCATGAGTGTATACCCTATTTGCCTTTAAACTTAGCCTAATGTGATATAGCTCAAAAGAAGAAAAAAAGGACAAGCGAGCTACATAACTTTAATTTTGTTCCAGCAATATCCACGGAAGCTGATATTGGAAAGGCCTCTCCATCATCACCATCCAGTGTGGGTAAGTTTTTGTGACCTTTATAATTCTTTTATTGATACTGTCGTGGACACGTATTAGAAGGGGGTAAGGGAGCTGTAACATCATTCTTCTTCTTTACAACCTCTCACGTGTTCGAACGCATTATTCCTTTTGAATGAATTTTTTTTGAGCTCTGTCACTGTTTCATGAATGAAAGAAAAAAATATGCCTTTCTCTTCCCTTTTGTCTTAATTCAAAGTCAAAGCATTATGTAATGTAAATTTGTATTGTAAAGTATTCTTCATTCATACTTTGCACATTTCAGTGATCTTTTTTTTTCCTTATATTTGTACGTTCATGCAACTCTCTTGAGTGATAGTAGTACTCTAATGAGTGACATTAGTTTTGTTTTTACTGTCGACGAATGGAATTTTTTGAATTCGTCGTTTGTTTTGATTATTACTTCATTCATAATTATTGTGTTTGCCTACACACCATATGTAATCATTCTTAGAGTACTGTTATCGTATATTATCTTTTCTCGTATTTCTTTACCCTACAATAGGCTATTTTGAATATATTACATACTTTTTAAGAAAAATTCATTATTAATTTTAATCCATTACTCCTATACTAGTATAATGAAATCTTGTATTAAGCAAAATGAAATGAATTAATAAAAAATGTCGTTAGAACATAATATGTCGTGCTAAAGAGTTATTCATAGAGTTCTCAATTATGACGACAGGAACTATGGATTGAGCTAATAATTTCCAGCTTAAATAAGGGGTCCATCAAATATAACCGCCGAATGGACTATGGAATGGGAGGGTACAGAGGCGAGGCACTCTTCTTCATCTTGAGTAGCCCTAATATTCTTGACAAATTGCGACCAATATAACCATCGTTATCATTCCTGGTTTTCTTTGTTTTTGTATTTTGATAATGATTAAAATTTATTTTTAAACATTCTATGTAAATTGTTTTATAATGTAGTTTCAAATTAAAGGGAGTTAAATTATTATTGTAGTGGTGATCAGAATATAGGAAGGTAAGGATTCGAACCCCCCCAGCCGACTGCTTTGCTAGTGAACCAGAACTCCCACTATCCTAACCAATCCTATTGACATTTGTCTTTTTGAAATAAAAAACATAACGATTTCAGTAGAAATAGTATGACTTTAATTTGTTCATTACATAATGTGGACTGTATCGTAATTTAAATAAACAGACATACAGACGGAGTCTATGACGAACATTTAGGGATGTTACAAACGGAATGAAAAAGTTAATATACCCTCCTTTCCAAGGTGGGGGATATAATAAGCATTAAAGACTAAAATTACGGGCCGGCAACGCGGACCGGGCCAGCTAGTATATATATATATATATATATAATTCCAGGCAGCATTCTGAATTCTAGTACCGTAGTAGTATATTGAATTGTGGTGGCGAAACTGAATAGATGATGTCGAATTAATTTAACGTGGTCACACCAAAATGAAGAAAAAAATTAATATTTTAAAATCGCAAAAAATAACGAAAAAATTTAAAATCGATAAACTTTTAAAATGTGCTTTAGGTACCAGATGTAGTCGACCGATATATTCCATTTTCATACTTCATCTAATACAGATAAAAATATTGGCTTGGGCAGAATTACAAGAAAATCGAAATTTATTTATACAATTTTATGCAAAATCATTAATTCCATATTCAACTCAGGATTCTGAGAGAATTATTTATATATTGTTTCGCAAGTTATGACAAATAGAGGTTTTTTAAAAATATGACCCTTTGTGAGTGAGCTACCAGAAGGGGTTCCCTGATATATATAATCTTCACAAGAGATCTTGTGTTAACGAAAATGTTTGTATGTATGCTTTCTTTTCAAAATCTGGAACCCTATGTGAAGGAGGTACCAGAAGAAATAGACAGATATCTACCATCTTTATAACAGATCCAGCCTTCTGTCTGGCTAGTGCGCACGATAACTCTCAAAGGACGTATCTGATTTGATCCAAACTTGGTACATTGTAATGTTATTGTCAAACTTCGATCGAGTTCGATGATGGGCAATATCGGTTCACTCCTTCTAGTACCTCACCCACAAAAGGTCGCTATTTTCAAAAAAATATTTTATGGCAAAGAAATAGAAATGATAATAGGATTTTGCTCCAATTTTGTCGGTCCACTCCATCAGGTATCTCCCCCAGAAGGGGTCAAAATCATGGATAATTTTAATTTTTATAAAATGTGATGTGAGAGTCCGATTGTCTTCATATTACACACATCACAATATTTTTATTAACTCAAGGTCTGGTGTGAAGATGGAATATATCGATCATGAAGCTCTTAAAAAGCGAAATTTCCTCCCCACAAAGGGTCAAAATTTGAAATAACTAATGAGAGCGAAATGAGCATCCGATAACTTTCAAACTCGTCACACCCCAATACTTCTATCAACACAAGATGTGTTGTGAAGATGGACAATATAGGACTACTCTTCCTGGTACCTCCCCTACAACGGGTCAACATTTTAAATAATTGTAACCCTCATAAAACACGAACTTTTCGAAATATTATGAAATATCTAATTTAAAGTGAATCAAGTAGTCGATATAAAATCCAAATCTGATACATTTTAATATTTTTATCAGACCTATGTGAGATACAAAATGAAAATATTGGCCCACTCCTTCTGCAATACCGACTGATTTCATTTACCTTTTTTTGGTTTTAGTGAAAATTCGTGAAAAGGTGGGTTTTTGTGGTATGATATGTATTTATACCCTACACACATAGTTTTCCTTATCCATTGTTATACCCTACAATACTATGTGTTGGGGGTATTACAAGTTTGATTGGCCCAAAAATTATGTATCACCTTGAAATATTGGTCCCCGACATAAGAAACTATATATGGATCTTTATATCTCGCCGAGCTGAGTCGATCTCGCTATGTAAGTCCGTCCGTCCGTCTGTCCATGTTAATTTGTAATCACGGTACAGGTCGCAAATATGGCCCGATCCTCACGAAATTGAAAATTAATTTGGGGATAGGGTCAGAATTGAGATGATTGCAATGGACCAAAAACAGAAAAAACTCCTTATTTTGCAGCTGTTCTACATGAAGTCAGAGTTTAGGGCTGGACAGAAGTTTACCAAGATGGATGGTCATCGGACAATATTTAGCGGGTAAAATAAACCATAACTTTTATGTAAAAAAATACGAAAATTTTCACTAAACCGCCAATATTTTTAATCCCTGCCAAATCACAAATGCATTAATAGGTCACCTCTGACCATTACAGTGATGCTGATAGCCAAGATATGGGATATTTAGCAAAATAGATACAATATGTATGTAAAAGAAATAGATCTTAGTTATTCGGCTTATAAGTCAAGAACCACTGGACTGATCTTCACAATTCTCAGCAATTCGGGATGGTCTCTTGCCAGAAAAGGATAAAATCGCGTAAAAATATGCCAATAAAAAAAGTGAATATTTTTTGTTACATTTTTTAAATTTTTGTCATACTTTTTATCGCATGCGAATATTTTAATTTGACTTACAATTTTGAATTGTATATTTTGTTTAGTTTTTTCTTACACCCCACAACACTATGTGTTGAGGGTATTATGTACAGGTCGCAATTATCGTCCGATATACATGAAATTTTGCAATGGGTAAGATTAGGCTCAGAATTCAAGCCTTTAAATGGACTAAAAAATTGTTCTGACTTTTCAATCGCTCTACAGATCACAATTGAAAACCAATCCACATGGAAGTTTGCTGTAAAATGGACCACAACTTTCGTCTTATTGTTAGACTACGTTTTCGATTAAAACTTGGATAGATAACGGAAGACGTTGGGAAAGTTTTTTAATGTACATATGTCTATACAATTCCCAATGGTATAGGAATCCCTTGAAATGATGAAATGTCCTGAAACTATTTACGTGCTGGGGTTTTTAGTTATAATCTTCAAAGTGGATTTTGTATTAGACCACAAAACAAATACGGAACATATGTAATTTGTCAATTCTCTTGCCAATTGCCGCAATGGCCATTCTTATGCAAAGTACATGCATGTATATGAGCGTGTGTGGTCCAACAAATATGTAAACAAATGATAAATATACGCATACATACGTATGTATGTCAGTGAAATAGACAGAAAGGATTTCTTAAACCGTGACCAAGATTGTTGAGAAAAACATGTTGAGTCCCAACAAAGAGGATTCCTTAAGCCGTAAGCAAAACATTAACTGTTCAGTCATGTCGATGTTATATTGTTGCGTCTGTTGTGTAAACAGTGGTGGTCAACATACCGAAAACATCATCATACATATGTTTCAATACCGAGAGAATTGTGCTAAACCTGGAAATCTGTTCAATGCCAAATTACATTGACAAATTTGCCTACGGTTGATTTGGTTGGATGTTCAATAGGGCACTGCGACTCCCTGGGGTCTTTGACACATTTCTTGTTTACGTTCACCCTCGTGCATCGTTTTGAAATCTCAAGAACGTCAACATTGATCTAAATCGAAGTTGATTGTATTTGTAAATGTATGTCAAAATAAACAAAACTAATTTATTTGGATAAACAAATGAAAGCATAAACAAATACATAAGGACCAACTCACCACATGCATACATTGACGGACTGCAACATCATATCGGTGTGGAGTACTTACAATGTTCTTAAGAGATGTTAGGGACAACATGGCTTCCTTTTACTTATTAATTTGGTTAGGAAATTAAATGATAGAGAGATTTTTATGTTGCATATCGATTTGTCGATTCGTTTGGTGTCCCTCTCAAGTATTCAAATAAATTTCTTTTTTTAGAGTATTTATAGACACATATTTAATGTTAATTTGAGATTTGTAACATTTCTCCAAATTAGTATTAAATGTGTTCTTTCAAATATTAAAAAATTATTGGCTAAATATTGATATACTATATTACTCACTCTAGTCCAACTGTACAAATCCCGGATTATGATTTTGCATGCACTTATGAGGAGGAAAATTGTCGATTTTCTCTTCTGAAACCAATTACTGTTTTCCGTTTTTCCAATTATTGAGCTAAGGTCTTTAAAGTGGATGAAATCGGTGGAGACCAAATCCAAATCTTAGGCCTGTTTCGACAATTTGACTGATAACTCGGTAAAGTCACGCTGAGTTCCAAACGTCTGGAATAACACTAATAAATTGTAAACTCAAGGGAAAAATACAAACTAAGAGAGGAGAGGTTACTATAAACCTGAAAATGTTATTTCTAACTATATTGCTCTTATTTTTGAAAGACCATATCAACTTCAATAGAAAGACATACCGGGGTATTATCCAAACATTTATGCACTCCGTCGTGTTGTTAGGTATTCAAAACAATTTCACATGAAAGATGTGGGGTCCATTTTTCGGCTAAATGTAATCCAATAGTCAAAATGCTAAGTTTCTTATCTGTCCTTAGCTCTCCTCTCATGCGAAATTCCACGTCGATTGGTCTCCAATTATGACCTGTAGAGCGACTACAAAATCAGGAAAATTGTAATTTTCTTGGTCCATCTACATCTACAAAAACAATAGGCTTTAATTCTGACCCTAACCCTACTTCCATGCAAAATTTCGTGAGGATCGGAGGATAATTGTGGCCTGCATAAAATAACCTCAAAAAATAGTGTTGCGGGGAGTAGAAAAACTTTAGAAAATGTACAATTCAAAATTGTAACATAAATTGAAAAAATCGAACGCGATAAAAAACCGCACGCGACGCATATTGAAAAAAAAAAAAATATTTTACAAAAATATACACTTTTTATTGTCACATTTTTACGCGATTTTTATAGATTTTTTCCTTTTTTGGCAAGAGATCATTTCGAGTTGATGGAAATTGTGAAAATCAGTCCAGACTTGAGTTATTAGCAGAATAACTAAGATATATTTCTTTTATATATATATATTGTTCCTATGTTGCTATATTTACGATGTCTTGGTTACTGTAATGGGCGGAAATGACCTTCTAATGTAATAATACATAGCGAGATCGACTCAGCTCGACGAGGTATAGATCCATATATAGTTTCTTAAGTCGGGGACCAATATTTCGATGTTTTACATAATTTTTGCCTCAATCATCCTTATAATACCCTCAACACATAGTATTGTAGGGATTAACAATGGATAAGGAAAACGATGTAAAGATAAACAACTAAAGAAAGACAAGAGTCGGACTTTATAATACCCAACACCACTATGAATATTTAGTAAGGTCACTTTTATCATATGAGCGTTCATATTTTAAGTTTATGTATTAATTGCGTAGGTTAAAACTAATATATACAGGGTTGTCCATATTCGACGGATCCATCTGGCAACGCCATAACTTTTGACAGAGATGTCACATCGCTTAATGACATACCGCGTTTGAAGCGTCAGTCCAAGCAGATTTTTACCATGAACCAATACACGCCACGCGAGCGCTCTGAAATAGTTGAAATTTACATTCAACAGAAGAAGTCAATTGTGAAAACTCAACGTGCTTTTAAAACATTCTAAGAACACCATTAAGCGTTTATACGAAAAATTTTCCGAATCCGAAGAGGCCATACAAAAGTCGACCAAGGCGATCGGCCGAGAATATCGCTGCCGTACGAGCCAGTGTTGAGAGGTCCCCAAGAACATCCCAAAAACGCCGTTCTCAGCAGTTGGGCATGGCTCGGTCCACTTTACAACGGATTATTCGCATTGATTTGCATTTGTTCCCGTACAAAATTCAATTGACGCAAAGAATGTTGCCTGCGGACAAGCCTCGTCGATTGGAATGGGCCAAAAAAAAAAAAAAAAACATGGGTCCATCGAATATGGGCAACCCTGTAAAAGCTATATCTTAACCGATTTCCACTAAACTTGTATGAGGTAACTTTATGTTGTATGTGACCTCTCGAACCAAATATCGGTGCTATGGAGTTCATGTTATGACTTTCAGAATACTTATATCTTAATATCTGAACTGATCTTGGCAAAGGAGGTATTTCTGAGCTGTATCTGATATCCGGTACCAAACATCATTCTTGTGGAGCTCATATTATGAATGTGAAATTTAAACACTAAATCGGATGAAACATATGTGTGGAAGCTGTAGCTATATCTGACCCAATTTTCACTAAATTAGAAGTTCTTGGTTCGAGACTGAATTTGATAGGATGTGCCGAAAATAATCCTACTTGGACGAATGCTACACATATATCGCACAATAAAATTGAAATCGTACGAATATATACGAGATATATTTAAATTCGGAATGTATTCGAACTATTGTATAACACAAAATTCTACTTCACTCCCGAACACATTGCTGAAGTTAATAAATATTTCACGTTTTCGCAAGAAGAAGGAACATTTTGTTGGGTTTTTGGAACAGTGAAAATTTTTTTTAATAAAAGGATCGAATACAAGTAATTGCCAGTGTTTTAGAATAAAAAAGTTTTTAAAACAGTATTTTATATACTTTAAAAATTAATTTAAAATATGTCCATATTTTTTCCATGTACGAGTTTTAAAAAATGATATCGAGAAGGCCCTCAATTATATATTTTTTGTATTTTAGTATGTAATGTCAAAAAATTCGTGGTTTTTTTGCCGTTTTTATACCCTCCACCATACCCTGGAGGGTATATTCATTTTGTCATTCCGTTTGTAACTCATCGAAATAATGATCTTAGACCCAACAAAATATATATATTCTTGATCAGCGTAAAATTGTAAGACGATTTAGCCATGTCCGTCTGTCTGTCTGTAATCACGCTATCTTTCGAACGAATTGAGATAGAAGGCTAAAATTGTTTATTTTTCCAGTAGGCAGGTTAAGTTGGTAAATGGGCCATGTAGGTACACGTTTTCATATAGCCCCCATAAAAAGGTACCTCCCTATATTCGGTATTTTTATGATTTTAGTGACATTATTAACTGGAATTGTTTCAAATTTTGTATTTGAAGTTCGTAATGGATAGTACAGCCTAAGACAGAAAATTGTCTGTGCAGGTCCACGTCTTCGTATAACCCTCATAAAACGGTACCTCTCGATATTCCGTATTTTTATGATTTTAGCGACATTATTCACCGGAATTGTTTCAAATTTGCATTTGAAGTTCGAAATGGATACTACAGCCTGAGATTAATATAACGGCTATATTCGGTATTTTTAAAATGTTAACAGAATTTTTGGAATTCAGAATTTTTCAAATACACAAAAATTTTTTTCACAAAATACCAAATAATAAGTTTGTAAAAAACTCTGTCTGAAATCCTCGAAATACCTAAAATTCGCAAGTACCGTTAGGTAGGGCCTATATATAAAAGTGGACACATCATTAAAAAATGTTGCAAGGAATCTAAAAATATCTAAAATTTAAAAGTGCCGTTATGTATGGTCCATACGTAATAGTAGACCTATCTTCACAAATTTAGCAAGTAACTCATGATTTGGTTTGAAATTGTGGTCGAAACCGAAAATCAGGAAGTAACTCTATATGGGGGCAAAACCAAAACATGGACCGACATGTCCCATTTTTGGACGAAGTTTTGCACATAAAGCCATAATACACATTAACAAGTAAAAAAGCTATAAGTTCGGCCGTGCCGAACTTTGAATACCCTCCACCATTTGCAACGAATTAAGGAATTTTCAAAAAAATAAAATCCATTAAAAATTTTGTTAAAATCTTAAAAATACAGAATATCGTAAGGTGCCGATATATGGAGGATATACGATATTGTGGACCTATATAAACAATACTATTTCAGAGGGTAAAGTACTTACAAAGAACTCCTTGTAGAATTTCAGACAATTCTATTGAAAATTTTGGCTTAAATCATAAAAATACCGAGTATCGGAGGGTAGGTAAAATTATCAAAATACCGAATATCGGGGGTACCGTTATGTGGGGGCTATACGATATCGTGGACCTATATAGATAATTCTCTTTCAGGGAATAAAGTACTCACAAGGAACTCGATATCTGGGACCAATACAGCCCAGCTTTGAACATGACCTGCCTGCAGACAAAAGATAGATCTGTGCAAAATTTCAGTTTTCTATCTTAATTCGTTTTGACTGTAGCGTGATTACAACAGACGGACGGACGGACATGGCTACATCGTCTTAGAATTTTACGCTGATCAAGTGTATATATACTTTGTTGGGTCAACAATTGTTATTTCGTTGAGTTACAAACGGAATGACGAACTTAATATTCCCTCTATACTGGAGGGTATATACGTTATTTATAAACGTTTATTTGTTTGTAATAAAAATTTAGAAATAAATAAAACGCGTCAAAATATTTATGCTGTTAAGATTTGCGCTAAAGTTGTTTTGATGTATCAGCAGTTGTCTTTCAATGTTTGTGCACTTTTTTGTATTTTTCCACAGTGACTTCTTTATGAAGTAAATGCTGCTGGGAAAATAAACGAACAGACCTATTATTACATTTTTTATTTCCATTTATAACTCATGTTTTACCAAATAATACATTCGATACAAATTTGATTCCATTAAACATTAACAATTAAATATAAAGTAACTATTAGTACTTTTTTGCATGCCTAATGGGAAAACCCCAGTTGTATGTAGAGTAGCTTACATAACAACTGAAGAATATGTTAGTAACTTTTTGGTAAAAATATTCAAAACCGGGTTTGCTACACGATTTTGTTTTTTAAATGGCAATAATGCACATAAAAAACATTCTGCACTGGTATAAATAGTTAGTATTTTTCCTATATTTTTAGTACAAATTTACGTTCTCCTAATATCAATATCACGTATCTTTCGTATCCTATTTATAGATTTTTTCCGACTTTTAGTACGAATTTCCAAAAAGAAAAAAGTGTTTCCTTAACCTATAAACCCTGAGTAATCCGTAACAATTAGTTTATCTAATACTAATATGTAGTACCTTTTTGAATTTCTCAGAACTTTGATGCCAATTATTTTCTTCTTTATAGACAAACTACAAACTATTAGTAAAATGAGTGCAATATTCCGTTCCTTTGGTACTGTACGACCCATCCTTGTCCGATTTTTTGTAAAGCCCGTTGTATTGAAATAGTTCTCGAACAGACATAGGTCTTATATGGAAACTGTATGAACCATTGGCGAACATTCTGTGAGACGTGAAGAAGATTTCTCACATCCTTGAACCATGATCATTTACAACATATAACGCTGTCATCGTGATTTTACTAGAATTCAAATTAACATTTGTTTACAATCTGAATCAATATTATGCTTTCTCTTCATAAGGTAGGTTAGCATACAACTGTTTCCACACATCGCTCTCGCAGTCACAGTGTCACCCTGAATGTAGGATTTGTCTTGCTACAAAATGCGATTCATTTGAAACACATATTTTATTCAATGTTTCTTTTCTGTTTATTTAAAATCTTATTTACCAAAAAGAAAAAAAAAGAGTTTCATTTTATTTACTTGCTCTCGAGTGCGAACATATTTACATTCATTTTACTTCGATTTGTTTAGTTCTGATGATGTTTTTCGAAGAATCTTCCACTTACTTTATTTATTGGTAGGTGGTGTCAAAAATTGAAGGTCACCCGTTGTGCTGCAGGCCTGTGTCAGGAGGCTGTGCATGAGTGTGATGACCGTGAGTGGCAAGAGAGGAGATGAAATTTGAAACTCGATTTGAATGACATTGTAATGGAGTGTGCTGTTTTCCATTCCAATGAAACGGCAGCCCACACACAGGCTCTGCGGAAAAGTGAGGACAAGGGAGGAGGGGATGCAGGAGGAGGTATTAGTTAACGACCATGGAGGATGTTTATTTGTTTGTTTGGATAGTTGCAGAGAACTCGTCTTGCATCTGCCTCTCAAATATCCGCTCGTCTACGTTGTTCAAAATTATCGGTAGAATAGAGATGCGGGTCGTTAGGGTTTTGTTTTCTATTCATATCACCGAACAAACGAACATCCATTCATTTCATATATGGCTGCCCGCCCGCCGTTCGATCAATGATGGTGATAACATGATTAGAGAAACTTATTTCTATCAATGTTTGCTATTGATTGCCTTTGTTCCTTTGTAGAGCTGTCTTTTAAACATCTCCCTTCCTATTGGTGTTTGGGCAATGTTTTCAAATGAATACAGCTGGAAATTACAATGAGTGATAATCTGAGGTGAAACAGATGAATGGCAATGGAAAGAATTGAAACTCAATCACTTCATCCTGACTTTCGAAGAAAACACGAATCTTGATAACATCATAAACATTTCTTCGTACAAATTTTGCTACAAAAGATAAAAAGAAGTATTGAGGGACTTATTTCTTAATTATTGCATTATCCCTGCATTAAAACATTAAAAATATGAAAAAAAATATACAGAAACAGAAATATTCGTCCTGGGAAAAAGAGGAAGAAATTATTGTGTATTTGCGGGTTGATTCTGGAAAAATACAAGAAATAATTTGTTCAAAAATGTGTTTGGGGTCGAGATTTTAATTTGTATATGATGGAGAGTAATTACTTCTTCTTGACGAGCCTTCTTTTCTTCTTTATGTCTTAGGTATCACAAATTTAATATCTTTGCCCCTTCCAATGCGCTGGACTATTGGCGCGTTAAAGATAGAATAATGGACAATATGTTTACTTCATTTTCCCCTGTAAGTCTATCGTAATGATTCTATCTTTCGAGCAAATTGAGATACAATGCTAAAAATTTGGAAAATTCTTGTATTGTGTCCTTGAACAGGCCAATTTAGAAGATTGGAATTTTTTGTTCACGTTTTGCTACCGCACCTGTTGTAATGGCAAATTTAAAGATTTGGTTGTGGGGTAACGTAGTGTAAGTTTAACACCGGTTTCATTTAGGTACTAAATAAAAATAATTAAAATATATTTCGAACAATTTTCATTTGTTTTTCATTACATCACATTGTCTACAATAAAGGGGTCACACATGTTTAATATTTTCTATTATTTAGTAATTTGATTTATGTTTATTTGCGTGGTCTTCTTGAAATATAGTAAAACTTGACATTATGTATTGACTGAGCATTTTCCATCTCAAATTGTCTGTAATTCGTCATTTTTGGTGCTTTAAAGGAAATATTTTGAAAGGGTTCAGCACGGCCCACTATAAGTTTGTCATTCCATTTGTAACACCTCGAAATACACATTTTAGACCCCACAAAGTATATATATTCTTGATCAGCAAAAAATTCTACGTCGATGTCCGTCTAGCTTCAAAACGAAAAGAAGCAGGTTGATAAAAATTTACTCAAATGTATATTATGTCTGCAGGACTTTTGGTATTGAAAATGGGCCATGTAGGTCCACCAATACCAATGTATAACCCCCATATAACGGTACCTCCCGATATTCGGTACATTGGTGATTTTAGCGACATTATTCACCGAAATTGTTTCAACTTTGGTATTTGAAGTTCGTAATGGATAGTACAGCCTACGACAGAAAATTGTCTATGCAGGCCCACGTCTTCGTATAACCCCCATATAACGGTACCTCCCGATATTCGGTATTCTGATGATTTTAGTGACATTATTCACCGGAATTGCTTCAAATTTGTTATTTGAAGTTCGTATTTAATACCACAGTCTATGACAGAAAATTGTCTTTGCAGGTCCACGACGTCGTATAGACCCTTATATAACGGCTACATTCCGTATTTTTTAGATTTCAATTATTATAATTATTTATTTATTTTTTTGAAAATTGCCAAATTCGTTTCAAATGTTGGAGGGTATTCAAAGTTCGGCCAGGTCAAACTTACATCTTTTTTACTTGTTTTTAAGAAAACAAGTTTGAAAGGTTCCGACTATTATTATTTGATTTTAAGAAAATGTTGAAATGTGTGAAGTTGCCAGATATAGTGGGCACAAGTATTTTTTACTTCATCTACTACTTATAAAAATATTGGAATTTGCAAAATGTGAGGTAATTGAACATTTATTTGCAATTTTATGCGAATAATGGTAAATCAAAAATATTACTTCTTGTGAGACAGGTAACAATTTACATCAGATAGGTTGAGAGATATAATTATTTATAATTGTGATCTTTCGTGGGGGGAGAGAGTGGACCGATATCTATCATCTTCACAACAGATCTTGTGTTGCTTGAAATATTGGGATGTATGAAACTTAAATAGAATCAGATGCTTTTTATGGAAGTAATAATTATTCAAAAATGTTGGTCTCTTTGTGGGGTAAGTACCAGAAGGAGAGATCCGATGTATTATATCTTCACCCCTAATATTGTGTTGATAGGAATATTGAGACGTCCCTAGTTTGAAAGGAATCGCGTTTTATAAGCTTCATTTAAAGTGTTGAGCCCTTGTGGGGGAGGTACCAAAAGGAGTATTCCGACCTTTCATCTTCATACCAGACCTAGAGTTGTTAGAAATATTGAGATATGCGCGATTTAAACACAATTGAACTCTTATTTCTAATTTTTGTTGGCGTTTAGATTCTTCAAAATAGTAATTGCAAAATGTTAACCCTTCGTGGGGTGGGTCTATATGGGACGCAAATATTAGTTTGAAGAAAATCGGATAGTCCTTTATTGTTCTATGAGGTAGATTCTTTTCGGTTAACATATTGTCCGTCTCCGAACTCAATTTAAATTTGACAATAATATTACGATGTACCAAGTTTGGACAAAATCGGATACTCTCTTCGATTGTTATCCCCAACAGACAGACAAACAAACAAACGGACGGACATCCCTAGATCGGCTCCAAATGTCCTGAAACGGATTTGGTCCAAAGACACCTAGAGTCTAAAAACATTATTTCGTTGAGGCACATTTTGGCCGTATCAAATGATATATACCCTGTGTTTAGTTCAAGAGGCTCCGCCGATGGGTGTAATGCGCCGAATGCGTCGAGCAGTGGGTCGTAGTGTGAAATTTTAAACAGAAGAGTTTTCTTAATATAAAATAAAATATTTATTGCTAGTTGGGTTGGGGGGTAACAATATAACCTTGGGCAATAGCCTTTCTATGCACAACGATATGTGCTTGCAAACAATATTGCCGGTGTTCTCTGTCCGAATGACAGTGATATTTACTGATGTTTAAAGAAGGCGGCAAAACAAGTCACACTAATTACTCGTTAAAATGTCAAAGGCGCTAGCACAAGGTTGCAATAAATCGTAATGTGTACATTGTTCCAAATAATTAAGGAGAAATTGCTGAACCTCTATGGTGTAGGTTCCGAAGGAATGGGTCAATATTGTCCATAGACCTAAATAAATATGATATAAATATTGCGACGTTCTATATTTGGACTATATTAGTTACTTCCTTCACTTTATATGAGATATGTGATAATTTTTAGAAAATAGTACCACATGATCTAATACAGATAAAAATATTAGAATAGGCAAAATTACAAGAAGATCGAAAATTGTATATCCAATTTTATGCGAAATCATTAATTCAAGAATCGCTGACTTGATTCGCAAGTTATGAGAGATAGAAGTATTTAAAATTATGACCCTTTGTGGATGAGGTACCAGAAGGGGTTGCCAGATGTATATGGCAATTCATTTTTTGTCATTTAAATTGTGCAGTGGATACCCCATACAGTCCATATTTTTCCTCATAGCAGTCCCAGTTTGACATTTCGGAGTTTATTTTTTATAGACGTACATCCCAAATCCCAACCCAACCAAATTGCCAACCAATATTCTCTTGGGGGCTGCAAATTCAATAGAATATAAAATTTTCTTTTCTGACACATTGGTTGTGAATTTGGACTTGGGGGTAGCGTAATGTGGGGACCATACTTGTAAGATGGTTCTCTACCTCAGGGTAGCCTAAATACAATTTTTTTAGCCAAATCAATCGATGATTGTGGTCAAGACGAAAGTTGAAAATTTTATGTGAAGAGGTGTTCTATCCCTTCAGAAACAAAGATTCCAAACAAGGGAAAAAAATGAAACAATTGGCCAAGACCGCAAAAATAGCTTAGATCATACGATGGATATATTAGTATGTTTAAAATGTAAAATATACTTGAAATCGGGTTGTACCCGGGGGTTATGACAAATATCATGAATTGCAAAGGCGATTAAATGTATCCTGCATGTTTAGGAAGATTTTCTGGAAGGATGTAAATCGTTTTTTCACTACATGTTCAATTCGCTCTACTATTTTTGGACTCTTTATATTCGGTATTTAACTGATTGAAGAAGTATGTCCACATTGTGAAATGAGCCCCATTAGGCTTCGTCGGTCACTTTTGTTTGCGCATCTTTTGCTAACATACCATTAAGAAATTGTATGAATTTGCAAAAGCCGTCAAGCCGTTCTTGAGTTAAAAGCGTAGTAACTAACATAACTATCTTTTATATGGTTCTTTATTTTGTTCACAAAAAAAAACATTGAATTCTTCTTCCCGATTTTAGAATTTTTGCAATGAGCTAGTCTCTTTTTTCGTGACTTTTTAGCCATTTGAAAAAAGTAATCATCCCTTAACTTCGGTGTGACCGCGTTAAATTATTTCGAAGTCAATCAATGGGCTCATAATTATTCTACTGCAGTAAAGAATGGTCTGGATTCATATTACGGAAAAGCTTTCATGCTAGATACGTATTTATTTTTTATGAATCCATTGTGAAGTACTTTCAGCATATTCCTTATAAAAACGCTTCCATTTCCAGTACATTAGGGAATTACAATCAATTTCAAAATTGTATGTTATTCTTTAATAGAAAAATGAAAAATTGCCCTTTTCGAATATGCACTTAAGGCGATTTCTACAATTTTAAGTAAACAAATTTCATCATGATGTTGTGACGAATATTCCTTTAAAAGGGAAAATGGACATTACCACAAGTTTACTGGGTAGAGTAAACAGATATATTGAAAATCCAGTTTATTTTCTGGGAATACAAAGCAATTGAGAAGACATAAATAGTAAACACTCGAAGGAAACAAAATGCGAAAATGCCCTTTATGACAATGTCCAAATATTTGTGTTCGAGGTAATGCCTTTCAATGGCAAACCAGCAGTGTCATAAAAGCAACTACACTTTTATGAATAGCTGTGAAAAATAACAGGAAAAATCGATTTCCAAGGATTAAAGAAAATCAACCCACACATCACATAAACACATGTCCGACAACAACAGCAACAACTACTGCAATGTCAAGGATAACACAACACATAGTAATTGTACATGGATAACAAAATAGCTATGCGGTCGATACGCCTTTTTGAGATGAAAACGTTTCATGTGAATACTATGGTCAAGAGAATTGTGTATGTGTCCAAACTTGCTGAGTAATATCCATGTACAGATCATTGTGTAAAAAGGCATGATGCTAAAAGTATTTACTATCTTCTATACATGTATGTACACATAATTGAAAAGATGATTGGTTTTATATATTGGAATAATTGCATAAAATATATTGCAAAATAAGATAGGGTAAGTGTGCCTAAGTTCCGCATGTCCCAGTAGTCGGCACTTTTTATTTTTAAGCCCAAATAAATGAAACTTTTATAACTAAATGTATTTTGTTTACTTCAAATATATTGTCAGCTATCTTTGTGTACAATTTCGCTAAGAAAAGATGATTTATTCTATTAAAAATTAAATTTTTGTCTGTGAAGGTCTTCAACAATCCATATTCTTAAGAAAAGTACAATAAAGACGTCGAATCAGTTTAACTAAACAAAAATATTATATTTTAATGAATTAATTTATTATTATTATTAATTATTCTTACAAAAAAATTGGTATGCCGACTGTTGGAAAATGCCATACCGACAATTGGCAAGTGGTGCCGACTACTTGCAAAAAATCATTGTTTTAATAAAACTACAAATTTATGAAATTTAATAAAAAAGTTATTAAAACTTTATTTATTATTGCAAAAACTATACAAAATTTCGAATCTGAATGAAATAACTTTGTAATAATTGAAAAGCTCCACTTAGAATGGTGAGCGATTAAAAACACGAAAATTCTAAAAGTGCCGACTACTGGTACACTTACCCTATATATTCGAGCATTCTTCGCTAGCATTAAAAACACGCCTGAGACATGAACATGAAATAAGTATTTTCACATTTCCCCTATTGTGAATAAAGTTTTCGCATAGAACGTAACGAATTTTTGGATTTGATTTGTTTTATCACCACAACATATCATGGAGCAATCATGGCGGGAGCTGACTATAAATTAATGCAGATTTACTTCATGAGCTATGTACCAGAATAAGAAGACCAGCGTTGTGCTTCGGTAAAGAGACCGTTGATCAACTGCAATTTTTTTTCATGAGCACAATCAATTGTCGTCATATCGTCATCAAATACGAACACTGTTTTCAATAATTATTTCAACATGCTTCCCATCAAAACCAATTGATTTGTGGAGCAAATGCAAAAGACACCATGTGCGATGATATTTTGTATCAGATGCGTATTGTAACATCGAATCCAAATTTTGCAAGTGGGCGAAGAACTAACAATGAGGTGTTGATATTAATTCAGGGCATGTGCTTCATCATGTCGAACAAGACATTATCTAACTTAGACATGTCATCTCCCAATCACCCGATGCACTACGTATTCACCAAGAGCTATTACGCGAAAGGCAATATGATTTGAAAATAATGAAAGTCCAAGATACACTCTTCCAGGAATAGTCCGATGGCCAAATTTCTGCAACAAAGCAAACTGATCTTTATTTATATCCTTTCTGAAATTCTTCCTAAACTTTCAAGATGCAAAGAATAATCTCTTTTTGGTATAACCATCATATGATTAAAGCAATTTTCGGGGTCTTGGCCACTTTTGTTTTTTGCCCTTATTTG
This sequence comes from Musca domestica, assembly GCF_030504385.1. Lineage (NCBI taxonomy): Eukaryota > Metazoa > Arthropoda > Insecta > Diptera > Muscidae > Musca > Musca domestica. The sequence goes on along the minus strand of NW_026712346.1, from coordinate 14,575,807 downwards.
GCATCTTTGTTTCTAAGGGGGTAGAAAACCTCTTCTCATAAAATTTTCAATTTTCGGAGTAGGGTCCATTTGGTTTTTTTTTTTTTTTTGTATTTAGGCTATCTGGGGTAGAGAACGATCTTACAGATAATTGCCCACATTGGCATTTATTTAAGTGTAGTCCCCATATTAGTGTACCCCCAAGTCCAAATGTGTGGTCAGAGAAGAAAATTTTGTATTCTATTGAATTTGTACCTCCAAGAGAATATTAATTGACAACGTAGATTTGGGATGTACGTCTATATAAAATAAACTCCAAAATGTCAAACTAAGACTCATTCAGTCGGCAATTGTGGCAAAAACATGAAAAATACAAATATTAGAAAGTAGGACGGGACCGAACATTTGATTATTCGTCTTTGAATTATACTATGAAAATAAATATGGACTTTATGGGATCTCCAACGCACAATTTAAATGACAAAGAAATTAATTCCATTCTAATGAGTGTAACAGAGTAATTATCTTTCACTAGTTTTAAATAATTCTGCCTCTAATTATGAGGTGGACAAAACTTAATGTCACGCAGCACGTTATTCCAAAATGTTGAGAAATAAAAATTCCAATTACAGCTAACTTGAATAGCAAATGTTGCTAAGCTTTACCATATCAAAAATAAGCTGAAAGCCGAAATACTCATTTCAGACCCAGCAAAGTATATATATTCTTGTTCAGAGTAAAATTTTTAGTCGATTAAACTATGTCCGTCCGTCTGTAGTAATCACGCTTTCCTTCGAACGATTTGAGATAGAAGGCTAAAATTTTGCACACATGTTTATTTTTCCAGTAAGCAGGTTAAGTTCGTAAATGGGCCATGTAGGTCCACGTTTTCATATAGCCCCCATATAAAGGTACCTACCGATGTTCGGTATTTTGATGATTTTAGCGACATTATTGACCGGAATCGTTTCACATCTGGTACTTGAAGTTCGAAAGGGATAGTACAGTCTAAGACAGAAAATTGTCTGTGCAGGTTCACGTCTTCGTATAGCCTCATATAACGGTACCTCCCAATATTGTTTCAAATTACTTATTTAGAGTTCGTAATGGGAACTACAGTCTATGACGGAAAATTGTCTATGCTGGTCCAGGTCAGTATATCAGTACCCTCCTATATACGATATTTTGATGATTTTAGCTACGTTATTCAGCGTTTATTTCAAGTTTCGAATTTGAATATGGTAATGACTTATGACAAGCAATACCTATGTAGGTCCACGTCGTCGTATAACGGCAATGTTCGTTTTTTTTAAATTTTAACAGAATTTTTTAGGAGTTTTATTTTTTGAAAATTTCTAAATTTGTTGCAAATGGTGGAGGGTATTGGTCGAACTTACTGCTTTTTAACTAATTAACACTCAAATTACAGCCTGTGGGTGAAAAATAAGATTAGACTATTCAAAATATATAAAACCGGCGGCAGGTGAACATCTATTAAAACTTTTGCCATGAATATTTATTAGTATCTAGAAGTTAATATGGAGTAATTACTTATAATAAAAATTGTTCCGCTTACATAAGTCAGATCTGTGATTTATTATGCATTAAACAGTACGGACCGACAACGCGGACCAGACCAGTTAGTTTAAGATAATAAAATCTTTGAGTAATTGTGTATAATTTTCGCAATGACATTTGTTGAGATTTCACAGGGAGTAAATGCCTTTTGTTTTTTGATTTTTTAATGGGTTAGCCAGTACAAGGACATGGTCCATATATATCCATGGTTTCTTTATAACGGTACCACCCGATTTTCGTTAATTTAATGTTTGTAGCTATATTCCATCACGTCATTTTTTTTTGCAAATTGTCTATTTGGGTACACGTTTCGATATTGTGCCCCTATAACGGTACCAATAGTATTATATTGTAATTTAAAATATTAAAATATTCGAATCGCATTTTAAAATTACGCTTATAAAATAGTATTTACTTTGCAAAGTCTTAAATGAATGTTTCTACGAGTCACAAACACAATCAAATCAGATGATTATTGTTGAGTCTATAAAAATGAAGTCGATTAACCTCATAATTGTACTTTATTCTTATCACAATTAAAGCAAATTATAATAGTTTACATGACTTGAATTTTTCATCATCCCAATTTAAAGTAAAGTTTTAGATTTTAGTATAATTTGTAAGACTTTGCAAAAAACCCCATGGTCTTAGCCACAAATCGAAGATGAAATATCGAGTTTTTCAAACTAAATGAAATACGTGCCAACCGGCGGAGCTAAAAATAATGTTTCTTATTTGTTTTACTAGAATTCAGTTTGTTTCCCTTGAATTACCAAATGGTTTTATTGCTTTGTCCCAATGCCATGAAATGAATAAGAGTTAAGGTTTCAAACAATGCTCCTTTTTATTAATCCTCTCATGATATTCGAATCTTATGGACAGGAAATCTCGGCAGGTAGCCAGACGTCCGTTGCGGTGTCCGTTCCTCATTTTTCTCAGAACTAAGAATTGGGCAGAAAATTGGAGGCGTGTATTGGAAAAACCAAGACAATTCTCAAAATAATAGGCACAAATTAAATTGTTACGGTCAGCCATAGATTCATAAATAGAGCTGTCACAGCAGACTGCCTAATTTTTCCCAAACAAGCTACAATAATAATGGCCCGAAAACAATGACTCTTTGGAAATTTATGTGCTAACCAAAATAAGACTAGCCACGACCACACACCGAACACGTCCAATGTCAGGTTAAGATTAAACAAAGAAAAAAAGATACCGGATGAACACAAACAAACACAATAGGGAATTAAAACGAATCGATAATCAATTCCAAATATTTACATTGAATCCCTACATTTTGCAACCAAAATCCGAAGACGCTGGGCAGTGTGTGGCTATTGCCATGGCGAGGACATCAACACAAAACATTTTTGTGATTGCCTTGTAAACAGGCACACTTAGGTTTGACTCTTCTTGGAAAAAAGTCTAACTGTGACCTCCATCTATTTCAACTGAGGGTAGTTCGAATTTCTATTGTGTATATTTCTTCCTGTATGGGTATGGATATGGGAATGTGTCTTTGTCATCTGTTTTTTATTATGCCTTATTGATATTTATGGGCTCAAGCAAAAATAGAAAAAAAAAAAGAATTTCAAAGTTTTTAACAACCTAATGGTCACAAGAAAGATATTAACACAAATTCAATAGTACTGACTTACCAGTGCACTGAGGAAAACTCCAGGAAAATATTTGCAGTAAAAAACCACTAAAGAAAGTCTTAAAGTCGGGCGGGGCCGAAATGGTAGCACGTGCTCAATTCGATGTTGCTGAGTCCTGTTGGAATGTCCAAGGTCTGCGGCCAAGGTATGCGTGCCTAAGGCTTTAATATACTCTTTATCGGCTGTTATGGCGGCTCACACCATCACCATGGCCGGCGCTTGAGATCTAGTGGCCAACCGAAGGTGCACATTTTCAGCTGACCCCTTTGACAAGTAAACAGGATCATTTTGTTTGTTTACAAACAGCTGGACAACGAATGTTTTCTCATCGGAGAAAACCAAATTCGACAGTTCACCACTTTCGGCCAAGCGAAGCAACTATCTAGCTTTTTTGAGTCTATTTTCTTTCTGTTGCGGTGTAAGTTTTTGCCCTTTTTGGAATTTCAATGGTTTACCCCGAACACCTTTTTCAATATTTGCCGAATGGAATACTGCGATATGTTCAGTTCACAAGCCATTCTTCGGCCACTGCGACGCGCTTTTCGAACAAGTCACTTCTTTACTTTTCGAACCATTTCTGCTGACGTTGATGTTTGCCGGGCTACGCTACCAGTCTCACGGTAACGACCGATGGTACGAGACACAAAAGACTTATTCACATTTAAATGCTGAAGTGCTCTAGTGATAGCAACTTGTGGTTTTCCAGACAAACATATATAGTATGCTTATAAACAATATAATGAGCTGTCACTGGAATAATTTTTACAGCTGTCGGACGAGTGGCTTAGAAATGACAGCAGTCTGAAGTTGGTTGCAGTTTTTCTACATGCCGTCAAAATCCCGAATATGACGAGATTCATATTTATGGGGGCTATAGACATACGTGGAACTATATAACAACTTTTTTACCAGTGGAAGTAGTGCCCATTACCCAAAAACCAAGTTGTAAACAATTCTCCTGGAAATGTGAATAGAGTCATCAAATTACGAATATCAGAATGTACCGTTATATGGTTTTGCATGAAAACATGAACCCATATGGAAACTTTTCTGTCAAATAAAGTAGCACTACTAAAATCCGTCAGAAAATGTATCTAAAATCAGTAATAAACAGAATATCAGGAGGTACCCTTATATATGAGCTATAGGAAAACATGGAGTTGTACTGGCCACTTTACACTTGAGAAGCATTTATCAAGTTTCTTAAAATTCCGTTAGAAAATGTAACCACTTAAAATGTAACAAATATCAAAATGGGTGTTTTAGGGCAGAATTCCCGTTTTCGATACCGAAAAAATTTTGATCAAAATTAATTTGGTTAATTTACCTAAAAATTAAGGTACGAATGACAAAACAACGAATGTTATAGTTAGACCCCAGCTGTTTCCCATTCGCCAATCTGAAAATTTCAAAAATAAATTTCGACCGAAATTTCTTTAGTATGTGGGCCTAGGTCCTTAAGTTTTCCTTTGCCTTAAAAAGAGATAGCAGCAATTTTCCCTAGTTCAGTTTTTCAGGTCTATTCTCCGTTTTTATTTTTTTGTGTGTACATTTATTTGACCATGAACGTACATTTATACGTACCTATATTGGTATATATTTTATGGTGCGTAACAGATAATAAAACATTTTTATAAGATCGTAAATATGTCAAATGTATTTGTGGTGCAACTTCCTGATGTTGTTTTTGTAAGCAAATATTAAAAACACTGTTTTCTTTTTTTGTATTGTTCTTAGAAAGATACATCAGTGTATTCTATGATTAGAAACAAAGCAATGAAAAAAAAAAAATAAATTTTCCTATAATGAATACCACCTGGATAACGCCCCAATCGTGTTCACAAACATTTTGGTTTATTGATTGTTCGAGTTGGTGGGTGTGAGCAAAGTATTCTAAATTGAAAAAGTTACGACCAGTACACATCACACGGACAGAATAGTTTTTTTTTTAATAAAAAAAATAACATTTTCACAGATACACCCAGCACATCTCTTCATAGGGAACATTCTGCCATTGGTGCCGCACGAATACTTATCGAATTCTCTTGTCATCTATTTAAGAAAAATATCTATTATTGCATTTTCGCTAGTGCAGGGTCAATTTTGTAGGCATTACATTGAAATTAGAACTTTGTTAATTTTTAATTATTGGAATGGCCTTGCTTTATGGAAAAAATGAAACCCTGAAACGAGAACATGTGGTAACAATTATTTATAAGGAGAAGGACAATATGTAAAATACAATACGAAGTTAGTTGAATAAATATGACCGATGCCATCAAATATTTCATGTTTTAGAGTAACTTTTCATACCCTCCACCATACATAGTACTCGTATGGAGGGAATATTAAGTTCTTTATTCCATTAGTAACCTATCGAAATAATTTTAGACCTAATGAAGAATATTTTCGTGACAAGCGTAAAAGTCTAAGACGAACTAGCCCTGTCTGTCTGTTGTAATCACGCTAGAATCAACAGCACTTAAGATAGGAAGTTACAATTTTGCACAGGTCCACAATATCGTATAAAATAATTTTAGCGGGATTTTTATTTTACCGGAATTTCAAATTTCGCATTTAAAGTTCGTAATGGGTACTACAGTAAAGATGCACAAAATGTAACATGCACTTGTGTTTGTGAGAGAAACTAAAAATCACGTAAAAAATATCTCCATTCGTTTTGTAACAGGAAACGTACTTTAGGTTAGCAAATTTATTAAAAGCAAGTAAAAAAGCAATAAGTTCGGTCGGCCAAAACTTTGAATACCCTCCAATTTGGTGCGAATTTGGAAATTTTCCAAAAAATAACTTTCGCTAAAATGCTGTTAAAATTCTAAATATACCGAATATAGCCGTTACATTGGGGTCTATACGAAGAAGTGGACCTGCATAGTCAACTTTTGTCATAAGCCATTACAATATTCAAATACGAAAATTAACAAGTTAAAAAGCAGTAAGTTCGGCCGGGCCGAACTTTTAATACCCTCCACCATTTGCAACGAATTTGGGAATTTTTAAAAAATAAAATCCTTAAAAAATTCTTTTAAAATTTTAAAAATACCGAATATAGCCGTTATATTGGGGTCTATACGACGTGGACATACATAGGCATTGTTTGCCATAAGCCATTACCATATTCAAATTCGAAACTTGAAATAAACAGTGAATAATGTAGCTAAAATCATCAAAATATCGTATATAAGGAGGTGCCGTTATATCGGAGCTGTGCGAAGACCTGGACCAGCATAGACAATTTTTTGTAACAGGCTGTAGCATCCATTACGAACTTCTAATACCACATCTCAAACAATTTCGGTGGGTATTGTACCTAAAATCGTCAAAATACCGAATATAGGGAGGTACTGATATATGGGGCCTATACGAAGACCTGGACCCGCACAGACAATTTTCTGTCACAGACTGTAGTTCCCATAACGAACTTCAAATACCAATTTTGAAACAATTCCGATGAATAATGTTGCTAAAATCATCAAAATACCGAATATAGGGAGGTACCGTTATATGGGGGCTATATGAAGACGTGGACCTGCACAGAAAATTTTCTGTCTTAGGGTGTAGTATCCATTTTGAACTTCAAATACCAAATTTGAAACAATTCCCGTGAATAATGTCGCTAAAATCATCAAAATACCGAATATCGGGAGGTACCGATATATGGGGGCTATACGAAGACGTGGACCTGCAGAGACAATTTTCCGTCTTATGGTGTAGTATCCATTTTGAACTTCAAATGCCAAATTTGAAACAATTCCCGTGAATAATGTCGCTAAAATCATCAAAATACCGAATATAGGGAGGTACCGTTATATGGGGGCTATATGAAAACATGGACCTACATGGCCCATTTACGAACTTAACCTGCCTACTGGAAAAATAAACATGTGCGCAAAATTTTAGCCATCTATCTCAATTCATTCGAAAGATAGCGTGATTACAACAGACAGACGGACAGACAGACAGACAGACGGACATCGCTAAATCGACTTAGAATTTTACGCTGATCAAGAATATATATACTTTGTTGGGTCTGATATGAGTATTTCGAGGAGTTACAAACGGAATGACAAAGTTAATATACCCTCCATAGTATGGTGGAGGGTATAAAAAAAAACCTGTGATTAATGTAGCTAACATTGTTAAAATACCGAATATAGGGAGGTACTGATATATGGGACCTATACGAAGAACTGAACCTGCATAGACAATTTTCCCATTACAAACTCTAAATACGAAATTTGAAACAACTCCGGTGAATAATGTGTGGTGATCATCAAAATACCTAATATTGGGAATAGCGTTATATGGAGGCTATACGAAGACGTGGGCCTGCATACGTTGTATGGGGGCTATACGATATCGTAGACCAATATAGACAATTCTCGTCTAGGGGATAAAGTACTCAGAAAGAACTTTTTGTGTAGACAATTTCAGACGATTCCATTGAGAAATGTGGCTAAAATCATCAAAATACCGAATATCGGGGGTACAGTTGTATGGGGCTATACCGACCGATATAGCACATCTTCGAACTTGACCTGCCTGCAGACAAAAGACTGATCTGTGCAAAATTTTAGCTTTGACTCTGGCGTGATTACAACAGACGGGCGGACAGACAGATAATTAAAAGTTCGGCCCTGCAGAACATGCTGCTGCTTTTTTAGTTGCTTATTTACAATGTAATACCTTAGACCACTTCATCTGTAAATTAAAATTCTCCTTGTTTGATTGGCTTATTAAGCCATTTTTGAACCTTTTATTATTTAAGGTCTGGTACAATGCAATTCCTAATTCAATGAACAATTAAAGCTAATTCAATGAGTTGTTTGTCCTAGATTTACTAAAACTTTTGGCCAAAGTTCTTGGCGAGGTTTCAATAATTTCGGTCTAGAGTTCGATTACATTTTGTAATCGGTAGATAAATCAATCGACTTTTAAATAAATACAACGAAAGGTGTACTAAATGATGATTCGAGGAGTTACAAAAATCTTAAAAAGACAGTCGATTTTGAATGTTAAACAATAAGATAGCTTTATGACGGAATTGTTTGTTTCCTAAATCACCTAAAGATTTTAGGTCTCATTTTAATAATTGTCATGTCGTCTTTTAAAACCAATTAGCTTATTAATACAAATTGAAATTTACTGTAATTTGATCAGATTTATTATACACTAGCTGACCCGGCCCGCGTTGCTGCCCCTTCGTTTTTGAGTCAGAATTTTCCAAAATATAAGAATCGCGACCCATCTAGTGGATGATGAATTCGTGCTTAACACTATGTGTTGGAGGTATTATAAGTTTGATTGGGCCAAAAATTATGTAACACCTCGAAATATTGGTTTCCCACATAGGAAAGTACATATGGATCTTCCTAGCTCGCCGAGCTGAGTCGATCTAGCTATGTATGTCCGTCCGTCCGTCTGTCCATGTTAATTTGTAATCACTCTACAGGTCGCAATTATGGCCCGATCTTCACGAAATTTAGAATGTAGGTGGGGCTTGGACCAGAATAGAACCCTATTGCTTTTGGAGATGATCGCCAAATGTTTAGGGGTTGAAATGGACCAAATACCGAAAAAATTTCGGATTTTGCAGTAGCTATACAGGTCGCAATTAAAGACCAATCGTATGTAGATAGAGTTTAGGGCGGGGAAGAAGCCTACTAATTTGGTCATCGGATAATATTTAGCGGGTAAAATATACCATAGCTTTTGTGTTGAAAAAAATCAAAATTTTTTTATTAAACCGTGAATATTTTAAATCCCGGGGAAATCACAAAGCCATCACAAGGTTACTTTTGACCTTTACATTGATGTTATTATCCAACTAATTGGATATATAGCAAAATATGTGCGATATATATGTCTATCAAAGAATATATGCTTGAAAGATCTCTTATATGTCGAGAACGGCTGAGCTGATTTCGACAGTTCCCATTAATTCAGAATGGCCTCTTGGCAGGAAAGAAAAAACGTCTAAAAAAATGGCATACAAATATATCTCTAAAGATGAAAATATTGATTTTGTAACATTTTCTCATATTTTTTCAATTTTGTCATATTTTTGGCATATTTTCATTTTGAATTAAACATTTGGTAATATTTCTACAGCTAACAAAACTAAGTAGTTAGGATATCATATACAGATCTCATTTATGGCCCGATCCTTACGAAACTTTGCATGGGGATAAGATGAGGGTCAGAATAGAAGCCTACTCTTTTTGGAGATAATCGCCATATATTTAGGGGTTGAAATAGACAAAAAAACTGCAAAATTGTCAGCAAGTCGTAATTATCGCCCGATCCTCACGCGCATTTGAATGGATGTTACCGGACATTGCAAAAGCCAAATAGTTTTGGATGGCCATCCAAAAATATTCAATGTGTGAAATAGTTTTGCTAACTTTTGTAGACAAAATACGAAAATATCCATTCCAGTGTCTTTTTGGAGAATTCACAAATACAAGAAAGACGCACTTCTGACTATTTCGTTAAGGCTGATTTCGTTGAAGAATATAGTCAAATGTCTGTATCTCATATAGATGCGTTTCAGTCAAAAACCAATAATAAATGTTAATCTTTTGCCACTTCTGAGAGGTTATAGGTCTTTGGAAAATATTGGTTCCAGATCTAGGAAGACCATTTACGTGCAACATCTACCAATAAATTGGAAATGAGCAAATTAGTTTAAGTTGCTATTATTCGAAAATTAGAGAACGAAACCTGATGGCTTTCTTTTATTATTTGTCACAATATCTTGTGGAATTCTGTCGAGTATTTCGCCTATATAAACTGTATGCTTTATTATAGTGTTGTAGGGTATTCAACGGTCGGCCCCGCTCGACTGTAGCCTTTGCTTACTTGTTTGAAATATTTGGCGGATATTTTATTCGAGAACTAACGTGTATCTGCGAGATTCAAAGCAAACCCACATTTTTGCAATTGGCCAACAAAATTCCACCGTTCATTACAAATTACTTTTGTGGGAGATGTTTATTTAGAAAATCCTAATTTTAGGAAACCAAGTACAGACACTTGCAAACGATCAATGAAATCTGGCTCTCGGTTACTAGGAAGTAACCTTGCCTGTTTGATGAATCAAATGCTATCAAAGTCCTTCTCCAAACTACAAACTCCCAATTTAAAATTAGAATAAAATATGTATCACTACTTCAAATTATTGAATGTTCTGTGAAAATTTCATGAAAAATCGGTTCAGCCGTTTTTGATTCTATAAGGAACATATACACATACAAAAATTTAATTTTACAAATATGGACTATGCGACCGAAATTTGTCTAGAGTTGGGCTTAAGGTCAGAATAAAAGCCTATTATGTTTGATGTCGCATGTATAGACGGCATAGGGGTGGGCAGAAGCCTACCAATTTGTATGGCCATCAACCATAACTTTTATGCAAAAAAATTAAAAAAAAAATCATTAAACCGCGAATATTTTTAATTGCAGCGAAATCAGAAATACATGAAAATGTTACTTTTGACCTTTACATTTATGCTGATATCAATGATATCGGATATATAGTAAAGTATATACAACTAGCTGATCCGCCCCGTTGTTTTTGTCTTTAATGATTACTTTTTCAAGTATTATTATTTACAGATCTAGTTTATTTAATGGATCTAGGTAAAGTTATATGGGGACTATACCAAAATGTATACCTATGTTGAAATTATTCGGTATTTCAAATTTGTAGCTAAATCGATTGGAAATTTGTTCGAAATATGAAAATATGTGCACTACTCCGTATCATTGGCCTACATTGAAAATTTTCTTTGAAGTTGTTTTCTACCTCCTTAGAAAACAAGATGCCAAATCAATTGAAAAATGTGTCTTGGCCCCGGAAATAGCTGAAATCACGGAACACCTTAATAAGACGCCTAACTAAGAACTCAAATCACTAAAATTTGGCGAAATTAGTATGAAAAATGTGGCTAATATATAAAAATACTTGAAATCGGGATATACCCTTAGGTGGGGGCTATACAAAAACGTTGGTCGATATGATCCATACTTTGTACAAATAGTTCTACGTATAACTTTTCATTTTCACTTTTCTATCGCAAATTCTGTGAATTTCGAGATTTCTTTGGGTGTATTACTGCCAAATGAAAGGAGTAGATCCACGTTTTAATATGACCCCTACACAGATTTATCGGTCATTTTTTGTTTGTTTGGAACGATTACCGTTTAACATCGTATTAACGCACAAATCTCATTTTCTTTAACTTACATTCAGAACTCAAACAAAAAAAAAATTAAACTTCAAATTGAAAAAAAATTTTGGATTTTATCCATTTCATACCAAGAGACCATTCCGAAATAGTGTGAATTGTCAAAATCAGGCCAGTCATTCTGGAGTTATAAGCGTATTAACTATCATTTATTTTGTTCACAAAAAAAAAAAAAAAAAAAAAAAAACGATTCAATTCAATATGATGTCAAATTAAAAAAAAAATCGTACATGATTCTTAAACTTGTTCGCGGATTTGTTACAACAAATTTTCAAAGGTCCTTACGAAATTAGTCAATAGAATGCGCTATCATTTTAAAACTCGATTCCATTGATTTTTATACCCTACACCACAAGGTGGTCAGGGTATTATGTCTTTGTGCATTTGTTTGTAACAGGCAGAAGGAAACGAGATACACCCATAGTTCCTTTTGATGATCTGCATAGAATCACATTCTGAGTCGATTTATGCATGTCCGTCCGTCCGTCTGTCCATTTATTTTTGTAAACAAAGTACAGGTCGCATTTATTGCCCGATCCAGATGAAATTTTGCAAAGAACTTTTGTTTGGCCCAAGGACGAACCCTATTGAAATTGGAGATAATCGGTCAAAATTTAGATATAGTTCCCATATATATTTGTTACCCACAACCGTAATATGCACTCTGTAACAACGATATTCAGGGAAATATATCAAATACAGCTCAGAAATATCTTTGCCAAATTTTATCGAGATCGGTTCAGATTTGGATATAGCTCCCATATATATCTTTATCCGATTTCAAATTAATTGTGCACCAAATGGGCAATACATTTCCGAATTTAAAAGATACAAATGCTTCGGCATATTTAGTCCTTTGAACTTTAAATTATAATTATAATCATAGCGTGTATGATTGAATTCTCCCATAAAAACTTTTAATTGTTATGTGGAGCTCTACTTAATTAGCAAAATGGTGTAGGGTATCATAAAGTCGGCCCCGCCCGACTTTAAGACTTTCTTTACTGGTTTTTTGATTTAAGAATGTTTTGCATTTTCGTTATTTCTTAGCGATTTTAAAATAGTAACTATTCTTTAACTTAGGTGTGACCACGTGCGATAGTGCTGAGTCCTGTTAGAATGTCTTAGGTCTGCGTCTAAAATGTTTGCATGCCCAAGGCTTTAATCAACCTCCAGAACATTTTCCCGATAATATTCGGCATTTATTCTGATGGTTAATACGATTAATACGAGCGGAGAGCGACCATCGGCTGTTATGACGGCCCATACCATCACTATGGCTGACGCTTGAGTTCTGGTGGGCTACCTAGGTACACATTTTCAGCTGACCTCTTTGGCAAGTAAACACGATCATTTTGTTTGTTTACAAACTGCTGGACAACTAATGTTTTCTCATCGGAGAAAACTTAATTCGTCAGTTCACGATTTTCGGCCAAGCGAAGCAAATCTTGAGCTCTTTTGAGCCTATTTTCTTTCTGTTGCGGTGTAAGTTTTTGTACTTTTTGCAATTTCAATGGCTTTACCCCGAGCTCATTTTTCAATATTTGCCGAACGGAATATTACGATATGTTCAGCTCACGATCTATTTTTCAACCACTGCGACGCGGGTTTCGATCAAGTCGCTTCTTTACTTTTCGAACCATTTCTGCTGATGTTGCTGTTTTCTTCCGGCCACTTCCTTGACGTCGTGCTACGCTACCAGTATCACGGTAACGGTAAATGCTGGAGTGCTATAGCAGTAGCCACTTGTGGTTTTCCAGCCAAATATAAAGAAATCACACTATCACGCTTGAATTCCATCACGAATAAATTTTTTTCTGGAAAATTTTCACCAAAATGCTTTTGTAGTCACTGGAATAATTTTAACAGCTGTCGGACGAGTGGCTTCGAAATGACAGCAGTCTGAAGTCCATACTATGGAGGGTATATTAATTTTGTCATTCCGTTTGTAACTCCTCGAAATACTCATGTCAGACCCAACAAAGTATATATATTCTTGATCAGCGTAAAATTCTAAGACGACTTAGCCATGTCCGTCTGTCTGTCTGTGTGTCTGTCTGTCTGTCTGTTGTAATCACGCAATCTTTCGAACAAATTGAGATAGAAGGCTAAAATTTTGCACACATGTATATTTTGTTAGTAGGCAGGTTAAGTTCGTAAATGGGCCATGTAGGTCCAAGTTATCATATAGCCCCCATATAACGGTACCTCCCGATATTCGGTATTTTGATGATTTAAGCGACATTATTCACCAGAATTGTTTCAAATTTGTGTGTCTGTCTGTCTGTTGTAATCACGCAATCTTTCGAACAAATTGAGATAGAAGGCTAGAATTTTGCACACATGTATATTTTGTTAGTAGGCAGGTTAAGTTCGTAAATGGGCCATGTAGGTCCAAGTTATCATATAGCCCCCATATAACGGTACCTCCCGATATTCGGTATTTTGATGATTTAAGCGACATTATTCACCAGAATTGTTTCAAATTTGGCATTTGAAGTCCGTAATGGATACTACAGCCTAAGAAAGAAAATTATTTGTTCAAGTCCACGTCTTCGTGTAGCCCCCATATAACGGTACCCCCATATTCGGTATTTTGATGATTTTAGCTACATTATAAACAGACTTTTCTTCAAGTTTCGCATTTAAATATTGTAATAAGTTATGACAAAAGTTGCCTGTGCAGGTCCACGTCGTCGTATAAGCATTTGGTATTTTTAAGATTTTTACTGAATTTTTAACGGATTTTATTTATTTATTTATTTTATTTTTTATTTTTTGGAAATTGCCAAATTTGTACCAAATGGTGGATGGTATTTAAAGTTCGGCCCGGCCGAACTTACAGCTTTTTTACTTGTTTCATATTTTTATCGAATGAGATTTTTTTATCTGATTTACAATATTAAATTGTACATTTTGTAATACATATATTTTACCGTACAATACTAGGTGTTAGGTGTACTATATTCAGGCCGCAATTATCGTCTGATCCTCCATTGTTTTGGAAGATATTCGTAAAATATTGTCTGTATTTTGCAATCGCCCTACAGTTCTCAACAAAGGACCAATAGACATCGAGTGGTTTATGAGGTTAGAGTTAAGAACACCAGTGGACCTTGTATTTTGGATGGTCATCAGATGATATATAGCTGGAGAAATTAACTACAATTTTCCAAGAAAAATATCTATTTAACGGATTCGCAAATACATGGAATGCACACTTCTGACTTCTGCATTGATGCTGATTTCGTTGCCGAACATAGTCAAATATCGGAACTACAGAAATCTTACAGAGGAATCTTAATTTTAAAATAATGGAACAGTGTTGGCATGTTTGTCCGGGATACCATATTATTTTGATGTTGCAAAATGGTCAGGCTTAATCCCATTATTGTTGTTTTTATAAAAACAACGTTTGTTTATTAGTGGAGAAAGATGGTAATGTTTACCAGGGGGTAAGGGCCACCAATTCTCATCAGTTCCCTTGTTTTTTGTCTGGGATATTCTCCCCAGGAGTTATTTTAAAAATAACTCCTATGACAAACAATATTTTTTCACTCAAGTGACGAGATTGTTAGCTCAATAGAAGAGGAACCAAAGAACTACATAAAACTAAAACTCTTTTGGAAAATGTTCTAAATCTTACACCCGCACTTACAAATATTTTCATCTTTTTCCACTTGTTATGCTTTCGTTTTACGTGAACGAAGTAGCATAACCATGTATGTTGGCTTTGTCTGTTACCGTGTCTTGTCTATTAATAGAACAGTGTTGGCATGTTTCTTCGGGATACCATAGTATTTTGTTGTTGCAAAATGGTCAATGTTATAATGTTTTGAATATCCATTAAATATGCTGCGAATTCTACGAAGATTTACATGGCCGAAGAACGAAATGACAAAATACAAGTTAAAAAATATCAGTCGGTCGGAAAAATAAGTAGATACACCAAGTTTGGAACGAATCGCCGACTTGTTTCGCGAATCATGATAGATATAAATTTGGAAAATTGTGACCATTTGTTGGGGAGGCACAAGAAGGGGTGGGCCATATCTATCATCTTCACACCAAATCCTGTATTAGTAGAAATATTGGAATGTTGGAAATTTAGAATTAATCAGATGCATATTACACATTTTATAAGCGTTCTGTTATTACAAACTTTGACCTCTTTACCAGAAGGAATAGGCTGATATCTACCATTTTCATAGCATATCTTGTGTTAATAAAAATATTGATATGTACCAAATTTGAAAATAATCGGATGTTGATTTCGAATTTTATGAGGTATATAATTATTCAAAATTTTGACCCGATGTGGGGGGAGGTACCAAAAGGAGTGGTCCGACATATTCCAAGTTCACTTTTTGCCTTATGTTGATAGAAATATTGAAATGTGCCGAGTTTGAAAGGAATTTGATGTTCATTTAGCGTGTTACGAACTTTATGGCTATACAAAATGTTGACCCATTGTGGGAGAGGTACCAGAAGGAGTGGACCGATATCTCACCTTCACAGTAGACCTTATGTTAATAAAAATATTGAAATATGTGAAATTTGAAGACAATCGAACTCTTATTTCTCTTTTTTGAGTTATAATTATTCGAAATGTTGACCCTTTGTGGTGGAGTTACAAGATGGAGTGGACCGATATTGTCCATTATCGCACCTGACCTAGCACAGATGCAAATATTAACCTTATTCTTTCTGTGCACTAAATTTTTTTTTTTAAATTTGGAGTTTTTGTGGGGTTGGGGGGGAGGGGTTGGTTTACCAGAAAGTGTGGACCGACATTGTCCATTTCCGAACTTGATATACATTTGATAATAATATAACGATATACGGATGTAGAGAAATATATGTGTCACGCTTTTGTCTCCAAGTGAAATTGCAACCGACTGGAAATAGCTCTGTCGAAAATGTGAAAATTCGAAGGAAAGTTAATGGTATTAGGTTAATTTAAATGAATATATAATATTGAGCTTTTATTATACCCTCCACCATAGAATGGAGGGTATATCAAATTTTCCATTCGGTTTGCAACAGTTCGCAATATACGAGGGAGATTCCAAAAAGTATACATATTATCTCCGACGATCAGAATAAAATTATAAGACGATTTAGCGATGTCGGTCCGTCCGTCTGTCTGTTGAAATTATGATAGAGTCCACATTATTTTGAAAGATTCGTATTTTAATGGAAAATTTTACTTTTAAATATTACCGATAACCATCAAAATTGGAAGGCTTCTGCCCAGCCCTAAGCTCTAGCCACCTGCTAACTTCCGCGTCGATTGGTCTATAATTGCGACCTATAGGGCAACTGCAAAATCAGAAAATTTTTCAGTTTTGGTCCATTTCAACCCCTAAATATTATGCCATCATCTCCAAAAGTAATAGGCTCCTATTCTGACCATAACCAAAATTTCGAGGATCGGTCCATAATTGCATTGACAGACGATCGGACATACATAGCTAGATCGACTCATCTCGGCGAGATAGGAAGATCCATATATATACTTTCCTAGGCAGGAAACCAATATTTCGAGGTGTTACATAGTTTTTGGCCCAAACAAACTTATAATACGCCAAACACATATGGTGTTGTAGGGTATGAAAATATAAATTGATATTGTAATTGTTAATATATTTGTTTGTTTGTCTGTTCTTCCAATGCAGAATACTCAATTTTCGTATTTCTCTCACATACTTTTCTTTGAACATTGTAATGGATGTGAATATTTCCATTTTCAATTAAACGATATGTGAAATCGTTTTTACACACACACACACACATTTGCATGGGTATTGTGGACACCATTTGGCAGAGGCAGCCATGTTTCCACTTGTAATTCCATTTAGTGTTGTGGTCTGGCAGTGTAAATTAACATTGGACAATGGTTTTAACGGTTTTTCTTCGATTGGCATGCTCTGTGCAAAATAGTTTTTAAAAAGTAACCGCTGTTACTACTTGTGCTTCGTGGGTGGAGACAAGCCAAGCTAACTTTCTACAACTTAACTGTTAGAAATACACCAAAGCAGGCACATAGATGTCACCCAATGCCGGTAGATTTCATAAAATAATCAATTCAGCCGTATTCCAATTATTACAACGTGAAAAGCCGTTTGCATAGCCCCACCTAACTATAATAGCCATTTCCGATTTCAGTGCCAAACCACTATTGTCACACTCCCATTGTAGTCGCATAGAAAACATTTAGAGCGAGACGATGTAAAAATACACTGTGTAACAAAAACGTGAACGTTTGGTAAATTTTATGGTATCACTTTCAATTGTTTAACTCTTAAACCATTAATCCACTACACGTTGATGTGTAGTATAAGAAGAGATGACGAAAAGAAATGCTTAAATTGAGAACAATAAATTAAAACAAGTAAGCAAAGGCTACAGTCGAGCGGGGCCGACCGTTGAATACCCTACAACACTATAATAAACGATACAGTCACTGGAATGACTGGCTTTTATTCTGACCCTCATCTTATCTCCATGCAAAATTTCGTAAGGATCGGGCCATAAATGCAATCTGTATATGATATCCTGATATCCTAACTACTTAGTTTTGTTAGCTGTAGAAATATTACCAAATGTTTAATTCAAAATGAAAATATGCTAAAAATATGACAAAATGGAAAAAATGTGAGAAAATTTTACAAAATCAATATTTTCATCTTTAGAGAGATATTTTTATGCGATTTTTTTAGATGTTTTATGTTTCCTGCCAAGAGGACATTCTGAATTAATGAGAACTGTCGAAATCAGTTCAGCCGTTCTCGACATATAAGAGATTTTTCAAGCATATCTTCTTTGATAAACATATATATCGCACATATTTTGCTATATATCCATTTTGTTGGATGTTAACATCAATGTAAAGATCAGAAGTAACCTTGTCATGGCTTTGTGATTTCGCTGGAATTTAAAATATTCGCGGTTTAATGAAAAATTTTGAATTTTTTCACCAAAAAAGATATGGTATATTTTACCCGCTAAATATTATCCGATGACCACCCAAATGGGTAGGCTTCTTGCCAGCCCTAAACTCTAGCTACATGCGAAATTCCGTGTCGATTGGTCTATAATTGCGACCTGTAGAGCAAGTGCAAAATCAGGAATTTTTTCAGTTTTTGGTCCATTTCAACCCCTAAATATTATGCGATCATCACCAAAAGAAATAGGCTTCTATTCTGACCCTAGCCCCACCTCCATTTTAAATTTCGTGAAGATCGGACCATAATTGCGACCTGTAGAGTGATTACAAATTAACGTGGACAGACGGACAGACGGACGGACGGACGTACATAGCTAGATCGACTCAGCTCGGCGAGATAGGAAGATCCATATATACTTTCCTATGTGGGAAATCAATATTTCGTGGTGTTACATAATTTTTGGCCCAATCAAACTTATAATACCCCCAACACATAGTGTTGTAGGGTATAAAAAAGTAATATCCAATTTAGAGATAATTCCGTTAAAAAATATGGCTAAAATCTAAACAAGTAAAAAAGATGTAAGTTCGACCGGGCCGAACTTTCAATACCCTCCACCATTTGCAACAAATTTGGCAATTCTCAAAAACAATTTAATACGTTAAAAATTCTGTTAAAATCTTAAAAATACCGAATGTAGCTGTCATATTAGGGTCTATACGAAGACATGGACCTACATAGATAACATTTGTCATAAGCCATTAAAATATTCAAATGCGAAACCTAATTAAATCGGTAATAATGGGTAAAATCATAAAAATAGCGAATATCGGGAGGTACCGTTATATGGGGGCTATACGAAGACGTGGGCCTGCACAGACAATTTTCTGTCTTCGCTAAAATCATTAAAGTACCGAATATAAGAAGGTACCATTATATGGGGCTATACCAAAACGTGGACCTACATAGCCCATTTTCAATACCAAAAGTTCTGCAGATATAACATACATTTGAGTAAAATTTTATCAATATACTTCAATTCATTCGGAAGCTAGAGTGATTTCCACAGACCGACAGACTGATAGACGGACGGACATCGCTAAATCGACATAGAATTATTATATGGGGCATATACGAAGATATGGGCCTTCATTTGGTAAATTTAGTACCATGTACTTCTTTTCGTACTCGTTATAGTTCGAATTTGCAAATCGACATCCTTATCTAAAAGCCATACTCTCACAATGAACACAATACCAACATTTATATTTCCAGGTCCGTTCCTACACTCCCCTCACTAATTTAGGTCTTTTCGGAAACGATATATTCTCCTTATTTGAGTACTTCACATGCACAGTTATACTACTACCACAATTTATAATTCAAGTTCTCCCATACCAAATTTCTATCCTACATAGCATCAATGACCATCATTCCACTTTATTTCTTCCTCGTATAGGGTAAGTGCGCCTAAGTTCGGCATGTCCCAGTAGTCGGCAGTTTTAAAATTTAATCTTAAATAACTAAGAATAGAATTGACCAAATAATGAAATAATTGCAAAAAAACGTCAATAGTGTTCTCTGCTCTCTTTCTGTAAAAAACAATGATCTCCGATCATTTATTACGAGAGAGTAACGGTTTCCGTCAGTGAGTGTCTTCCAACGCGTGTGATAGTGATTGTTTGTAAAGAAAAAACAGTAAAGAAAGTCTTAAAGTCGGGCGGGCCGACTTTATGATACCCTACACCACTTTGCTAATTTAATAGAGCTCCACATAACAATTAAAAGTTTTTATGGGAGAATTCAATCATACACGCTATGATTATAATTATAATTTAAAGTTCAAACGACTAAATATGCCGAAGCATTTGTATCTTTTAAATTCGGAATTGTATTGCCCATTTGGTACACAATTAATTTGAAATCGGATAAAGATATATATGGGAGCTATATTCAAATCAGAACCGATCTCGATAAAATTTGGCAAAGATATTTCAGAGCTGTATTTGATATATTTCCCTGAATATGGTTGTTACTGAGTGCATATTTCGGTTGTGGGTAACATATATAACAAATCGGATGAATAATGTATTTGGAAGCTATAGCTATATCTGAACCGATCTTCACCAAATTTGACATACCAGCTTCTAGACTCAATTCGGTCGTAAGTGCCAAATTCCATTCCATTTGGACAAATATTAGACGTTTGGTGCACAATAAAAGGTAAATCGGACGAAGTTATATATGGGAGCTTTATCCAAATCTGAACCGATCTCGATAAAATTTAGCAAATGTATTTCTGAGCTGTATTTGATATATTTCCCCAAATATTGTTGTTACAGAGTGCATATTAAAGCTGCGAGGGGACAAAAATAACAAATCGGATGAACAATATATATGTGAGCAATACCTATATATGAACCGATTTCGATCAAATTTGGCATACTTATTTTCAGGACTAATTGGGTTGTATGTGCAAAATTCCATATTATTCGGGCTGATATTACACGTTTGGTGGTCACTAAAAAGCAAATCGGACGAAGATATATATGAGAGCTATATGTAAATTTTGACCGAATATCTCCAATTAACATGGACAGACGGACATGCATAAATCGACTCAGAATGTGATTCTAGCTGATCATCAAAAGGAACTATGGGTCTATCTCGTTTCCTTTTGCCTGTTACAAACAAATGCACAAAGACATAATACTCTTAGGGTATAAATAGTGGTGGCGTCAACTTAATAATCGACATAAGTACACTAAATTTATTACATTTTATTTATAATAGTAAATAAGAGTCTAAAGATCTTTTTATAACATAAAAACATATAAATCAAGCATTAATCTATATATATAAATGTAAGTTGTGTTAGTTACTACGCTTATAACTTAAGAACCGCTGGATTAATTTTAACGATTCACACAAATTCGGAGTTGTCTACTCTCCGAAAAGGATAATATCCAAAAAAATCGCGTAAAAATGTGATATATTAACATTTTCATTTTGACTTTTCAAATGTACAATAGTAATGTTTTATTTTGCATGATTTTTTTCCATTTTGACTTACTTTTTTCTAATGTACATTTGTAGTGTTTTTTTATATTTTATTTTTGAATTCGAATATTTATACCAATTTATTTAATTGACTTGATTTCTTGAGAACTGAAATTGATGGCGGGTTACATGGAAGTGTAGTAGCGAATTATGTGGTGGCGAAACGGAATAGATGATATCGAAATAATTTAACGCGGTCACACCAAAGTTAAAAGATAATTACTTTTTCTAAATCGCTGAAAAATCATGAAAAAGAGATCTCATTGCAAAAATCAAAAAAACATTTTCAATGGAATCGAATTTTAAAGTAATAGTACATTCTATTGACAAACTTTGTAAGGAAGGATCTTAAAACATTTGCTGTAAAAAATCAGCGAAAAAGTTGCAGACTTTTTCAATTTGTTATTCTTTTTTTTTGTCAATTTTTTTTTCAATTTGTATTATCATATTGAATTCAGTGGATTTTTTGTGAACAAAATAAAGAATAATTTTTCACTAAAAAAATTAAATAAGTGCGAAATAGGATGTTAACTGACATCTACCTTTCAACTCCAGGGCCTACATCGTGGGTTAGCTGAAAGATGCGAACACATTTAAACAAACAAAAATGACCGAAAAAGCTTAATGGGGCTCATTTCAAAGCGTGACAATGATCCGTCCAATGAGAGCTCAAAATGCAAAATTCTTTGGGAGAATAATAAGTAATATACCAATATTGAAATAAAATGTGCAAAATAGTAGAGCGAATGGGACTTTTAGTAAGAAAAGGTTTTATATCCTTCCAGAAATTCTTCCCAAACATTCAAAATACCTAAAATCACTTTTGCAGGTCTTTATATCGATCATAACTCATGGATAAGGGAACAACCCGATTTCATATTTATATAACCATCTATGATTTAAGTTATTTTTGGGGTCTTGGCCGGCCACTTTTTTCATTTTTTGGCCCTTATTTGACATTTTTGTTTCTAAGGGGGTAGATAACCTCTTCGCATAAAATTTGAAATTTTCAGAGTAGGGCCCATATTGGTATTGACCAAATTCATCAATTGATTTGGCTAAAAAATTTTATTTATGCCACCCTGGGGTAGGGAACCATCATACAGATAATTGCCACATAGGAATTTATTTAAGTAAAGTCCCCACATTGGAGTATCCCCAAGTCCACTTTCACATCTAATGTGTGGTCAGAAAAGAAAATTTTGTATTCTATTGAATTTTTAACCCCCAAGAGAATATTGGTTGGGAACGTAGATTTGGGATGTGCATCCATATGAAATAAATTGTGGAAACATGAAGAAATTACAAATATAAGAAAGTAGCACGGGACCGAATATTTGTTTAATCATCATTGAATTATCCTATGATGAAAATATGGACTTTAAGGGGTCTCCAACTTACAATTTAAATGGCAAATAAAATTAATTCCCATCTTATCATTCTGCCCTCAATTATGAGGTGGATAAAACTATTTTTACTTATTTAAATCACGCGAAATGCTATGACATGCTATATTGTTCTGCTATATTTTTGATTTGGCCTCTATTTGTCATCTTGGATTATAAGGGGTAGAAGAAAGTTTTCAATGTAGGTCGATGTTTCGGAGTAGTGCCCATATAAAGAAGGTACTTCCTAATTTAACCACATTTCAAAGAATTTAGCTAATAATGCGTATTAGGGGGGTGAAAATCTTACACTAAAATTTCAACATATCTACAAATTTTAGAATTTTTATCCATGTTATAATACCCTCTCAAGTCCACCTTTTGGCGGACAAACAGACTGACATGGTTAGGGGGACTTATGAGGACTCTAATGCACAATCTAAGTTGCTAATGGGTTTAAAAAAGTAATTAACTTTGGCTATTCTTAAATCATTCAGCCCTCAATTATGTAGTATACAAAATACAGCAAATTCCAAATTACTGCTCATTTGACTGGAAGATTTTGCTACGATTTTTACCATATTAAAAATTAATTTGATCCCTTATATGGCGATAAGATTGATATATACTTTTTAATAGATTTGTATAGCACATCCACACAGTTGAAGCCCACGGTTTAAATATTGAAGCCCACTGGTTAAAAATGGGTACAGGTATTTTAAAACACTTTAAATCGACCTGTACGTGAACACTTATATCAGTCATATCTGTGAATAATTATGCTTGGGAATATATGCATAATAGACAAAAACTACGGGCCGGCAACGCGGACCGGGCCAGCTAGTCTGTTATATTATTTAATGCCGACATTAGGAACAGAAAAAAAAGAGATTTGCCAGTAGTCGGCAGGATGTGCCGATTACTAGAAAAATATCATTTTTGACCAATTTCACCAAAACTTGAGAAAAGTATTAAAAAATAATCCAAAAACTACCAAATAAGAAAATAGTTTTGAGTCGGCAGTTGCTTTTATTTGTGATTTTTGACCAGCTTTTCTAAATTAAGTAAGTTTTGAATCAACTATTTGACGTTTAGATAGCGGTGGCATTTTTGAAAAATATGTTTGCTATCTAAAGGAAAAATATCAATTCGCAAATTCCAAATTCTTATATTTTTTTAATCTTATTTTTATTTTAATTGAAAATCCATATGAAGGTAACCATACTATTGTTGATTTTCCATCTATATTTGGTTTAGAATGATAATTAAATAAAACACTATTTAAAAACGAAATTAATGTCAAATTCTGGATTAAACTGTGAATTAGTAATATAGCATTGTTTTATACTATTTGAAATAAAACAAGTAAAAAAGCAGTAAGTTCGGCCGGGCCGAATTTGGATACCCTCCACCAATTGGAACGAATTAGAAAATTTTCAAAAAAAATAAAATCCATTAAAAATTCTTTTAAAATCTTCCGATGAAAAATGTGGGTAAAATCATAAAAATACCGAATATCAGGGGGTACAATTCTCTCTCAGGGGGTGAAGTACTCACAAGGAGCTACTTGTGGGGATTTGGGACAATTCCATTGAAAAGTGTGGCTAACATCATCAAAATACCGAATATCGGGGGGTACAGTTATATGGGGGATATACGATATCGTGGACCTGTATAGACAATTCTCTCTCAGGGGGTGAAGTACTCACAAGGAACTACTTGTGGGGATTTCAGACAATTCCATTGAAAAGTGTGGCTAACATCATCCAAATACCGAATATCGGGGGTACAGTTATATGGGGGATATACGATATCGTGGACATATATAGACAATTCTTTTTGAGGGGGTAAAATTCCCACAAGGGACTCCTTTTGTTGAATTTCAGACAATTCCATTGAAAAATGTGGCTAAAATCATCAAACTACCGAATACCGTGGGGGTACCGTTATATGGGGGCTATACGATATTGTGGACCTATATAGATAATTCTCTGCCGAGATATAAAGTACCCACAAGGAACTACTTGTGTGGATTTTCAGACAATTCCATTGAAAAATGTGGCTAAATTCATCAAAATACGGAATATCGGGGGTACCGTTATATGGGGGCTATACGATATCGTGGACCGATATAGCCCATCTTCGAACTTGACCTGCCTGCAGACAAAAGAGAGAACTGTGCAAAATTTTAGCTTCCTATCTTAATTCGTTTAGACTGTAGCGTGATTACAACAGACGGACGGACAGGGCTAAATCGTCTTAGAATTTTACGCTGATCAAGAATATATTTACTTTGTTGGGTCTAAAATGATTATTTCGATGAGTTACAAAAGGAATAACGAACTTAATATACCCTCCATACTTTTTTGGTGGAGGGTATAAAATTATACAAAACAATATTTTTTTACTGAAATACCATATGCCGACTACTGGCAAATAGACATGCCGAGCATTGGAAAATGGTGCCGACTACTGGCAAAAACTACTATTTTAGTAAAATTGCAAATTTTGCCAATTTGATAAAAACAAATTCAATTTTTGTTTATTGTTTCGAAAACTAAACAAAATTTGGAATCTGAACAACTTTATTTTTCTGCAACTGAAAGATTTAACTCAGAATATTGAAAATTTAAATTTGAATTTAATACCGTTCAGTCTTTTTCGTAGTTTTTAGTATGTATCTCCAAATCCCCCTCTATATATAAATAGTACAGCACAAAAATTGATTCTTATACCAAATTTTAGATTTTCAGATCAATTCCTTCAATTCCAGATGTTTACATTGCCCAGTAAAATGGTGTCAACTTTTTGTACTTCTATGATACAATAAAAAGGTAAGTTAGAGAAACCAGCTGATTACAAATCTATATCCATGTTTGCCCGATTTTTTCCAATTTTGTGTATTGTTTTTAGGTATTTTATATAATATATAATGTATAAACAATGATTGAATGAAACGTACATTTCGGGATAGCATTAAAGACATTAACCAGTTCTGCCATGTATTTGAAAGTTTGAAAATTTAGATCAATGAATTTTTCCTCGTTTTAAAAATGGGTAAAATCTATATGGGCAATGGATACATCTGGAAATTTTAAATTTTTGGGGAAGGAATTGATCTGAAAATCATATATATATATATATATATATATATATATATATATATATAAAGCGTCGCTTTTATTGATTTTATTTATTTATTGGGTCGAACTATTCTAAGAAGATACAAAATTAATAATTATTTTCACTATATAAGACCGCTTGAAGGATTTTGACAATTCATATAATTTCGAAATGGTATCTTGGCAAAAAGAAAAAAAATTGACGTAAAATTATGCCAATAAATATATGAATGACATTTTTTTGTGGCATGTACTTTTTTCAATTTGATACTATATTGAAGTGCACATTTTTTATTGTTTTGAATTCTGAATGAATAATATAAAAAAACTAGCTGGCCCAGTCCGCGTTGCCGGCCTGTAGTTTTAGTCATTAGCGCATAGTTTTCAAAGCATAATAATTCACAAATCTGGCTCACATAAGAGACACAATTTTTAGTATAAATGATGACTCGATTAAATAGAAATAAATACGTCTTTCAAAAAATCTGATCCTTTTTTCAGTAAAATGTTTCAGTCTGAGAGTTATAAACCTAAATAATATAGCATATATATTAAAAAGTATACATTAACTGTTTATAATAGGCCCATGTAAGGTGGTTCTCTACCCCCAAAGTAGACTAAACACATATTTTAAGTCAAATCGATTCCAAAATATAATCAAACCCTCGAAATAGGTACTTTTATATGAGAGCTACTCCGAAACATTGACATTGAAAAATTTCCGCGAGGAGGTCTTCTACCAGAAGCTACAAATAAGGGCAAAATCAATTGAAAAAAATCACCGGATACCTTCGCATAAGAGTTATAATGAAGCATGATCCTATACTTATAATTATTTGAAAGAGCATTTCTAACAGCATGTGTAGAAAATATGCAAACTTTCTCAATTTTTTCGGATTTTTTTTTTTCAATAAGAACTTTCAATTCCAAAAGGCATTCTGAAACAATTCTACACAAAATTCCATATCATAATAGAACAGTCAATTTTTTCAGTTCCGCGATTTTATTCAAAAATTTCTTTCATGACAACGTGAGTCAAATCGGCCCAGCAGTTCTCAACTGATGTGTTACTATACTTTTTCAAATTTTTTACATATGAATTTAAAGAAGTAGGTGTGGCCAGCTCCTCTGACCCCAAACAGATACCTAGGGTTGGAGGGAGAGTGTCAAGATTACGTCGTATACTAACTGTGGAACAGATATCTTCATGATTTTGGCAAATATTAGGATTTTAGATAAATCGAAAAAACCTAAATCGGGGTAGGATGATTTAAAAAAAAATATCCAAACAGTTCCAGCCGGTCCCAACTGACTCAATTACCAACGAACAACAATTGGTTTATATATAGATTAAAAAGTAGGCGTGGTCAGTTCCTCAGCCCCCAAATAAATACTTAAGATTGGAGGGAAAGTCTACAGTATGTCGTGTAATAATTTTAAAACCGATATCTTCATTATGAGGCAAATATAAGGATTTTATATAAATCGAAATATTGGGCGTGGTCAATATTTTTTTCCTTAAAAAACCCAGCTCGGGATATGACGAATGTTTGTACAAAAAATTATGCAAATCAGTCCATCCGTTCTCAATTGATTCCATTACCAACGAACAACAATTGATTTTTATATACATATAGATGAGTGCGAAATACGATGTCTAAAATTGACATTTAGCTTTCAACTCCAGGACCTACATTGTGTTTAGCTGGGATATGAACAAAAATGGCCGACAAAGCGTTAGGGGGTTCATTTCAAACGTGGACCTACTTCTTTCAAATGACAATAATCCATCCAATGAGAACTCTAAATTCAAAATTCATTGAGACTGCAATCAGCGAAATACCGAATATAAATGGTGCAAAATAGTAGAGCTAATTGGACATTTGTAAGAAAACACACACATTTTAACCATACTTTTCATACTGATTTCGGCAAATGTTGGTGATTTGAGAAGAAACAATCCTTGCAAAAACTGATCACGTTTTTTATAACCATCATATTTTTCTTCTTAAAAAGAAATTTTTTATTCTATTGAATTTGTAAACCTCAAGAGAATATTGGTCAGGAACGTAGATTTGGAATGAAATATATTCCGAAATGTCAAACTGGGACTCATTCAGTCGGAAATTGTGGCAGAAACATGAAAAATTACGAATATTAGAAAGTAGCAGGGGATCGATCATTGAAAAATATGGACTTTATGGGGTCTCCAAAGGACAATTTAAATGACACAACGTAAAAGAGTAATTATCTTTGACTATTCTGAAATCTTTCTTCCCTCAATTATGAGCTGGACAAAACTAAATACCACGCAGCACGTTTTTCGAATGGAAAATGTTGCTGAGCTCATTAAGATACCCAAAATTGAGCTGAGTTTTAGCATGGAGCTATTATAGATGTTTTATATCATAAATATTTTTAACACTCAAAGTATAGCCTATGGCTTAAAAAATAAGATCAGGCTATTCAAAATACCTAAGACCGACGGCAGGTGAATATCTATTACAATTTTGCTATAAATTTTTATTTCTATTTATAAATTACTGTAAAGCCATTACTTATAATAACAATTGTTCCGCTTACATAAGTCAGATCTGTGATTTCTTAAGCTTTAAAAAATATGCAATGAAAACTAAAAGCACTGGCCGGCAACGCGGGCCGGGTCAATTAGTATCAAATAAATGAAAACAACTTGTTGCATATAATTTGTAACAATTCTGACAAGAAGCGGGCATAGGCTCGAGGCTGTATTTCCAAAGTTTTACGAATCTGTTCCCCCTCCTCATTCTAACATAGTTCAACTTTCCAAAAATCTATCCCTATCTCACTCCTGAACACCAACATTTCTTGATTCTAGCCTCTGCCCTTTTGTCTGGTCGCTGATGAATCCTCACTCTACTCTTTTATATATATTCGAGAATAATAGGAACATTCTTATCTTTCACACCAAAAAGTCTTCAAAATGTTTCTTTTTTAAGTTGACCCAAAAAAACAACAATGACTTTAACATCGAATTTTAGAATTTCAGCCTTATCCCAGTAAAAAATATATATAATATTTTGTACGCATATCCAAAACAATTCTCACCTCATTCACCAACAGTGATCTAAAATTAGTTCCATTTAGCACTATTCGAACACTTATAGTACACAGTTCCAAATCTTCCCCCATATCTCAACACCAGATACCAATGTCGTATTTCGAGATTCCAGCTCTATACATTCACACAATACCAAATTTAGTAACGTCTAGTACTTTTCGAACAATCCTAGTACGAATTGGCAAATTCACCTGCTTCTCTCAAAACTATATACCAACAGTGGCTTCCATACCTAGACATCAACAGTGTCGTCGATACCAAATTTCAGAATTCCATCTCTATCCCAACACCCAGCGGCACCTCCTTTTCTCAACAGAAGAAGCCAACAGTGACATACATATCTATCCCTTCACCCAATAACAAAATAGTAGAATTATGTACTTTTCGTACAATGTTTACTATTTCTAAAATCAATCGGTTCACCACAGTGCCATATAGTACACACAATTACAAATTTTCATAACTACCTACATCACACAATCCAACAGAAATCTTATTTCCAATTTTCAGGAGTTCAAATCTATCGGTTTACCTAAAAATTTAAATTGTACCAAATTTAGCACCATTTAGTACACATTAGTACGAATGTCCAAAACTTCCTACATCCCTCAGTCCTAAAATGCAATAGTAATCTTATTTCTAAATTTCAGAATTCCAGGTCTATAGGTTCATCCAATTCAAAATTTGTACCGAATGTAGTACCAATTAGTACAAAAAAGTACGAATTTCCAAAACTACCTACATACCGCAGTCATACAAAGCAATATTGATCTTATTTCCAAATTTCAGTGTTCCAACTCTATTGGTTCTTCCAAAATTTAAATTGTACCAGGTTTAGTACTATTTAGTACAAATAAATACGAATTTCCAAAACTACCCACATTAATCAGTCCTAGAATTCAACGGTATTCTTATTTCGAAATACCAAAGTTCCAGCTCTATCGGTTCACCCATATCGAAACTGTGCCAAATTTTGTACTATTTAGAGCTTTTCGTGCATATCATACACTCCGCCACTGATGTTACTCTGAATTTTCAATATTCCGGCATCATCCGTTCCCCCAAATTCAAATTGTACTAAATTTAGTACCAAAACTAACTCCTTTTATATTTTTTAGCTCTGACCGTTCACATGATACGTAATGGTATCAAATGTAGTACTTTACGTAGACTTATAGCGCGAATTTCTTAAAACCCTTTTGGTGCATCTATCATATACTCCATCAGTGACCCTCATTCCAAATTTAAGTGTTCTAGCTCTACTGCTTCCCCAAATACAGAAGGATACCATATTTAGTACCTTTTAATACTTATCGTACCACTATAGTACGAATTTCCGTAAACGCAGCCTTGAGGTTCTAGCTTTACCCGTTTCGTCTGGGCGTTGATGAATCTTTAAGTCAGTCAATTACTTTACTTTTCTATTAACATAGATTGATACATTGTTCCATAGGGTAAACATTTTGTTTAACTCCTTTTATATTTTTTAGCTTTGACCGTTTACATGATACGTAATGGTATCCAATGTAGTACTTTACGTAGACTTATAGCGCGAATTTCTAAAAACCCTTTTGGTGCATCTATCATATACTCCATCAGTGACCCTCATTCCAAATTTAAGTGTTCTAGCTCTACTGCTTCCCCTAATACAGAAGGATACCATATTTAGTACCTTTTAATACTTATCGTACCACTATAGTACGAATTTCCGTAAACGCAGCCTTGAGGTTCTAGCTTTACCCGTTTCGTCTGGGCGTTGATGAATCTTTAAGTCAGTCAATTACTTTACTTTTCTATTAACATAGATTGATACATTGTTCCATAGGGTAAACATTTTGTTTCATAGTGTACAGTTTTCCACCGAGTCGCCAAGATTTTTTAATTACATTTCTGTTTGTGAACATTTATTACTTCAGCACTTGCCCGGCCACCCAGATGCCAACAGGATTTACACATAAATATTAACTAAAAACCAAAAAACAAATCGCGGATGAAAACTGGCTCGTTTCCATTTAATAGTAGTAGCCACAACAACAATGCACCCACATACATATGTACATATGTATGTTGGTGTAGTTGCGGAAGTAATTTAATGGTAATAGCTTTAAAGCTGTTCTAATCGGAAGAGTCTCGTTGCGTAAATATTGTTTGTATATGTGTATATCCTCAAAATATAGCCGGGGAATTCACATGACTAACTTTGATACGAAACAAGTTGATTTCAGTCCCAAGGCATTTATAATAATTTTTAAGACAGGGGTCGGATATTAAGATATGTGTTGAGAAAAAGGATCGAAAGGATCACGTACATCAAATTTAGATTCAGTGTTTTTGTAAAGAGGATGGGAACTTGGAATTTTGCCTCAAAACACTGTGTGACACCAAAAGTTTACATCGGAAGATAACCAAAAAATATAAAAACTTAATCTACTCGGTTCTTCCTGTAATTTTTTAAAAAATTGATCATATCACGTCTGCACATTTTTATGGAATTGTAAATGGGATATACCGGTCCACATTTGGTGTTGCGCCCATTTAGTTTTACCACCCGATTTTAGCTATATGTTGCAAATTGAAAGAAAAAAAATAAAACTTAGTCTCCGTTTTGATCAACAAAGCACTAAAGACCCAACCCTACACCACTATTCATTACGTATTTTAGGGGCTATAGTTATATCTGACCTGATTTTACGTATTTGGTTTTCGACTAAATGCCAAAATTCATTCTATTTGGACTGATATTACAAATTTGATACATAAAAAATTTAAATATGAGCTATATCGAAATCTAGACCAATCTCGACGAATATATATTTCTCCGCCGTATCTGATATCTTGTACCGAATATTATTGAGTGTTATCGAGTGTTTATTGCGGATTCGGTGGACTTAAATATCAAATCGGTTGAAACATATATACGGGACCGACATATGTGCTTTTACGTCCTCGATATATGTTCTTTTACTATCAATTCGGTCCAAAATATCGATTTTTGATTTCAGTTTCCGTCTGCATGTTACAAACAAAAGCACAAACCCATAATACCTTTTACCACAGTGTAGCGTAGGGTATACAATGGCCAAACGCTAATAACTAACAAAGGATGCATATGATTCGGTGGGATGGGAAATTCGAAATATCCAATCTAATGGGCTCTCTTTCTAATAGATAATTAATTTTGATTCTATTATTTGTATTGCAAACAAACAAACAAAGCTCTCTCATCCTGTTTGCCTTGCAAATAGTAAAATTTTATGTAAAACACTGCAGTGCAATAAAAACTTTAATTTATTTTTGCACATAAGGAAGCAGGGCTTCCACAATATAATGGTGTTGCAGATTATGACAAACGTCACAATACAACTACAACAACTGCAAACAAAAACAACAGCACAATGTGCTGATAATGAGTGTAGTGTTATTTTTCTCACCCAGTCTAGGCCGGACAATGTCGGACCACTATAGGCATACACATTATTATGAAGCAGGCACAATGTGAAAAGAGTATGTCTTATCAGTACCACAACTGCAGGGATATCAGACAGAACAGCCATGAAATGCGAGATTAATGAAGTGTTCAGAACGGTGTGTCCTGTTCAAGGCAAAAAAAAAAAAACATTTGTGACACTTGCAAGACACTGCTTTTTACATCTGATGCTGTTGCGGATTTTTTTCAATGTCAGCAAAATGGCGACGGTTTTGAGCAACGACAATGTAGCAGTTAACAGTGGCATTGAACTGCAATGATAACACAGATGGTTATGTTTTACTGTACCACATGAAAGAAAGAAGCAACAGCAACGTAGGTGATGTTTGTCGGGAACACTTTTGAGGAGTCGGATTCTAAGAGTCGTAGTCGAGCAATTTTACTGGTGTCGGAGTCATAAAAAAACCAGACACTGACTTGACATATAATATTGATTTTATTAATGTAATTATTTAACCATTAAAATTACAATTTATAAATTTATGTTGTAAAATTGAAGAATTTATATATGTTAGCGGTATATAATTCGAAAACAATTTTTCGTAATAACTTATTCCGCTGATCTGATTTTAACGATTCAGACAAATTCGCAATTGTCTCTTGGCAGAAAAGGATAAAATCCAAAAAATTGCGTACAAATGAAAGATTTCAAATTTTTCATTTTGACTTTTAAAGTGTACAATAGTAATGTCTTATTTTGCATGACTTTTTTCCATTTTGCCTTACTATTTTCGAATGTACATTTGTAGTGTTTTTTTTTTTTTGAATTCTAATTCTTTCTAATGTTTAGTCTTTTTTGAGGATTATAAAGAGACGACAATTATGGGGTGGCCAATCTAAATAGATGATGTCAGAATAATTTAACGCAGTCAAACCAAAGTTAAAGGATAACTACTTTTTCAAAATCGCTAAAAATCAAAAAAAAAAAAAAATAACCTATCGCATTACAAAAATTCTAAAATCGGAACAAAAGAGAGACATTTTTTTCAATGGAATCGAATTTTAAAATAATAGTAAGGACCAAACTTCGTAAGGACCCTTAAAAATTTGCTGTAAAAAACCGGCGAACAAGTTGGAGATTTTTTCTTTTTTCATTTTGTTATTATTTTCTGGCAATTTTATGTAATGAACGAATTTTTTCTTTTAAACTTATCATATACTAGCTGGCCCGGTCCGCGTTGCCGGCCCGTAGTTTTTGTCTATTATGCATATATTCCCAAGCATAATTATTCACAGATATGACTGATATAAGTGTTCACGTACAGGTCGATTTAAAGTGTTTTAAAATACCTGTACCCATTTTTAACCAGTGGGCTTCAATATTTAAACCGTGGGCTTCAACTGTGTGGATGTGCTATACAAATCTATTAAAAAGTATATATCAATCTTATCGCCATATAAGGGATCAAATTAATTTTTAATATGGTAAAAATCGTAGCAAAATCTTCCAGTCAAATGAGCAGTAATTTGGAATTTGCTGTATTTTGTATACTACATAATTGAGGGCTGAATGATTTAAGAATAGCCAAAGTTAATTACTTTTTTAAACCCATTAGCAACTTAGATTGTGCATTAGAGTCCTCATAAGTCCCCCTAACCATGTCAGTCT
This sequence comes from Musca domestica, assembly GCF_030504385.1. NCBI lineage: Eukaryota > Metazoa > Arthropoda > Insecta > Diptera > Muscidae > Musca > Musca domestica. Next base: position 14,541,610 of record NW_026712346.1, on the reverse strand, counting down.
GTTTGTCCGCCAAAAGGTGGACTTGAGAGGGTATTATAACATGGATAAAAATTCTAAAATTTGTAGATATGTTGAAATTTTAGTGTAAGATTTTCACCCCCCTAATACGCATTATTAGCTAAATTCTTTGAAATGTGGTTAAATTAGGAAGTACCTTCTTTATATGGGCACTACTCCGAAACATCGACCTACATTGAAAACTTTCTTCTACCCCTTATAATCCAAGATGACAAATAGAGGCCAAATCAAAAATATAGCAGAACAATATAGCATGTCATAGCATTTCGCGTGATTTAAATAAGTAAAAATAGTTTTATCCACCTCATAATTGAGGGCAGAATGATAAGATGGGAATTAATTTTATTTGCCATTTAAATTGTAAGTTGGAGACCCCTTAAAGTCCATATTTTCATCATAGGATAATTCAATGATGATTAAACAAATATTCGGTCCCGTGCTACTTTCTTATATTTGTAATTTCTTCATGTTTCCACAATTTATTTCATATGGATGCACATCCCAAATCTACGTTCCCAACCAATATTCTCTTGGGGGTTAAAAATTCAATAGAATACAAAATTTTCTTTTCTGACCACACATTAGATGTGAAAGTGGACTTGGGGATACTCCAATGTGGGGACTTTACTTAAATAAATTCCTATGTGGCAATTATCTGTATGATGGTTCCCTACCCCAGGGTGGCATAAATAAAATTTTTTAGCCAAATCAATTGATGAATTTGGTCAATACCAATATGGGCCCTACTCTGAAAATTTCAAATTTTATGCGAAGAGGTTATCTACCCCCTTAGAAACAAAAATGTCAAATAAGGGCCAAAAAATGAAAAAAGTGGCCGGCCAAGACCCCAAAAATAACTTAAATCATAGATCTATATCTATAAAAGAGGAAAATGTTTGTACGTTTGTTTGTTTGTTTGTTTGTTTGTTTGTTTGTTTGTAATTTATGGACTCGAAAACTGCTGAATAGATTTTTCTGAAAATTTCCATATATACTGCAACATCGCCTGAAAGTAACATAGGCTATATACATTTTTGAATTTCCACTTGGAACTGGAGATATAGCATCAGAATCGGAGGTACCTCCCAAAAATTTAGATTTTATATGCACATATCTATTGATCGGTTAAAGATACAGTCTCCAAATTTGGAATGTGTAACGGAATTTGGAACAAAAATAAGTTTGGTAAATTATATTGTAATCGGTTCAGATTTGGATATAGCACCCATATATATTTTCGACCGATTTCGTTCATTTGATGCCTCAAACACAATATGAATGTTCGATTCCAATGAAATTTGGAATATGTGACGGGATTTGATCCGAAAATAAATTTGTCAAATTATATTGAAATCGGTTCAGATTTGGATATAGCTCCCATATATATTTTCGGCCGATTTCAAGCATTTGATGCACCAAACACGCTATGTATCCCCAATTTCAATGAAATTTGAAACGTGTGATAGATTTTATCTAAAAAAAATTATTTCCCAAATTATATTGAAATCGGTTCAGATTTGGATATAGCTCCCATATACATTTTCGGCCGATTTCATGTATTTGGTGGACCAAACAAGATATGTATGTCCAAATTTAATGAAATTTAAAATAAGTAACGGAATCGGGAGCAAAAATGAATTTTTAAAATTATATTGAAATCGGTTCAGATTTGGATATAGCTCCCATATATATTTTCGACCGATTTCATGTATTTGATGCACCAAACACGCTATGTATCTCTAATTTCAATGAAATTTGAAATGTGTAGCGGAAATTAAAACAAATATACATTTGTCAAATTATATTAAAATCGGTTCAGATTTGGATATAGCTCTCATATATATTTTCGACCGATTTATGCACCATACACGATATGTATGTTCGATTCCAAAGAAATTTGGAATATGTAACGGGATTTTGATTAGAAAATAAATTAGTCGAATTATATTAAAATCGGTTCAGATTTGGATATAGCTCCCATATATATTATCCGCCGATTTCACATATTTGATGCACAAAACACGATACGTATTTCCGATTCTAACGGAATTCGGCATGAGTGGCTAAATTTGGTACAAAAATAAATTTGACAAATTATATTCAAATACGCTCAGTTGTGATTATAGCTCCATATATATACTCAGCCGATTTCACATATTTGATGCACCCAAAGCGAGAGAGACAAAATCTGGCACCAGCAAAAATTGCCAAATTATATTGAAATCAGTTGAGGTTTGGATATAGCTAACATATATATTTCGGCCGATTTCATACATATTATGCACCAAACACGATATATATGACCGATTCCAATGAAATTCAGAATGTGTGGCGGAATTTTGTTATAATAATAAATGTGATAAATTAATTGGAAATTAGTTAAGATTTGGATATAGCTCCCATATATATATTCTCGGCCGATTTCACATATTTGACGCGCCAATTTCAGTTTGTTGTAAAAGTATTTTTTTTTTAAATTATATTTAAATCGGATCAGATTGGGATATGATTTTAATAAGAACCATTGACCCACAACGCCTTAGGCTAACACTAAAAAACAACACAACAATTTATTTGAAATACGCTTATTACGGCGAAGTATGTTGCTATCTCGAATTCACTACTTGCAATAGAAATACCACTCTACTTAAAAAAATTCCTGCACGCTTGGTATTTGCTATGAAATAAATAAATCCAAAGGACAAACCCTTCGTGTATGTATGTCATGTTACTGCTTTTCTAATGGTTTTGGTTATTTACGCATTAAATTAGTGCAATATTTTTTTTAATTTTTAAATTTGTTTTTCTTTATCCAACATATATTCGTAAATAAAATTTTGAATGCATATAAAATCAAAAGGGGTAGCGAAGCGCACCGGGTTCAGCTAGTGGTTATATAAATATGAAATCGGGTTGTTCCCTTATCCATGAGTTATGATCGATATAAAGACCTGCAAAAGTGATTTTAGGTATTTTGAATGTTTGGGAAGAATTTCTGGAAGGATATAAAACCTTTTCTTACTAAAAGTCCCATTCGCTCTACTATTTTGCACATTTTATTTCAATATTGGTATATTACTTATTATTCTCCCAAAGAATTTTGCATTTTGAGCTCTCATTGGACGGATCATTGTCACGCTTTGAAATGAGCCCCATTAAGCTTTTTCGGTCATTTTTGTTTGTTTAAATGTGTTCGCATCTTTCAGCTAACCCACGATGTAGGCCCTGGAGTTGAAAGGTAGATGTCAGTTAACATCCTATTTCGCACTTATTTAATTTTTTTAGTGAAAAATTATTCTTTATTTTGTTCACAAAAAATCCACTGAATTCAATATGATAATACAAATTGAAAAAAAAATTGACAAAAAAAAAAAGAATAACAAATTGAAAAAGTCTGCAACTTTTTCGCTGATTTTTTACAGCAAATGTTTTAAGATCCTTCCTTACAAAGTTTGTCAATAGAATGTACTATTACTTTAAAATTCGATTCCATTGAAAATGTTTTTTTGATTTTTGCAATGAGATCTCTTTTTCATGATTTTTCAGCGATTTAGAAAAAGTAATTATCTTTTAACTTTGGTGTGACCGCGTTAAATTATTTCGATATCATCTATTCCGTTTCGCCACCACATAATTCGCTACTACACTTCCATGTAACCCGCCATCAATTTCAGTTCTCAAGAAATCAAGTCAATTAAATAAATTGGTATAAATATTCGAATTCAAAAATAAAATATAAAAAAACACTACAAATGTACATTAGAAAAAAGTAAGTCAAAATGGAAAAAAATCATGCAAAATAAAACATTACTATTGTACATTTGAAAAGTCAAAATGAAAATGTTAATATATCACATTTTTACGCGATTTTTTTGGATATTATCCTTTTCGGAGAGTAGACAACTCCGAATTTGTGTGAATCGTTAAAATTAATCCAGCGGTTCTTAAGTTATAAGCGTAGTAACTAACACAACTTACATTTATATATATAGATAAAAATAAGAATGAAAATTAACAAGTTAAAAAGCAGTAAGTTCGGCTGGGCCGAACTTTTAATACCCTCCACCATTTGCAACGAATTTGGAAATTTTCAAAAAATAAAATCCTTAAAATATTCTGTTATGTCGCATGTCGCTAAAATCAGCAAAATACCGAACATAGCGAGGTGCCGTTATATGGGTCTTAGGGTGTAGTATCCATTTGGAACTTCAAATACCAGATTTGAAACAATTCCCGTGAATAATGTCGCTAAAATCATCAAAATACCGAATATCGGGAGGTACCGTTATATGAGGGCTATACGAAGACATAGACTTGCACAGACAATTTTCTATCTTAGGGTGTAGTATCCATTTGGAACTTCAAATACTAAATTTTAAACAATTCCGGTGAATAACGTCGCTAAAATCATCAAAATACCGAATATAGGGGGGTTACCGTTATATCGGAGCTATATGAAAACGTGGACCTACATGGCCCATTTACGAACTTAACCTGCCTACTGGAAAAATAAACATGTGTGCAAAATTTTAGCCATCTATCTCAATTTATTCGAAAGATAGCGTGATTACAACAGACAGACGGACAGACAGACAGACATCGCTAAATCGACTTAGAATTTTAAGCTGATCAAGAATATATATACTTTGTTGGGTCTGACATGAGTATTTCGAGGAGTTACAAACGGAATGACAAAGTTAATATACCCTCCATAGTATGGTGGAGGGTATAAAAATTATATATTAGCTTTCAACTCCAGGATCCACACGTGCTTCAGCTGGAAGATGCGAAGACATTTAAACAAACAAAAAGAGCAAGCGTTATGGGGCTCATTTCAAAACGTGGACCTACTCCTTTTACATAACAATAATCCGTCCAAAGAGAACTCAAAATGCAAAATTCATTGGGACTGTAATCAGTGAAATACGAATATAAAGGTCGTAAAACAGAAGTAAGAAAATTATTTCTATCCTTTCAGAAATTCTTCCTGAACTTTCAAGATACCTTAAAACGCTTTTGCAGGTCATGATATGGGTCATAACCCCCGTATAAGGGTACAACCCGATTTCAAGTATATTTTACGTTTTAACCATATTTTCATATTAATTTCGGCAAATGTTGATAGTTTGGGAAGAAACCATCCTTGCAAATCCTTGCAAACTGATCACGTTTTGTATAACCATCATATGATTTAAGCTATTTTCGGGGTCTTATCCACTTTTTTAATTTGTAGGTCTTTATTTGACATCTTCATTTCTTCGCATACGATTTTCAATTTTCGGAGTAGGTTTTCTTTTTGACTACATTTATCAATTGAATTGGATAAAAAAAAATTGTATTTAAGCTATTCTGGGGTAGAGAACCATCTTACAAATAACTGTCCACGTAGGCATTTATTTAAGTATAGTCCCCATTATGTGTACACCCAAGTCCAAATTCAATTCCTAACCAATGAGTGGTCTGCAAAGAACATTTTGTATCCTATTGAATTTGTAACTCCCAAGAGAATATTGGTTGGGAACGTAGATTTGGGATGGGACTCATTCAGTCGGAAATTGTGGCAGAAGCCGAACATTTGTTTAATCGTCATTGAATTATACTATGATGCAAAATATGGGCTTTATGGGGTGTCCAACGCACAATTTAAATGACAAAAAATTTAATTCCCATCTTACGGTAATGGATGTGAAAGAGTAATTATCTTTGACTATTCCGAAATTATTCTGCCCTCAAATATGAGGTGGACAAAAGTAAATACCACGCAGCACGGTATTCTGAACATTGGAAATACAAATTTTAAATTACAGCTAATTTAAATGTGCCTATTATAGATGTTCTCTATCCTATAGAATTGGCGAACATCTATTATAATTTTTGCCATAATATTTATTTCCATTTAGAAATTACTATGCAGTCATACTTATTATAAAAATTGTGACTTATAGTCAGATCTGTACTTCAATATAAATATGCTTTAAATACTAAAAGTACGGGTCAGCAACGCGGACCGGGCCAGCTAGTATAGTATACACAGCTCAAATATTATAATTGTGTGTGATTTCTCTCGGCAAAAAATGGGTTGTGAAATTACATTTACTGTATCCTTGCTATGAAGGGAATTTTGTTGATATACATGCCAAGGTTTTCCTTTTGTAAATTTCGGATTATTAAAGGTTTCTGGATCTCATTGGCTCTAGATCTATGAGCAATGTTCGAAATAAGGAGTGTTATAATAACAAAATTCGATATTATTTGAAATGATTCTTTATATTTGGATTTTTTTATCACAATTCCGTTTTTACCGCAAAATAGTGGTGTAGGATATCACACAGTCGGCATCGCCAGACTATAGCCTTTACTTGCTTGCTTTAGGGTGTATTTAATGTTTCGTATCAAACAACATTGATTTCGAAAGAATATGCCGGCTTAGATAGCTTAAAGATTGAATCGGGTAAAATCGATATGTTGCATTCAAACCGATTTTTTTTCTTCAAATTTATTTTTCAATCATAAACGTTGAAAGTGATTTATATGAGGCTTATATACTCAAAGACTACAATTTTGGTTTTTCTGCTGGACTCAGTAGTCGGAGACTGATCAAAAATAGATCGACTCTACAACTCAGCCCGGGTAAAGAGGGATTCAAAGCCTGTGCCATGGCTGCCACGTACATATGTACGAACAACCAAACGTACTATACTTTCAAAATTTGAGATATGAAGATATTTACTAGTTTTTATTCCCTACATTTTATTTTGTGACCTCCGTAGAATCACATTCTTATTCGATTTATGCGTGTCCGTTCGTCTGTCCATGATTTTTGTAAGCAATGTGCAGTTTGCATTTGTTGTTCGATTGGGATGAAATTGTTAGGCTCATCGTCATTGTAAATAACCGCATGAGAAATCGGTCCACACATGTTATGAACAGCAGTTTTTTGATGACAGGTATTTGATGTTTTCAATTTTTTGACAGTTGAAAACCTAAAAACTGTCATATGAACCATCTATGCATATCGTGCACCATATACCAATGGTATTTGGTACGAGAGGTACCAATGCCTCCGTCAAATTTAGTGGAAATCAATTCTGGGTAGGATAATCCTTCCATATATTCCTTTCTTTCGAATTTAAATTATAGCTGCTCGAAAACCATAATATCCATTCAAAACCAGTAAGGAAAGCGCAAAAGTCGGGCGGGGCCGACTATATGATACCCTACACCACTATGCATATTTAGTAGAGCTCTCTTAAAAAGGTTTATACAGGGCATTTCAGAGCTCTATGAGATATTTGGTACAAAATCAAAATCTATCTAATTCTATCGTGCATTTTACGAACTATAACTATCTGTGAACCGGGTTTCTCCAAATTTGACGTATTAGCTTCTAGACTGAATTCGGTCTTATGTACGAAAAATCAGGTGATTTGGGCTGATATTGACCATTTAGTGCACATTTAACCCGAAATCGGATGAAGATATATATGGGAGCTATGGCCAAATCTGAACCGATTTCGATAAAATTTAAAACAGCTATTCATGTGCTCCATCTAATACCTGGTACCAAATATCACGGTTGTGGAGTGAATATTACGAATGTAAAGGTCTAAAACACTAAATCAGATGAAACATATATATGGTTGCTATATCTAAATCTGAACCGATTTTCACTAAATTTGATATACTTTCTTCTAGGCCGAATTTGGTCCGATGTACTAAAATTCAGTCCATTTGGACTTATATCGGCCATTTGGTGCACAATTAACCCGAAATCGGATGAAGATATATATGGGAGCTATATCCAAATCTGAACCGATTTCGATAAAATTACAAACAGCTATTTCTGGGCTGTATCTTATATCTGGTACCAAATATCATTCTTGTGGAGTGCATATTACGAATGTGAGAGGCTTAAACACCAAATCGGATAAAACATATATATGGGAGCTATAGCTGTCTCTGAACCGATTTTCTCTAAATTTGTTGTATTTGCTTTAAGGCTAATCTCGGTCACATATGCCAAAATTCGGGCCATTTGGGCTGATATTGGCCATTTGGTGGTCAATTAACCCGAAATCGGATGAATATATATATGGGAGCTATATCCAAATCTGAACCGATTTCGATAAAATTTAAAACAGCTATTTCTGTGCTCCATCTAATACCTGGTACCAAATATCACGGTTGTGGAGTGCATAGTAGGAATGTGAGGGACTTCAAGATCAAATCGGATGAAAGATATATATGGGAGCTATAGCTATATCTGAACCGATTTTCTCCAAATTTGATATAGTTGCTTCTAGGCCGAACTCGGTTGGGTGTGCCAAAATTCAGGTAATTTGGACTGATAGTGGACATTTGATGCTCATTTAACCCGAAATCGGATGAAGATATATATGGGAGCTATATCTAAATTTGATCCGATTCTCACTAATTTCAATAGGGTTCGTCCTTGGGCCAAAAAAAGATTGTTTGGAAAATTTCATCTCAATCGGATAATAAATGCGACCTGCATTTTGTTCACAAGAATACATGGACAGACGGACGGACGGACGGACGGACGGACGGACGGACTGACATGCATAAATCGACTCAGAAAGTGATTCTATGAAGGTTCTCAAAAGTAACTATGGGTCTATCTCGTTTCCTTCTCCATGTTACAAACAAATGCACAAAGACATAATACACTTACCACTATGTGGTGTAGGGTATAAAAACGGTCATAGTTGTTTCATCTACTTCACATAAATTCGCAATATAAACGTTTATTTCATACGCGTAGCTCTAATAAATATGCATAGTGGTGTGGAGTATCACATAGTCGACCGCGCTCGTCGTTTATCCTTCATTTACTGATTTTAGTTCTCCAACCCGGTATCACTGGAATGGAACTCGTTCACATATTTAATGCCGATACTTTTATTTAAAAATGCGTTCTTTTTAGCTAATGTGGGAGTTTATTAAAATATTGGTTACTAGTTTTAATCTCCGAGCCCCGCAATGTAAATTCTCAAATTAAGCTTCATTCATTTGTGAAAAATACTGTGTTATCTGCAATAGGGTGACGTTAGGGTGATGGATAACACCGTTGTTGAAAAAAACTTAAATTGATCTAAATAATATCTTCAATAAACTGGAATATTTAGGAAGGTATATCGATTGCGATTAATATAATTACCAAATCTGGCTACCAAAAGACTGAATAATAATCGAACCATATTTTTTGTTCTATTAAGATAGAGTTCTACAACTTATTCACCTCGACCACTGTTAATAGATCATCTCACTTAAATTCAAGTCAGTCCTTTAAACCTAACGAATCAAGTGTAGACTTTTTTCAATTTATGCAAGAATAATAGCAAACATGTCCTTGGTGCCTATTCTACGGATGTCTGGAATAAATGCCAGCCACTTTTCGAGTTATTTGTCCTTCAGCCTTTCTTTTGTGCAAATTCAAGGGGGGGGGGCAAAATTATGAAATTGTTCCAAAGCCTGAGAAACAAAAGTTGTAATTGATGGAAGGAGATTTGAATGAATTATTTGCCATCGAAATTTACTTTCATTTTTTGTTATTTGTTTTATTTCCTGTTTTGTTTGATATAGAAATTGCTTATGAAAGACTAACGAATAAGTGGGCAAGGGCGAAAGAAACAGTGGCAACGTGTTAATACGCTTCATTGCTTTACACCACCGCCGCAAACCATCTCAACCGAAAAGGCGACGAAAAACCAACACCCCCCGCTACAGACCGTCGAATCTACATCATCGTCTTTAGTGTCGCCGCAACCAGGACATGTCTCTGTAATTGCGTTCCCTTGTCTCTTGTGTCGTCCCCCTGTTGTATGTCGTTACTTGTTCGCAGCAATCACTTACTTGGGGGGCTTCCCAGCTGAGTTGGCGGTAAAGTAGAATTTATTTTTGATTTCTCGTAGAATTTGTTTATTCATTGTTCTTTTTCTGTTTTTGCCTATTGCTGTGTTCTGGGATGGAAGGGTGGTAATTTCAAGTTATATTTCTCGTTATTCCGGATTTTGTTTGCTTGCCGTGAGCAGGAAGTGTTGTTGGGGTAAATTTGGGCAAAAAAAAAATGTGGAGAAATAAATATTGTCTATTTGCAAAAAGAAAAACAAAAAACTGAAAGCACAGATGTACTGCGTTGGAATGAGATGGGGTTTGTCTCTCTGTGTTTGTAAGGGTATAGATTAAAGTGTAATTCATGTTTTTACAATTATTGAGCATTTGAACTTTAGCCAATGTCTGCAACGTTGTCACACCGAGAGTGCGAAGTTTTCTTGCCTTGATTGTGACAATGACAAGCGGCTGTAAAAATTGTAGTCACTGACATAAAAAGTGACATGTCTTAATTGGTTTTCAATGTGCCATCAAGAGGTCGCAGAATTTAACACGCCAAATGTATTTCAAAAGTTCCGGAAATATAAAGCAAATTGAAGTCGTATACAATATCAATGTATTTGTCTGAATTAGAAATTATGGTTGATTTTATAGACGAGAAGAGGGAAACTATCGTTTTGCATGTTTTCTCGTATGGTTTTTAGATCCTCACTCATTCCGAGTGAATTATTAAAAAAAATTCAGATATCTGCTAAAAGTTCTGGCAAGGTTGAAAATAGCTCTAGTTTTAGGAATCCATTGCCCCTATGAATTTTCGCACAGCAAAAATGGAAATGGAGTTTTGATATTAAAGTGAAATGAATTTTCTACAATGCGACTACACATTGTTTGTTTTAATTTCTCGGATGGTAAAGTTAGTCAGTTTTCCTACCAGGCGCGTCCCCACCGGTGGATAGAGGGAGATGGATATTCACATTATTTTGCTCGGGAAGATAAAGCGCCTTGGAAAAGCGGCATCCTTAACCTGGTGAAGAAATTCCTCGTCTGAGGGTTGACATCCATATCAACCTTCATTGGAGCGAGACGGAGACTATTGATCTTTTTTCAGGAACCTTGGATTGTTAAGAACAAGGTCTCTGGACTTATCCATTTTAACTTCCAACTGTTCTATGCCAATACAGGGTCTCGACCGACAACTTGTGTAATATTTCACAAAAATTTATGTTTTCTTTTCTCAGAGTTGTCAACCACAGCAGCAACTGCAGGGGAATGACAGCATATACCTAGCGTCAGCATATCTACCTTTCGACTCGCGAACTCTATCAACTACGTCGGAACTACAGCGGCTGGTGAGTAAGGCAAAACAAACATGTAATGCTTATGCTTAGAAAAACAGTGCAGCCAGGGTATCTGTAAATAGCACTCCTCCTTCATAATTAATAATAATAATTCTTAACAATGGGAATAAAGCAACCATTGGTTTTAGACATTACTTTTTGTTCAGAAAATCTCATAAACGAGATTCAGAATTGGGGGTCTCGAATGAACACTCCTTTTCGGATCACTAGTATTTAAGGTTTGAACTAAAAGAAATGCTAGGGCAAGAAAACATTGAATGCTTAAGCATAGATGAAATACGGAGACGTTGATAAAATCATTCGATGAATGCTATTCTCTTCGAAAGAGAAAATTTGGCTATGAAAAACCCTGGATGACAGAAAAATTCGTAACAAAGAACAAGTTAAAAAGCAGTAAGTTCAGCCGGGCCGAACTTTGAATACCCTCCACCATTTGGAACGAATTTGGAAATTTTCAACAATAAAATCCTTAATAAATTCTGTTAAAATTTTAAAAATACCGAATATAACCGTTATATTGGGGTCTATACAACGTGGACCGACATAGGAATTGTTTGTCATAAGCCATTACCATATTCAAATTCGAATCTTGAAATAGACGGTGAATAATGTAGCTAAAATCATCAAAATATCGTATATAGGGAGGTACCGTTATATCGGAGCTGTGCGAAGACCTGGACCAGCATAGACAATTTTCTATCGCAGGCTGTAACATCCATTATGAACTTCAAATACGGCATCTCAAATAATTTCAATGGGTATTGTATCTAAAACCATCAAAATACCGAATATAGGGAGGTACTGATACATGGGGCCTATACGAAGTCGTGGATAGTAAGAACAGGAAATCGCAACTTCTGAAAGTTTTCTGCGAACAGTGTGTAAATGATGTATAAAAAATTAAACAGTTTATTTCTATAACCCATACACAACCCGAGACAATGGTGGATGATATGGGTAATAAGATGGATACAATAGAAGAGACCCCAGGGCTTTTGATGAACACACACTTCCCATCGAGCACACGAAGGTATATCGGTTGTTAGAGGAAATTTGACTGATGAAGCACCAAAAGTGATTAATCGATGGTAAAGGATGCCATCAAAGGTTTCAAACCGTTTAAGGCAGCGGGACCGTATATGGTTTTCCTGGCTCTCCTCCAACAGGAAGTGGACTACATCTCGTCCAACTTAGCCAAAATTTTCAACGCGTACCTTTAATTTTGCATACACCCCAAAAGCTTGACAGGAAGCGAGGGTAGTTTTAATGCCCAAACCTTATTGACCGAGAAATCTAACATTGTTTTTACTCAAAACCATGGAACACACAATCGATACCATGATTAAGAGCAAGATCACAAAGCTGCATACATTAAACGGCGTTCAGTGGAAACTGTAATACATGAGGTTGTACACCATCAAGGAATATATGGATAAGTTGTGGGCTATATGACGTTAACGTAAGAGACAAAGTTGGTTAATGAACTCCACAGGGAGGGAACCAGTCTTCCTGAATAGGACAATCAACATTTCAAATAAGGTTAAATATCTGGGTGTGATTCTAGATAGGAAACTTATTTTGAGAGACCACATCCATGAAAGAGCAAATAAAGCTCATGGATGCTGGGCAACGTGTTAAAGGGGCTATAGGCTCAAATGAGGTTTCAATCCAAGGATGACACATTGGCTATTCAAAAGCGTTATTAGACCTGTTCTAACGTGTCCGTGGTCTGGTGGACAGCTTTGTATAAAAAATGTTATACGAAAATATTACAGGAAGTCCATTGAAGACAACACCAACTAGGGCTTTAGGGTCAATTTTATATGTATACACAATAAAAATTCAGATACGGTATGATACGGTATGGGTTTTAGGCCATAAGACTCAGGGGCGACGGACGAGTGGAACAATAAAGGCAACGTGACATACCATCAAATATATTTACAGGTAACAACAGGAGAATCAATGGAAAACCTTGTATCGGACCAGATACCAGAAACAATTGTAGCTGTGCAATATTAATTCCCACCAGACACTCGTGAATCGACGGATTCCTATCACAAATGCGTACTAGAAATTGCTGGTATAACAGCAACATGAGACCGACTACCATTAACGTCCTAACATTAACAGTAAAATCACTATTAAAGCTATAAAATTGAAAACAATAAATTCAACATGTTAAAAACCAGTAAGTTCGTCCGGGCCGAAATTTGGATTCCCTCCACCATTTGGAAAAAATTTGGAAATTTTCAAAAAATAAAATTCTTAAAAAAATACTTTAAAGTTTTACAAATACCAAATATAGCCGTTATATTGAGGTCTATACGACGTGGACCTACATAGGCATTGTTTGTCATAAGCCATTACCATATACAAATTCGAAACTTTAAATAAGTGAATAATGTAGCTAAAACACACATCTCAATCAATTTCGATGGGTATTGTACCTAAAATCGTCAAAATATCGAATATAGGGAGGTACTATAGGGTTTCTGTCACAGACTGTAGTTCTCATAAGGAACTCCAAATACGTAATTTGAAAAAATTCTGGTGAATAATGACCGAACATCGGGGGCTATACGAAGACGTGGACTTGCACAGACAAATTTCTGTCTTAGGGTGTAGAATCCATTTCGAACTTCAAATACTAAATTTGAAACACTTCTTGTGAATAATGTCGCCAAAATCATCAAAATACCGAATATCCGGAGGTACCGTTATATGGGGGCTATGTAAAAACGTGGACCTACATGGCCCATTTACGAACTTAACCTGCCTACTGGAAAAATAAACATGTGTGCAAATTTTTAGCCATCTATCTCAATACATTCGAAAGATAGAGTGATTACAACAGACAGACAGACGGACATCACTAAATCGACTTAGAATCTTACGCTGATCAAGATTATATATACTTTGTTGGAATGACAAAGATAATGTACCCTCCTTAGTATGGTGGAGGGTATAAAAACTATATTGGAATCTATGAATTCAATTAACATCTATTCTAAATACGGCTCAATACGCATTATGGGTACCAGGCCATGCGAGATAGCAAACTCTCTCGCTAAAACAGGCATTAAGTTAGCAACAGTGAACTTGGCAATGCAATATTTATTGCTAAGTAAGAAAGAGATTAGTGGGGTAACAGGCATCTTTACGGGTTACCTGGGCCTACAAACTCATTTGTGCAAGATAGATTGTGCAGTTAACAGCATATCCAGGGCATGCGGGAAAGATGGTGAAACATTGGAGCACTTTCTCTGCCAATGACCAGCGTTTGCAAATATCAGATCCCAATTCTTAGGGAACGACTCCAATTCAGACCTAAATCAGATCATGGTATATCAAATAAAACAGTTAAGGAATTTTGTTAAAGCAACTGAGTCTCAAATATAATAAATTGTAAACAGACAGTGTTCTTTCAACAAGCTCTTAGTCTTGAGGCATGTACTGGCTTAAGTGTACGCCGCCCCTCTTTTCAACTTAACCTAGCCGATTCAAAGTATTTTGAGGATTCTCACCACATTTTATAACGGAATTGTCTGAAGGTTAAAGGTATATATGCCTCCAGCAAAAACTATTTAATATGTCTTGATATAGCCATCATAAAAACCGAAACGTAAACAATAAGAACCTCAAATAACAAGATATGAAATGTGACAGAACACTATATTAAGGGTCCAACGTAGAACGATTTCGAAATATTTTGTAAAGGCGGTCATGTGTGAATCCTCTAAGAACTTTAGCGCTAAGAATTCAAAAGAATTCATCACAAACCGGATAACCAAATCCAAGGGAATTTCACACCACATAAGTAGTTATTTTCTGGCCACTAAACGCCGATAAATAAGTACTTAAATAACGACTTTTATTGATCGATAAATAAGCAAATGTCAGCTGCCAAAAATAACATCTAATTACCTAAACATTGTTACTGTATTATAATTTCGTCCTTTTTATACCCTCCGCCGTACTATGGATTGTATATTGACTTTGTCGTTCCGTTCGTAACTCCTCGAAATACTTATGTCAGACCCAAATCTATATATATAAAAGAAAGTTGTGTTAGTTACTACGCTTATAACTTAAGAACCGCTGAACTGATTTTAACAATTCACACAAATTCGGAGTTGTCTCCTCTCCGAAAAGGATAATATCCAAAAAAATCGCGTAAAAATGTGATATATTAACATTTTCATTTTGACTTTTGAAATGTACAATAGTAATGTTTTATTTTGCATGATTTTTTTTCCATTTTGACTTATTTATTTCTAATGTACATTTGTAGTGTTTTTTTATGTTTTATTTTTGAATTCAAATATTAATACCAATTTATTTAATTGACTTGATTTCTTGAGAAATGATATTGTAGTACCGAATTATGTGGTGGCGAAACGGAATAGATGATTTCGAAATAATTTAATGGAATCGAATTTTTAAATAGAAGTACATTCTATTAACAAACTATTTAAGGATCTTTAAACATTTGCTGTAAAAAATTAGCGAACAAGTTGAAGATTTTTTAAATGTGTTATTCTTCTTTTGTCATTTTTTTTTCCAATTTGTATTATCTAATAGAATTCAGTAAATTTTTTGTGAACAAAATAAAGAATAATTTTTCACTATATACAAATTTTCACCGAAAAATGAAATAAGTGGGAAATACGATGTTAACTAACATCCACCTTTCAACTCCAGGGCCGACATCGTGGTTCAACTGGAAGATGTGAAAACATTTGAACAAACCAAAATTACCGAAAAAGCCTAATGGGGCTCATTTCAAAGCGTGGAACTACTTCTTTCCTACCACAATAATCGGTCCAATGTACAATCAGAAAAATACCTAATATAAAGGGAAAATAGTAGAGCGAATGGGACTCTTAGTAAGAAAAGGATTTCTATCCTTCCAGAAAATCTTCCCAAACATTCAAGATACCTTAAATCGCTTTTGCAGGTCATGGTAACGACCATAACTCACGGATAAGGGTACAACCCGATTTCATATTTATATAACCATCGTATGATTTAACCTATTTTTGGTGTCTTGGTCACTTTTTTAATATTTTGGCCTTTGTTTCTAAGGAGGTAGAGAACCTCTTCGCATAAAGTTTGAAATTTTCAGAGTAAGGCCCATTTTGGTCTTGACCACATTCATCAATTGATTTGGCTAAAAATTGTATACAGATATTTGCCACCTCGGAATTTATGTAAGTAAAGTCCCCACATTGGAGTATCCCCAAATCCACTTTCGCATCTAATGTGTGGTCAGAAAAAAATATTTTGTATTCTATTGAATTTGTAACCCCCAGGAGAATATTGGTTGTTGGTATAACCTTCATATAAATGTATCCCTGATTTCAGATATGACTGTGGTCTTGGCCACGTTTTTCAACTGATTTGGCCAATATTTGACGTCTTGGCTTTTCTATTTCGAGGGTCTTGACCACATTTTCCAATCTATTTTGCTGTATTTAGGCTACTTTGTGAGTAGAGAACCATCTTACAGAAAAATGTCAACATACGTAAATATTTTGGTACAGTCCCCATATAGTCCCCAGGGGCGCCGATCTATAGTGATTTTTACCGATTGGCTAACAAGAACACGGGCATTGTTTAATCGTCATTGAATTTTACTATGAACAAGAACATAGACTTTTTGGGGATTGTAATGCGCAATTTGAGGTGCTATGGTAATGAGTGTAAAAGCGTAATTAACTTGGACTATTCAGAAATTATTTTGCCTCACCTTTATGAGCCAGATTTGTGAAATATTATGCTATACAAAATTTGCATTAAAGACTAAAACTACGGGCCGGCAACGCGGACCGGGCCAGCTAGTGGGTATATATATTATTGATCGGCGTAAACGTTGGACATAACCCTTAATATAGCATTTCTGTCAGATTTCATATCTTGTCATTTGGGTTCTTATTTGTATAAAAAACCAGATCACTACGTTTCAGTATATGGTGGGTTATATGAGGGCTATATCAATACATATTGAATAGTTTTTGCTAGAGGGATAGATACCTTCAACCTGTAGAAAATCCTTTGGAGGTCCACGTTTTGGTAAACCCCACGTACAATGGCACCTCCCTTTATTCGGTATTTTTATGGTATTAGAGACGTTGTTAACCGGTGTTGTTTCAAATTTCGTATTCAAAGTTCATGATGGGACCTACAGTCTATGACATAAACTGTTTATTCAGGTCCACGTTTTCGTATAGCCACCATATAACCATATTCTATGGAGATCATTAAAAGTATCTAAGTTTCGATCTTGTTTCCTTCTGCATGTTACAAACAAATGCACCAATACATAATACCTTATACGAGTATAACCTCATTGGCCAATTTTAATACCAGTTATATATCTAAAAATTTTATATTATATTTTTAATCAATGACCATTTCCAATATATCTTAGAATTAAAATAACGAAAATTAATTCTGCATCGTATGTACTTGACACACCCATATTTATACCCTACAATACTTTGTGTTGGGGGTATTATAAGTTTGATTGGGCCAAAAATTACGTAACACCTCGAAATATTGGTTTCCCACATAGGAAAGTATATATGGATCTTCCTATCTCGCCGAGCTGAGTCGATGTCCGTATGTATGTCCGTCCGTCCGTCCGTCCGTCTACAGGTCGCAATTATGGCACGATCATCACGAAATTGAAAATGGAATTGAGGATAGGGTCGCATAATATTTAGGGGTTGAAATGGACCAAAAACAAATCACAATTATAGACCAATCGACGCAGAAGTTAGCATGGGTTTAGAGCTTAGGGGTGGGCAGAAGTCTTCCAATCTTGATTGTCATCGGGTAATATTTAGTGGGTGAAATAGACCATAACATTTGTGTTAAATAAAAGTCAAATATCCCATTAAATCGCGAATATTTTTAATCCCGGCGAAATCACAAATAGACGAACAAGTCAATTCTGACCCGTACGTAGATGACGATAGAAAATATATGGATATATATAGCGAAATATATACAATGTGTGTATACAAAGGAAGGGGATGTTAGCTAGAATGCTTATATCTCATGAATGGCTGGACCGATTTGGACAAATTTTGTCAGTTTAGAATGCCCCCTTGACATTAAAGAATAAAATCTAAAAAATATATAAATCGCATAAAAAGATGCCAATAAGGATGTTAATATAGATTTTTTAGTATTTTGTGACATTTTTTTATTTTTTCATATTTTTTATCGCATGCGATTTTTTCATTTTGACTTATAATATTAAAGTATACATTTTGTAATATTTTTCACCTTACAACACAGGTTGGGGTTATTATATACAGATTGCAACTATCGTCCGATCCTCACGAAAATTTTCATTAGAGTAGGATTAAGCTCTGAAGGGCTAAGCTTATTGTTTTTAAAGATGACCCCAATATATTTAGGAGTTGAAATCGACCAACGTATAAAAATGTTCCTAGTTTTGCAGACGTTATAAAGGTCACAAAAAGAAATCAAAAGAAACGAAATCTTGCATGAAATTGGAGTTTAGGACAGCGGGTAGAATGGACCACTACTTTTGTGTGAAAAATATCAACATTTCAATTCTACCGAAACGCTAAAAATAACTAACAGGCGAAATTCAAAGTATACAAAAGCCGAGCTTCTGGGTTTTTTATGCTGATTTCGTTGACGGATACAGCCAAATATCGTAAACAAGCAACTCATATAGATGAGTCTTAATTTGGAAATGCAGATGGGTCTCTTACTTTTGGAGATGATCACAAAATATTTAGCGGTTCAAATGACCCCAAAACAGAAAAAATTCCTGATTACACAATTGAAGCCAATCGACGCGGAATTTTGTCTGAGAAGAAAGTTAATGACAGCGAAGAAGTCTGGCATTTTGGATTACCATTGGATTTTACTGCACGACGGAGTGCTTAAATATTGGGCAATTTTGATTATATTTAGCTCAAAAATGGGTCACAACTTTCGTGTGAAATTGTTTAGAATACCTAACAACACGGAGTACATGGAAATTGGGCAAAGGCTCTATGGGAAGGGCACTATGACATCATTTCTATCACGAATTCTCCCAAAACTGATTTGGACATAAGGGGCTTCTAATATATAGTAGTATTGCAGGGTATCACATGGTCGGCGTCTTCACGTCTATAGCCTTTGCTTACTTGTTTAAATTCTCTAAAAATTAGGTAAATTATTTTGATTGGAAATATCTTGTAATTTTCCTCACTGTACAGCTGGATTACAGAAACATCAATGCTACATAAACGATTTACCCATATCGCGACCAATTTAGATTGCAGCATATGCTTCTGAGACAAGCTCATAGTTTATAATTTATTATTTAAAAACCAACATTTCAATTTACCAACGTTTTGAATTGACTGAATAAAAATTTGGTTATAATTTAAATAAAAAATGTATTATTAATTTTCGTGAGACCACCTGTATTACTGCTGCAACCCATTACCGATTGGAATTCAACAAAACGAATGAAATAAATATCTTAACAAACATTGTCATTTAACAGCTAATTATCCACTTCAGATAACAATGAAAGCCACAACCAACGTCGTGACTGATTGGAAACCAGAAATAACCCATTAAACATCCGATCACTCGAACATGAAACCACCAACAAAGAAGTTATGGGATGCAGCTTGTTGCCTCCCGATGGTCAGCTTCATTAAAGCGATAAAGGCAGTTTGTTATTCATGCCACTGTTATTAATGTCGGACAAATCGACCACTACGGCAACGGCAATAACAACACTCAGTCAGTCAATGCCACAAGTAAACCATTTGTGCCAGTGTGTATGGGTGTTTGTGATAGATTTTCCGTCCGCCTGCTGTCAGGGGATGGATGGTAGTGTAAATAAAAGTTTGTTATAACTTTTCGGTTTCTTTAGAAGATTGCCCTTAAAAATGAGTAGCTTATTAATTTTATGTTATGAAATAGCAGGCAAGGCATAGCCAAGTTTTTAACTTTCCTTTCGGAATTGGTAGACAATAAACTCCTCCCATCACTTTAGTTAACAAGAAAGGTAATAATTAACAAATAAATTTACAATATTGAAGTTAGAGTTGCCAAAGTACTTTTAGATTGCAAGGAGAGTAAGAGTTAACGGCTGTAATGCTAGCACAGCAGTCCCGCTTTACTTGGTCCTACGTTAAAGTGAAGTGGATAGTACCGATTATGAAGCTTTTTTGAATTCATATTACAGCTTTAAAGCAGTTACAATTTGGAATCAGAGGAAACTTATATATGGGATGTATATCCGATTCTGAATCGATTTCCAACAAATTTGAGGCATCTGTGCCTCTCGTAGCAAATAATGTTGCATCTGTACCGATATCAATAAAATTTAGCGGATACATTTGAGTGCTGTATCTGATATTTGGTACCAAATATCATTATGGAGTGCATATTACGATTTGGTTGAAATATATATGGGAGCTATAGCTATATCTTTACCGATTTTGCACAACTTTGAAGTATTTATTTCTAGGCTGAATTCGGCTGCATTCGAAAAATTCGGCCCATTTTGGTTAATATTAACCATTTGATTCACAATAAACGTCAAATCGGTTAAAGATATATATGGGAGCCATGCCCAAATCTAAGCCGATCTTTAGCAGAGGTATTTTATATACCTGAACCGACTTTCACGAAACTTGAAATACTTTTTTGAGCTAAATTCGGTCTGATGTACCGAAATCCGTTATATGGAAGCCGTGAACCAATATGAACGGTGTTTGACTTGTGCCATCTTTCACTGAATATTTATTTATGAAAAATTCTTTTTGTAACTTTTTTAAAAATGAATGGATATTTCGTGGATATTGTTCCTAATATTTGGTTCAGTTTATTTTGTTTAAAATATATAATAGTTGTCTGTAAGGAGCTGCAAAATTCATCATAAAACAGTTTACACATGAAGAGTTATTACTGAATGTTTTCTTAGGAACTATTTTTAGGCGTGTATGATAGAAGAATGCAGGTAGATGCATCATCGCTTGGGAACATCGAAAAGTCAAAATGTTTAAATTTTTCATACCCTCCACCCTAGTATATATTCTTGATCAGCATAAAATCCTACACTGAGGGAAAAATCCCGTTGCGAAATCAAGCACGTATGTTGTCATTTTCGCAACGACCCGTTGTTATATTTTTCAACAACGGCTGTTGGTGAATTGTGCACGAACGTGCTCAAATTGACACCGAGACGTGGTCAACTTTCGGTACCAACAACAGCCGTGCTTAATTTGTCCATTTGTAATATTGGTAATTGCAGCCGATTACACACGAGTAAAAAATGACAACGGTGGTGCATGATTCACACACGGTCGTTGTCAATATGACACCGGTCGTGTATGAATTATGCACCACCACCTGCATAATGATGCACCACCGTTGTTACTTTGTACACCGACGTGCATGAATCGTACACGATCGTTGCCATTTTAGCAACTACCGTGTATGAATCATGCACCACCGTTGTCATTTTTTTTACTCGTGTGCAATCGGCTGCATATTTACCATTTTTTCCGTGTTATTGAAAGAGAAAGGACGCATTGTGCAAAAAATTTATTGAAAATGAATAATAATTCGCAAGATCCTCAAAATATCATTGGTGAGTTGTTAGAAATCGATGGCAATATTGTTGTGGTTCGCGATACAAACCATTGCAGCAGTCAAGATGCGGAAAACAATGAGGACGATTATATGTTAAGGGAGTTCTTAAAAGGAATAAATATGGAGTCGCTTTTTGAACAATTAAAAGGTAAGTAAATAAAAATGAATTTTTCAGTTAATCAGTGTAATTAACAAAGAATTTTCTTTTTTGTTCTTTTAGCATCACATGTAACATTTCGCAGCTTGCAGTACTTGAAAAAAGAAGATTTAAAGGAAGCAGTGCCACCATTGGGACTGCGTGTTGAATTCAGAGAAAAGCTCTTTGCTTGGAAAAAACGAAAGGTACGTATTATTTGTTTTACAGAGTTGAACTCAGTATTAATATTGTCATAACAATAGCTCGGGATTGATGACGAAACTATGTCAGTTCCATCTAAAATAGGTGAATGGTGGAAACGCAACGAGACACCTGCAAGTACTCCTGGTACTCCCGACACTACAGGTTCGAACTGCTCAAAAGCCAAAGGAATTTTGTCAGAGGTAAGGTAAGAGTAATATTTGTGTAAGCATAGTTAATGTAGTTTTTTTATTTAATATAGGATCTAACGGAATTGTTAACACATACCTCGAAGGGGAAACTAGCGCTTGAATGTAGTAGCGTTAATAAGAAATTAAGTGACGAGCAAAGAGATGATATAATTAATATAATTATTGAAGATATTTTAACCAACAATGTTACTCTTTACACTCAAGACTATATGCGCATATTGGATGAAATTTGTTCCGTTTTTCCTCTTGAAAACGAAATGAGGGTAAGATTAACAATATAAACAACGTATCTGATTATGTAGTTTCTTAACTTATAATATGTCTTTATTTTTAGGATTATTATTACATTTCAAGAAAAGGAAAGAACAACGCAAGCGGAAAACTTTATGCCAAGTATAGAAACAAGAAGTCCAAAAGAATAAAGCTTTTGATTTCCGAGCCTAGCACAAGCAAAGCAGCAACTCACACATCTCCTAATTTTTGTAACAAAGATGTTCCCGAAATTGATGAATCAGTTGAAAATTCATTGAAAGCTTCCTTACTAAGAGAATGTAATGATTGGGGATCGATCTGCGAAAAATGGAAAAGATCTTTTAACATACGGCAAAGAGATATAAAAAATTTAAGTAGCCATACATTTCTCCTTGAATGGACGAAGTTGTCCGATGCAAGAGCTTCAGAATTGGTAAGTAGCCATGAGCTATTTATTTGTATATGGATACTAATGTTTCGTTTTAGGTCAACATTGATTTCGATATTATGTATCCACAGAAAGGCAATCTTCTACTTTCTAAATGGGACCAATTTAAGAAAAAAATTTACAATTATTATGGGAAAAATATTCATAACGAACATTGCAAACAACTCTTCGCAAATGTTTTGACGGCAAGCAGCATAGGTAAATTTTAATTCCTGATTTATCATAAACATTAAAAGTAATATTTATTTTATATTTCGGTTGCAGATGCTCAAGATTATATATACGCAATACTGTTGAATTCAGTTTTACCATCACCTGCTAGGTTTAAATGTGGAAACGGTAAATTACGAAAAAAAGTAACAATAGCTGATTCGCAGGAAAGTTTCGTACTGCGACTACCGACAATTAACGATTATAAAAGGCAAATTGATACAGTCACTGAAAAGTATTACAATGCTGGATTAACTATACAGCCATTTATAATTGTGGAGGGTTTGTCCGATTTCAATATAAAAGGTTTTTATGTTTTTTTTAACCACAATTTGTTAAAATTTCAATCGTTCCTCGAATGTTTAGATACATGTTTTAAAATTTTTCATGCACTTTCTTTAAAATATCCAAATGCCTGCCAAATTCCATGGATTTTTATCCAAAAATATTTTTATGAAATTAATACTGTATCTATATCTATAAAAGAGGAAAATGTTTGTACGTTTGTTTGTTTGTTTGTTTGTTTGTTTGTTTGTTTGTAATTTATGGACTCGAAAACTGCTGAATAGATTTTTCTGAAAATT
Organism: Musca domestica; assembly: GCF_030504385.1. NCBI lineage: Eukaryota > Metazoa > Arthropoda > Insecta > Diptera > Muscidae > Musca > Musca domestica. The sequence continues at coordinate 14,517,692 of NW_026712346.1, read as the reverse complement.
TCCATATATACTGCAACATCGCCTGAAAGTAACATAGGCTATATACATTTTTGAATTTCCACTTGGAACTGGAGATATAGCATCAGAATCGGAGGTACCTCCCAAAAATTTAGATTTTATATGCACATATCTATTGATCGGTTAAAGATACAGTCTCCAAATTTGGAATGTGTAACGGAATTTGGAACAAAAATAAGTTTGGTAAATTATATTGTAATCGGTTCAGATTTGGATATAGCACCCATATATATTTTCGACCGATTTCGTTCATTTGATGCCTCAAACACAATATGAATGTTCGATTCCAATGAAATTTGGAATATGTGACGGGATTTGATCCGAAAATAAATTTGTCAAATTATATTGAAATCGGTTCAGATTTGGATATAGCTCCCATATATATTTTCGGCCGATTTCAAGCATTTGATGCACCAAACACGCTATGTATCCCCAATTTCAATGAAATTTGAAACGTGTGATAGATTTTATCTAAAAAAAATTATTTCCCAAATTATATTGAAATCGGTTCAGATTTGGATATAGCTCCCATATACATTTTCGGCCGATTTCATGTATTTGGTGGACCAAACAAGATATGTATGTCCAAATTTAATGAAATTTAAAATAAGTAACGGAATCGGGAGCAAAAATGAATTTTTAAAATTATATTGAAATCGGTTCAGATTTGGATATAGCTCCCATATATATTTTCGACCGATTTCATGTATTTGATGCACCAAACACGCTATGTATCTCTAATTTCAATGAAATTTGAAATGTGTAGCGGAAATTAAAACAAATATACATTTGTCAAATTATATTAAAATCGGTTCAGATTTGGATATAGCTCTCATATATATTTTCGACCGATTTATGCACCATACACGATATGTATGTTCGATTCCAAAGAAATTTGGAATATGTAACGGGATTTTGATTAGAAAATAAATTAGTCGAATTATATTAAAATCGGTTCAGATTTGGATATAGCTCCCATATATATTATCCGCCGATTTCACATATTTGATGCACAAAACACGATACGTATTTCCGATTCTAACGGAATTCGGCATGAGTGGCTAAATTTGGTACAAAAATAAATTTGACAAATTATATTCAAATACGCTCAGTTGTGATTATAGCTCCATATATATACTCAGCCGATTTCACATATTTGATGCACCCAAAGCGAGAGAGACAAAATCTGGCACCAGCAAAAATTGCCAAATTATATTGAAATCAGTTGAGGTTTGGATATAGCTAACATATATATTTCGGCCGATTTCATACATATTATGCACCAAACACGATATATATGACCGATTCCAATGAAATTCAGAATGTGTGGCGGAATTTTGTTATAATAATAAATGTGATAAATTAATTGGAAATTAGTTAAGATTTGGATATAGCTCCCATATATATATTCTCGGCCGATTTCACATATTTGACGCGCCAATTTCAGTTTGTTGTAAAAGTATTTTTTTTTTAAATTATATTTAAATCGGATCAGATTGGGATATGATTTTAATAAGAACCATTGACCCACAACGCCTTAGGCTAACACTAAAAAACAACACAACAATTTATTTGAAATACGCTTATTACGGCGAAGTATGTTGCTATCTCGAATTCACTACTTGCAATAGAAATACCACTCTACTTAAAAAAATTCCTGCACGCTTGGTATTTGCTATGAAATAAATAAATCCAAAGGACAAACCCTTCGTGTATGTATGTCATGTTACTGCTTTTCTAATGGTTTTGGTTATTTACGCATTAAATTAGTGCAATATTTTTTTTAATTTTTAAATTTGTTTTTCTTTATCCAACATATATTCGTAAATAAAATTTTGAATGCATATAAAATCAAAAGGGGTAGCGAAGCGCACCGGGTTCAGCTAGTATGATATAAAATCAGTTAATTTGACTTCACTTATTAATTTCTGCAACAATAATTAAAGTACAATTCAAAATGTATATTTGCTTTCGTTGCCGTAAGCATTTTGATAAGGCAAATCTTTTAATAGCTCATTTGAAAACAGACCATTTAATGTCCACTAAATTTTTAAAAGTACAATGCGTTCAGGACAACTGTAAGCAAACATTTACAAAATTTACGTCATTCAGAATTCATTTAGAAAAACTTCACAAGAATCACACAAAAGCTCCACCAATGGTTAAAGCCATTAATGTGCCAGTTGAAATGTCATCATCAAAAGAAAATGATTATACAAACAGTGAAACTGTTATTAACAACAATACAATAGAAAAGGATTTAAATGTTTTGAAAAAGAAAACCTTATATCTGTCTTTACAATTACATGGTCAAAGCTATATGCCTAGAAATCATGTTATAGAAATACAACATTCTGTTTCAATTCTGCTTTCATCCATTTCATGTACAATTGAAAAATATATAACTGATCATCCAAATTATGAAGACTTAAGGTACTTACTAAACTTTTGTAAAAATCCTTTCGAAGAAACTAGAACGGAATATAGACTTTTAAAAATTTTAAAAGAACTAAACTTTTATGATGATCCAAAGGTTTATGTAATTAGCAATCAAGTCTCGGAAATTGTTATCAGCGGAAATCCCAGTTTAGGTCCAAAGTTATCCAATATTTATATAATGCCACTGAAATTCATGATAAGTGCCCTTTTTAAAATTCCAAATCTCTTAGATTTGACATTAGAAAACTCCAAAAAATTCCTAAATTCACCTGTTTTACAAAATTTTACAAACGGTGAGTTATATAAAACTAAATTATTAAAATATCAGTACAATTTAGTTATTCCCTATGTCCTTTACATGGATGATTTTCAAATTAATAATCCTCTTGGAACCCATACATTTTCCATATGTGGTTGTTATATTAGCTTTCCTTCAATGCCACAGCACTTGTTGTCAAAACTTGATTATATATTAACTGCTGCGTTTATACCATCAAAGGATTTAAAAGAACGTGGAAATGAAGTTTCATTTCACAATCTTGTAGAAGAGTTAAAAATTCTAGAAGAAGGGGTTGAAATTTGTGTTCAACAAAGTGTTCAGAAGGTGCATTTTATTTTAGGTGTAATTATTGGAGATAATTTAGCAGTTAATAGTATTTTAGGCTACGTGCAATCATTTAACTCTAAAAGATTTTGCCGGGTATGTAGAAGAAAAAAGTCCCAAATGCAATTCGACGCAATTCAGCATTTAGATAGTTTAAGAAACCAAGAGAATTACAACTCAAATGTATTGGAAAATAATTTTCAAGAAACAGGTATTAAAAACAAGTGTATCTTCGAATCTTTACCAAATTTTAACGTCACTGAAAATTTTTGTTTTGATATTATGCATGACATTTTCGAGGGCATATGTGTCTACGATATGTCTAATGTAATTCTCGGGCTGATTCAAGAAAATATTGTTACGTTAGATTGTATTAACAGCAGAAAATCTTTATTCCAATTTGGAGAAATTGAAGTGGGAAATAAATCTGGACCACTAGATTTATGTAGATTGAAAAACTATAACTTAAAAATGACAGCTAGTGAAACTATGTGTTTTACTAATTTTTTACCTTTAATGGTAGGCGATTTAATTCCTTTCTCCAACGATCACTGGAAAGTTTTTATAATATTATTACAAATAATCGATTTACTTTTAAGACCAAGTTATATAGAAGACGATTTAATAAAATTGGAAGAATTAATTAGAGATCACCATTCACTTTATATAACATTATACGGTTCGTTAAAACCGAAACACCACTTTCTTGTCCACTATCCCACAGCTATCCGAAAATGTGGTCCCCTTAAATATCTCTGGAGCATGAGATTCGAAGCTAAACACAAGGAAGCAAAAGCCTATTTAGGAAATACTACATCAAGAGTAAATCCCTGTCGTTCATTATCTATTAAGTCTGGATTGAAATTTTCCAATTTTTTATTAAAACACGAAGATAACTTAGAACCAAATGTTATCATTAATACGCATACCATCGAAGATTTGGCAAAAGAGGAATATTGTTACAAAAAAAGTAAGCCAGTTTTAAATTACCAAAATTGCAAAGTGTCTGATGACATTTTTTTTAAGGGAACTAGGTATAAAAAAAACTATTATTTAGCAACAAATAATGCCGCAATTGAACTTTTCAAAATTAAACATTTAATAATTGAAAATGAAAATGTTTACATTTTATGTAACCAAGTAAAAGTTAAAAACTTTGATTACCATTTACAATCGTATGAAGTTGGTTCTCTGAATGAGGATACAATTTTTTTAATACCAATTTTAGATTTTATTACTTACCCATTTCACTTATATCCTATGAATAATGGAAAAGTTTATTTCAGATTTAAGTTAATTTAATTTGTTTCTATACATTGAATATATGTAATTCGAATTGTTTTGTTAAATCAAATATGTATTTATATTGAATTTATGTAATTGGTTTCGTTCAATAAAATACTTTTCAAAAAATGTCGTTTCTTCTACTAAGGGTATAAAATGGAAAAGGAACGGATATCAAAAAATGACCACCATTGATTTCAATCTGACAACGGGCGTTGACAATCCGACAACGGAGCGTTGACAATCTGACAACGAAGCGTTGACGATCTGACAACGAAGCGTTGACAATCTGACAACGGGGCGTGCTCGAAATGACCACGTATGTGCTCATTTCATGCACATCTGTTGTTGAAATCGTTGCCAAAATCTCGGTGTCAAAATGACAACAGCGTGCTCATTTTGACACCAAACGTGGTTGATACACTATCATACACGGATGTGGTCATTTCATACACGGATGTTGTCATTTTTTCTCTGGGTGTATGCCATGTAGGTCCACGTCTTCGTATAGACCCCATATAACGGTACCACCCGATATTCGGTATTTTGATGATTTTAGTAACATTATTCACCGGAATTGTTTCAATTTTGGTATTTGAAGTTCGTAATGGATACTACATCCTAAGACAGAAAATGAGCCATGTAGGTCCACGTCTTCGTATAGCCCCCCATATAACGGTACCTCCCGATATTCGGTATTTTAATGATTTTAGCGACTTTATTTACCGGAACTATTTCAAATTTGGTATTTGAATTTCATAATGAATACTACAGCCTATGACAGCCGTCTTCGTATAGCCCCCATATAACGATATTCGGTATTTTGATGATTTTAGCGACATTATTTACCGAAATTATTTCAAATTTTGTATTTGAAGTTCGTAATGGATACGTTTTATAACCCCCATGGTAACTCCCTATATTCGGTATTTTGATGATTTTAGCTACATTAAAAACAGTTTTTTTTTTCAAGTTTCCCATTTGAATATTGTAATAGCTTGTGACTATGCAGGTAAACGTCGTCGTGTTATATATCCTAATATACACCTTCTTTCGGTATTTTTAAGATTTTAACAGAATTTTTAACGGATTTTATTTTTTTGAAAATTGTTAAATTTGTACCAAATGGTGGAGGGTATTCAAAGTTCGGCCCGGCCGAACTTACAGATTTTTTTACTTGTTTTTTTTTTTTTTTTCAAAAATAAGTAGTTTTCTTATACGACGCCAATCTAAGGTTCTTATGATATGCATTTTTCAATAATTTTAACTACTTTGACTATTTTTCATTTAAAAATGTAATTTTCAAAATCGATTTGAGAGTTCATTGTCCCAGCAGCTGTGTCGGTGCGACTGCCTATATTCTTTTACCATGGGGTGTATCAAGTAATAAAACACAATTTACATGGCAACACTGTTTTTGTTACAGAGCGAGTTTTTTTTTTCAATAAGTTAGTGAGCTAAGAGTTTCTCCAATAAATAGCTGGACTACTATTGACGCGTATCCAAGCCAGAAATGTACCTTAAACAAGCCAACTAATTCACTTTACACAGTTGGTGGTAAATTTAACACATTTTTCTTTTGAGAAGCAATCGATCATTGTTACAGCGAACCACACAACAATCGAAAGGTGCGGCATTGACAGTTCATTTCTGAATAAAATATAGGCATGCACGTCTGTTTGCCTTGTCGTTTTCTGGTCGTTATTGTTGGCATCTTCTGTTCGGTTAATCATCTCGACATTGCCGCATTATGCATCAGAAAGTGTTAAAGAAATAAACACATAGTATGCACTGAAAGCGGACATTAAGATGGATCTGTAAGGGATGGCTACTCAACTTTATGGAGAAATGGGGAAGAGGGACCTTCAATTAGTCAATTTTAAAGACAGTCTTGGCTTTCGAAACATCCCAGAAAGCAATTTACAATCGTATGTAAATTATTTCATTTGTCTCAATAATGTATTGTGATTGGACTTGTTTGCGTTGTGCTTCGGATAAAATTGGAATACTGATGTTGACAACCAGTTTCTTTTTCCAAATTAGGAGGAACATAGAGCTTATACATGTATGCATTTGTTATTAACATTTACTAATGAATGGTACTTTGGTTATGCGCCAAAATCATCTGGTGAGAAAGTGAAAGCTTCCCATATTGAATTTGTTCGTTATCTGATATAAATGGAGACATGATTAGTGCAATCGCAAACATTGTGGTTTTAATGGGTTAAATCAGTTGTATGATTTTTGTATATTCATTATGCCTATACACTAACAATTCTATTACAATCTAAAAATGTTTGAATGTTCAATAGCAACAAAATATCACATTTTTTTGAACTTTTTGAATTTTACTAAACAATAATAATGAAATTGAAAAAATAATGGGAACGACCGGTAGAACTATGAAGGTAAAGTCATTTTTTCAAATTTATACATTTGGCAACATCTCAATGTCAAAATCAGAGATGGAAACTCTTTTTTATACATTGAAATTTGACAAGGTAAATTGCAGAAAATACAGAGCTGGGAATGCTAATTTAAAATGGGGTTACATTTACTTCATTGTACCATCCCTGCGGGACTTTTTTCAACCAGTTGAGAAAATCGTTAGTTATAAATGCATTATTCTAAATCTAACTACAAATTGGTTAAAAAGTCATCTGGAGATCAAAAAGCGAAGTAACCACTACTGGTTGATATTCAGATGACTTTTCAACTAATTTGTAGTTAGTTGTAGAATAATGTATTTATGAACTAACTATAAGTTGGTTGTTAACTCATCTAGAAGTCAACCAATTTGAACGACAAAACAGCCCTAAAAAACAAAAGTTGACTGGTTATATAAAACTGCTATGCAATAATTCGCATAACACATTTCCACAAATACTTCGATATAAATGCAACGTACAATAATACAAGCTATTGCTGCTAGCCTCAATACACAAGTACATATGCTTGGAAAAACAGTGCAGCCAGGGTATCTGAAAATAGCAATCCTCCTTCAAATAGAAAATAAAGAATTTGATTAACAAAAAAATAAAAAAATAAATAAATAAATAAAAATAAAAAAAGAACTTTTTTAACATACTTTTTAAATGATTAAAAATTGGTTTAAATTGGTTTATAGTTAGTTTAAAAGTAACTAGTTTATATTGCATTCCACCGCAAAAATGAAGTTGCTATGTAAGTGAGTGGCCGTCATTTGAACAGGTAACAAGACAAAAAAGGCTATATAAAGACGTGTTCCTTACTAAGTAATTTTTTGTCACCGGTTGTAGTACCGACTCTGAACATCAAATATTAAATTCCGTTGTGTAATCAAAATATCATCAAAATGCCTAATATCGAGATGAATGGTTATATGGGGGCTATTCGAAGACATGGATCTGCATAGTCATAGACTGTAATTAAACGTGGACCGACATGACCCATTTAGGAATCTAACTTGCCTACTGGCAAAATACACACATACACACAATTTTGCCTTCTATCTTGATTTATTGAAAAGATAGCGCGATTAGAACAGACAGACAGAGATGCATCGCTAAATCGACTTAAAATTTTCCGCTGATGTAGTTGGGTCTGACATGAGTATTTCGAGAAGTTACAAACGGAGTGACAAAGTTAACATAACCTCCATAGAAATGTGGAAGGGATAAAAAATATAGTGAACTAGCTGGCCCGATCCGCGTTGCCGGCCCTTAGATTTAGTCTTTAATGCATAGTTTTTAAAGCATAATAGTTCACAGATCTGGCTCACATAATTGACACAATTTTTAATATAAATGATGGCTCGACTAAATAGAATTAAATACGCATCGCAAAAATGTCATGTTTCAAAAAACCTGATCCTATGTTTCAGCCAGAGGTTTTACTTTGAGAGTTAAAAACTTAAATAATAAATCACAAATATTAAAAAGCATACATTAACTGTTTTTAATAGCCCCATGTAAAATGGTTCTCTACCCCAAATCAGCCAAACACACATTTTAAGCCAAATCGATTCGAAGATGTAATCAAAACAATCGAAATAAGAAAAATCAGGAGGTACTTTTATATGGGCGCTTCTCCGAAACATTGACATTGAAAAATTTCCCCAAACTGGTCTTCTGCATCCTTAGAAGCTAAGACGTCAAATAAAGGTTAAATCAATTTGAAAATATGACCAAGACACTGGAAACAGCTGAAATCAGCGGATATCTTCATATAAGGTTTATACCATAGCATGGTCCTATTCTTATAATTATTTGAAAGAATGTGTTGTTCTTTCTAAAATCTCAAATTAGCAACATTTAAGGAATTTGAAAGGGGCTATATCATTTGAGGGGGGCTATATGTAGACGGACCTGATACAATGTAGACGGACCTGATACATCTATTATATATGTAAACATCAATTGTTGTTCGTTGGTAATGGAATCAGTTGAGAACGGCTGAACCGATTTGCATAATTTTTTTGTACAAACGTTCGTCATACCCCGAGTTAGGTTTTTAAAAATATTGACCACACCTAGTTTTACGCCCACTATTGCGATTTATCTAAAATCATATATTTGGCAAATAATGAAGATATCGGTTTTAAAATTATTACACGACATACTGTAGACTTTCCCTCCAATCGTAAGTATTTATTTGGGAGCTGAGGAACTGACCACGCCTACTTTTTAATCTATATATAAACCAATTGTTGGTCGTTGGTAATTGAGTCAGTTGGGACCGGCTGGTACTGTTTGGATATTTTTTTAAATATTCGTCCTACCCCGATTTAGAATTTTTCGATTTATCTAAAATCCTAATAGTATACGACGTAATCTTGACTCTCCCTCCAACCCTAGCCATCTGTTTGGGCTCAGAGGAACTGGCCCACCTACTTCTTTAAATTTATATGTAAAAAAGATATAGTAACAAAACATTTGAGAACGGTTGGGCCGATTTGACTCAAAGTTTGTTTTGGTTACTTGTAATTACAGTGGAAACGTTGTCAAGAAAGAAAATCTTAAAATAAATCGCGGAACTGATAAAATTGACTGTTTTATTATGATATGGAATTTTGTGTAGAATTGTCTAAGAATGCCTTTTGGAATTGAAAATTTTTATTGAAAAAAACCGAAAAAATCGTGAAAGTTTGCATATTTTCTATACATGCTGTTATATGGTTGCCATACCCAAATTTTCAGTTTTGATAAGATATGGAAATAATCCATCCAATGAGCACTCAAAATGCAAAGGAAGAATTTTCCGAGGATATGAATCCCTTTCTTACTTAATTTTAAATTCGCTCCACTATTTTGTATAGCCCGCATATTACAGTGCCTCTTCATATTCGGCATTTCACTGATTGCAGTCCCAATGAATTTTGCATTTTAAGTTCTCATTGGATGGATTTTTCCCATCTCTAGTCAATTTCTTGGAGTTTTGGACCTCAGAATCGATAGTAATTTCTAAATTGAAATCCAATATGATGGCAATATGACTTTAATTTAACTATCATAAATAAAGTATCATCGATTTATAAAAGTTAGAGACCCGCTTCGTTCACCATCTGCAATTACGATAGAGGTCAACAAATTTAATATGCGTCTTTCAAACTTTGCACAGGTTTTTATATTATTGTTGGGATGATTGATGTTACAAAAGGTATATATTTATTCTCATTTAGATATAGCCCTCATATAATATTATTTTCTAATATTCGTCGACCAAATGTGCCTCTTTATATTAATTATTTCATCGTATTTAATTAAATTTTCAAATCTCAGTTATCAGTACTATAAAAGGTCTTAGCAATATTTTCCAAATCAAAAATAATTTAAGAAAGAATTAGTAACTTTTAGTTTTAACCAGTCAATTAAACTATACCCGACTGTGTATGCGGCCGTTCGTTCGTTGAAATCGCAATAAAGGTGAAATATTTAGGTTAGTCTTTAAACTACAAAATTCCTATGAAGTTAAAATATATCCGATCCGTTTAGGTATAATAATACCACTAAAAATACGTCCTTTTGCATATTTTTGTTACAATTTCTACCGAATAATCTGTAAATTGACATTTAAAGTTTTCGTTATTGAGAAATCAATACCGACAACAACTGGCTACAACTGGCCATTAGGCATAGCCTCAATTTAAAAGTACGTTGAAAATTTTAATGTTTTGGTGCTTTGAAAAGTATTTTTCAATCTAAATTGAAAATAGAAGCATTGGTATAGCAAACATATAATGGCATCTACAGAAAATATGCAAAATTTCTCGATATTTTCGGTTTTTTTTCACAAGAATTTTCAATTCCAAAAGGCATTTTGAAACTATTCTACACAAAACTCCATATAAAAATAGAAAAGTCAATGTTTTAATTTCCGCTATTTTTATGGAGACTTTTCTCAACATTTTCTCTCAGAAAAACGTTTTCGCTGTAATTACAAATAACCAAAAGAAAATTTGAGTCAAATCGGCTTAGCCGTTCTCAACTGATGTGTTACTACACTTTTTCAAATTTATTACATACAAATTTGGCGTGTGGCCAGTTCCTTTGACCCCAAACAGATACCTAGGGTTAGAGGGAGAATCAAGATTACGTCGTATACTAACTATGGAAAGATATCTTCATGATTTTAGAAAATATAAGGATTTTAGGTAAATCGAAAAATGGGCGTAAAATTGGACGTGGTCACTTTTTCTTTCAATAAAAACCTAACTCGGGGTAGAAAGAATATTTAGAAAAAAAAATATCCAAATCGTTCCCGCCGTTCTCAACTGATTCAATTGCCAACGAACAACAATAGGCGTGGTCAGTTCCTCAGCGGTCAAATAAATATGACTGGATGCAAGGTCAACAGTATCTCATGTAATAATTTTCAAGCCGATATCTTCATTATTTCGCAAATATAAGGATTTTAGATAAATCGAAATAGTGGACGTAAAAGTAGGCGTGGTCAATATTTTTCTTTAAAAACATAATACAAGAACATTGTACAAGAAATTATGCATATCGGTCCAGCCGTTCTTAACTGATTCCATTACCCACGAACAACAATTCGTGCGGGCCGAACTTTTCATACTCTCCAATATGATATAGAATATCTAATTATTAAGGTCCCATCATCGTGATTTTTTTTTGTTCGTTAGGTAGCGGATATATTAAGCATTTCCAGGTATTGGTATTGGAATATGCTACGTTATGGTATAACTCATTCGATACGGCCGAAACGTGCCTCATCGAAATAAAGGATTTTGATCCTAGGTCTCTTTGGACCAAATCCGTTTCTGGACATTTTGAGTTGACCTATCGATACCCGTCCGTTTGTCTGGGGCGCCCGATGACTCTCGAAGGGACTATCCGATTTTATCCAAACTTGATACATCGTAATATTATTATCAATCTTAGATCGAGTTCGGAGATGGGCAATATCGGTTCACTCCTTCTGGCACCTCCCCCACAAAATGACAATATTAAAAAAAAAAAATATATAATTTACTACACAGAAAGAGGAAGGATAATTCGAATCTGCTCCAACTTTACAAATCCTAATATTTTCATCAATGCTAGTTCAGGTGCGAAAGTGGACAATATTGGTCCACTCCTTCAAGTAACTTCCGCACAGAGGGTCATAACTTTGAATAATTATAACTTTTATAAAAAGTGTCCGACTGTCTTCATATTACACACATCACAATATTCTTATTAATCCAAGGTCTGGTGTCAAGATGGAATTTGTCCGTCCACACACGAATTTGAATATTTTCTGAAAATTTTCTTGTTATTGAAAAGAAAACACATACATAAACAAATAAAGATGACATATTAAGCCAAGAAAATAAAAAATTAAAATCATATGGTATCATCGCCCTACCTTGATATCATTGTACCATGATATAAAGTATAGGAAGTAGCCGATACAGCCCAAATGTGGCACGTTGTAATATTTTTATACTGGCTGGTCCGGTCGCATTGCCGGTCCGTACTTTTAGTCTTCAATGCATATTTTTTAAAGCATAATCAATCACAGATCTGACTTATTTAAGCGGCACAATTTTTATTACAAGTAATGACTTCATAATAATTTCTAAATAGAAATAAATATTAATCGCAAAAATTACAATAGATGTTCACCTACAGTCAGTTTTAGATATTTTGGATAGTCTGATCTTATTTTTCAGCCATAGGCTTTAATTTGAGTGTTTAAAACCTATAATAGCCCCATGTGAAAACTCAGATAATTTTTTGATATTGTGAAGATAACTTTTTCCATTCAAGGTAGTTGTAATTTGGAATTTGCATTACTAACGTTTACCATAAGGTGCTGCGTGGTATTTAGTTTTGTCCATCATCTTAGTATAATTCAATGACCATTAAACAAATGATCGGTCCCATGCTTCTTTCTAATATTCGTAATTTGTTATATTTCTTCCACAATTTCAGTCTGAATGGGTCCCAGTTTGTCATTTCGGAGTTTATTGATTACTTTCATCCCAAATGTACGTTCCCAACCAATATTCTGTTGGGGGTTACAAATGTAATAGAATACAAAATATTCTTTTCTTCTTATGTGGACAATTATCTGTATGGTGGTTCTCTACCCCAGAGTAGCCTTAATACAATTTTTTGGCAAATCAATTGATGCATGTGGTCAGGACCAAGACTAAACCCTACTCCGAAAATTGAAAATTTTATTAGAAGAGATTTTCTACCGTCTTAGAAACAAATAGGCCAAATAAGGCCGAAGAATTTCTTAAAGGATAGAAGTCATTTTTTTATAAATGTCCAATTCGCTCTACCATTTTGCCTCCTTTATATTCGTTATTTCATTGATGAATGAATGAATTTTGCATTTTGCGCTCCCATTTTACGGATTATCCTCATATGAATGAAATGAGCCCCATAACGCTTTGTCGGTCATTTTATACCCTCCAACATACTATGGAGGGTATATTAACTTTGTCATTCCGTTTGTAACTCCTCGAAATACTCATGTCAGACCAAACAAAGTATATATACTCTTGATCAGCGTAAAATTCTAAGACGATTTAGCCATATCCGTCTGTCTGTTGTAATCACACTATCTTTCGAACAAATTGAGATAGAAGGCTAAAATTTTGCACAGATGTATATGTCAGTAGGCTGGTTAAGTTCGCAGGTCCATGTTATCATATAGCCCCCATATAATGGTACCTCCCGATATTCGATATTTTGATCATTTTAGCGACATTATTCACCGGAATTGTTTCAAATTTGGCATTTGAAGTTCGAAATGGATACTACAGCCTAAGACAGAAAATTATCTGTGCAGGTCCACGTCTTCGTATAGCCTCCACATAACGGTACACCCCGATATTCGGTATTTTTATGATTTTAGCGACATTATTTACCGGAATTGTTTCAAATTTGGTATTTAAAGTTCGTAATGGATATTACATCCTAAGACAAAAAATGAGCCATGTAGGCCCCCATATAACGTTATCCCCCGATATTCGGTATTTTGATGATTTTAGCGACATTATTTAACGGAATCGTTCCAAATTTGGTACTTGAAGTTCGTAATAGATTCTGCAGCATAAAACAGAAAATGGGCTATGTAGGTCCACGTCTTCGTATAGTCCCATATACCATACCCCCGATATTCGGTATTTTGATGATTTTAGCGACATTATTTACCGGGATTGTTTCAAATTTCGCATGTGAAGTTGGTAATGGATACTTCAGCCCATGCCAGAAAATTGTCTGTGCAAGTCCACGTCTTCGTATAGCCCCCTATATTCGATATTTTGATGATTTTAGCTACATTTTAAACAGATTTTTCTTCAAGTTTCGCATTTAAATATTGTAATAAGTTATGACAAAAGTTGTTTATGCAGGTACACGGCGTCGTATAGGCATTCGGTATTTTTAAAATTTTAACAGAATTGTTAACGGATTGTTTTTTGGAATTTGCCAAATTTGTACCAAATGGTGGTGGGTATTAAAAGTTTGGACCGGCCGAACTTACAGCTTTTTTACTTGTTGTTTGTTTAATGAGTTGATTTGAAAGCCAGATACCAATTTTAGATATGAAAGATCGCCATTAAACATCGTATAGCGCACTCATTTCATTTTAAATACTTTTCAGTCAGAATTCAAAACAATAAAAAATGTACACTTCAATATAGGGAGAGTGCGCCTAATCGGCAGTTTTAAAATTTAAACTTAAATAACTACGAAAAGAATTGACCAAATAATGAAAAAATTGCAAAAAACGTCAACAGTGTTCTCTGCTCTCTTTCTGTACAAAAAAAAAAAAATCGTTCTCCACTCATAAACAAACGTTGTTTTTATAAAAACAACAATAATGGGATTTTGCCTGACGATTTTGCAAAAACAAAATACTATGGTATCCCAAACAAGCAAGCCAAACACTGTTCTAAAAAAAAAAAAAACAAAAAAAAAAACGATGGGCTCCGATAATTTATTACGAGAGAATAACGGTTTTCGTCAGTGAGAGTTTGTAAAGAAAAATGTGGCTTAAATCATCAAAATGCCGAATATCGGGGGTACCGTTATATGGGTGCTATACGATATCATTAACCTATAAAAATAATTCTCTGTCGGGGGGTAAAGTGTTCACAAAAAACCCCTTGTGTATAAATTCCGTTGAAAAATGTGGCTAAAATCATCAAAATACCGAATATCGAGGGTATCGTTATATGAGGGCTATACGATATCGTAGACCTATATAGATAATTCTCTGCTGAGATATTAAGCACCCACAAGGAACTCCTTGAGTGGATTTTCAGACAATTCCGTTGAAAAATGTGGGTAAAATCATCAAAACACCGAATATCGGGGGGTACATCTATATGGGGGATATACGATATCGTGGACCTATATAGATAATTCTCTGCCGAGGTATAAAGTACCCACAAGGAACTCCTTGTGTGAATTTTCAGACAATTCCGTTGAAAAATGTGGGTAAAGTTATCAAAATACCGAATATCGGAGGAACCGTTTTATGGGGGATATACGATATCGTGGACCTATATAGATAATTCTCTGCCGAGGCATAAATTACCCACAAGGAACTCCTTATGTGGATTTTCAGACAATTCTGTTGAAAAATGTGTGGTAAAGGTATCAAAATACCGAATACCGGGGGGTACCGTTATATGGGCAGACAATTCCGTTGAAAATTTTGGGTAAAGTTATCAAAATACCGAATATCGGGGGTACCGTTATATGTGGGATATACGATATCGTGGACCTATATAGGCAATTCTCTCTCAGGGCGTAAATTATTCACAAGGAACTACTTGTGTGAATTTTCAGACAATTCCATTGAAAAATGTGGCTAACATCTTCAAAATACCGAATATCAAAGGTTACCATTATATGGGGGCTATACGATATCGTGGACCTATATAGATAATTCTCTGCTGAGATATTAAGCACCCACAAGGAACTCCTTGTGTGGATTTTCAGACAATTCCGTTGAAAAATATGGGTAAAATCATCAAACTACAGAATATCGGGGGGTACCGTTATATGGGGGATATACGATATCGTGTACCTATATAGATAATTCTCTGCTGAGATATTAAGCACCCACAAGGAACTCCTTCTGTGGATTTTCAGACAATTCCGTTGAAAAATGTGGGTAAAATCATCAAAACACCGAATATCGGGGGGTACATCTATATGGGGGATATACGATATCGTGGACCTATATAGATAATTCTCTGCCGAGGTATAAAGTACCCACAAGGAACTCCTTGTGTGGATTTTCAGACAATTCCGTTGGAAAATGTGGGTAAAGTTATCAAAATACCGAATATCAGAGGAACCGTTTTATGGGGGATATACGATATCGTGGACCTATATAGATAATTCTCTGCCGAGGCATAAATTACCCACAAGGAACTCCTTATGTGGATTTTCAGACAATTCTGTTGAAAAATGTGTGGTAAAGTTATCAAAATACCGAATACCGGGGGGTACCGTTATATGGGGGCTATACGATATTGTGGACCTATATAGATAATTCTCTGCCGAGGTATAAAGTACCCACAAGGAACTCCTTGTGTGGATTTTCAGACAATTCCGTTGAAAATTTTGGGTAAAGTTATCAAAATACCGAATATCGGGGGTACCGTTATATGTGGGATATACGATATCGTGGACCTATATAGGCAATTCTCTCTCAGGGGGTAAATTATTCACAAGGAACTACTTGTGTGAATTTTCAGACAATTCCATTGAAAAATGTGGCTAACATCTTCAAAATACCGAATATCGAAGGTTACCGTTATATGGGGGCTATACGATATCGTGGACCGATATAGCCCATCTTCGAACTTGACCTGCCTGCAGACAAAAGAGAGATCTGTGCAAAATTTTAGCTTCCTATCTTAATTCGTTTAGACTGTAGCGTGATTGCAACAGACGGACAGACGGATTAATCTAAAATGATTATTTCGATGAGTTACAAACGGAATGACGAACTTGTGGGCATTTTACCCCCTCAAAAAGAATTGTCTATATCGGTCCACGATATCGTATAGTTCCCATATAACGGTACCCCCGATATTCGGTATTTTGATGATGTTAGCCACATTTTGCAATGGAATTGTCTGAAAATCCACACAAGTAGTTCCTTGCCCCCTGAGAGAGAATTGTCTATACAGGTCCACGATATCGTATATCCCCCATATAACGGTACCCCCAATATTCGGTATTTTGATGATTTTAGCAACTTTTTCCAATGGAATTATCTGAAAATCCACACAAGGAGTTCCTTGTGAGTACTTTACACGCAGACATAGATTTGTCTTTATAGGTCCACAATATCGCATATCCCCCCATATATCGGCACCTTCCAATATTAGATATTTTAAAGATTTTAAAAGAATTTTTAATGGATTTTATTTTTTTTTTAAATTTTCTAATTCATTCCAAATGGTGGAGGGTATTCAAAGTTTGGACCGGCCGTACTTACTGTTTTTTTACTTGTTTTATTTAATCTCATTTTTATTTTAATTGAAAATTCATACGTTACTGAAGCTAACCATACTATTCTTGATTTTCTACCTATATTTGGTTTAGAATGATAATGAAATAAAACACTATTTAAAAACGAAATTAATTTCAAATTCTGGATTAAACTGTGAATTAGTAATAAAGCTTTATACTATTTGAAATATACAAAATAATATTTTTTTACTTAAATACCATATGCCGACTACTGGCAAATAGACATGCCGAGCATTGGAAAGTGGTGCCGACTACTGGCAAAAAACTACTATTTTAGTAAAATAGCAAATTTTGCCAATTTAATAAAAACAAATCCAATTGTTGTTTATTATTTCGAAAACTAAACAAAATTTGGAATCTGAACAGCTTAATTTTTCTGCAATTGAAAGATTTCACTCAGAATGTTGAAAGATTGAAAAATTGAAAATCCTAAAAGTGCCGACTACTGGACTAGTATCTACTCTCGGTTTGAAGGATACTCTCGGTTCCGATTAGAATTGTGTTCATTCTTAGAAATCAATCAATATAAATAAAAGTGTAGTGAAAAAACTGACCGACTGACTGACTTAGAATCAAAGCCCAGATGAAACATCTGAAGCAAGAATCTTGAAATTGCGCACGATCATCAGCCTTGGTGTTTAGGCTGGGTTTTTGGAAATTCGTACTATCTTAAGAAGGGTACGGAAATTAATAAAATGTACTAAAAATTGAATGCATCGCATTAGACAAACTGATTGAGCTAGAATTGTTAATGAGAGTCATTGCTGGAGTGCAGTATAGACGTACCAAAGGGTTTTTGGAACTTCTAAAATGGTACCATTTGCTATATGTCCAATCTCTAAAAACTTGAAATTTGGTATGAGAATCAAGGTTGCAAATTAAGTTTGATACGTAAAGGTGATTTTTAAATGTGTCCTATATTTGTAGGACACATTCCAAAACCACCGCCAAATGGTACTAAATTTGATATTGGGATAGGGCTGGAATCCTCATATTTTTGAATATTTAGGTCTCTGTTGGTATCGGAGTTTGAGATACGAAGACTGTTTTGAAAATGCGTACTATAACTGTATGAAAAGAACTAAATGCTACTAAATTTGATATTGGGAGAAGAGATTCTGCAAAATCCTGTAATTTAATATGGATATCATTCTCGATGTCTGTGGTTGTGGAGGTGGTTTTGGAAATGCGTACTATGAACATACGAAAACTGTAAAATGCCAAACAAAGAGCTGTTGAGTGTTGGGATGGAGATGAAATTCTGAAATTTGGTATCGAGGTCACTGTTGGTGTCTAGGGTGGGAAGAAGAAGGTTGTATGTGGTCATGCATAGTATAGCTGTAGGTAAATAGAACTTGAATTCTTATAATTGATATGGAGGCCCAGTTGTTATATAGTTTTGAGAGAAGGAGGTGGATTTGGAAAAGCGTACTATGATTGTTCGAATAGTACTGGACTTTCCGTTGAATTGGATAGGGTTTGAATCCTACAAATTGGTATTGGCTTGCTGTTGATTTCTAAGATTTAGATATGGTGGTGGCCACTTTTTATTATGAACCAGTTTTTGCCAGAAAAGTTGGATGTAGACTCATAGTGCAAGGTTTTAATTAATATGCTCTTAGGTAAACTTCAAAACGAAAGATTTTTAAAGACTTTTTGGTGCAAAAAGTAAACATTTTTTAATACTATTTTGGATAAGGGGAAAGCTTGATTATAAATAAAGTGTTTTCGAACTGGTGCAGCTGAAAGGCTAGCACCATTTTTCGCGCTATTCAACTCATTTTTAAAATGAGGAAAAAATATCGAATAAATGAAAAAAAATGATAGGAAGCGGGCACGACCTGAAGAGTGTATTTCTGTAGTTTTGCGAAGATGTTCTACGGGGACGAGGTCTTCGGGAGGTATTTCCTACGTTTATTATTCCTTTTTTTAATTTATTTGCAACGAGGAAGGCGGAATAGAGTATTCCGTCGTTATATCGGGCGGAGTGTGCTAACTAAACAAAACAGTGCTCACAACCGATGATTGTTTCTAATGTCCAGTTTATTTGTAAACAATCTGTCCATTGAGATCGTCCTTTGTCCCATGAGTCATGTAGAGAATTCAGTCATTTCGTGTAATTTTATTTGGCCCACAGGAAATGACTCTTTTTCCACAAATTAATAATCGAACTATTTATTCAGTGCCGACCTATGTGGCCAAAGCGGTTGGTACTCGATTTGTAAATCAGACTGCGTTATTAGGTAAAAAAACTCCTTCGCTTGACGTACTATAGTTCAACAATGTTTTAATTGACATTTAATTTCTATATTAAAGTTCATTAATATAATACTCTGAACAAAAAAAAAAAAAAATACTAAACAAGTTAAAAATCACTAAGTTCGGCCGGGCCGAACTTTGAATACCCTCCACCATTTGGAACGAATTTGGAAATAAAATCCTGAAAAAACTTTGGTGAAATTTTAAAAATACCGAATATTGCCGTTATATTGGTGCCTGGACCCACAAAGGCATTAATTGTCATGAGTCAATACCAAATTCAAATTCGGAACTTGAAATAAACGCGAATAATGTAGCTAAAATCATCAAAGTATAGAATATAGGGAGGTACCGTTATATCGGAGCTGTGCGAAGACCTGAACCTGCGTAGACAATTTTTTGTCATATTCTGTAGCATCCATTACGAACTTCAAATACGACATTTCAAACAACTTCGGTGAGTATTGTACCTAAACTCGTCAAAATACCGAATATAGGGAGGTACTGGTATATGGGGCCTATACGAAGACCTGGACCTGCATAGACAATTTTCTTTTACGGACTGGAGTTTCCATTACGAACTCTAAATGCGTAATTTGAAAAAATTTTGGTGAATAAAGACGCTAAAATCACCAAAATACCGAATATAGGGAGGTACCGTTATATGGGGGCTATACGAAGACGTGGACCTGCTCAGACAATTTTCTGTCTTAGGCTGTAGTAACCATTTCCAACTTCAAATACTAAATTTGAAACTATTCCGGTGAATAATGTCGCTAAAATCATCGAAATACCGAATATTGGGAGGTACCGTTATATGGGGGCTATATGAAAACGTGGACCTAATTTTACGAACTTAACCTGCCTACTATAAAAATAAACCTGTGTGCAAAATTTTAGCCTTCTATCTCAATTCGTTCGAAAGATAGCGTGATTACAACAGACAGACAGACGGACAGACAGACAGATGTATAGACAGATAGGCAGACGGACATCGCTAAATCGACTTAGAATTTTACGCTGATCAAGAATATATATACTTTCTTGGGTCTGATATGAGTATTTCGAGGAGTTACAAACGGAATGACAAAGTTAATATACCCTCCATAATATGGTGGAGGTTATAAAATCCTTCTATATACATACAAATTGTAAAGTAGTGTAACTGACATTCCGAATTTAAAAATCCAATTCAAATCCTTCTCACCTTTACGTTCCGTTCCACTCCAAACAAAATTAAGGGACAATCATTTCGTTATCATTCACTGATGGCAAAGTGCTTAGGGACTTTGTTCTGTTTATCCACTTGACAGGGAAAAGCAGATATAAGAAAATTTGCGTAGATCTTGCAGCTGAACCCAGAAAGTGCGCACACAAACACTTTGTGAAGAATGCTGTCTAAAATGTTTTTGGCACGCTACAATGACTCCTTTCTCAACAAAAGCTTCTGAAGTGCTGCTGCAGATACACGAGTGCTTGACATACCATTGTAAAGGCGTTGATGGCGATACTCCCGCTAAGACGTATGGTGATGATGATGCTGTTGACATGATATTTTACTTGTGAACTGCAACATGCCAGAACATTTTTTGTTCGCAATCTGCGCTGGCAAAGCAAAATATGACGTGGCACATGGGATGATTTTAAAGAAAGCTGAATGAAAGTAAAGCTTGTTTGTTTCTTCGTTGTTTGTTTTCATCAAATGACAGTCAAGTACAGCAGCAATTCATAGAGATAGAAATTGAAAACCCCACGACACGTACACACACACACATACATACATACATACATACATACCTACATGCAATACAGTATGGGAAAGTGACATGAAAGGGATGTTGTCCTTGTCAAAGTAATGAGTTTTTCCTGAAAGACCACAAAGAACAAAGCAAACGAGTTTAAGCGCAAGAAGTAAAAGTTTTCCACAATTATCAGAAAAACCACAAATCATTGATAACGATAATGAATTACACAATAGATTCAAAAGGGACTTCATTGTTAGAGAGAATGACGCCATCAGAATTGCTACAGTGTCTGACTTCTCTCGCCCTGGAGTATGATCAATTCGAAGCACTTAATCAATTGGTAAGAGAACAGTTTTTAAATTGTTCAAAATTAAAATATCACATTGACATAATTGTCCAACCCAACTTTAGCAGGGCATCACACCACATAGCAACGTCAAATGTTGACAACAAAGGAGGCATTGACAAATGCCTCATATGTCCCTTGTATGCCTGCAGTGTCACAGTGGGCGATATTGAAGGAAAGAAATAGTGTTTGTTTAGGATTTTTTGTCACTTGGTTAGAATTAAAAGAAGACTGTAAAAGGATTTGGTGCTCAGATTTCAAAAACAGTCTTCAATTCCAAATTCAAATTAAATACGACAATACTTTTTACATAAAATCGTAATCCATTTAAATTTTCTTTCGGTTGAATGTGATTGTAGTTGGTGGTCAAGAAACTCGTATTTCAATTCATTGATTTTAGCAATTGTTAAAACACTCTTGTGCGCCGGTGCATTGTTTTGATGAAAAATAATTTTTTTGTGTTGTTAGTGTAACGACAGGACAGATTTCTCCCCTTAGGCTGGGATAGCTCGTGGGGTCCAGGGGTTCGTACAGATATTTTATTTATTGAGAAAACTTTTTCATCCGTAGTTCTTCATGCAAAATGAAATGGACTCGATCATTTGAGATGTCCATGATATTAATAATTTCACGCACTTTTATTCGTCGATCATTTAATACCATATCATGCACTTTGGCTAGAATTTCTCTTGTTGTTGATGCTGTTTCTGGACGTCCATTACGTGGTTCATCTTCAGTGCTTGTATATTGGGTCGATATATGATAAAATATACATTTAAATGGGAGTTATACCTAAATGAGTACTGAATATATCATTGAAATTTCAGAAAAAAAACAAGTAAAAAAGCAGTAAGTTCGGCCGGGCCGAACTTTGAATACACTCCACCATTTGGAACGAATTAGAAAATTTTCAAAAAATATATAATCCATTAAAAATTCTTTTAAAATCTTTAAAATATCTAATATAAGAAGGTGCCGATATGTGGGGATATACGATATTGTGGATCTATAAAGACAAATCTTTGTCTGCGTGTAAAGTACTCACAAGGAACTCCTTGCGTGGATTTTCAAAATACCGAATATAGCGAGGTATCGTTATATGGGAGCCATACGTTATCGTTAACATATATAGAGAATTCTCTGTCGGGGGGGTAAAGTGCTCACAAAGAACCACTTGTGTACAAAGAACCCCTTGTGACCATTCCGTTGAAAAATATGGCTACAAAATCAAAATACCGAATATCGGGGATACCGTTATATGAGGGCTATACGATATCGTGGACCTTTATAGATAATTCTCTGCCGAGGTATAAAGTACCCACAAGGAACACCTTGTGTGGATTTCAGACAATTCCGATGAAAAATGTGGGTAAAATCATAAAAATACCGAATATTGGGGGATATACGATATACGTCTTAGAATTTTACGCTGATCAAGAATATATATACATTGTTGGGTCTAAAATGATTATTTCGATGAGTTACAAACGGAATGACGAACTTAATATACCCTCCATACCTTTTTTGGTGGAGGGTATAAAAACACACACACACAAATAAATACGCTGAGATGTTACTGTTGGTATTATAACCTGCCGATTTCTATAATTCTAAAACATTTGCTATACCCGTTAGGTTTCAACATGTAAAATAAAAGTCATGTACCTGAACAATAAGGTCAGGATCTTTAAAATAGACCGGTACATGAGTCTCAATTGTCATTTTGGTTGTTAGTGTTAAACTATTTAAAATTCGGTGGTAATTCCAATATCCCAAAAATATATCATAATTTCATTCTTTCATCAACTGGAGGTGTTAGATCAAAATTGCAATAGGAATTTGGGTTCCCAGGCCACATAATTTTTAGGGTCCATTGTACATAGCCTTAATCATGCACAAAGAGCCTCAAATAAAAAGATAGAGCTTTTAAATTTGTTACAGGTCTATGGGTTACATATGGATTCATTTGTACAAAATATGGATCATGTCGGTCCTCGTTTTTGTATAACCCCCAAACTGGTCATATTTTTATTTTGGTCTAAAGTTTTGCTATAACTCGCATATGGAGGTATCCTCCGATTTCAGATTTATGGGGTCTTGGCCACGTTTTTATACCCTCCACCATTCTATGGAGGGTATATTAACTTTGTCATTCCGTTTCTAACTCCTCGAAATATTTATAATAGATCCTACAAAGTATATATATTCTGGATTAGTGTAAAATTCTAAGACGAGCTAACGACGTCCGTCCGTCTGTCTGTCCGTCTGTTGTAATCACTCTATCTTTCGAACGAATTGAGACAGAAGGCTAACATTTTGCATACATGCATAGTTTACCAGTAGGCGGTTAAAGTTCGTAAATGGGCCATGTCGGTCCACGTTTTCATATAGCCAGTATATAGCGGTACCTCCCGATTATTTACCGGAATTATTTGAAACTGCACATCTAATGTTTGAAATGGGTACTACAGCCTATGACAAAAATTTTTGTATGCAGGTCCACGTTTTCGTATAGCCGCCATATAACGTTACCTCCGAATATTCGGTATTTTCATGATTTGAGCGCCATTATTTGCCGGAATTATTTCAAACTTCATATTTGAAGTTCATAATGGGTACTACAACCTATGACAAACATTTTTGTATGCAGGTCCACGTTTTCAACGGAATTGTTTCAAATTTGGTATTGGGCGATCTTAATGGTTACTACAACCAGTGGAAAAAAATTTCGTATGCAGGTCTTCGTAAAGCCCCTATATAACGGTACCTCCCGATATTCGGTATTGATCACATTTTCCAATCAAATTGGCTACAAAATTTGTATCTACTATCCTTGGGAGTGAGAACCATCTTACAGAAAATTTTGAACATGCGTATATATATTGGTATAATCCCATATAAAGGCTCCTCTCAGGTCCACGTTCAAAACCAATATTTTCTGGAGGTTAAGAAATTCTAAGTGTAGATAATTGTATTGGGTAATAATAGGAAATCCCTTTAAGGGTTGTGAGTTCTCGAACCATTTCTTAAACTCTCCACCATACATAGTATGTAGGGTATATTAAGTTCGTCATTCCGTTTGTAACTCATCGAAATACTAATTTTAGACCTAACAAAGTATATATATTCTTGATCAGTGTAAAATTGTAAGACGAACTAGTCCTGTCCGTCCGTCTGTCGAAGATGGGCTACATCGATCCATGATATCGTTTAGCCCCTATACAACGGTACCCCCGATATTCTTATTTTGTGATTTTAGGCAAATTTTCCTTCTGAGTAATTTACGCCTTGGAAGAGAATTTTCGATATAGGACCAAGATATCGTGTACATACATTAATGTCTTAACAGAAGAAAGTTGTATTCTTTGTTTCTATCGAGCCTACTCGACTTCGAAAAAGGATCATTTTTTCTGTAGATTAGTATTTATTTGTCAGTGTGTCGCATTGTTTACATTTAATAAATGCATTTCTTAGATATCCGTAACTTAAGTATATTCACACTAATCCTATAAACGGCATGAGGGTCATCCGACAGCGTTTCTTTGTCTGTTCCTTATTTAGTTTACGGTGAATAGAATTAAGTTATTTGTATTTAAAATGTTGAAAATATACAAACCGAAAACAGTTCTTGACATATATGAAGTATACACTGCAGGATGACATCGAAAGATTTGCAAACAACCAAAGGAATTTCAGAAAAAGATTTGTTTTGACTTCGATTAAAAAGGTAAGTTGCCTCCTCTTTGAAAGCCAAAGACCCTTGAATCGTCAAAGCTTTCAATAAAATTAACAAAACTTTACATATTAATCGACTTCATGCATCCAATACAAAATGTTTCACTAGTTTAAGAGAACACTATACTCATACGATACATTACAGTTGGTAAATAAGACGGTGTAATCATAGACAAATTTAGGTATAGACTAAAAAGTTTTAAAATTTACCCCTTCCGGCGGATGTCACTATGGTTGATATTGGGCCAGTAAAGTCACTCAGGGCTAGTGAAGTTACCCGACTTCGAAAACAGTTTATTCATTTTTTTGCTATTTAAGTTCTATATTTTTATATTTACGACATATTTGGGTAATGTAAATGAAAACAAAGTCACTGTTTCATTTTCAATTGATAAATTATAATAAATCAAAAAAATATATTCAATATTTTGTATTTTCAGAGAATTGAGTGAATAGACTTATGTTCTCTCACAGCATGAACGACATCTATTGATTCACTTTTCGAAGATAACAGATGAGACAACTTTTTAGTCTATACATTTATTTGTCCATGGTGTAATATGTATATAGCATTTTCAGATTAAATGAAACCTTTTGCAATTCAAATGAAACTTTTTGCAGCGGGAATAAAACCTTTTGCAGTGGAATTGAAACCTTTTGCAGTGGAAATAAAACCTTTTGCAGCGGGAATGAAACCTTTTGCAACCGAAATGAAACTTTTTGTAAATCAAATGAAACTTTTAGATTTTTAGAAGGAAAAATAACAAAACATTTTTATTTTTAGTAGGTTTAAAATTAAATCAACTAATTATAACTAATATATAGTTAAAGATGAATTTTTATTGATTATTAATAACTATGTTTTTATAAATTTTTTTCTTAAAGCTGCCATAAAACACAAGCGTAGATGCAGAAAGATTAAAAAAAAAAAATTCAAGGTTTTTTTTTCAAAGGACCCGAATTAGGTACCTTTTTATAATCTCCTCCATGGATATTACCGGGTACGCATATCAATATCTTATATAGTGTTAAGCATTTGGAATTTAATAATATGGAAGCATTTTATATCAAATCAATAAAGAACCATTTGTTATTACAATAATTGAAAATTTTAGAAATAATATAAATAAATGTTAATATTTATAATCAATAAAAAATCCTCTTTGTCAATATATTAGTTATAATTAATTTATTTAATTTAAAAACTACTAAAAATAAAAATGTTTTGTTATTTTTCCTTCTATAAATTTAAAAGTTTCATTTGATTTGCAAAAAGTTTCATTTCGGTTGCAAAAGGTTTCATTTAATCTTGAAATGCTATATATATTCTCAAATTATTTTGAGACAGGATTGACACGCGCCAATCTTTCTAATTTCTTACTCCGTGGTCCAACTGAGGATAAATATAATTTTTGTACTACGGTCTCCGGATCGTTTCCTGGTCACAACGAGGGATCGTAATGGTTTCGTAATCCTATAACGAGTTAATGTATCGCCATAATAAACGAATGTTTATAATCACATTTGATCACTACCGAGAAAAAGAAAACGCTGAAATGAAATCTATTAATATTTTTTTGTGTCCACCTAAAAGCGCATTACTTCTTGGATTATTCTTCGATCTTGCAATTGGTGACGTCAATATCTAACTAACTTCCACTGTGCAAACATATGTAGGTACTTCAAAAGACAATTGGGAATCAGTGGAAGTTTCTCTCAACATTTTCATTATTTGTACACTGTTCGCACATTGACATCGACAAACAAATTTATTTTAATGTCAACACAATTTATGGTTACAGTCTCGTAGCCTTCCTAGCTGTTGCCTGTGTGGGGCGCAACAGCCTCCGCTCGCAGTACAACATTTTCACTGCTGCCATCGATCTATGTTGGTCTTCCACGTGCCCCAATACTGGAATACACAATGGCAAAATCATGGAGTCACAACAACTTAAATATTGGGCAACACTTACGCATGATGACGTTAATATTTTATGAAAATGCGACTTAATGTCATCGCATGGAACTAAAACCGACAGCGGGACCCAAACAAATGCCATCATCAGCCAGCCCTGTAGCATCCCACGTGTATCTAATACCGCAAAAACGTTATTTATTGCCCTCAAAAATCAAATCGTGGGTACATGAGCCATCAAACGCACCAACGCTCACCGCTTTTCGAAGAAATCACAAAAGACAGGCAACGACTCCCCAGCGATGAGGACGATGGCATGGCAATAAATGCAAATTTTATGCAAACGCTAAATAATGTAATTGTCTTCAAACTGTCACAAAACGAGCAACTAACACATAGCCTTTAAACCGCGACATTGGATGCGAGGGTTTAACGGCCAATTCCTTATTGAGGATAGCGTCAAACATAAGTTTGTTTGAATTATGGAGTGGCCGCAGTTTATTTGGGAATGATATCATCTTAGCCAACTACTTGTGGTTCCTCTGCAATGGCATATCCGGTTCGTTACATATACATTATGGACCAAACAAATGAACATATTTGGCAGACAAATTACCAATGTCATAGCACAAATCGAATTGGCGAACTGAACCATAAAATATGAAATATTTATTTCGCATTATTCATGACATTAATATTGAAACTTAAAAAATGATACTCTGGGATAGATTTTAGGCAATCTTATGGTCAGATTATTATCTTCGTCCGCATTTCATCAAAATTTAGTTTCAATGCATGAAAAACTATTTCATGGCGGTTGTACCATAACTTGGTTGATGTTGGCTTTTCTTCGGTTTTTTAATAGACGCCATTTAAGTCATAGCTAATGTAGAGAAATGGGTACATAAATTGATAAAAATTTCTCAAAAAATGCACTCAATCTTGGTTTTAATGGACATGGCTTTTCGGAATTTGTCATTTCAATGTGAGGTGTAACGAGAATATACCCAAATCCACCATCAATATTTGGCCATATAACACTTAAATAAGAATATATTCATATTCTGTCGTTGAGTTAACTAAAGAGTTACCACCAAGAAATGAAAACAGTCATCGCTGGCGACTCGCGTATTTAAGTTCGAGTCGAAACCCAATTAGTTGCCTTAAAAATTATCAATTTGGTATTTTCCCATCGTCGCGAAGAACGAGTCATATAACTGTACCTATAATATATAACTGTACCTCCCAATATTCGGTAATTTGACGACTTAGGTCACATTTTCCAACAGACTAGTCTAAAATTCGGTACCTTGAGTTTGTCATGGGTTCTACCTCCTGTTGCACAACAGTGTCAATATAGGTCAACGTTTTCCATCACATAACGTTTTATTTTAATGAAAATTGCACCTTTACAAGTTAAGAACTGCCAGAAGAAGCATTCTAATGCTTTTGCAATGTTCTAGAGAGTTCTTAACAATTGTCTTGTCTAAAATTTTTGTGCCATTGTTGTATCGAAAATCTCAATGGTTTAGCGGTTGTAGCCCGTAGTATCTAAACACAAGTAAAATAAGTTTAATAGAATCAGTCGGCTTTGCCGACGAATGTATTCTCCCAACCTTGAGTTATGATTATTTACATTGTTGATCTTTTATGGGGCAGGATCCGAAGCAGTTAGCCAAAATTGTCCAATTCGGATCTGACCTAAATCTTATATAAATATTACAACGTGCCATATTTGGACTATATAATCTAATTCCTACACTGGTGGCCAAAACTAAAGCAACTTAAATCGCAAAGACAATAAATGTCCTGTAACTTTTACAAAAATAAACAAATCGTAATTATTTTTCCAGTTTTAAATGAGGGGTTTAATTCACTTTTAAGAAACTAAAAATAAAAATACAAAAATAATTTTGAACGAAAAATGACCCAATTTTTGCTTGGTCAAAACTAAAGCAACTTTTGATTTTTTATTTTAAAATAATTAAATTTTGGCTAGTAGTCGATTGCATAACCATTATTTTTGATAACAGCTTCACACCTACGAGGCATTGAATCTATAACACGCTCAATTTGATCCTTGGGTGTGCCTTCCCAGGCACCCCGAATTCTTTAGAAAATGTTGTGCTTATTTATTTCCGAATCTCTCTTAATCTTCCTATCTACGATACTCCAAAGGGTTTCTAAGGAGTTTAGGTCAGGTGATTGTGTCGGCCATAACAAAACATGAATTTTTGACTCCCGCAACCAATATTTGACAAGTTTTGATACAAGTTTGGGATCATTGTCATGCTGAAACACCCAAATCACCCGAATATTTTACTCAGCGTAAGGGAACAACGTGATGTCCAACACATCTTTGTAAACAAACCGATCCACAACTTTCTTTATTTTATGGATAGGCCCAAGTCCATAGAAAGAAAAATAGCGCCACGCCATTTTTGACCCTCCCTCATGCTTCACTGTACCTTTGCAACACAGCGGCTTGAGTCCTTCATTTTTTGACCTTCTCACCGTAAAATTTTTCACGTCTGAGCCTTTAATATTAAACGTAGACTCATCCCAGAAATAATGTTTTTTCCATTGAGCTTGATTTCACTTAATATTATCGTTTCCGAAAGCCTTTTTGATTTTTTCAGATATAAATGGGTTTTTGATGTCTTACGGGCATGCAGACCAGCTGCCACTACTCGTCTACGCACTGATCTCGAGCTTATATCCAATGATTGCTCTCTCACCAATCCAGTTGAACTCTTAAATAGTTGTTTTTTATTTCTGTCACAATTTGTGGATCAGTACGGGCTGAAGTTTTTCACGGCCTTCATCCGTTATAGACTGTCACTACTGATCCAGTTTCAAAAAACCGACTTAGTATACAGAAATAATTATGAAATCACATAAATATTTATGAAATATTTCTCGGAAATCATTTTCTGTGATATGTTGTTTTCATAGTCACTGATAATTTGCAGTTTTATTCAGGTACTGTATTTGCTTCTAGCCATTTTTAAAATTTTTTTGGGCAGTACTTAAAAACGAAAAGAAAAACACATACTGTTGTAAAAAACTTCTCAAAAAGGATTTATGACAAGCGAAATTGTCGAAGGAAGCAAAAAGCGATAAATATCACAGTAAAAACAACTGAAATTGCAGCGGTTACATGAATGTACAACAGAGTTGCTTTTGTTTTGTCCAAGCCAATATCGGGTTAATTGACTTTACCAAACATTATTTTTTATATAAAACTGAATTTTGGTTTTATGTTTTAGGTTTTTAAAAAGTGAATAAAGTACCTAATTTAAAACAAGAAAAACTTTCTCATTTTCTTAATTTTTGAAAAAGTTACAGGGCATTCATTCTCCTTGTAATTTCAGTTGCTTTAGTTTTGGCCACCAGTGTATGTGCAAATTTTTAGAAAATGTGAAAATATGCGTGAGTTGCTAAATGTAGCGGACGAAATATTCCACTTCATCTAATACAGGGAAATCGAACATATATATCCAATTTTATACGAAATCATAAATTCCGATAAATTACATATACATATCAGATTTCTGGTCAAGAGAAATATTTAGATATAGAAATTTGTATAAAATCGTCGACTTGTTTCGCAAGTTATGACAGATATAAGCATTAGAAATTGTTGTAACAAATCATATATATTCAAAATATTGTTTTTGTTTTTTTTTTTTTTTTTTTGGAAAATTTCGAACTTTTGTGGGGGAGGTACCAGAAGTAGTAGTCCGATATTGCCCATTTTCGAACCCGATCTATTACGATGTACCAAGTTTGCGTAAAATCGGATACTCCCTTCGAGAGTTATCGTTCTCACCAGCCAGCCAGACGGACGGATTTGGTCCAAAGGGTATAAAACCGTTATTTCAACTAGGAACGTTTGACCGTATGAGATTATAATGATACCCTCTCTAGCCATATGGTTGAGGGTTTAAACTAGTCATATGGCCGAGGGTGTAAAAACATTAAGTTCGACCTTTAATCTTTAAATACCCTCCACTATTAGCTAAAGAAAACATTTTTGTATAAAAGTATTTGGGTTCAAAGATATTCCACTTTAAACTACAAATACCAATAAGATCGGATGGAGAATGCGATAAAGTGGTCTGTATCGAAATGTCAACAGACAGACAGACGTACATAATTAAATCGACATAGAATTTTATGCTGTTCACCAGTATATATATTTAATTTATGTGGTCTACGACGAATATTTAAAGGTTTGGAACTTAATATGATTTCCTTGAAAAGATAGAAGGTATAAAAAATTTTAAAAATAAAATAAAATTTTCTATATTTTCGTCTGACAATAAAAAAGTTATTTCTCCGCAATATGTTCAGAGTTAAGTGAAAATTTCGAATAGTTTACGAGATATATTGGCGTTTCTTGTCCATGTCTGTAACTCTACGCAGGAATCAGAAACGCGACGCTCCCATTAAGGTTTTCAAATCAACCCACCCTAATTTCGATAGAATTTCTTTCGGATTTATTTTGAATTTCTTCGGTCTTTGGTAGGTCAATTTAATTTAAATCCTTTTTTGCTTTGTATCACTCATCGGTTAATGTCTCAAATGCTTTCAACCAAATAGTTTATTCATTATTTTCAGAACGGCAATTCTTCAAGGGAACAATTAGTTTTCAGCATTTATATGATCTGTATTCGCATTCATTCATCAAAAAAACGTCATGCCGAATATTAAAATGGTTTTTTGTATCTTAAATTGGTTCGCGTGAGGGTAAAGACGATACCTTTGCATTTTAAATTATGAAATATGTCGAACAGGGAAAATAATCCTTTGAAAGAATTAATTTTTTTTATTTCAATATTACACTCCTCCACCTTTCATATTATGAAATCCTGAAACGTTTATCAATCACAAATTTCGGGTTAAAATTAAAACAACAGAGATTTTGCAGTTGGGATTCAAATTGATTCCACAAATCGCACTCCAACCTCTTCTTCCTTCCTTGGGCACAACAAATTCTTGGGCACAACAAATTCAAATACCATTCAGAATTTCATATTTGATTTGTATTTGCACTTATTCGCAAATCTTTTTTTAAAGTAAAATTTCAGTCGGAATGTGTCCACTTATTTATGTTTACCATTTTGTAAAGGTGCCATTAAGATTAAACCTAGATAATTCCAACTTCACACAAAATTTAATAATTATACTATGAAGAGAACTGAAGAATAATATCATATTTTATGAGAATAATGTTTATTAAACATGGGATAGGTAGCAGAAGAAGTGGGCCGACACATCACGCCTGCATATGTGATCTAATGATGTTCAAATAGAACATTCATTTACACCTTGAGGGGTAGTAATGGTGAATGATCGCAAATAGACATCTGCATGAACTAGATTTTTACTAACTGCCGCAAGATGTTGATAAATGGATTGTTAGGGTTGTTTGTATGTGTGTAACTTATGACTATACTTATGAATGCATGCATTCAAATGTTAACTTAGGTATTGGTATTGGAGGATATTTTCCATTCTAATAATTTTGAGGTTCTTTTTTCACTTTATGCTCATGTAAAGCAAATTCAAATTACAATTTGATTGACATATCATGTTGCCTACAGGTGGCCTGACAGGGCTACCTTGTAATTCTTCCATGCCCAGAACATTTCCTATTGGCTGCCTTGTATTATAAATACTATTTGTATTTTCGATTTTCCTTTAAACAATCATAATTCCTTCTATTTGCTTTGATTCGTTGGCTTAAATTCCAATTGTGTTCTTTAATTAAAAACTGATATGCTTACAAACACTCACTGAAGCAATCGTCTTGCATTGGCTGTGACGCTGGGATGCTTAAAACCCAATTTAACAAATGTGAATTGTGGTTCGCTCAGCTCAAATGAAATTGCAAATGAATTTCTATTTTAGCTGAATCTACTCTTGACAACCAACGCCATACATACTGGCAGAGGCAATTACAAGAAAACCGCACAGGTCGGAATCACCGCCAATAGTCAAATACATTCATGAAACCTCGAGTGCAAACCTCCATCTGACCATTAAAAGACCAGAGCAAATGCCGCAGTGTTTATTTTGATAAGGGGATTTGCCGGAAATTTAAAATGCCGTCGTTGAAAACGTAAGCAGCCATAAATAGCCCAGAATGGGGTGGCTGCTAAATGTACTGGGATATACGGAGATAAAACATCGTTTCAAAATTGTTCCAAACCCATTTCTGTAAATTGCACAGCCGAATACCCCGTGAAAGTTACCTCCCCTGTTTATTTAATTTGGGCACAGATGATTCATCTGGGGTAAGTGGTGATATCAGCAAAATGAATTCATAACTTTTTATTTTAAGGCCATAATTTATGGTAAGTTAATAGTGTAAACCGGTTTCTTGAATACCCCAAAAAGGACAAGTCCCGGCTGTGATATCAATTTGGCAGCCAACAATTTAGAGAGATTAAAAACGGTGAAGACATCTTTATAGACTGTAAGAGAAATGGAATGGAAATATTTAATTCCGTTGGAATAACTTTTTTTTACAGTAGGAAAAATATAAATAGTACGAATACATAATACATGTTAAACTACTTTCTAGATGTGAAATTATAAATTTGTCAAAATATGAAATTTTAAATTCAAACAAGTTTATGTCTATCCGATGGGTTCTATTGTCTATATGATTAGCAGACTCCCAAGCCCGTAGAAAGGCGGAGGCGGATATTTAGAAAAACTCTGAATATTATTCGACTTAGGAAAGCAGAAGTCCAGCATCCCACAAGAAAAAGGGACAAATATTTTGTTGTGCTTTAAAATCAAATTGTTTAAATACAGAATACAGATAATACAGAAACGAGTAGCAATACAAAAGATATGGCCCCAATACCATGACGATCATTGACCTTAAGAAAAATTGTTCCGTTGAGATTAATTACAACTTAATAGAATTGTCAATGCCTGTAAGATCGACTCAGTATCCCGGATAACGTATGGGATTCCTTATTTCCTTTATGCCCACCACTTTAATAAAGATAAGTGGCAAATATTATCAATCAAACGTTAGAAATACAAGAAGCCATTTCTATTAAGGCGTCTTCATAATTTGCCCATGTTTAATAAATGTATTACATTGTGAGTTGTTGGAAAATATCGGCCTTCCCCTTTTTGAGTGTTATTGTGCGCACCAGAGAGCCTGACGGGCTTAACTCGACCAACCTCAAATAACCGGAAGGAGAGAGAGTTGACCATCAAACTGACGGTGAAAATATGCATTTGTAAGTTAACCTTAAAAAAATGAATATTGAATATTGAGCGCCATTTACCTGTCGGCCGGGCCGAACTTTGAATACCCTCCACCATTTGGAACGATTTAGGAAATTTTCAAAAAATGAAATCCAGTAAAAATTCTGTTGAAATCTTAAAAATATCGAATATAGTAAGGTGCCGATATATTGGGGGTGATATACAATATTGTGGACCTATACAGACAAATCTACGTCTGGGAGTAAAGTACTCACAAAATTTCTTGTTTGGAATTTCATACAATTCCATTGAGAAATGTGGTTAAAATCATCAAAATATCGAATATCGGGGTACCGTTATATGGGGGATATACGATATCGTAGACTTTTATAGACAATTATATTGCAGGTAGTAAAATACCCACAAGGAACTCCTTGTGTGGAATTTCAGACAATTCCGCTGAAAAATGTGGGTAAAGTCACCAAAATACCGAATATGGGGGGGGGGTACCGTTATATGGGGGCTATACGATATCATGGACCCATATAGACAATTCTCATTCAGGGAGTAAAGTGCTTAAAAGGAACTCCTTGTGTAGAATTTCAGACAATTTCGTTAAAATATGTGGCTAAAATCATCAAAATACCGAATATCGAGGGGTACAGTTATATATTAGCAACACCATATCGTGGACCGATATAGTCCATCTTCGAACTTGACCTGCCTGCAGACAAAAGACATCTGTGCAAAATGTAAGCTTCCTATCTTTATTCGTTTTGATTGTAGCGTGATTACAACAGACGGACAGACGGACAGACGGACGGACAGGGCTAAATCGTCTTAGAATTTTACGCTGATCAAGAATATATATATATATATATACTTTGTTGGGTCCAAAATTATTATTTCTATGAGTTACAAACGGAATGACGAACTTAATATACCCTACATACTATGTATAAAAATGGAATAAATACCTCAAAATGCAACAGAAAACAGTCAAACGTTATTCTCTTTGTTATTAGAAAATTAAACAAAATAGTAAAAATCCAATAATTACCTTTATGATATTAACAATAGGGTTAAAACCAAAAATATTTTTTATTTTTGTTTTTCTTTATCAACATTTCAAACATAAAACAAGTTAAAAAGTAGTAAGTTCGGCCGGGCCGAACTTTGAATACCCTCCACCATTTGGAACAAATTTGGAAATTAAAAAAAAATAAAATCCTTAAAAAATGCTGTTAAATTTTAAAAATTTTAAAATTTAAATTTTAAAAATACCGAATAGGCATTGTTTGCCATTACCATATTCAAATTCGAAACTTGAAATAAACGGTGAATAATGTAGCTAAAATCATCAAAATATCGTATATAGGGAGGTACCATTATATCGGAGCTGTGCGAAGACCTGGACCAGCATAGACAATTTTCTGTCACAGGCATCCATTACTAACGTCAAATACGATATCTCAAACAATTTCAGTGGGTATTGTACCTAAACTCGTCAAAATACCGAATATAGAGAGGTACTGATGTATGGGGCCTATACGAAGACCTGGAACTGCATTTTTCAGACATTTTTCTGTCACAGACTGTTTACCAAACTTGAAACAATTCCGGTGAATAATGTTGCAAAAATCATCAAAATTCCGAATATAGGGAGGTACTGTTATATGGGGCTATACGAAGACGTGGACCTGCCCAGATAATTTTCTATCATAGGCTGTAGTATCCATTTCGAATTTCAAATACCAAAGTTGTCCGATTTTGGTGGTTATATACAATTCCAATAAAAAATATCTGTTTAAATGTTGAAAGGAAAAGTGCTACAGGAAGAAGGACAACGCATTTGTTATTATTTTTCCATGCATTACACGGCTATCTGTTTTTGTATTTGCATATATGTAAAAATGCAAAAAAATAACTCTACTCAACAATCTAAATTAACATAGACGTCCAGACGAAACGGCGTAACTAGAATCTTTAAATAAGGATATAATTAAAACATGTAAGCAAAGACTATAGTCGTGTGGGGCCGACCATGTGATACCCTACACCACTACAGTATGTTAGAAGCTCGCTTATGTCCAAAACCATTTTGGAAGATTTAGCTTTTGAAATTATGTATACACTGTCCAGAGAGTCCAAATAGTTACGCATTTCGTCATGCTGCTGGTTGTTGTGGTTCATTTTGCAGATGAATATAATCCAATGATCATCCAAAATGCTAGATTTCTTCCCTGTCCTTAACTCTCTTCTCAGGCGTGTGATCTCAGCTTCAATTGTGTGATCAGGAATTTTTTTCTGTTTTTGGGTCATTTGAATTCCTAAATTTTTTGTGATCATCTTCATAAGCAAGATTCTTCTCTACGTTATCTACGATATTTGGCTATATTCGTCAACAAAATAAGCATAAAAAAGCCAGAAGTTCGCCTTTTGTGTGTTATCGATATTGCCTGTAAGTAAGTAAACGTTGGCATTGTTTCACACAAAAGTACCCTACCTTATTAAAATTTTCGTGATGATCGGAGGATAATTGCAATCTTTGTAAGGTGTTGTAGGTGAAAATATTACAGAATGTATACTTCAATATTGTAAGTCAAATTGAAAAAATCGCATGCGATAAAAAAAATATGAAAAAATTTAAAAATGTCACAAAATACTACAAAATCTATATTAACATTATTATTAGCATCTTTTTATGCGATTTTGTTGGGTTTTATTCTATTATGCCAAGAGTGCATTCTGAATTGACAAAATTTGTCAAAATCGGTCCAGCCATTCTTGAGATATAAGCATTATAGCTAACATCCCCTTCCTTCGTATATACACATTGTATATATCCGATATATTTACTATTGGCATCTACGTAACGGTCAGAGTTGACCTGTTCGTCTACTTGTGATTTCGCCGGGATAAAAAATTCGCGGTTTAATGGAAAATTTGACTTTTATTTAACACAAATATTACCTGATGAATGCTCCTGCTCAGCCCTAAGCTCTAGCCCCATGCTAACATCCGCATCGATTGGTATATAATTGCGACCTGTAGAGCAATTACAAAATCAGCAATTTTTTCATTTTTCGGTTCATTTCAACCCGTAAACGATCATCTCCAAAAACAATAGGCTTGTATTCTGGCAGTAGCCCCACCTCCATGTGACATGTAGAGTGATTACAAATTAACATGGACACACGGACGGATATACATAGCTAGATCGATCAGCTCGGTGAGATAGAAAGATCTATATATACTTTCCTATGTGGGAGGGGTTAACAAGCAGGTTGTTTACTTCCAATAACATTTACTTTCTTTTGACTTTTGTCATTTTTTTAGTTTGTAAGTTTAATCGACTTTCACACTCAAAGCAAATGTATTCCCGGGAGCAAGGAATTATTTATGATTTAATTATTTAATTTAGTTTTAAAAGCTAAAGCTTGATGCTGCAAACATTTATTGTAAATTGTGATCATACATTATAATCATAAGTCTTACATAAAATTATTGAAGGTGTTTTTTTTATCATTATAACGTTTTAAAAAAAGGCTCAATGAATTAAACCTTAAACCTTCCTATGTGGGAAACCAATATATCGAGGTGTTAGATAATTTTTGGCCCAATCAAACTTATAATACCCCCAACACATAGTGTTGTAGGGTATAAATATCAATTATGATACCGTTAATATTGAGTTATTGCGAGATACCTGAACTCTACGTAGTTTTGCCTCTGATACTTGGTACTAGAAGAGTCCAAAAAGTACTGATGAACGAATAGGGCTTGAATTCTGACATTTGAAATAAGGGTGTAGCATAATGTAATTGATAGCGCCCTATATTTCCTGGACATAGCTGCGTTTCTTTTTTGTGAAATGACCTTATAAATTCTATATGTATAAACAATAATAATCAACAGATTCCTTTCAAAGAACTCCAATGATCGATTTTTAGCAGAGACTTTCTACTATCTTTTCCCTAAAATGTCCATTTCTACATAAACATTTGTTAAGTTTGTTTAACCCTCTCCCGCGCTTGATTATGTTTATGTAATTTATAAGAATTGTTAACATTGTAGATCCAACGAAACATTGTTTTTTTAGTTTGTTCTACGAACCTTACTTTATCTTCCTATCGTATTTATATACAGGGTGAGATAGAAAAACTGCAAAAAAGTCAAACGCCATAATTATTACATTTTTTTTATAAATTTTATTAAATGAAAGCGATAAATGTCGGAAATAGCATCAAATTTAAGAACAAGTTTAGATTTGTTCGAATTGGTCACCTTTGGCACGAATTATAGAATGAAACCGTCACACGCTGCCCGAATATTGCTCTGCGATATTTTGGCCCATGCCCGGCGAAGCGCTTGCTTGAGGTGATTGCCACTTTGGTATTTTTTAGTGCCAACCTTGCTGATGAAGCGAGGAACCTCATTTTGTAACCATTCTTGGGAGGGTCGTGCTGAGTGCGATGGTACTGAGCCCTGTTGGAATGTCCAAGGTCTGCCAAAATGTTTGCGAGCCCAAGGTTTTAATCAACCTTTTTCCCGATAACAGTCGGCATTTATTCTGATGCCACGGTTGATTAATACGAGCAGAGAGCGACCACCGGCTGTTATGGCGGCACACATCATCACCATAGCCGGCGCTTGAGTTCTGGTGGTTAACCGAGTTCTGGTGGTTAACCAGCTGACCTCTTTGACAGGCAAACACGATCATTTTGTTTGTTTACAAACTGCTGTACAACGAATGTTTTCCCATCGGAGAAAACCAAATTCGGCAGTTCACCACTTTTGGCCTAGCGAGGCAACTCTTTAGCACTTTTGAATTAATTTTCTTTCTGTTGCGGTGTAAGTTCTTGCACTTTTTGGAATTTCAATGGCTTTATCCCGAGCTCATTTTTCAATATTTGCCGAAGGGAATATTGCGATATGTTCAGCTCATGAGCCATTTTTCGGCCACTGCAACGCGGGTTTCAATCAAGTCGCTTCTTTACTTTTCGAACCATTTCTTCTCATGTTGCTGTTTTCTTCCGTCCACTTCCTTGATGTCAGGCTCCGCTACCAGTATCACGGTAACGAGCGAGGGTACGAGACACAAAAGATATATTCTCATTTAACTGATGCAGTGCTCTAACGATAGCCACTTGTGGTTTTCTAGTCAAATACAAATATTTAATCACACTATCACGTTTAAATACCATTACGAATAACTTTTTCCTGGAAAATTCTTACCAATTTTAGAGATATGGTCTAATTAAACTGATTTTAAATTTATGTTGTGAAATTCCAAAATTGAAATATATTCGCCATTTTTGGTATAGCATTCGCCGGATTAAAAACTAAATTAAAATTATTTATTTTTAACTAGTATTTTTTGTACAAAACTTCTAAAAATTAAACAAGTAAAAAAACATTAAGTTCGGCCGGGCCAAACTTTTAATACCCTCCACCTTAGGGTAAAAGAAACATTAGAAGAAATGTGGCAAAAACCATTAAAATGCCGTATATCGGGAGGTACCGTTATATGGGGGCTACACCAAACCGTGGACCTATAATTACAATGTTTCGCTACACGAACTAGGACCCATTATGACCCACAAATACCAATTTTTAGACAAATCAGTGAAAAAATGTGGCAAAAACCATAAAAATACCGAATATCGGGTGGTATGAGGGCTATACCAAAACATGGACCCTTACATGCAATGTTTCGCCACCGGAGCTGGAACCCATTATGACCAACAAATACCAATTTTCAAACAAATCCGTGAAAGAGTTGCAAAAATCATCAAATTACCGAATATCGGGAGGTACCGTTATATGGGGGCTATACCAAAACATGGACCCTTACATGTAATGTTTCGCCACCGGAGCTGGAACCCATTATGACCCACAAATACCAATTTTTAGACAAATCCGTGAAAAAATGTGGCAAAAAAACTAAAATACCGAATATCGGGAGGTACCTTTATATGGGGGCTATACCACAAAGTGGACCTATACATGCAATGTTTTGCCACACGCTCAGGGACCCGTTATGACATACAAATACCAATTTCCAGACTAATCCGTGAAAAAATGTGGCATAAATCATCAAAATACCGAATATCGGGAGGTACCGTTATATGGGGACTATACCAGAACGTGGACCGATATATCTCATTTTCAATACCAACCATCCTAGACACAATGCAAATAGCAATGCTAAATTTTGACGCTCTACGTCAAATAATGTGGGCTGTATCGTGGAGAATTCAATCATACACGCTATGATTATAATTATAATTTAAAGTTCAAAGGGCTAAATATGCCGAAGCATTTGTATCTTTTAAATTCGGAATTGCATTGCCCATTTGGTGCACAATTAATTTGAAATCGGATAAAGATATATATGGGAGCTTTATCCAAATCTGAACCGATCTCGATAAAATTTGCCAAGATATTTCTGAACTGTATTTGATATATTTCCCTGAATATCGTTGTTGCGGAGTGCATATTACGGTTGTGGGTAACAAATATAAGAAATCGGATGAATAATATATATGGAAGCTATAGCTATATCTGCACCGATCTTCACCAAATTTGACATACCAACTTCTAAACTCAATTCGGTCGTAAGTGCCAAATTCCATCCCATTTGGAAAAATATTAGACGTTTGGTGCACAATAAAAGGTAAATCGGACGAAGTTATATATGGGAGCTATATCCAAATCTGAACCGATCTCGATAAAACGTACGCAAACGTATTTCTGAGCTGTATTTGATATATTTCCCCAAATATTGTTGTTGCATAGTGCATATTACCGCGGCGGTGGACAAAAATAACAAATCGGATGAACAATATATATGGGAGCTATAGCTATATCTGAACCGATTTCGATCAAATTTGGCATACTTATTTTCAGGTCCAATCTGATCGTAAGTGCAAAACTCCATACTATTCGGACTGATATTACACGTTTGGTGCACAATAAAAGGCAAATCGGACGAAGATATATATGGGAGCTATATCTAAATTTTTACCGATTATCTCCAATTTCGTCCTTGGGCCAAACAAAAGATCTTTGCAAAATTTCATCTGGATCGGGCAATAAATGCGACCTGTACTTTGTTTACAAAAATACATGGACAGACGGACAGACGGACGGACATGCATAAATCGACTCAGCATGTGATTCTATGCAGATCATCAAAAGGATCTATGGGTCTATCTCGTTTCCTTCTGCCTGTTACAAACAAATGCACAAAGACATAATACCCTGACCACCTTGTGGTGTAGGTTATAAATATAGTTGCCATTTTTGGTATAGCATCCGCCGGATTAAAGATTTAAATTTTCATTATTTATTTTTAACTAGTATTTTTTGTACACATCTTCTAAAAATTAAAAAATATATTGAGAAACTTTTGAACTTTCCCAAAAGTTATTGCTTAATTATTCAATTCATTAAGTTTAGGTCATCTTATCGATAGAAATTAGTCAGCCCAATATACGCACCCCAATTAAATTGTGCAATCGCCTTTTTTGGGGGTGGTAAAATCAACCAAAACAAACACTCCTGCCACATTCGCCATAGCAAAAAGGTCATTAAGATACGTACCATGGAATTGCCTAAAAGAATTTTGTGATCTTGAAATAATTAAACATTGAATGTCATTGTTGCTACTGCTGATTACAAACTAACTAAAGACAATTCGAAGTAATTATGTTGTAACCTTAGTATCGGCCATCCTCCCGCTGTTAGATCATCATTAGTTTTGGTTCGGAATTGTATCTTATTTATTGCAAACGACACATGAATAGGTGGTGGTTTCTTCTCTACTTCCACTCACATTAACCAGAAAAATGCGAACAGCTGCATAACAATGGTTTTCAATTTGAACCCATAAAATATTCGTTAACGAATGTGTGTTCGTTGAGACCTTGGGGTAATATACAAAAGAGCCCTTTCAAATCGTGTGTCTTGTTAGTGTTTTGTTTTTTCCATCAATGCTATCCTTATTATCCTTTGCCGTTGCAATCACATTCAGAGAAACACACTTCTTTGTGGGTGCTTTGCTGAACTGGCCTTATGCCTGAAGTCCGCCACCAATAACCTTGACAACTTTCACTCAGAAAACACTTGACAATATGAGTTCATAATTTTGTATTCTAATGAAGTCGATGACGACCAGATTCGCTTTTTCATGGTTTGTGCTGATTGAATGTGCACTGGAATACTATTCGGAATGTTCATAATTATTCACAGTGATTGAACACGACCCAGTGGAACATATTACTTGCAACGGTTGTGAATGAGGGAGAGGGGGGAAATGCTATACTTTGCAGTGTTTCACAGTGTAGACTGTCAATACCAGATAAAGTGCCACGAAAACGTGGACAAAAAATACGGGACGGCAATGTTATTATAAAACAGACAGTGGGCCTATATAGAAAGTTGTATGCAAGGATGCACTGGAAACTGACAGTAAATGTGTAGGAAAGTATAGCTTAAATATGAACAACAGGTGTATATTGTGTCCTGTAATTGAGTGAATTGAGTGAAGTGAAGAGAATAATTTTGACAGCTGCACAGTTGAGAGTAAGAATTATCCAGTAACATGAGCGGATTGTGAGCGATGCAAACTTTTCAGGCAATAATTTAATTATTTTTCAGACAAACAAGTTAAAGAGTATCTGTCGGTTTTGCCGACAGAAGTATACCCTCAGCCAATGTACGAATCTTTAAAAATATTTTGACTTCTGTTATGATTATTCAAATGTTTAAGAGTAGTAGGAGTAGGTTCCGAAACAATGGGCCAATATTGGCCATTTCGTATAGGACCTAAATAAATATAATATAAATATTGCGACGCGCTTTCTTCACTTTACATGACATATATGATAATTTTTAGAAAATGTTTACGTGCGTGAGCTACCAGATATAGTCGATTGAAGCATTCCATTTTCATTCTTAATCTTATGCCAATAAAATATTGGTATGAGCAATATTACAAGAAAATGGAACATTTATATCCAACTTATGGAAAATCATAAATTCCATATTCATCTCAGGTTTCAGGCAAAGAGAGATATATTTAGATATAGCAAGTTGTAAAGAATCGCTGACTTGTTTCCCAAGTTATGACAGACAAAAGTATTGAAAATTGTGACCCTTTGTGAATGGAGTACCAGAAGGGGTTCACAGATATTGTAGTAGCAAAAATGTTTGTATTTTAAGGAGAGTTGGATGCTTATTTCGCTTTCTTTGAGCCTTTGTTAGGGAGATACCAGAAGGAGTGGACCGATATTGCCCATCTCCGAACTCGATCTAAGTTAGACAATAATATTACGATGTACCAAGTTTGGACCAAATCGGATACTTCCTTCGAGAGTTATAGTGCGCACCAGCCAGACTGACAGACGGACGAACGGACATCGCTAGATCGACTCCAAACGTCCTGAAACGGATTTGGAACAAAGAGACCTAGGGTCTAAAACCATTATTTCGACTAGACACGTTTTGGCCGTATCAAATGATTTACACCCTCTCTAGCCATAAGGCTGAGGGCATA
The DNA here is from genome assembly GCF_030504385.1 of Musca domestica. NCBI lineage: Eukaryota > Metazoa > Arthropoda > Insecta > Diptera > Muscidae > Musca > Musca domestica. Next base: position 14,473,554 of record NW_026712346.1, on the reverse strand, counting down.
ATAACTAATTTTGCACCATAAAAATTGATTTTGTCAACAACCTGACGCAGGCGTTTTTTTAATCTTATAAAATGTGTACGCGAGACAAACAATTTTCTCTGTGCGGGTATAGAGTAATTTTTACTGGAAAAGTTATCGTACATACCTAATATCAGAGCTATATGTTTCATTAGACCTATTTGCCGGGAAAATTTGCTTTATTAGGATTTATTTGACTAATAGTTGGCAATTCAAATCAGTTGGGTTCACTAAGTCGCAAAAGTTGAAAACGGGCTGTAAGTTTAACCGGGAAAGAAAGGACAGAAGTTGACCGTGGCTGACGATATGATACCCTACATCATTATTAATAATAATTAGTTAAGCTACCCGCAATAACGGCAAATTGGGTGAAACTAAAATATGGCTTCCTTTTCTGATTCGTACTGAAATTGAAGAAGATATTTTTATTTTTTACGTAATCTCTCTTACCAAATATCATTGATGTAAAATATTGACTGATGCATGTTGTCACCTTTAGAAGGCATAAATTAAAATCGAGTTAAACGTATATATCAGAGATAAATGTATATTTGTACCGATTTGGTACATACATGACAGTGCACTATTTCGAGAGTTCATATAAAAGGTGTCTAAAAATAGAAGGAGTTGACAAAAGTGGATGAATTTTGGTACAAGTACTTATTGGCTTTTTATATCGAGAACCAAATATTGGAAAGGTAGTCTAGGTTTTCGTATATCCCCTTATAACAGTACTTCCCGATATTCGGTATTTATTATTTTATTTAAGCCACATTTTCTAATGGAAATTGTTAAATATAAATCATAATATTCTCTACTTCTTGCGGCAGAACATTGTCTATACAGATCCACATTTCCCTATAGGCCCCATATGAAGGTATATCAAGGAATTCAGAATTTTGAAGATTTAAGTCACATTTTCAACGGATTTTTTTCAAATTTGATTGTTGATATTCACAATTAATACCAACCACTGTAGCAAAACATTGTCTCGATAGGTTTACATAGGTCGTTTTCATATAGCCCCCATATAACGGTACCTCCTGATATTCGGTATTTTTATGATTCGAATCATTGTACAATAAAATCAAATTAGGGCTATGATACCATATGATTTTATTTATTTATTTATTGGCATTTATTTTATTTGTTTATGTGTGTGTGTATTCTTTTCAATAATGAAAAATTTGTTCAGAAAATATTATCGAAATCGGGTGTTTTCAAAATGCTTATTGCAACGTATGCACCGACAAAATCTACAGTTTTTGATCATGATTTTGAAAATAAATGTTGATCTTTCATACAGTTTTCACGGTTTTCAATTATTTATTCAATCATCGTGCTTGGTGCATCAAATAAACGAAATCGATCGAAAATATATATGGGAGCTATATCCAAATCTGAATCGATTTCAATATAATTTGGCAAATATATATTCTGATCAAACCCCGTCACTCATTCGAAATTACATTGGAATTGAACATACATATCGTGTTTAGTGCACAAAATAAACGATATCGGTCGAAAATATGTTGAAAAACATTTAAATTCTAATTTACTATTCAAAAATATGTCGACCAGGGCATTTACTTTGTTTCAATTAATTTGAATTTATTACACTACCATTGATTCGTCACATGTGCTTTGAGATTTAGTTTTTCTGTATTACAATATTGAGTTGATAGTAATTATATTTTTTCACTCGTTTTCAAATCATTGAAGTGACAAGTTGATGAAAGAAAAGAAATAAAAAACTAAATATTTCATTTCAATTTTATGTGCTTTTCATTTGTCAAATTGTTCTAGAACTTTAATTGAATTACAATATAAAATCTAATAGGTTATGTGCCCAGATTACGCCTATAACTAAAATTGTGAAAAGGGACACGCTGAAAAGAAACATAGAACCGTTTAACGGTTCCGTTTGATCATGAAATTTAAATCAAGAATGACAGAAAAGATACAGGTATGAATGTATTACAAGCGATAAAATACAGGGCTGGTGGCATCATCGATCCTTATTTCTTTAAAAATGAGGAAGGACGACGCGTTACTATGAATAGAAATCGATAGAATTATAATCAACAATTTTTTGTTACCAAAACGAAATGTGGTTTCCACTGGATGGTGCCACTTGTCATACATATCAACTAGAACATTAATTCGAGAAATGGACCTGTGAATTGATCTCCGCGTTCGTGTGATTTGACGCCATTCAATTTTTTATACTTTCAGTCATATGGCTACACAGGGTATATATCATTTGATACGGCTAAAACCTGCCTCATCGAAATAACGGTTTTAGATCCTAGGTCTCTTTGGACCAAATCAGTTTCAGAACATTTGGAGTCGATCTGGCGATGTCCGTCTCTCCAGGCACAATAACTTTCGATTTGATCCAAACTTGGTACATCGTAATATTATTGTCAAACTTAGATCGAGTTCGGAGATGGGCAATATCGGTCTACTCCTTCTGATACTTCTCCCACAAAATGTCAACATATTCAAATAAAATAATTTACTGCACAGAAAAAGAAAGTATAATCCGCTTTTGCTTCAACTTTGCGAATCCTAATATTTGCATCAGTGCTAGGTCAGGTGCAAAAGTGTACAATATCGGTCCACTCCATCAAGTACCTCATCCACACAAGGTCTTATAAAATGTGATGTAAGTTTCCGATTGTTATACCCTCCACCATAGTATGGAGGGTATATTAAGTTTGTCATTCCGTTTGTAACACCTCGAAATATAAATTTATACCCCACAAAGTATATATATTCTTGATCGGCATAACATTCATGTCGATTTAATAATGTCCGTCCGTCTATCCGCCTGCCGGTCTGTGGAAATCACTCTAGCTTCCAACGAAATGAAGTAGGTTGATAAAAATTTACTCAAATGTGTATTATGTCTGCAGGACTTTTGGTATTGAAAATGGCCCATGTAGGTCCACGTCCTCCCGATATGCGGTATTTTGGTTATTTTAGCGACATGATTTACAGGAATTGTTTTAAATTTGGTATTCGAAGTTCGTAATGGATACTACAGCATAAGACAGAAAATGGGCTATGTGGGACCCCGTCTTCGTATAACTAATGTGACCATACGTCCCCCTTTGGGCGGGACAGTCCCGCTTTGAGGTTATCTGTCCCGCTGTCCCCAGCAAACAATTTATTTTCAATATTAGTGATTGTAACATTCGTATTTTGATAATTTTAGCGACATTATTTACCGAAATTATTTAAAATTTTGTATTTGAAGTTCGTAATGGATACTACAGCCTATGCCAGAAAATTGTCTGTGCCGGCTTATGACAAACGTTGCGTATGCAGGTCCACGTCGTCGTGTAGACCCTAATATACGGCTACATTCGGCATTTTTAAGATTTAAATAGAATATTTTATGGAATTTAATTTTTTGAAAATTGCCAAATTTGTACCAAGTGGGTATTCAAAGTTCGGCCCGGCCGAACTTACAGCTTTTTTACTTGTTTTCAAATTACACACATCACAATATATTTTTTTTTTTTGACCCAAGGTCTAGAGTGAAGATGGTATATATCGGTGCCTCCCTCACAAAGGGTCAAAATTTTGAATATTCGTGAAGCTCATAAAACGGAAAATTAACATCCGATTCCATTCAGACTTGGCACATCTCAATATATCCATAAAAAAAATTTTTATTAAGTTGCAAGAGATCGGACCATTCCTTCTGGTACCTCCCCCACATGGGTTTTAAGATTTTTGAAAAACAAAACGCTCAAAGAATACGATACCCAAATATTTTTGCTAACGCGAGATCTGTTGATATATATCTGCGAACCCCTTCTGGTACCTCACCCACAAAGGGTCACAATTTCGAATACTTATATCTGTCATATCTTGCGAAACAAGTCGGCGATTTCTAGTAATTTTTCCCATACCAATATTTTTATTTGTATTAGCTGTATGATACCTCACGAATATTTTTACATTTTCTAAAAAGCATGTGATCTCACATAAATTGAAGGAAATAGCCAATATAGGTGAAGTCCAGTCGCAATATTTATATTATATTTACTTAGGTCCGATTCGGCTAAGAGTATACATCCGTCAGCTGATACTTTTTAACTCGTTTTTTTTTTTTTTTGTGGCGATGCCTGACCAGCAACGATTGACGCTTTGGAAACCAATATTAATTACGCCCTAAAATGCTTTTAAGTGGTGGTCAAAATTGTACCTCCAGAATGACATTTTTGCAAAATAGTCGTGGCCATATGCCCGAAATCATTAAAATGTTAAATGACAAGAAATTATCTACCAAAAAAGAAAATAGAATTGTTTTGGCAATTTTATAATTTGGCATGTGTTTTATTTAAATTTTAAATCAGCAAGATTTTAGAATCAGTTAAAAAGTATCTGCCGGTTCTTCCGATAGATTCATACCCTCAGCCAATGTCTGTCTGTTTGCATATTTGCATTATTATTATTGAAACATTTAACCCTTTATATGGGAGGTCCCGAAATGGGAACTTTTTCCTTTTCGCCCTTTTCGTATTTGCTCTCAGTCTGATATGAATATTACATGGTGCTAGATTTGGCCGCTATCGACTACTTCCTTTACTTTTTATGTTGGAAAACGTTCAAATGTTAGTAGATCAACAGAAATATTGGGATACACAAAGTTTGATGAAAATCGCTGGCTGGTTGCAATGAGAGATATAATTATTGAAAATGTTAACCCTTTGTGAGGGAGGTAAGTAGCACGAGTGGATCGATATCTACTAACTTTACAACAGATCTTGTGTTGATAAAAATATTGACATGCGCCGAGTTTGAAAGAAATCGAATACTTATTTCGCATTTTACGAACTTTGTGGCTAATCAAAATTTTGACAAATATATATCACAAAATATTAAATTTTTACACCAGATCTTGTGTTAATAAAAATTTCAGGGAATTAGAGCTCATGGGAGAGGTACCAGAGGGACCGATGTTGACCACCTTCGGCAATAAGTTTGACAATAATATTACGTTTGGTTCAAATCGGATGCTCCCTTCGAGAGTGAAATCGAATCGGTGAATATGTTTTTAAAATGTAAGAAAGAAACGAGATTAAACCATTGTTGCATTTTATGATCTCCATAGAATCGCATTGTAAATAGATTTATGCAAGTCCGTCTGTCTGTTCGTTGTCTATGTATTTTTGTAACCAAAGTACAGGTGGCATTTATTATTGGATTCAGATGAAATTTCGCACAGTTCATTTATTTGGCCCAAACTCACAAATATATCATCATTCGATTTCAATTTTATTGTACACCAAATATGTAATATTAGCACGAAAAGGATGGAATTTGGCTTCCGAACTTATCCTAGAAGTTATCTTATGAAATTTGATAGAAGTCGGGTTATGTATAACTATAACACCCATATATATGCTTCATCCGATTAGATATTTAAGTCACCCACAGCCACAATGTGCATTGCATAACAACGACATCTGATACAGTTCAGAAATACTATTGACACATTTCATAGTGATCTGTCCAGATTTGGATATAGCTTCCATATATATCATCATCCGATTTCACGTCTGTTGTGCAGCAAATGTGTAATATCAGCCCAAAGTGGATGGATTTTGGCTTATACGGCCACCCTTATTGAATGATCTTTTTTTTTTTTTAATCGGTTCTGATATAGCTATAGTTCTCATATGTGTGGTTCATCCGCTTTGATATTTAAGCCGCCGAAACCCCTTAACGTAAACAAATGATTTTCGGTATAGGATATCAAATACATATTAGAAATACCTATGACATAATTTGTAGATTCGGTATAGTTCATATATAGATCCTCGTCGGATTTCATGTTTATTCGGCTTCAAATCTGTAATTTCAGCTACAAGTTGTCCTCAGCGTTTGAATAACGTGCCCCTACCCTTTCAATTTTGAGGCACTTTACATGACGTGTTGCATTCCCGCACTTTTTGGGAATATATTATCCTCGCAAGTCGTATCTGCACCACATATGTACCATATACGACCATTGTGATTATGGTGAAGCATGAATATCTTTAAAAAAATGAATCTGCATATTAATCGATGTTAATTTAAGCTGAACTAATGGGTAAAGACGCACTTTTTAAATTCGGCATGTTGAGTTTCACAGCGTACATACATTACATTGCACTGCCCCGATTTCAATACTTATTTCAATCTTATTGATTATATCAAAGAATCGAATATTGTGATTCGTTATTTATGTGGCAATCCTGTGCCTGAATATGTAATTATAAACTTATACACCCCACCCTTTCCGCACTGCACGCTGCATGTTGCTTTGGCCAGTGGTGCCAAACTTATAAGGAACTCGTTAGGCCTAACGAGAAAAGACCTCCATCAAACAGAATAGGCCTTAAGTAATTATGTTGTACGTTTGACTGAATGTCGGTGCTGTTGCTTTGAGAAGTGTTGCATGATTCATGACAGCCCACACTTTCATTGCTAGCTCCATGTCGGAGAATTGGAAATTGCGGACAGGGTCTTGGGGCTATGTAACCGAGTGTCTGTGATTGCGTTGGATAACGATGTTCTAACTCGATACAGATACAGATGGAGGGACGGCTGGACGGATGGATGCATGGATGTATGTTTGCATGAGCTGGCCAAAAGTCTATGTAAATTTAACTAATTTTAATGTAAATGCAAACTGAAGGATGTACATTCGTACAGACATACAGATTCGGCCTGCTGGTCTGCTTTATGTATAAAAATGTGATATGCTCATTCTACGACAACTAGTTCAAGCTCCAGTCATGGCTGAACATGGAAAGTTACCAGTTACAGTTCTCAGTTCGGTCCATTAATCTATGTCAGCAGCAATTCGGCCAGCAGACAACAACAAAGCGGTAACAACTGGTAACTGCAGGGGGACGGCTGCCACCATTCGAGTGCTTCCAAACGACAGCAATAGCAACAGCTTCCACTGCTAGCAGCAAGCAGGCAATAGAGGCAGCATTTGGCAACATGCGATGTTGTAGTCTCTAGTTTTCTGTTGTTGTCACATCACTAATTCATAAGATTTAGTTTTTCATTGGTTGCCGCTGGTCGGTTTCATGTTGATGTGTTTGCGGTTGGCTCCAAGGATGTATGTATGTGTGCGTGTTGGTAGTAGGATTTCTTGTTATGTTTTTTATATAATTTCCATGTCCATGTCCAGTTCCATCTCCGTTTGCAATTCCATTTCAATTTTCAAGTTTTGTATTTGTATTTACATTTGCGGTCCTTCGGCTTAAAGTCATTTGTATGCCATCCAATGTGGGTCAAGCAAATAAATAAATAAACACTTAAGCGTTGTGCGCTAGTGGGGATAGTCATTTTCTGCTTTGTTTCCAACATTATTTAGCAGCGAAGTAGTTTATCATGCAAAGCGTTCTGTGTTAATGTTTCATTCAAATTCAGAGATTGCATAAATCGCAACCCGATGTTGATGGAGAGTGAAATTAAAGGAATTATTTCCTTGATAAGATCCGTTAGTACGCCTGGTTTGGCATACAAAGCTCAAAGCTTCTTTGGGGGCATGGGTTTTCTAGAGCAAATATGTATGTTTGCCGCATTCAGAAATGTCCTTTTACATGTGGATGTTATATTTTGGAAAATAGTATGATTCACATTTTGAAAATGTTCAAAGGTGTTTGTGATTGCTCACCTAAAAAGAGAATAAATTAACTATTATGATAATGTCAAAGGTTTTTGTGGAGACCAATACATACCATAAAGAGTATTAAAATATTGCAATTCACCAAAGAAAAAATCAAGAGTGACCCAATCCAACAGTGATTAAGTTGTATAATTATATCACTTACATTTGACATTATTCGAAATAGTCAAACTAGTCAACCGAAATACTTTTTATACCCCTCACCTCCACTTCGAAAAGGAGGGTATATTAAATTTGTCTTTTCGTTTGTAAGACCACTAAAAATATCCGTCGTAGACTCCATAAAATTTAACGATTCACGTATTATAGCGTATAGCACCTTATAACGATGATTTTAGACCAATTTTCAAAAATATGGAAAGGTTTCTACCTTTAGGTCTACATTTTACTATTGTACCTATATAACAGTACCTTCAGATATTCGGTATTTGGATTGGATTCTAGATCCGGTGGCAGACCATCTTCTTCTTCTATATCTATACAAGAGGAAAATGTTTGTACTTTTGATTGTTTGTAATTTATAGACTCAAATACAGCTGAACAGATTTTCCTGAAAATTTCCAGAAATATTATAGCATAGCCTGAAAGTAATAAAAGCAATAAATAAAGGTATATCATATTTGAAATTCCACTGAAAACTGGACATAGTATCAGAACCGGAGGTACCTCCAAAAATTTTAGATATAGTATTTAAAAATGTTTTAATCGGTTATAGATACAGTCTTCAAATTTGGAATGTGTGGCGGAATTTCATACAAGAATAAATGTACCAAATTATATTGAAATTGCTTAAGATTTGGATATAGGCCCCATATATTTTTTCGTCCGTTCGATCACATTTGGAATGTGTACCTCCCATATATATCAAATTTCAATGAAGTTTGGAATGTGTAACGGAAGTTGGTCTAAAATTCTAACAGAAAAAGTAAAAAACAAATTAATTGAGGTTACGATTACTACGGGGAAGTAGTAGGTTCGTATATATAGCTACCTCGAATCTCACTAATAGCAAAATGCTGTTCACTTTTTTATACCCTCCACCAAAAAAAGTATGGAGGGTATATTAAGTTCATCATTCCGTTTGTAACTCATCGAAATAATCATTTTGAACCCAACAAAGTATATATATATATATATATATATATATATATATATATATATATATATATATATATATATATATATGTATATATATATATATATATATATATATATATATATATATATATATATATATATATATATATATATATATGTATATATATATATATATATATATATATATATATATATATATATATATATATATATTCTTGATCAGCGTAAAATTCTAAGCCCTGTCCGTCCGTCTGTACGTCTGTTGTAATCACGCTACAGTCTAAAAGAATTAAGATAGGAAGCTAAACTTTTGCACAGATCTCTCTTTTGTCTGCAGGCAGGTCAAGTTCGAAGATGGGGTATGTCGGTCCACTATATCGTATAGCCCCCATATAACGGTACCCCCCGATATTCGTATTTTGATGATGTTAGCCACATTTTTCAATGGAATTGTCTGAAAATCCGCACAAGTAATTCCTTCTGGGTACTTTATACCTCGGCGAGAATTATCTATATAGGTCCACAATATCGTATAGCCTCCATATAAGGGTATCCCCGGTATTCGGCATTTTGATGATTTTAGCCACATTTTTCAACGGAATGCTCACAAGGGGTTCTTTGTGAGCACTTTACCCCCCCCCGACGGAGAATTCTCTATATAGATTAACGATAACGTATAGCCCCCATATAACGGTACCCCGCGATGTTCGGTATTTTGATGATTTTAGCCACATTTTCCAATCGTATTGTCTGAAAATCCACACACGGAGTTCTTTGTGAGCACTTTACCCTCTGACATAGAGTTCTCTATATAGGTTAACGATATCGTATAGCCCCCATATAACGGTACCCCCCGATATTCGGTATTCTGATGATTTTAGCTATATATTCCAATGGTATTCTCTGAAAATCCACACAAGGATTTCTTTGTGAGCACTTTAACCCCTGAAAGGTATTTGTTTATATAGGTCCACAATATCGTATATCCCCCAAATAACGGTACCCCCCGGTATTCGGTATTTTGATGATTTTAGCCACATTTCCCAATGGAATTATCTGAAAATCCACACAAGGAGTTCCTTGTGAGTACTTTACCCCCAGACATAGATTTGTCTATATAGGTCCATAATAGCGTATATCCCCCCATATTTCGGCACCTTCCGATATAAGATATTTTAAAGATTTTAACAGAATTTTCAAGTTCCAAATGGTGGAGGGTATTCAAAGTTCGGCCCGGCGGAACTTACTGCGTTTTTACTTGTTTATTTAACATTTTGTTTGTATTATAATAAAGAAGTTTTTATACGCTATGTGTTGGGGGTATTATAAGTTAGATTGGGCCAAAAATGATGTAACACCACGAAATATTGGTTTCCCACATAGGAAAGTATATATGGATCTTCCTATCTCGCCGAGCTGAGTCGATCTAGCTATGTATGTCCGTCCGTCCGTTCGTCTGTCCATGTTAATTTGTAATCAAGCTACAGATCGCAATTATGGCCCGTTTCTTACTACATTTTGCTTGGAGGTGGGGTTATGGTCAGAATAGATTTTGGAGATGATCGCATAATATTTAGGGGTTGAAATGGACCAAAAACTGAAAAATTTCCTGATTTTGCAGTTGCTCTATAGATCGCAATTATAGACCAATGACGCGGAAGTTAGCATGAGGCTAGAGATTAGGGCTGGGCAGAACCTTTCCAATTTGAATGGTCATCGGTTAATGTTCGCTTGGTAAAATAGACCATAACATTTGTGTTCAATAAAAGTCAACTTTTCCATTAAACAGCGAAAAAACGAAAAAGTCAATTCTGACCGTTACGTAGATGCCGATAGTAAATATATCGGATATATATAGCGAAATATATAAAATGTGTATAGGGACGGGATGTTAGCTAGAATGCTTATATCTCAAGAATGGCTGGACCGATTTCGACAAATTTTGTTAATTCAGAATGCCCTCTTGGCATAAAAGAATAAACTATGAAAAAATCGTATAAGAAGATGCCAATAATGATATATTAACATCATCAGATTTTGTAGTATTTTATGTTTGTTCGTATTTGTTATTGCATGCAATTTTGCCAATTTGACTTATAATATTGAAGTGTACATTTATTAATATTTTGTTCACCTTACAACACAGGTTGGGGTTATTATATACAGATTGCAATTAACGTCCGATCCGTACGAAAATTTTCATAGGGGTAGGGTTAGGCTCAGATGTACAAGATCTATTGTTTTTAAAGATGTCCGCAATATATTAAGTGATTGAAATGGACCAACAACTAAAAATGTTCCTGTTTTTGCAGCCGTTATAAAGGCGACAAATATAAACCAATGGACACGAAATGTCACATGAAGTTAGAGCTTAGGACAGCGGATAGTGAAAAAAGTACCAACATTTCCATTCTACAGAAATCCAAAATACACACATGGCAAACCCTTTACCTTTTATGCTGCTTTCGTAGCCAAATATCGTAGACAAGCTAATCATATAGATGAGTCTACATTTGAAAATACAGAGGGGCCTCTTGCTTTTGGAAATGATCGCAAAATATTTAGGGGTTAAAATGAACCAAAAACATAAACATTTTCCTGATCATACATTTGAAACCAATCGACACGGAATTTTGCATGAAAACGGAGTTAAGAACAGGGAAAAAATCTAGCATTTTGGATGAACATTGGATTATATTTATCTGTAAAATGAACCACAACAACAAGCAGCATGACGGAATGCGTCAATATTGGGCAAATGTCCCTGGTCAAAATACTAAGGGTAATTTGACATAATTTCAAAAGCTAAATCTTCTAAAATGGATTTGTAGGGTATTACATGGTCGGCACTGCACGGCTATGCTTACTTGTTTAATTCTTAAATTTGCTTTATTTATTTTTTTTTAAACCCCAAGTATTAGTATATACAATTTTGAATTCATTTAGAACCAAATTCAGCTAGTTGTATATAAAGCTCCAGATTTTCCTATAACGGAACGTCCCGACAGTCGGAATATCGATAATTTTAGCCACATTTTTATATATAGGTCCACGTTTTAATATAGGCCACTAGAACGGTACCTTTGTATTATACAACCGTTGTCCAAACATTGTTCATATACTTGTTTATTTTTATGATCCAAGCCACTCTTACCCACGCAATTGTTTTAGCTTTGGTATTCAAGACTCGTAATAGATAAACATTTTTGTAGTATAAAATTGTCTATATCTCTCTCTATTAATGTTAACGCATTCTCCAACCGACGTTACTGTTTTTGAGTTTAAAGTGGAATACGTTTGATCCAGATACATTTATACAATAATGATTTCTCTAAACAATGGTAGAGGGTTTAATATTTTTATACCCTCAGTCAAATTGCTAGAGATCATTGATATCATTGATACGGCAAGAACGTACCTCATCGAAATAACGGTTTTAGACCCTAGGTCTCTTTGGAACAAATCCGTTTCAGGACATTTGGAATCGATCTATGTCCGTCCGTTCGTCTGTCTGGCTGGTGCGCACGAAAACTTTCGAAGGGAGTAACCGATTTGATCCAAACTTGGTACATCGTAATACTATTGTCAAACTTAGATCGAGTTCGGAGATGGGCAATATCGGTCCACTACTTCCGGTACCTCCCCAAAAAAGTTAAAATTTTCAAAAAGAAAATAATTTACTGCACAGAAAGAGAAAGGATAATCCGATGTTGCTCCAACTTTGCACATCCCAATATTTAGGAGAACAATTCGATTATGTCTAGAATGGTTGGTATTGAAAATGAGATATATCGGTCCACGTGTTGTATTATTTTGATGATTTTATACACACTTTTTTCACGGATTTGTCTAAAAATTGGTATTTGTAGGTTATAGTGGGTTCTAGCGTGTGGCGAAACATTGTATGTATAGGTCCACGTTTTGGTATATTCCCCATAAAACGGTACCTCACGATATTCGATATTTTGTTCATTTTTGCCACATTTTCCCACGAATTTGTCTTAAAATTGGCGTTTGTGATTCATAATGGGTTCTAGCTTGTATGGCGAAACATATGTTCACGTTTTGGTATAGCCCCATATAACAGTACCTGCCGATATTCGATATTTTGATGGTGGCATAACATTGAATACTTAGTTCCACGTTTCCCTATAGCTCACATATAATGATACCCACCGATATTCGGTATTTTGATAATTCTAGTCACATTTACCCACATAATTGTTTCAAATTTGGTATGTTAGAAGATTTGATAAATGACAATCCTTGGTATGGTATGGCCCCATATAACGGCCTCACTCACTTAATGGTTTTTTGATATGGTATATGAAGTTTAAAGTGTAACACGCTTGAATTCAGATACTTTTATATAAAAATATTTGCTTTACCCTAATTTGGAGGGTATTAAAAGTTCGGCCCGGCCGAAATTAATATTTTTTTATTTGTTCCAGGCTAAATTCGGTCGTATTTTCCAATATTCATCCTATTTGGGGTAATATTACACATATGGCGCACAGTAAATTGAGATTGGACAAAAATATATTTCTCAATTTGAATATATTTTTTTTAAGTTTGAATTGTGGAAAATTTCATCTCAATAGGGCAATAAATGCGACACATATTTTATTTACACAAAGGCGTGTTAACAAATGTAAGGGAAAAGAAAAAAAGTTTGTGTTAAAATGTCTTCAAATTGTGCTGAAAAACAAATGTCTGAGGTACTTTGGTGGAAAATGGTCACTCTCAAGCGAGTGAATTAGAAGGTCTTTTAGGATTTTTTTTCAATGTTTAAAAACTCCCTTCAAATGGGATCGTAACACGTCAAAATATTCTACAAAATTATTTGTCATGCGATAGATTTTACCTCAACTGACAAAGTGACAAAGTTCAAAATTCTGAATTCTGACAATCTACGTGCTTGGTTGAGATTTACAGATGGCAGAGAAGATACTTGCAGCACTAGCCAGTGTGATACGGTGCTCTTGGGTGCGGAAGGAAGAAGCAATTGAGTATTATTTAAATATTATGTATATACTTTTGTTTTTGTTTATATTAATGTTTTACATACTGATTTCATTTTATAGTATTTGGTTCACTGCGTTAGAGTTGTAAAATAGTTTTTTTTTTTTTTTAATTTTAATCATGAGATATTTATTTTTGGTGTTTTTTTAAATATTTTGTTCCCCGTTATAACTACTTTTACATTTTTTATGTCATTTGATGCAAATTTTGGACCAATTATAAGCAACAATTCATATATAAATTCAGTTCTTAATTCTTGCCAGGATAATTTCAATATCGCGCACCTAATTTATAGTAGTATTCGGCCGTCTACGAGCTCAACGAAATTTTCTGAACTGAAATAAATTTTGTATGGTTCCTATTTAAATATTCTAGCGCTTTCAGAAACGTGGCTCAAGCCTGATGTCTCAAATCGTGTTATTGATATTCCGGGATATAAATTTGTGAGAAATGATCGAATATTAGACATTGGATTGTTTTTAGATCGTCGGTTTTGGTTAAGTGTGAATCAATTTTTATTGAGATTATGATTGGTGATATGAATATATTGTTAGGAGTTGTATATCTGCCTCCTCCAGGAGATTCTTGCTTTTTTGAGCACCATTCTGATTTATTTATGGAGTATTCACATATTGTTGTTTTAGGAGATTTCAACTGTAACTTTTGATTTGCAGAAATCCGCATACGTCCGCTCTACTTGTTTTCGATTAAATCTTTCTGTAATTCATAATTCCAAGCCCACTCGCCTTGATGCTTCAAGTGGTTCTACTTCTCTGATTGATTTTGCGTTGGTTAGTAGTGGTTCTTTAGTTTACTTATCTGATCAGGTTTTTTGTCCCATTATATCTGATCATGCGCTCATTTTTGCTCCACTTAACATTAAAGTAAGCAAATTCTTTGAGCTAGTGGAGTATCGTGACTATAGGAATGTGAATTGGGATGGTATTTTTGCTTATTTGTCTTGTTTTGATTATGACATGTTCAATGTTGTTGATCTGGATGCTAAATGCTATTTATTATCTTCCCTTGTTATGAATTTATTTGAGTTTGTTCCTGTTGTTTGCAAAAGGATTAGTGGTGGTGATAATTGGATTAAATCCAACTACATTACTTTGGCTTGTTCTATCCGTGATCTAGCTTTTAGAGTCTATCTAAGTGACAAGAGTCGGGAGAATTGGAAAATTTTTTCTAAGTGCCGTAATAAGGCGAAATCTGTTATCCGACGCGATTTTACTATCGGAAATTTAACGTATTGGGATCATCGGCCCTCTGGCGCTTTTTGAGGAGTTCAGGTTGCATAGGAGAAGATCTTGATTTTGATATTGATGTTAATGTTGCAAATGCATCATTTTTATTGGTTATAACTTGCAGGTCAACGATAATATGCCGGAGTTTACTGGATCAGATGCTGGGTTCTCCTTAAGTTGTGTTCATGTTGATGATATTTTTATAGCGCTATGTAATTTTTCTGATACTGCTTGTAAGCTTATAATGTCTTATTTGAGTGATAGATCGCAATTTGTCTCTTATAACGGGATATCTTCTGAAATACTTTCTCTTACTTGTGGTGTGCCACAGGGTTCGGTACTGGGTCCGTTGCTGGGTCCGTTGCTGTTTGTCCTCTATGTGAATAGTCTTGCTGAGTGTTTTAGTGGGTTAAGTTGTACGCCGGTTTTATTTGCGGATGATGTGTATCTTATTATACCCTCCACCTTGGAAAGGAGGGTATATTAACTTTGTCATTCCGTTTGTAACATCCCTAAATATTCGTTTTAGACCCCATAAAGTATATATATTCATAATCAGCATAAAATTCTAAGTCGATTTAACGATGTCCGTCTGTCTGTCTGTCTGTCCGTCTGTCTGTCTGTCTGTCTGTTGCAATCACGATACAGCCCACATTATTTGACGTAGAGCTCCAAAATTTAGCAGAGCTATTTGCATTGCGTCTAGGATGGTTGGTATTGAAAATGAGATACATATATCGGTCCACGTTCTGGTATAGTCCCCATATAACGGTACCTCCCGATATTTTCACCGATTTGTCTAAAAATTGGTATTTGTGGGTCATAATGGTTTCCAGCTCCGGTGGCGGAACATTGCATGTATGGGTCCATAATTTGGTATAGTCCCCATATAACGGTACCTCCCGATATTCGGTATTTTGATGATTTATGCCACATTTTTTCACGGATTTGTCTTAAAATTGGTATTTGTAGGTCATAGCGGGTCCCTGAGCGTGTGGCAAAACATTGCATGTATAGGTCCACGTTGTGGTATAGCCCCCATATAAAGGTACCTCCCGATATTTAGTATTTTAGTTTTTTTACCACATTTTTTCACGGATTTGTCTGAAAATCGGTATTTGTTGGTCATAATGGGTTCCAGCTCCGGTGGCGAAACATTGTAATTATAGGTCCACGTTTTGGTATAGCCCCCATATAACGGTACCTCCCGATATTCGGTAATTTGACGATTTTTGCCACATTTTTTCAGGGATTTGTTCGAAAATTGGCATTTGTTGGTCATAATTGGTTCCAGCTTCGGTGGCGAAACATTGCATGCATGGGTCCATGATTTGGTATAGCCCCCATATAACGGTACCTCCCCATAATCGGCATTTTAATGGTTTTTGCCACATTTCTTCTAATGTTTCTTTTACCCTAAGGTGGAGGGTATTAAAAGTTTGGCCCGGCCGAACTTAATGTTTTTTTACTTGTTTTTAAGGATGATACGTCTTCCCCAGCTGCCTTTGAGAGCAGAATAAATAATTGCCTTGCTAGGTTTAATCAGTGGTCTTCAGACAATTCATTGACAATAAACACTCTTAAAACAAGAGCAATGATGTTTGGAAGTCGTGTGTATGATCTTAACATTACTTTGGATCGGAATCCAGTAGTGTTTGTTAGCAAGCATAGAATGTTAGGTATTTTGGTTGATGACAAGCTTCCATTTGAATCTCATGTTGACACTGTTAAACGTAAAGTCTTTGGAATTATTCCCAAGCTCTACTTAACTAATATGTATGTTCCTCAGTGGGTTAGAAGAGAATTGGCTACTGCACTTCTTATGCCTCATGTAAATTATGGTTTAGAGATATTTTCTGGTACGATTGATCGTGTTTCCTGTAGGTTGCGACGTATTGTTAACTCTATTGTACGATTCGTCTTTGGTGTGAAAAGGCGTGAGCACATTTCGGGTTATGTAGTGAGTTTTTTGGGCGTTGATTTTGAACGATATATTTGCAGTAGGATTTTAAGTGCATTTTATAAGATTGTGAAAAATGGTGTACCTGTTTTGCAAAATAATATGTTTAGCTTTAATATGTCTTCTAGGACAACTCAGATTTTTATACCTAGGATATTTAACATTTTTTTTGAGAAGTCCTTTGTGATACGTGTTGCTAGAATATGGAACTATTTGCCTGTTGAACTTAGAATTTTTTTACAGTCCAACAACGCGTTTCGCTTAAAACTGTTGAATCATTTGAGATTACTTCGTTGAAGGGAGACGTGGTTGTAATATTACTGTACTTTTTTTGTTTAATTATCTTTTGAAAATTTTTCTATTGTGCCGTTTTTGTGAGCTTTTATTATTAAATTCTTTGATGACGGTGGCATATATTTTTTGTATTGTTGCTTATGGTATATAGATGCATATTGTCCTTTTTTTAGTATTTTTTGGTAGTTATGGCTGGGGAGCCAATTACATATGAGATTTTGTTATTAGTTTTAAGTTTACTCAGGAATATTTTATATTGTTAATACTATTTATTGGCCTTGAAGGCTTTGGTATTATGGAATGGAAATTGAATAAATAAATAAATAAATTTATAATATAAAAACAAAAAATGTGGAAGATAAGGTTTGGTTACATTACTTCAAAGTGCCGATACACATGTCTATCCTTTCCCTTCATTGCAAATTTCCTGAAACCTTTTTGCCCACCATTATATTTATCGCTGGCAAGTCTGCATATATATTTTATAAAAAAAAAAACTAGCTGATCCGGACCGAGTTCCTGACTAATAGTTATAGTGTATAAGGCGTATTTTTAAGAACTTATAGCCCACAAATACACCTTACATGAGGTTTAAAGTTTACTGAAAATATTGGCTTCCAAATGGAGTTATTGATGTTTTCCTCATTTTGTGAGATATTGCGGTGGTCTTTTCAAGCCGTTTCCTTAAGCTTCGCAATATTTTTGTAATATTTTTCAAAATAGAATTCCTTATTAGGACGTATTGTAGGATTCTTCCACAGGATTGTAGATTGAAAAAAACACTTATTACCATTTTACAGTTCGACACCAAAGGGTTATAATATCCAAATTAACATATCTGATTAGTATTTATTGTAGTATAACTCCCATATAAGTGTACCTCGAAACTTTCGTCGATCCCATGTTTTAATATTTTATAAGCATTTTCGAATATATAAATAATTTCCACAATATGGTATAGTCTCCATACATCAGTTCAAATGCATTTTACCTTTTTGAGTTCTCATTGGATGGAAATTTGCAATAAGAAAGTAGTAGGTCCAGGTTTTCTCAAAATCATCTGTTTTTGTTGTTTTAAATGGTTTAGTGACATTTTCCAGCTGAAGTATCTACAAATTTGAAAATATTAGAACTTATATCGGTAAAAATCAAATCATGCGATATCAAGCAATTTTTCGCGTTATTTCGGCAGTATTGTCAAACCATTGCGGAACAATGCCACAAAAAATTCCATATCAAAAAGTAACTTTAAATTTTTTAAATTTCTAAGCCACCACCTTTCGTAAAAACTTCACCTTTGGAGAGATTGTCAAGAGTATCTCGCATAACAACTTTCAAACCGATATCTTTATTCTTATGGATAATATTCAACAATTGGGTTCCGAACACGATTTTTTTAGTCATACTTGAGACATAATAAAGACAGAAATAATAAACATTGATCTGATTATACGAAAGCCTACTCCAGTTTTTATATTTAGCAAAACTTCCAGTAAAGCAAATGAAAAATATGCCTTTACATTTTTAGAGTAAAGAAAATCATACCAACTATGACTCTAAAGGATATTTTTTTTCATCTTTATTCGAAATAGATAATCTTTATTCAAAAAATGCTATTGCAATTCTAGTTGATGTTTTATTGCATTTTAGAAGCAACAATCAAAATTTGGATTTCAAACATATTCTAGTTTTAGAATTCTTGTTAAGCCGTGATACCAAATGTTGAAGAAGTGGCGCTAAAAGATTTATTTTCCAAATGACGCATTGAGTAATTGGCAATATTTCCTAAATGGCCCCTGTAGTGGCGACATAAATACGACAGGGCAAAAAATGTAAAAGCAGAAAGACATTTACTTTGATCTTATGAATCTTATAAGCAATATATATGTATTTCGTTAGCTAACAATAAAGTGTGAAATGCAAGTATTTGCTTAATCAAACAGAATTTCCACTGCCCTGATGTGCCGATATGTTTTGTAATATTCTAATGTCATCAAAAACAAATTTATATTAATGAGAATTGTTTACAGAGTATGAAACTAGCTTGCATTAAATGCATAATTTGTTAGCCTATTCATCTTTTCCATTCTCGTTTTGGTATTTCTGTGCCTTATTTTTCATTTTGTGACACGACTCCTGTATTTACCACTATTTTTCATTTCACAATGTTTGTTTTTTATGTCCAAACATCAATTATGCTTTTGATAGCGTCATTTACATTAATCAAACCCTTTAAATAGGTCCAAATGCTGCTCTTCTTATGCAGAAACAACAAAAAAAAAAAAAAAAAAAAAAAACAAGTAAAAGTGGGGTGATAAAACAAGCGCCACAATGAAAACAATAAAGAGTAAACAATAAACAAGCCCATAAAATGTTATTCGGCTGATTGACATAATATAATACGAGGATCCTTTCAAAACGCATAGGTGCTGGGCGCCATATGGATGGACATTTGTAGTGTGCAGTGTGTGCAATTGTAATTAATAAAGCGGCATGAGGGAAAACCAAAATTAAAATATGCCACATGAGTCACACGTGGATTGTGCGACACAAGGGAAAACCAGCGCGTGGCACCTTCGCCATATCGTCCACATGAATTTTCGTCTATCGTGCAGAAGAGCACCTTAATCACATAGCGGCTATTCGGGGTTATCTGTGTCCATCTGCAGCATTTTCATGTCAACCCCAACAACATGAAATTCTTTTACGATGACCACTATTGGCCAAGAACAGTGATGTCCTCTAGGATTCGACCGCGACCAAATAAACAATGTTATGCACCATCAACCTGTCATTGGTAAATGTAAGAATAACGAAACCGATACAGGCACGAAACGAAAACAAGAATACATACAAACACAACATGGACGTGCAGTGGTTGCTCGAGTCTTGCCGATCAGTTGCAGTCCTGTTGTAGAAAGTAATACACCACTTGTAAGATTCTTTAATGGAAAATGTAAAGAGGGCTGATTGTTCGGTTGATGTAATACATTTCCCTTAAAACGGGAGATAAAATTTGTTCGGTTTAATTAATTTGACCGTATGTTTTACAATTTTCTGGTGATGCAGTTGAATACCCAATTTACACCGGGTGTAACATTCGCTGCACAACGAAAGCATTAAAAGGAATTCAAAAGTAAGCAGTCATTGGCATTTAAAATTCAATAAATAAGGTTAATTAATTAATTTCTAAGACTTTTCTGGAAGATAAATTGTAACTTATTTGCACTTACCTACGTATTGCTTGACATATTTACAGTTAATTTTTAAATCTCCTTTTTTTAA
The DNA here is from genome assembly GCF_030504385.1 of Musca domestica. Lineage (NCBI taxonomy): Eukaryota > Metazoa > Arthropoda > Insecta > Diptera > Muscidae > Musca > Musca domestica. The sequence goes on along the minus strand of NW_026712346.1, from coordinate 14,452,928 downwards.
AGGAAAATTAATTAAAATTTTATCATATTCCGAAAACATCTTTGCTTTAGAATTGACTTTAAAAATAAGAGTTTTTAGTCTAGGAATTAAATACTATATAAATACCAATTAAAAAAAAACAAGTAACAAGACATTAAGAACCGAACTCTTGATAACTTCCGCCAGACAATATTTTTGTTTGTTTTCTTATTGTTAAAGATTCAATCAGTTGATTGCTCAAGTCTGGAGGATTCTCCCATTGGATTTACTTCATATTGCTCTCTTTTACAGATAGAAATTATTTTAAAAACGAAACTGAAATCATGATTGTGGTAGCGATCAGCAAATATTGCAAAGCTGTCAGTTTCGTTTTGTAAAACATTGCTCTCTGTAATAGAGAGTAATATGAAGATAAGCCAAAATTTAGCTTCCTTTCTTAATTCGTTTCGACTCTAGCGTGATTATAAAAGACGGACGGAAGGTCATATAGGCGCTACAGAAAATCGTAGAATATCCCTATTTTCAATATTTGGAAAATTTAATTCACTTTTTCAAATAGAATTGCTTCAAAATTGGTATTAAGAGTTTGTAACGGATTTCTCGTCCTGTCCATATAGGTTCACATTTTCAGGTATACACAACATCGCCTGAAAGTAACATTGGCTATATAAGTTTTGAATTCCACTTGGAACTGTGGATATAGCATCAGAATCGAAGGTACCTCCCAAAAAATTAAGTTTTATATGCACATATCTATTGATCGATTACAGATACAGTCTCCAAATGTGGAATGCGTAACGGAATTTGGAACAAAAATAAATTTGCCAAATTACCCTGAAATCGGTTCAGATTTGGATATAGCTCCCATATATATTTTCGACCGATTTCGGTCATTTGATGCCTCAAACACAATATGAATGTTCGATTCCAATGAAATTTGGAATGTGTGACGGGATTCAATCCGAAAATAAATTTGTCAAATTATATTGAAATCGGTTCAGATTTGGATATAGCTCCCATATATATTTCGGCCGATTTTATGTTTGTTATGCACTAAACACGATATGTATGTCTGATTTCAATGAAATTCTGAATGTGTGGCGGAATTTGGGTCCAATAATAAAGATTTGACGAATTAATTAGAAATGGGTTAAGATTTTGTACAGCTCCCATATATATTCACGTCCGATTTCACATATTTGATGCCCCAAATATGGTATGTACCTCCAATTTTAATGAAATATGGAAGGTGCGTCGGAATTTGGTGTAAAAGAAAATTTTATCAGATTATATTGAAATCGGTTCAGTGATTATGGCAGTAAGAAACTACACAACAATTTAATTGAGGATACGATTATTACGGGGAAGTATTTTGCTACCTCGAATTCTTTAGCGGCACCTCCAAATATTTGGTAATTTGGTGATTTTACGGAGAGAATATTAAGTTCGTCATTTCGTTTGTAAGTCATCCAAATAATAATTGTAGGCCTAACAAACTATATATTGACGCTATAGTGAAAACGAATTAAGATAGGAAGTTAATATTTTGCACAGTTAGAAGATGGACTACATCGGTCCACGATATACTATAGCCCCCACACGACTGCACCTCCGATATTCGATATTTTGATGATCTTAGCGACATTTGTCAATGGTATTGTATGAAATGCTGCACAAGGAGTTCTTTGTGAGTACTTTGTCCTATGGCAGAGAATTGTCTGTATAGGTACACTATATCGTATATTCCCCCACACAACTGTACACCCTTTCCCGCAATTTGGATGCTTTTATAGCATTTTTTTCAAATTTTTTCAAATTTCGAATTTAAATGGGTACTACAGCCTATGGCAAAAAGTTGTATATGCAGGGTCACGTCTTCGTATAGCCCACGTATATATATATATATATATATATATATATATATATATATATAACGGATTTCCTTTAAGCTGTATTTTTCAAAAAAAAAAAGTTTTTAGAAATTTTTGAAGTTCCTTCAATTTTTTAAGTTCCTGGTGCTGTTTTACTTCATTATTTTGGTACTTGACACTTTGACAATCATAATGACGGGAAACCAATATCATCGACGTTGCGGCATGCTTCAGACTTTTATCTAACCAATATCACAGGCAAAATTTGTGGTGAACATAATATTCAATCCCGGTCTTAATGATGTAGGACATTAAATGTGCGGCACCGCCGAACTTAGCTACATTTTTTTATACTAGTACTTGGTATAGATACTTGCGGTTACATTCCAATTTCAAAACCTAATTGTCTCATTAATAAAAACTCGATCTACAAAAGCTTTTTAGTTTCGGACCACATTTTGAAATAAGTCCACATTTTACACAAGTTCGTGGCAAGATTTCTTTAAGTTACTCCTAATACTACATCTGATATTATCTCTATGTAGTCTAGAACTATTAACCGAGCTAAAGAATTTAGTCGAAATAAATTAGTTAATAAGCATGTTTTCAAAATTATTTTATGTATTTTATATATTTTATGTTCCCATTTAGTGAAAAAGCTTTTCCTTTAGCTTTCCCTTGTTATATTTCTATGTATGTGTACTTTTTTCTGTACACGTCACACCCCCTCCCCCTTTCCCCAAGCAAATATGTGTTATTGTTCGAACTGTGCTCCTAATAAAACACTAATATTTATAATTAGTAGTTGAGGATAAGTTTACTATAATCATTGCATTTTAATCGTCCTATCATTAGTTTATAGCTAATTTTATTGTTTCAACAATTTTAAGTCATTTTTAATTTATTTCGCCACCGAAGCAAATCGGATACTCGAGCAAGTCATGGCTACAATTGGTTGCTTGGTGTTTGTGACTTTGTTGTTTTTGTATGGTTTTACTTGAAGTATTTCACTTTGACAGACACCACAGACGCTATTATGTTTTGCCACCATCTCCGTGTTATGATCCACTCTACATGAATCCTTTATTGGAATTTGAATGGGTAGACGGCGAAGGACCAGAATGATGCCGATAAGTATTTTATTGTGGTCTTTCCTTTCATTCGTGAGCCGTTTGTTTCTGAGTTGTTTATTTTCACAATTATAAACTTTTTAATTACTTTGCTCAACTTAGAATTGTTGTTCTTGGTGGCAGTAGGACCGCTGTTTCGTAGTTGTTGTTCTTGTTTGTGTTGGTGTTAAGTATTGCTTACTTTCATTTCATTTTTGTTTCACTTCTCCTTTCCGGAGAAGTACTGCAAATCTATTTTCTTAATTTGTGTTGCCAACTAATTAAGAGTTACTTACGTGTTGTCAACCACACCATGTTGCTCCATCAATCGCGTACATTTCATTTTCTTTGTTATCATTTATTAATTTCAAAAGTTTTCTTTTTCAGCTGTCGGTGTAACTCGTTTCCTTTAACTGAGCAAATATTTATTATGTCACTGGAATCTTTACGACAATATTCGAAAAGCATTTTGGTGTTGTTAAAGTAATTAATTTTGATTTTAAATTTTAACTGAATTTTGTTTGTGAGACTGGGTTTTTTATACAGGGTGAGATGAAAAAAACTGAAACCAACTTCAGACTGTTGTCATTTATAAGCCGCTCGTCCGACAGAATTTTCCAGAAAAAAAGTTATCCGTGATGGAATTCAAGCGTGATCGTTAGAACACTTCGGTTTTTAAATGTGAATAAACCTTTTGTGTCTCGTACCATCGCTCGTTACCGTGGTACTGGTAGCGTAGCCTGTCGTCAAAGAAGTGGACGGAAGAAAACAGCAACATCAGCAGAAATGGTTCGAAAAATAAAGAATCGATTTGATCGAAACCCGCGTCACAGCGGCCGAAAACGGCTCGTGAGCTGAACATATCGCAATATTCCATTCGGCAAACATTGAAAAATGAGCTCGGGGTAAAGCCATTGAAATTCCAAAAAGTGCAGGAACTTAAACCGCTACAGAAAGAAAATAGACTCAAAAGAGCTAAAGAATTGCTTTGTTTGGCCAAAAGTGGTGAACTGCTGAATTTGTCTTTCTCCGATGAGAAAATATTCGTTCTTTTGGATCTAAATAAAAGGCTAAAAAGTAAGTAAGTGAGTAATTACAATATTTCTTCGAGAATAACTGGAAAAATATATCACTCATTTATCTATCAGTATGATATCACCACCACATTCTAACTTAAAGAACACTCTCAATCGGTCAGGTATCAGAAAAAGCTCATCGATGTGGCTAATTTGCATCTGAGCTCAGTTCGATACAGATATTACGATGTGAGAATTCCCTGTTGGTTTGTTTTTTAGGTTTGACATCTGGCGGAGGAGATACCAAAAAAATTGACGGATTCACATTAACATCATAGAAAATATTGGCAGATATATTCGGATGTGCGCAGTTTAACTACATCGGAAACACAGATCGCTCATTTTTGAAGTGAAACTACAGAGAGTGAATCAATTTTGTTAGAAATATTACGATGGACTAAGTTTGAATCAACACTCTCTTCAACAGTTATTGTGTCCACATACAAGTCCGACCTCGATATTAATAAGAAACAAGTTAAAAAGCAGTAAGTTCGGCCAGGCCAAACATTGAATACCCTCCACCATTTGAAACGAATTTGAAAATTTTCAAAAAATAAAATCCGTTAAAAATTCTGTTAAAATCTTAAAAATACCTAATATAGCCGTTATATTTCGGTCTATAAGACGTGGACCTACGTAGGCCACGTTTGCCATTACCATATTCAAATTCGAAACTTGAAATAAACGGTGAATAATGTAGCTAAAATTATCAAAATACCGTGTATAGTAAGGTACAGTTAGATCGGAGCTTTACGAAGACCGGGACCTGCATAGACAATTTTCTGTCACACACTGTGGTTCCCATTACGACTTCAAAATACGTAATTTGAAATTACTCCGGTTAATAATGACGCTAAAATCATCAAAATTCCGAATATCGTGAGGTACCGTTATATCGGGACTATGTGGAGACCTGGACCTGCATGATAAATTCAAATACCACATAGGAAACAATTACGAATATAGGGAGGTACCATTATATAAGGGCTATACGAAGACGTCGACCTGCACAGACAATTTTCTGTCATAGGCTGTAGTATCCATTTCGAGTTTCGAATACCAAATTTGAAACAATTCTGGTGAATAATGTCGCTGAAATTATCAAAATACCGAATATCGGGAGGTACCGTTATATGGGGCTAGATGAAAACGTGAACCTACACGGCCCATTTACGAACTTAACCTGCCTACTGGAAAAATAAACATATGTGCAAAATTTTAGCCTTCTATCTCAATTCGTTCAAAAGGGTAGCGTGATTACAACAGACATACGGATATCGCCAAATAGACTTAGAATTTTACGCTGATCAAGAATATATGTACTTTGTTGGGTCTGATATCAGTATTTCGAGGAGTTACAAACGGAATGACAAAATTAATATACCCTCCGTAGTATGAGGCTATAATAAAGAATAAGTACACGTCCTAATGGTCTGCCGGTTGTCGTAGAGACTTTGAGACGTTTTGTTAAATTAATTCACCTGACTATTTATTATTTATTATACCCTCCACCAAAAAAGGTATGGAGGGTATATTAAGTTCGTCATTCCGTTTGTAACTCATCGAAGTAATCATTTTAGACCCAACAAAGTATATATATTCTTGATCAGCGTAAAATTCTAAGACGATTTAGCCATGTCCGTCCGTCTGTCCGTCTGTTGTAATCACGCTATAGTCTAAACGAATTAAGATAGAAAGCTAAAATTTAGCACAGATCCCTCTTTTGTCTGCAGGCAGGTCAAGTTCGAAGATGGGCTATATCGGTCCACGATATTGTATAGCCCCCATATAACGGTACCCCCGATATTCGGTATTTTGATGATTTTAGCCACATTTTTCAATGGAATTGTCTGAAACTCCACACAAGTAGTCCCTTGTGGATATTTTACCCCCTTAAAAAGAATTGTCTATATAGGTCCACGATATCGTATATCCCCCATATAACTGTAACCCCCGATATTTGGTATTTTGATGATGTTAGCCACATTTTTCAATGGAATTGTCTTAAAATCCACACAAGGAGTTCCTTGTGGGTACTTTATACCTCGGTAGAGAATTAACTATATAGGTCCACGATATCGTATAGACCTCATATACCGGTACCCCCGATATTCGGTATTTTGATGTTTTTAGCCATAGTTTTCAACGGAATGGTCACAAGGGGTTCTTTGTACACAAGGGGTTCATTGTCAGCACTGTACCCCCCACAGAGAATTCTCTATATAGAAAATTTTCTAATTCGTTCCAAATGGTGGAGGGTATTCATAGTTCGGCCCGGCCGAACTTACTGCTTTTTTACTTGTTTTGAAGTTCTTGATGTCTAGTTAAGTCTGCGAAAAATACAAAGTCTAGATAAAAGCATTATCTTAATGTTTATTGAAATCAAATTTTCTATTTCAGAATATTTATTCAAATCTAATTTCAATTTGCATTATAAAGCATTTGTCTTCATTTGAATATCACCTTCTAGTCTCCGCAAACACCTTATTTTGTGTGAATGATACCGTTAACAAAATCCACATTGTTACACCAACAATTTACAAATTCAATTATGGACATCTCAGAGGATGCATTATTAAAGAGCAACGTATATATGTAATGCATTTCGAAATCATTTTGGGGTAATTACAAATTATATTTTGCATAACAATATGAACAAGTGAAAAAGCAGTAAGTTCGTCCGGTCTGAACTTGGAATACCCTCCACCATTTGGAAGCAATTTGCAAATTGCAGTTGAAAAATATTGCTAAGATCACAAAAATATTGAATACAGAGAGGTACCGTTATATGAGGGCTATGCGAAGGCGTAGACCTGTTTGAGCAATTTACTGTCACAGGATGTAGTATCCAATGGGAACTCCAAATTCTAAATGTGAAACTTTTCCTGTGAAAAATGTGAATCAAATCATCCAAATACCGAATATCTGGGGATATATATACCTATATTGACAGTTCTACGCAAGGATGTTTCTTACATAATGGAAACACGTACTGTGCGTACTGCAGAACTAAAACACATCTACTTCATTTCGTTCGGAAGCTAGAGTAATTTCCACAGACGGGCGATCATCGCAAAATCGACATATAATTTTTATGCTGACCAAGAATATATATAGGTTATGGGGTCTAAAATATATGAATTCCTTTCCATGCTTTCCGTCAGGGCTCCTACTTGGAACTTTTGATACCTTTAACGAGTATTGCTTGTTTATTGAGGTGCCCAACTTCATTTATTTTATCGTAAGCAAAGCAATACTATTTACGGCCGGTCGAATTGTTTGGAGTGATTACCAAATTAAAAAAATTCCAAAATAAATTTATATAGGGAGTTGCAGAAATTCACCAACAGAAAGGGAAAACGTGTCCCAAGTGAAATTCTTATTGTTAAAATAGGCTTAAAGCTAAAGATTATAGTTCAGTAAAAGCGGATAGTTCCGCATTCGATAGAATCGATTCGAATGCTTGAGAAGTTGTGAAATGTCGCCTAGTATAGCACGGCTATGGTCTCACCTCAGTGTAATTTGTTCACTATATGTGTGCCAGTTAAGACTAGACTACATAGAGTGCAGCCATATTTTTGTTCCCAATTGTTTCTACCAATGCGAGTGGCCACAGTCAAAAAAGGCAAAGAAGCAATATGCTCGATTTTGAAATTTAATCTACATCCTTTGGATATTTGGGTACAGTGAATCCTGTCAATTTGGCACTTTTAAGTATTCCATTTTCACGTTGGCGATGACACATTGACACTTTCCACAGTGTCATTGCAGTGCGGCGGCGCTTCATACAATGGACACTAATCTGAATCAATTCTTGTGGCTTTACGCTGGTGGATAATGACGTTGTTGTTACTCCGAAATTGAAATGCAAATCTGTATTTTCTTCTTCTCTTTTCGTAATTTCTTGTGATCCCTTTCATGTTGTAGTTTTCATTTAATTTATTTTAAGACTCTTATTTCTTATTCATGTTTGGGTTGTCCTTTGCATCCCATTTCTTCCAATACTATTACCGGTATCTTAACAAAAGACTAGCCTGTAAAGATGATAAACATTTAATCAAATGAAGTGGTTTTTGGTGGTCTTCATTCGACTAAGATTCTAAGCGATTCTTACAAGGAATATTAAAAGTTTTGATTAAATTCATCGTTTTTGCAGAGGGAGGAATGAGTGAGAAATTAAAATTATTACGATGTGTATGTATGAAATTATATGCAAAACTGTATTTTATTTGGCAAGGCTAAATTATCAACCGCATATAATGGGAAAAATTCAGTAATTGGATAAGAATATGAATAACTGACATCTTCCAGCAAATAAAAATGTATTGTGAATGGTAGTGAGAAAGGGATAATCCAATCCAAACGAAAATTCAAATGCTATCCTCTTCGCCTTTTTGCATAAGTATATTAATATGGAAAGAAAAATAAAACACAAATCAACGGAAGAACTAAATATGAATCACTTCACGAAGGGTATAAAAACAATCGAAAGAAAATAAAACACAAATGTATGAAAGAACTAAATATGAATCTCATCACGAAGGGTATAAAACAAATTTAGTATCTATATAATTGTAAAAATAGTGTAAAAAAGCATAGTAACACATCAATTGAGAACGGCTTGGTCGATTCGACTCAAATTTTCTTCCAATTATTTGTAATTACAGTGGAAAGGTTATGCGAAAGGAATTTTTGGGGAAAAGTCTCTAGAAAAGTCACGATATTGAAAAATCGAAACATGTTTTTTGTGTAAAATTGTTTCAGAATGTCATTGAAATTGAAAATTCTGGAAATTCAGTTAACAGTTATTGACGGTATAGATTTCACAACACTGAAAACTTGAAATGTCAAATTACAATTCATTTAGTAGAAATTGTAACAAAAACATGCAGAAGGACGAATTTTTAATGGTAGTATTAAACCTAAACGAAACGGATTTTCTTATCATCCTAGGAATATTGTATAAAGGTTCATAGATTAACCTAAATAATGCGCCTTAATTGCAATTAACAGGTTTCATCCCTGATCTAGAATACAATAAGTTAAAAAAAAAAATAAATTCCTTACAACATGGCCTTCTAAAAATTTCGAATTCAAATTTACTCTTTATTTGGAAAATGTTTGCTCATAACCTCGAAAATTCATTTGAATCCTTCAAAATACCTCAAATCGGCAGGATATATGGGTGGAACCAGTATTAAAGAACTAGATTTAATTGTACTGAAATCATCACATGCCAAATTAGAGCACATTTGTCGAAGCATATCAGGAGATAATATAATATGAGAGCCTGTACAAAGTTTCAAAGACGACCTCTATCGTAATTGCAAATGACGAGCGGATTTCCGGACATAATTTAATCGACAAAGATTTATTTTCTTTTACATACTTAATGGTGTTCCAAACATTTATAAACCGATGACACCTTATTTTTGATAGTTAAATAAAAGCCATGTAGCCTTAAAGGAGACCGATACGTGAATCTAAATCTGACATTTTAACAGAGACTGTTTACTTTAATTTAGAAATTACTAGCGACAACAAATATTCCAAAAACAAAAAAAAAACAGTAAAGAAAGTCTTAAAGTGGGGCGGGGCCGACTTTATGATACCCTACACCACTTCGCTAATTTAGTAGAGCTGCGCATAACAATTAAAAGTTTTGGGAGAATTTATTCATGCACGCTATGATTATAATTATAATTTAATGTTCAAAGGACTAAATATGCCGAAGCATTTGTAACTTTTAAATTCGGACTTGTATTGCCCATTTGGTGCACAATTAATTTGATATCGGATAAAAATATATTTGGGAGCTATAGCTATATCTGAACCGTTCTTCACCAAATTTGACATACTAGCTTCTGGGCTCAATTCGGTCGTAAGTGCCAAATTTTGGCAAATATTAGACGTTTGGTGCACAATCAAATTTAAATCGGACGAAGTTATATGTGGGAGCTATATCCAAATCTGAACCGATCTCGATAAAATTTAGCAAATGTATTTCTGAGCTGTATTTGATATATTTCCTCAAATATTGTTGCTACAGAGTGCATATTACGGCTGCGGAGGACAAAAATAACAAATCGGATAAACAATATATATGGGAGCTATAGCTATATCTGAACCGATTTCGATCAAATTTGGCATACTTATATTCAGGTCCAATCTGATCGTACGTGCAAAATTCCATACTATTCCTTGGGCCAAACAAATGATTTGTGCAAAATTTCATCTGGATAGGGCAATAAATGCGAACTGTACTTTGTTTACAAAAATACATGGACAGACGGACATACGGACAGACGGACATGCCTAAATCGACTCAGAATGTGATTCAATGCAGATCATCAAAAGGAATTATGGGTCTATCTCGTTTCCTTTTGCCTGTTACAAACAAATGCACAAAGACATAATACCCTGACCACCTTGTGGTGTAGGGTATAAAAAATATACATACAAGTGTGTAGCCAAATTTCCTTCATTCATCAAAATTGTATGCCCTTAAATAAATGTAACCAGTAAGGAAAGCTCAAAAGTCGGGCGGGGCCGACTATATGATACCCTACACCACTATGCATATTTAGTAGAGCTCTCGTAAAAAGGTTTATACAGGGCATTTCAGAGCTCTATGAGATATTTGGTACAAAATCAAAATCTATCTAATTCTATCGTGCATTTTACGAACTATAGCTATCTCTGAACCGGGTTTCTCCAAATTTTACGTATTATCTTCTAGACTGGTGATTTGGGCTGATATTGACCATTTAGTGCACATTTAAACCGAAATCGGATGAAGATATATATGAGAGCTATATCCAAATCTGAACCGATTTCGATAAAATTTAAAACAGCTATTCCTGTGCTCCATCTAATACCTGGTACCAAATATCACGGTTGTGGAGTGAATATTACGAATGTATGGGACTAAAACTCTAAATCGGATGAAACATATATATGGTTGCTATATCTATATCTGAACCGATTTTCACTAAATTTGATATACTTGCTTCTAGGCTGAATTTGGTCCGATGTACTAAAATTGAGTCCATTTGGACTTATATCGGCCATTTGGTGCACAATTAACCCGAAATCGGATGAAGATATATGTGGGAGCTATATCCAAATCTGAACCGATTTCGATAAAATTACAAACAGCTATTTCTGGGCTGTATCTTATATCTGGTACCAAATATCATTCTTGTGGAGTGCATATTACGAATGTGAGAGGCTTAAACACCAAATCGGATGAAAGATATATATGGGAGCTATAGCTATATCTGAACCGATTTTCTCCAAATTTGATATACTTGCTTCTAGGCCGAACTCGGTTGGGTGTGCCAAAATTCAGGTAATTTGGACTGATAGTGGACATTTGGTGCACATTTAACCCGAAATCGGATGAATATATATGGGAGCTATAGCTGTTTCTGAACCGATTTTCTCCAAATTTGTTGTATTTGCTTTAAGGCTAATCTCGGTCACATGTGCCAAAATTCGGGCCATTTGGGCTGATATTGGCCATTTGGTGGTCAATTAACCCGAAATCGGATGAAGATATATATGGGAGCTATATCCAAATCTGAACCGATTTCGATAAATTTTAAAACAGCTATTTATGTGCTCCATCTAATACCTGGTACCAAATATCACGGTTGTGGAGTGCATAGTAGGAATGTGAGGGACTTAAAGATCAAATCGGATGAAAGATATATATGGGAGCTATAGCTATATCTGAACCGATTTTCTCCAAATTTGATATACTTGCTTCTAGGCCGAACTCGGTTGGGTGTGCCAAAGTTCAGGTAATTTGGACTGATAGTGGATATTTGGTGCACATTTAACCCGAAATCGGATGAAGATATATATGGGAGCTATATCTAAATTTAATCCGATTCTCACCAATTTCAATAGGGTTCGTCCTTGGGCCAAAAAAATATTGTTTGGAAAATTTAATCTCAATCGGATAATAAATGCGACCTGCATTTTGTTCACAAGAATACATGGACAGACGGACGGACGGACGGACAGACGGACGGACATGCATAAATCGACTCAGAAAGTGATTTTATGAAGGTTCTCAAAAGTAACTATGGGTCTATCTCGTTTCCTTCTCCATGTTACAAACAAATGCACAAAGACATAATACCCTTACCACTATGTCGTGTAGGGTATAAAAATGTAGCTATATCTTAATCTGAAGCTATTAGCATCCTACCATTACTGTAGACTGTATGTATCTTCGACCCGAAACCCAACATCGTAATTCCCGATTACGCTCATCTGCATCCAGAACATACTGATTGCTTACACTTCGTTTACATCCCAAATATTAATATTATCTACCAAATATCAATACTAGAACTCCCAATAATCCAAGAATCGCCCTTATAATCGAATCAACAATTACTACAGAACAATTATATATTCAAAATTCGAATATTTGAGCAGTCAATTATCTTTTAACGGAATAAACATCACCTTCTTTGGCAGACAATTGGCTATACAGGTTCACGTTTTCGTGTTGGCCCATATGACCGCAACGCCCACCCACCCCGTTTCAAAAACTTTAGCGGCATTTTTTAGGGGAATTTTCTTAAATTTTCCTTGCAAAAGCTCGGTTTATCCGAACTAAATTAGTTTCTTACATGTTAATATTTATATACTAGTAAATATGACTAATAATCTATTTGTTGAATTAATTAACATTTTCCGATCCTGTTTGAATTGAGTTTTCAATCATATCTTGAAGATATGGTAAAAATTGTCAGAGATTTTTGTTTTTTAGATCTAGCTTCATAGTCAACAGAATTTCCCCTGTAATCATTTTTATACCCTCCACCATACATACCCTCAATGTATATTAACTTCGTCATTCCATTTGTAACTCATCGAAATAATAATTTTAGACCTAACAAAGTGTATATATTCTTAATTAGCCTAAAATTCTAAGATGATTTATGAAATTCTACACAAGGAGTTTTGTGTGAGTATATATCTCCCGATAATTGGTATTTTGACATGACAAAAATTGTATATATCGACCACGTCTCCGTATAGCCCTCATATAACGGTATTTTTAAAAATTTTCAAGTTCCTTCAATATACTATGCAATATATACTATCTATTATTTGTAGTTCGCAGTGCGTTCAAACCTATTCAGACATTTGAAAAACCATTTTCAAATAGAAATGTTTGAATTTTTGTACTTTAGTGCGAACTAGCCGCTCTAATAAAAGTTGTGTATGTACACTGACTTGATATGGAAAAGAATGCTTCCAGTAACCAAGCACGGATATAACTATGTCATCTCCATACACCGGAATTGCCTATAATTTAAATATAAATTCTATTAATCAAAAATCCAGAATCCTTGGCAATAGTGCGAGGTATTTTTAATCTCCAAGTCATTTTGTGCACTCTCTTAAAATTACTAAGTGCTTCCATAGGTATTCGAATTATAATGGGACAGACGTCATTAATCATTCAAATAACAAACAAAATGATACGAGGGGAATTTGCAATAAAATTCATGAGGGCACTACGAGGATTAAATTACGAATTCGATGTCTATTCATAGGTGTTACCGCGTAAATCACCCCAAATAAAGGCAACAACACAGACAATGCCGTCTTGGCTGTTGCAAGGACAGTTCTTGTATGTATGTCGGGTGAGTGGCTAGATAAGATACATGAGTATATTTTTGTTGTCCGTTAACGTGATGAAACTGTTTTCTGTCCTTTGAAGCGACAGTTGTGTTCTTCCGAGTAGGAAGGCTAGTGACGTCGACTGTATGTGTGCGCAAGCAAGGAGGCCCATTTTTATAGTGCGAGTCTGGCAAGGACATTGAAACATGGTAAAGTTTCCATGTCGTTTGTTTTTTTAATGAGTAATTTATAATTTAAATAATTTATGACTTTTACGATTTTTATTTGTTAACGGCAAAAGTTTAACTTTATGAGTCCGTGTAGAATATGCCGGAATGAGTACTCATTCAACATTTGACATGTTAATGGGGTGCTTCCCTATAAGGATACAATAGAGTTTTTTTTTTGTGGGCACAGACAAATTTTATTTGACACTAGTTGTAAATCATGAAAGGATGACATTTCCATACAAACCACAAAGGAACATATGTATGCCTACACAAAGGCCAACTTCTTGTTACATTTCTATAAGATAGTTTATATTTAGAAAAGCTTATGGGTTTTTATACCCTCATGAACTAAAGGTATTGTTAGGGTTTTAATTCTACTATACAGTGGAGAGAATACAATATAATAACTCGTCGAGGTAACCAACTTGGGCCCAATAATATATTTCAGCATAAAATTGTGAAAGTCTGAAACAGAATAAATTAATAGATAACGTTTACTCAATTGTACTTAGAGTCCATAGAATTTATAGTATTGAAATTGGACCACATACGTTTGCGTTGCGTAATCGGTACCACCCGATTACAGGTATTTTTTAGGGGTTGGGCATATTTTTCAACCGAATTTGCAGTTCAAAGTTGATATTTAATGATAGTGATGGGTACCATTCTCTCTGATAGCAAATTGTCTATATTTTTCATTGGTTTTTGTGCTATTTCTTGTTCATCTGCAATTACCATTTAGAATTCGTTGCATTAACGCTTTTTGAACGACTCTATCTATTTTCAACGGAATTGTTCACGATTTAATAATTTAATATTAAATATCCGTCATTCTATATCCACAGTAGAAAGCAACGTTTTGGTATAGTCCTTATATAACGATTTTTATACCCTTAGCCATATAGCTACAGAGGTTATATATCATTTGATACGGCAGGGAGTATCCATTTGGGAGTATCCGTTTGTTTTATTATTAAACTTAGATTGAATTCGGAGATGGGCAATATCGGTCCACACCTTCTGGTACCACCCCCAAAAAGGTCAAATATTTCAAGGAAAGTGGTTAGCCTCATAGCAAGAGAAAGAATTATTCGATTTTGTGCAAACTTTGCATATTCCAATATTTTTGTTGGTGCTAGGTCAGGTGCGAAAATTGATAATATTGGATTACTCCATCAAGTACCTCCCCCACAAAGGGTTAAAATTTGGAATAATTAAAACTCTTACAAAATGTGAAATAAGAGTCCGATTGCCTTTAAATTTCACGCATCCCAATGCTTTTTAACACAAGCATGGGATATACCGATATATCCCTTCTGGTACCCCCCCCACAGCGGCTCAAAAATTTGAATGGCAATGAAGCTCGTACAACGCGAAATGATAAGGTACATCTGTATATCCATCGCACAATTACAGAAGGTAGTACAAAGCTACCCCCTAAATACAATTTTATTCTGTCATACACATAAATACACAATTTGTATATGTGTGTGTATTGTTTTAAATATAAATTAAAATAATTTGAAATTATTTCAAATTTACACATAATTTAAATGCAAATTTTCCATGTTAACGGGCAAACAAATCTTGTCCTACTATCTTGGATTAAATTTTGCAGAGAAACCCCAAAACTCCCGCAAATAATAATTTTGTAAAAATATGTTAAATAAACAAAGCTAATTGTTGTATGTTTAAAAATTATATTTGATATGATAAGACTCCAGTCCAGAGTTGCATTTTCCTAGTTTCCTTGAAGTTGAGCAAGCAACTTTTTTGAAAATAAGGCAAAGCAAATTTACTTGACATATAAAATTTGAAAAAATTTGCTTATCACCAATCAAAAAAAAAAAATGTGTCCTTTTATTTAAATTGTAAACATTTTAATTTTAAACAGAATATTTTGCATAGTTCCTTAATTGCCACAGAAGATTGAAGTGAACGCTGGCCGGTCGGAAAAATTCAATTCGAATTTTGGCTTCTGATTTTCGCTATTTCGACTACACCTTTATACCCTCTCCAGCTTTTGCTTTGAGATCGTAGTGAGTTATCCAACAACATTTTCAGAAGTAATTGTTACACATGTTTTTCTCTGAGTAGGGTATTATAACTTTGAATTAGACACAGAAGTTTGTAACGGCTCAAAACATTAGTATAAGAACCCTCATTTAGTATACTATGCAAACGATCTAGCTAGCTATGTGAGTTCTCGATTATGTGCCAATTATCCGTAGTAGACTGAAATAATAATCGAATAATCGATTTTAGGACAGATAAGGAGCGTACAATTTTCTACGATGATTGTATAATATTTAATCTTTAATTTTATGTGAAAAGGTCCGGTCAATAGCGAATGTGATTTATGCTCTATCTCAAAATGATGCAGTGTATCACATGGAGACATAGAGACATAGATTTGTTTCAACCAATCAGAATCAGTTTAAATTTACATATAGTTCCCATATATATCTCTCTATATCTCATATAGATTAATTTTGCGGCAAATGGCTGTTATCAACCCAAATGGAGTGAATTTCTGCACATCCGACCTAATTCAGTCTAGAAGCAAGTCAATCAAATTTGGTTAAAATCGGTTCATCCGATTTGGGGTTTTAAGTCCCTCACATGCGTATATCTGGACATCAGACACAGCTCAAAAATACCTCTGCCAAATTTTATTGGGATCGGTTCAGATTTCTTTACAGTTTCGATATACATCTTCATCCGATTTTATGGTTATTGCTCACCATATATCTATATATATAAAAGAGGAAAATGTTTGTTTGTTTGTAATTTATGGACTCGAAAACCGCTGAATAGATTTTCCTGAAATTTTCCATATATACTGCAACATCGCCTGAAAGTAACATAGGCTATATACATTTTTGAATTTCCACTTGGAACTGGAGATATAGCATCAGAATCGGAGGTACCTCCCAAAAATTTAGATTTTATATGCTCATATCTATTGATTGGTTAAAGATACAGTCTCCAAATTTGGAATACGTAACGGAATTTGGAACAAAAATAAGTTTGCCAAATTATATTGTAATCGGTTCAGATTTGGATATAGCTCCCATATATATTTTCGACCTATTTCGTTCATTTGATGCCTCAAACACAATATGAATGTTCGATTCCAATGAAATTTGGAAAGTGTGACGGGATTTGATCCGAAAATAAATTCGTAAAATTATATTGAAATCGGTTCAGATTTGGATATAGCTCCCATATATATTTTCGACCGATTTCATGTATTTGATGCAGCAAACGCGCTATGTATCTCTAATTTCAATGAAATTTGGAATGTGTAGCGGAAATTAAAACAAATATACATTTGTCAAATTATATTAAAATCGGTTCAGATTTGGATATAGCTCTCATATATATTCTCGACCGATTTCATGTATTTTATGCACCATACACGATATGTATGTTCGATTCCAAAGAAATTTGGAATATGTAACGGGATTTTGATTAGAAAATAAATTAGTCAAATTATATTAAAATCGGTTCAGATTCGTATATAGCTTCCATATATATTTTCCGCCGATTTCACATATTTGATGCACAAAACACGATACGTATTTCCGATTCCAATGAAATTCGGCATGAGTGGCTAACTTTGGTACAAAAATAAATTTGACATATTTTATTCAAATACGCTCAGATGTGATTATAGCTCCCAAATATATACTCAGCCGATTTCACATATTTGATGCACCCAAAGCGAGAGGGACAAAATCGTGCACCAGCAAAAATTGCCAAATTATATTGAAATCAGTTGAGGTTTGGATATAGCTAAGATATATATTTCGGCCGATTTCATACATATTATGCACCAAACACGATATATATGACCGATTCCAATGAAATTCAGAATGTGTGGTGGAATTTGGTTATAATAATAAATGTGATAAATTAATTGGAAATTAGTTAAGATTTGGATATAGCTCCCATATATATATTCTCGGCCGATTTCACATATTTGACGCACCAATTTCAATGAATTATGAAAGGTGTGGCGGAGTTTTGCGTAAAAGTAATTTTTTTTTAAATTATATGTAAATCGGATCAGATTGGAATATGATTTTAATAAGAACCATTGACCCACAACGCCTTAGGCTAACACTAAAAAACAACACAACAATTAATTACGGCGAAGTATGTTGCTATCTCGAATTCACTAATTGCGATAGAAAAACCACTCTACTTAAAAAAATTGCAGTTTCCTGCACGCTTGGTATTTGCTATGAAATAAAAAATCCAAAGAACAAACCCTTCGTGTATGCATGTCATGTTACTGATTTTGTAATGGTTTTGTTTATTAACGCATTAAAGTAGTGCAATATTATTTTTTTTTTTTTAATTTTTTAATTTGTTTTTTTATCTAACATATATTCGTAAATAAATTTTTGAATGCATATAAAATCAAAAGGGGTGGCGAAGCGCACCGGGTTCAGCTATTCAAACGAATTTTACCATTTGGTGAAACTCCGTCCGGTATACCTATTGCCCCAATAAATAGTTTTTAATATAATCCTCATCGAAGTCATATCATGCACTACACAGCAATGTTATGTGGTTCATAGCTGGTATGATTTACTTCACATAAATTCCTAATATACTCCACTTAATACCCGAAGGTGGTGGTAAAAAATTCGTGGAAAAATATACGAAGTAGATATTATCATTGGCTGTAGTACCGATTCCGAACTTCAAATACGAAATTTTAAACAACTCCGTTGAATACTCCCGCTAAAAAAAATACCAACTCTGGATATGTAGTTTATTTACCATTACGAGCTTTAAATACCAAATTTGAAACAATTCCGGTCTATAATGTATCTAAAATCATTATCATAAAAATATAGAGGCGTGGACCTGGACATCGACAAAAGAATTTTACGCTGATCAATAATATATCTACTTTGTTGGGGTGACATCAGTATTTTTTATTGGAGGAATTACAAACGGAATGACAAAGTTCATATATCCTCCATAGCATAGTGAAAAAGCCGGGTCGAATTTTTTATACCCTCAACATTTGGAAGGAACTTGAAAAATTAAAAAAAAGAAATCTGTCGAAAAATATGCTTATACACTTATACGAAAATTTAGATAAATCTATTCCAAGTGGTAAAGTATTTAGAAGGAACTCCTTGTGTGAATATTCAGATAATTCAATTGAAAAATGTGGTTAAAATCATCAAAATACTGAATATCGGGGTTACCGTTCTACAGGGGCTATACGATATCATGAACCGATATAGCCCATCTTCGAACTTGACCTGCCTGCCGACAGGCAAAATTCTAACTTCATATCTATATTTTTTTAACGCTAGCGTGTTAACAACAGATGGATAGACGCACAGGGTCAAATCGTCCTTGAATTGTACGCTGACCCAGAATATATATACTCGGTTAAATGTAAAGTAAAGTTTAGTTATAAATGAAGTGACGAACTTTATATACCCTCCATATCCTCCCTCTAAAAATTTCGCTTAAATAAAAGCGTTGCATGGAAGCTATAGGAATACGTAATTTTTCGCTATAGCCTATTGTGCTGATTCCGAACTTATAATATAATGTGTTGGGTATAAAATATATACAAAATTGAACAAGAACTTTTTTTTGAAAAATGTCCAAAAAATTCCGTCGAAAAATACCGCTCAAAGGAAACCCGTTATATGGGGCTATACGAAGACGGGGTCCTACATATAATTTTTTTTTTTTGTGGTAGGCTGTAGTACTTGAAATAATTCCGGTAAAAATGTCTCTAATATCATCAAACTGAAATTAATTCCGGTGAATAATATCGTATATCATTAAAATACCAAATAAAGGGAGGTGCCGTCATATGTGGGAAGATTATTTTTGGTTCAATTGGTACGTGAATAATCAGAATTGTAGATTTTGGAGTGAAGATCAACCAGAAGCATTGGGGAAGCTACCAATACATCCAGAAAGAATCACAGTGTGTTGTGGTTTACCTTTTTTACCATTAGAGTTTACCTTTTCAAAGATGCTGCGAATCGTAATGTAACGCGAATTGCGAGAGCTACCGTGAAATGATATTCAACGTTTTTTGCCTAAAATGAAACAGCTTGACTTGCATGATATGTATTTTCAACAAGAAGGATTAATTCTGATGCCAGTTGGGTGAACATTTTAGTTTACGTCCGGGACACGTCAATTGGCCGATATTAACGGCTTCTTTTGTGTGGCTATGCCCATACAGACAAATCAGCTCCAACTCATGCATTGAAAGTTAACATAGAAGTATTTATTCGTGAGATACAGACCGAAATGATGGAAAGAATTTTTTTTGTACTTTCTGACAAAAAAGCTTACCTATAACTCTTAAAAACACATCCTTTAGTTACATGAATTTAGTAGCAAATTTGGATTCGGATCAGCAGATGTCGTCTATGTTGTTTCAAGGCCACAAGTGAAAATATTGAAGTCGCTCAAATCTAAAGTGTTTGAAATATGAAAAGCTGTAGGATATATTAAAATAATAAGATGTTGATGTACATAAATTGATGGCACAAAATATATGCCATCAATCAACTGATATTCTTCAAAAAAAACGAAGAAATGTGTTTTCTAAGTCCATTAGGTCGACCGACTTGATCAACAAGATGAATATGCAAAAGCGTGCTGAGACCATCTGCATAAAAGTCAAAATTAACAATTCGTTATCTTTATATTCATTAGTCTATGGAATAGTCACATTCTGATGAGAACAATTTACAGAATAATTTCCATTTTCTGGGTTTCCCTCAAAATTTAGTTGTGAAACAAATTCGGATATTGCATTGATGGCTATGGAATGGGCCGAGGCAATACTAACCTTACATTACAAAACTATTTCCAATTCGTTTTCCTAGCTCTTGTATTGGTACTCTTTGGTCTCAGTCTACGCTTAAGACTATGTTTGCCAGTGCTGCATAACTTTTTTCCCATCGGGATTATTGATTGAAGCGTTAAACTGTTGTATTTAGGAACACTTCGCTGATATTCAAGTAGATTTCAATGATTCCGAATCGATTGAATTTCATTTAATTGTTTCCAGCATCCCTTTTATAATTCATATGGCATCATATTGACAATGAGCGGTCGTCTCCTGCATGTTTGACGATTTGCCGTATTGTTGTAGGTTTATTTCAGATTCTTTCGGCATCGTAATTGTTGAATACAGTTTTGATGTGCTGCAAATGTCGACACCACAGCAGGCGCTTGCGGCTATGTTGATGTCCTCGCCCCTTTCATTCGCCGACTTCATTCGTTCGGTTGTTCCTGTTGCTGTCATTAAATCGTTAAAATAAATCAAGGATAATTCCATTGAAATACGTCTGTGTGTGCACACGTTACGACTTATTGTGATTTTAAAAGGATTCGTTCGTTGACAGATTTTTTTTTGTGAAATAAAAGAACTTCGTATGTGTGGCTTTTTTGTTTGTTGGAAAATCATAAAATCATTGTTCCTATTGATTTCTTTTCATTTTTTAATGTTCATTTGGTCGAACACAAATTTAAGGGTTTATTTTTCATGTCTTCTCATTGTCGGTTCCTCAGCATTGTACTTGTACCTTTTTCGTTTGTTGCTCAATAGGCATTCGAATTTTGCGATTCTTTTATCCTCCCTTTGTCGATTATGTGATATTGCTTTGTTTAGTGATTACGCGTTTACACTCAAAAGAAAGGCAAATAAAAAGGATTAAAGTTTTGCAATTCATTGAAAAATTACAAAAGAACGTAAATCAATCGGTATTGATTTCATATGCGTAATAAAATCCTTTAAAATACATTGATATTAATATTTTTTGAATGATTAGAAAAATTTTAATTCAGATAAAAAATCTAATACTAACAGAATTTAAGGTAAGACCTCTAAATACAATGCCATTGCTTAAAGTTTAAATGGTTTTCGAAAGTGTTCAAAAATGTACTTCTTCAATTCCATTCTTTATACTCTGCAACTGAATTTAAAAATCCAAATCGGTATAAAATGTCTCATTTGCATGATTTGAGTATTTCTTACTGATGTAGATCTTGAACTCATCAATTAATTATTCCGATCATTGTTTCAGTAAATCATTACCTTAAATTTTTCAATGTCAACTTGACAATATTGATTATAACAATTTATCGTTGTTGTTGTTGTTGCTGCTCTTATATTAAAATCTGCATTCATGTGTAGACAATACCCAAAAGGTGTACGACGACATATGTGCGTTTGGATGTGTCGTCATCCACATCTGTAGGTGAATGTATGTGTTGTGTGCTGTCAGAGCTGTCAACAGAATGACATTTTCAAGCGTTGGCAATTAAAATAAAAGTGACATGCTCCTGTAAAGCTGTCAATAGACATTATGCACCTACTTGAACAGACATTCCAACAATAGTCCACCGCATCGTCACCACGGATGAAGAGTTTCCTGTGCTCCATTCCTGTGACGGGTTTCCATGAACATTAAATACGTTTGAAATTGTTGTAATTTGTGATATTATGGATTAATTTTAATACACATGCGGACAGAGTTATTTCGCCGTCAGTAAGTATGTGATCAATGGGTTTGACATTAATTGGTTGAGTTTTGAAGCTATACAAACCTCTAGCCGAAAATATTTAATGACCCATTCAATTTTATCATCGTTTTTATTATGATTAATATGAAATAGGTAATAGAAATGTAGAAAAAAGTTGATTAAACTCAAAATTTAGACTAGGAACAGAAGTAGACCAATATTTATTTAAAACTATAATGAACACTTATACATAGACCGTTTAATATGCATATTGTTTATTGATATGAAGTAGATTATGCCAACTATGGACGTTTTTTGAATGCTTATTATGGCTTTAGAGCAGTTATAACTCGAAATCAGAGGGAACTAATATATTGGAGGTATAATAAGGTGGCATTGAGTACAAGATATGACTTAGGGAAGGCCTTAATTAAACCAGTAAAGAAAGTCTTAAAGTCCGACGGGGCCGACTTTATGATACCCTACACCACTTTGCATATTTAGTACAGCTTCAAATAACAATAAAAAGTTTTTATGGAGAATTAAATCATACAAGCTATGATTATAGTTATAATTTAAAGTTAAAAGGGCTAAATATGCCAAATCATTTGCATCTTTTCAATTCGGGTTTGTATTCCCCAGTGCACAATTAACTTCAAATGGGATAGAGATACATGGGAGTTACATCTAAATCTGAACCGTGCCAAATTTCATCCCCATTTGGGCTAATATTATTGTATTATTGCATATAACGGCTGCGGAGGACAAAAATAACAAAGCGGATGAACAATATATATGGAAGCTATAGCTTTATCTAAACCGATTTGGCTCAATGTGGCCTACTTATTTTCAGACCTTCTTTGGTCGTATGTGTAAAATTACATTCAATTTTGGATGATATTACACGTTTGGTGCACAAAAAAGCAAATCGGACGAAGATATATATGGGAGCTACATCTAAATTTCAATAGGGTTCGTACTCGTACCAAATAAATTATTTGTGCAAAATTTCATTTGAATCGGGCAATAAATTCAAAACAAAGTACATGGACAGACAGACAGATTCTATGCTGGTCATCAAGAGGAACTATGGGTCCATCTCGTTTCCCTTTGCCTGTTACAAACAAATCCACAAAGACATAATACCCTGACCACCTTGTGATGTACGGTATAAACATATGTATCGGAGCTACTGTTATATTAGCTTCCAAGCTGGTGGGTCAAAATCCATCTCATATGTAATATCACATATGCCGTAAATTTGAAATCGAAATCAGTACTCATGTCAAATCGGTTCAGATCATATATACATAACTAATGATTTTCGGTAAAAGACGTCAAATTAGCTTAGAATACATATGCAATTATATATCGAGATCAGTGCAGATTTGGATATAGCTTTCATACATTTCCTTTTCCGATTTAATGTGCTCTAAATGTGTGATTATAGCTATGTGTGATACATTGTTTTCATGATGACTTAAGTCATACTTTGAAAAGTGTAACTTGGCAGTAAGGCACCTAAAGCTGTATGATATCCCTCTCCACCGTTTGAAGAGGTGCAATTCCCCATATATCTTAATTTGAACTACTTATAACTTAACTTGGGAGGCTTGATTTAATTGTATAGGATAGGATATGGGATTATACTATTATTCATATATATCATACCATATATATAATTCATATTACTTTGATTTTGCGGCACCGTATACTATCTATGTGCCATATATCTTCGACAATTGCGATTATAATCAGGCTTGAATATCTGTAAGATGTATCTGCATATTAATCGATTTTATAATTTAATTTGAGGGAGTTACATTTCATAGTATTTTTGTGTGTTCTTGGGACTAATGCACATATCAGCATAAAGAAATTACATTGCACTTCCCCAGTTTCAATACTTATTTTAATCTTATTGATTGTGTCAAGGAATCGTATAGTGTGTTCGCTATTTATGTGACAATCCTATGCCTGAATATGTAAAGGGCTGATATCTATAATCACCAGATCTTGTGTTAGTAAAAATATTGAGACATATGAAATTTGAAGAGAATCGGATGCTTATTTCGAATATTATTCGAAATATTGACCCCTTGTGGGGAACTGCTAAAAGGAGTGGTCCTATATAATCCATCTTCACACCAGTTCTTCGGTACGTAGAAATCGTTTTGGTTACTCAGAATGTTAAAACTTTGCGGGGGAGTTACCAGACGGTGTGGACCGATATCTGTTTATGTTCACATCCTGTTTTATGAGCTTCACGGCTATTCAAAATGTTGATCCTTCGTTTAGGGGTTAGGTTAGGAACTTTTTCGCACCCGATCTAGCACTCATGCATATATTATAAGTTGCAAGGTTGAAGCAAATTAGAAAGATCCTTTTTTTCTATGAAGGAAAATATTTTCTTTTGTGGGGAGGTAACAGAAAGGGGGGGGGGGGGGTATTCGATGTAAGTTTTTTAATAACATTACAGTGTACCAAGTTTGGACCACATCGGATACTCTTTTCGAGAGTTGTCGTGCACACGAGACAGACGAACGGACAACCCTAGATTGACTTCAAATGACCTGAAACGGATTTGACCCAAGGAGACCCAGGATCTTAAACCGGTATTTTGACGACGCACGTTTTGGACGATCAAATGATATATATCCTCTATAGCCATATTGCTGAGGGTATAACAAGGAAGCAAAGGCTATAGTCGGAACCAACGAATCCCTCAAGATGTAGAAATACATCATTGCACTTCTTAAAATGTCATTCCGAATATCAAGGATCGTTATCTAGTGTTCGATTGTGGGATATAAATAGTGTATTAATTACCAATTTAGATGTCGGGTTTCAACCGCGGAGCCATGTACCATGTTTAATTCGGTGGTATGTTTATGCTCTCATTCGTGCTAATGGGAATACTAAGCAATAATTGATAATTTTGACTTCAGTATAATTTTTGGCATATCTCCGATATCTGACTATATTTACCAACGTATTAAGCGTCGGTATAAAGTTCAGATGTGTCACTTTTATTCACAAGTAATTTCGACGGACATAATTTTAAGAGCTGTATCCCAACAAAGCATTCTCCAATTCGACCTGATGGCTAAGTAAGTAAATTTTGAAACCAAAATTTTGTTTCGTGCCTCTGCACACAAGGTCAAATGACCACTTTTTCTGTGCGAAAGTCGAATTTCGTAAGGGCGATTTTTTTTCGCAAAAGGAAAAACTTGCTAAGGTTGTCAACTATGTCGTGAACAAAATTGATGCCGACGATATTTCCGAAGATTCAATGAAAATCTTGAAAGAAAAAACGCCTTTGTTCTGCAAATCTTTAACAACAAAATACGAAAAATATGGAAAAAAAATTGGGAAGAATGCAGTCGAAATTTCTTTTAAATTGTGTTTAACGCCTATTGATGGAAAAGTGTTGAATATTTTGACAGGAACTATGTCAAATCAAGCTTGCCCTATTTGCGGCGCTACACCAACAGACTTCCTTAATTTAATTGACTATACTTTCGAAAAATTTCGAGGAAAAGAGACAAACTTTAAATACGGAATCAGTCCTCTGCATTGCTGGATCCTATTTTTTGAGTATATTTTGCATTTGGGCTACAAACTGAACCTACAAAAATGGCAGATCAGAAAAGATGAAGACAAAGAAGCAGTTGCGAAAAGAAAGGAAAAAATTCAAAGCGCTTTCTGGAGGCAGCCAAATTTGGGATATATGCCCAAATTTTGTGGTTCCGGTAGCACAAATGATGGCAACACTACACGTCGAGCTTTCACAAAAAATTAAATCTTCGTTGACATTGCAGGCGTCAATTAACACTTAATATTTCGATTTAAAACTATATTATTTTTTTTTATCGCTTCAGTTTCCATTAAATTCTGAAAATTGTCAAACTTTTTTCACTTTATTCCCTTGATGCCTTAAATAACTTATGTTTAGAAAATGAATTACATATAAATGGTAATTTAGAAGAAGGATAAACAAATATTTCAAACAAAATATAAATACATACAAAAAACATTTTTTTCGTTTTTGAAAAATTATAGTACTTTTGTCATTACTTACTCAAGATGGTGTAACTATCTTGTCAAAAATCAAACTGATTGCAAAATGTCTTCTAATACCACACGAGCACCTACATTTATCACTATGACTATTTAAAAAATTTGGCGGAAAAGTCTGGTTTATGAATGTCGAGACATGTATTTTTTGTTTAATTTACTGATTTTACACTTTCTTTAACGCTTGCCTTCATTTTAGTTTGAAATAGTACAATATTTTAGTTGCAATTAATTTCGCACAGAAAAAGTGGTCATTTGACCTAGTGTGCTCTGTCATGAGCTGTTGATAGACAGATTATAGCCACAAACCATTTTCTCAGAATGCATTTTTTAAAGACTTTACCATTTAATGCCTTTGTATTCGTATATAGTTCAGCTACCCGTAACAAATAAACGCATACATTGGGAATTTATGTGAAGTTTAAGTGAAGCATGGCTTTAGAACAGTGACGGAAGCCTTTATATCTCTCGACTTTGAGAAAGCGTAATTTATATATCTGATCCAATTTTCACCAAAATACATTCTATGTTAGCTGATATTAGACTTTTCTTGCACAATTAACGTGAAATCGGATGAATGTAGAATTCGGTGTTATAAAATTCGATCAAATTTAGCAACGTTATTTCTGAGCTGTATTTAATATTTTTCCCGAATACCGTTGTTATGGGGTACATATTACGGCTGTGGAGACTAAAATAAAAAAAGTCAGATGAACAGCATATATGGGTGCTATATCTATATCTGAACCGACTTTCACAAAATTTAATGTTTGTGTTTCTTTGGTAGTATGTATCAACTGCCATTCTATTTGGACTGATATTACACATTTGGTGCACAGTAAAACAAAAACAAATCGGACGAAAATATATATGGGAGCTATATATTAATTTTAACCGATTGTCACCAATTTCAATAGGGTTCGTCCTTGGACCAAACAAATGATTATATCTCGATCTGGCAACAAATGCGACCTGTACTCTGTTTATTCTGACCGCAGTGTGGTGTAAAGTATAAAAACGTACTATCTCTCGGTCTTCTGGACACCATTGTCCAATTGATGAACAAATGCAAGCATTATACATTACACCGTCTACTGCTTTTTAATAATTACCGTGTCTAGTCTTACCTATAACAGAACTTTTAAAAGGTAGTTATTTCTAAACTAACTACACTAATTGGTAACTTATCCCAACAGATTTTTAATAAGCTCGATTGGCATCCTATTCGCTTGATTTCCTTCCGTTGGCATAACGTCAAATGCGGTGGTTATTGACACAAGTTTGGCTGGAAACCACAATCATCAAACCGTCACCCAAAAACATGCCCTAAACACAAGCCAATATTTCTCCCTCATAGTTCCAATGCCTTATTGTTTCCGGAAAATGCAAGCAATGAACTTTAAGGTATCCTTTTCTTGTTGTTCTCCTTCTTAGAATATTTTATTTTGATGCCATTATCCTATCCCTGGCAAGAGAGAGAGAGAGAGAGAGAGAAAAGAAAAGAAAACAAACAAATATCAACATAAATATCACAACAATTTAATGAACCATTTAATGACGCTTTTTGCGCAATAACGACGGCACCACCAAGAAACTATTGCCTTGTCTCGAAAATTCAGCAACTCCAAATACTGACGGCTGCATCACACGAGACGAAAAACATATTGTCGGTCGGACAAACATCCAGTTAAGTCGTAGAAAAATCAGTCGAGAGGGATTCGCAAGGAGTCAGGGTAACATTGTCATCATTAATCACTAACAATAATGAACTTCCGCTTTTACAGCTCCGATTACTTCGAATCAAGATATAACCATAAACTATTCCCTACCATTACAGTTGGTCCTGGTCCCGTTCGCCGAGTGTAAGCGAAGTTTGTCATGTTTTGTATTTTTATGTCGTGTTTGTTTTTTTTTCTTTTGTTTGTTTGCATTTTTGATGCTGTGCCCAGAAGCAGAAGCAGGAGGCGCTTCCAATGAAACAAAGTACACCATCAACAGAGAAGAAAAAAAATAGCAATACAAAATTTATCGAAACATTTTGCCAGACACATAAAGTTAGTTGGAGTCATTAGTCGGTGACTTTACAATAAATTCTGTTGGGTTTTAGTCAATTTTATGGCGGAAGCAAAACCAAACCAAACCAAACCTAGTCAACCCAGAAAAAAATGTAAAGTTTTTATAGTTCATTTTATGGCAAAATCATGCCGCGGAAGCAGGGCAATTGCCCATGGAAATGCAAACAACGTGGTGGCATTATTTTAACATCATTTTCAAATGGTTTGTTTTCGATAATATTGGCGTAACAAGTAAACAAAGTTCCGACATGGATTCTGAGATTTGCAATGACAAAATCAAAATCGAACGACACTGTCGTAATCACAAACTAATTATTGAAATTATCGGAGCACGAGGAAGTATACGATATATCGGTTATATCTGTTTTCCAACACGAGTTAAAAATCTTTTAAATAGTAAATTTATAATACGTGTAAATCTTAAGTCGCCATTTTGTAGGATTCTTATTTTTAAGTTTTTACACCTTCCGTAGTGGGAACGAGGGTATATTAAATTTG
This sequence comes from Musca domestica, assembly GCF_030504385.1. NCBI lineage: Eukaryota > Metazoa > Arthropoda > Insecta > Diptera > Muscidae > Musca > Musca domestica. The sequence continues at coordinate 14,423,833 of NW_026712346.1, read as the reverse complement.
ACATTACGTTTCGAAACCCCTTAAATAATCGTCCGTCTATCTGGCTGTGGAAATCAATATACAGCACACCTTATTTTATGTAGAGCTTTTAAATTTGGCTTTTGGATGTTGGAATTAAAAATGACCTGCATCGGTTCACGTATAGCCTATATGGCGATACCTCACCATATTTGGCATTTTTGTAGTCAAATTTTCTAACAGTTTTTTTTTTTTATTTTATATTTATAGGGATTCTATCTCCATAACATGATCTACCTGGCAGAACATGTTCTGCACAGGTTTGAGTTTTCCTATGGCACCACTACGATGGAATCTGCTGGAATGAAGTAGTTTCATGATTTTTCAGCGAAAGAGTTTCAAATTTGATATTAGATGTTTGCAATATATACGTCAACCACATTCATGTCTTTAATTCTAGGCAAGAGAAATCTGGTTATAATTTCACGATACCAAACACCATTAGCTCTCATAAAAAAGGTCCAATGATTCCAGCCGCACAGTGACGCGATGAGGATGCATTTGCTTCTTCTGAATCACGCGAGGAGTTTTTCACCCCAAATGCGAGATGGAAATGGGACTTGTCTTTGAAGATGATTTTATCAGCAAAATCAGCATTTTCATTCTGTCTCCCTTCGCTGTCCATGGTAAGATGCAAATCTTTCGTCAAAACTCGCTACATAATGGATTTGGAGATACTAATTCGCTGAGCTCAGTGTCGAATTGGGATGGTTGAGGTTGGAGCGATATTAACACGTACAGCTGCGATATTTTCGGTCGATCGAACTGGTCGAAGTCGCGTTGTTGTCTTTACATCGACCGGTTTCGAAAATTTTAACCACTAATCTCCCCGCAGCTTACTCTTTTGGGAAATTATTTTGACGCCAAATTGATCGTAATTTCCGAACTGTAGCCGCAAAACCTTCACTATTTTGGCAAAACAATTTCACAATGAGAATGCGTTGATCATTGGTGTAGCACAACAAACAATAGAAATTGTTAAAATGTCAAACAATGGCACTTCGAATGGCTGCAAATTTTAAAAATTCGCTCTAGTTGGAATACCCTTTAGTTTAACTGCTTTGACTGCATTCTCCAATCGATTTCACTTGCAATTGCAGAATATTGAAGACTTGAAACATTTTCAATACTTCATGGTGGGTATTAAAAGTTCGCCAGGCCGAAGTTATTAATAATTGAATCATTAATAATTAAATTTTAAAAATCTTTTCAATTTATTTATTTAGTTGTGAGTTTTTAAAAAGGTTAAACTTGTTGCTAACATTGAATTGGTAACAAACTCTCCGAAACGTTTCACATTTCTATTATCACTTTTATTACCGAAAATCAGCATTCAAAACCACTTCTATTGCTAATTTCATGTCTCACATTTCGATCGATATCAATCGTATGATATATAGTACTTTCTAATATTTTTTGAATCTTTACAGTACGAATTTCGACAAAAACAGCAGTATGTTAACTCCCCAATGAGCCTTATAGCCAATTATCAATTTTATCTCCTGTCCCTACACTTTGATACGTTTTTAACCATTAGTTCGATTTCCCAAAACAAAAAAAGAAAACATCGGAAAATTCTTGCGTCTGAATCGTGTCAGAAGTATTTATCCACATTTTCTAGCAACATTCAGATGCAAGCGTTTCTTCATCAATGCGGTTTCTCATAAGCTTTAAGACTAACAAAACGGAGGCAGTCAATAAAAAAAATGACAGACATGAAATCGTAATCTTTTTATGGCGATCAAATTTCTAATCGCCAGACAATTTACTAGAATGTATCCCCCAACCACCAATAATGAAATCACACATTTGGCCCATTTCTAGGGCGGACAGAAATGTAATTACCAACAAATATAAGGGGGAGTCCAGTTAGGATATTTAATTTTTGGTTGCAAACACTCTCAACACCTCTTAGGAAAACAAAAGACTAGAATCATAATAAGATTAAAAGGGCAAGGTTTTTTATTGGAGCACAAAAATGAAATGAAAAGGAAACGGAAACAATGCCAACAATGTTGCATGTAGACGGACGCATAGGGTATAGCCGTGAAAAAAAAAAAACAGAACAAAATAAACAAAACATTGGGCCAGGGGTAGTTTTTTTTATAGCCATAACCATTCATAAACTGCCCTTAAGGATATTTCTCTCTCTTCCCCTTGGCATCACATCTTTCCTTTTCTTCGAACCTTGCAAAACATTTTGTTAAATTGCGTGTCAAGAAGTTATTTATGATAACAACTTAATAACGGTAAAAGTAGACAGACATTCAGAAAGCCGGGTTGTGTACACATATATCCGAATGTTTTGCTTGGTCCACAATTCAAAAACCAACCTGACGACGTGATGTGGTTTAGACAATTGTACACAGCTTTTTGTCGGCGAAAAATTCCCAAAAGATTTGAATGAAAAGAAATACTGAAATTTGAAATTCAACTTTTGCATCTGCCTGCATTGAAACATTTCGAAGGAAAACGAAGAGACAAAGGACATAATAACAATGACAATAAAAGTGAGAAGGAAACAAAAAGAAACAATCAAATAATTTCGAAAACTCTCTCAAGATTTAATTCGATTAACAACATAACATATTTAAATTTTAAATTTCTCTCGACGTTGTTTGGGGGTGGCGAATGTCTAAATTAAATAAAATGGCACAGTACATGGCGGACAAATTAGAACGAACAAATTATTGAAGAAATTATTTAGGCAAGGTAGAATACTTTTGAAGATTGCACCAAATTCTAAAACCAGAAAAATATTTCGTCTTAAAAAATTTTTGAAAACATACAATTGTCTAGATATCGCTTCGCATAAAATATAGAAACAAATGTCTATATAGCAAAAATGCGCCCTAAAAAGTTTGTTTTTTTCAATTGCGAAGCAACCTTAATTTATTGCACTATATTTTGAAATAATTTATAGCAATAATTTTAAAAAACGAAATACAAAAAATATCAGTTGCGAAAATTGGGTTCATGGGACACCAATTACTTGAAATTATTTGAAATCTGTATTTGTCGAAGTTATAGCTACATTTAATGAAGGATTCTAAACTAAACTAATTTTGTCCTTCAAGTTATTGTCAAAATCGACAAGTTCCATTAAAGTTTCAGCAACATTTTTTGGCTACATTTAAAGAGAAATAGAAAATAAAACAACAAAATTAGCGAGGGTCTATTATATAAGTTTTAAAGTAAATTGTCGTTAACTCTAAGAATTCCAGGGCCTTACTAAGAAGACCGCTCAGAACTTTTAGGTTCTGGGTATTATTGGTATAATTGTAAGATCTTTTTCAGTTTTTGGTTGAGAAAGCTTATTTGATTCCGTAAAATTTCATAGATATCCTATAAAAATACAATCTGGTCTACTATAAGAAGATAATCTACCTGATTGTTTGTTAGAAATACATTTACGGTCTGATGATTTATTTGGTCTCCTATGTAAATTCCAAGGTAGATACAAGACTCTACAGGAAGACTCCTTAAGTTCTGTATGAGTTTCTCATTTATCTTATGCAAAACGAAAATACATCATTCTTCATACTGAACTTCCTATAGATATCCGTTCTGGGTTCCTCAATTATGCTACATGCAATGAACCAAACCACTTTTATAAGATTAGCTTCATTTTTCTACGAGATAATCCTTTGAGAAGACATTTTGGTCTCTATTTCATAAGTCTTTCTAGAAGACAAATTGTCATATGACAACACTTTTTTCCGATCACTTCAACATCACTTGATCTTCTACAAGAAGGCTATTATAATACTTATCTTAAAATATTTTATGTATTGTATTGTTCTTTCTTCGATTAAATGACTTAGATATTTCTCTTCCGTGATAAGACCTCCCCTAAAAAGACCATCTTCACCAATAATAACATATTGTAACGATATATCTACTACGAGAAGACCAATGGTCCTTCTATTATAGGAGAGAAATGAAAATTCTTCAAAAAAAAAAAAACGATAAGATATAAAAACATCTTGGGCTATTTTGAAACGTTTTACTATATTACTCAGTGCCGAAGATGAGAAAAAGAGTTCTTCCATTGCTGATTGCATGATTTTATTCGCGGCTTCCGATTGAAGAAAATGGTAATGGTGATGATATCTCGAATCTCTATTAATATAAATGTCAACTTATGTTTAACATTATTTGGCTTTAGAACTGTACTGTATTATTAAAGTAAAATACTACGTGTTCAAATCTATCGAAACCAATAACTGCCGTTTTGTTGATCCTTTATGCACACTTTAAATGCTGTAAAATGCAGCAATCCCACAAAACGCGAGAGTGTTCAGGGCGTGTGTGCGCACATTGACAAATTATTAGGAATTTAAATTATGTAAATCCTTTTTTTATTCGTAAATCAACTACAACTGTTCACAAAAGACATAAGTGTGAATTTTTACTAACGCACACACATACACACTAGCGCAGGCATTACACTCTTCTGGACTCGACATTCATACCTTCCACCCCCCGAGTACGCATTTTCATCTCCTCCGTGAAAAAATGGCCTCGCGTTTTTTCATTATTTGTTGAATAACAGTACAAATGAAGCAAAAAAGTGTAATTTGTGCATTGTGTTAAATAAAAAAGCAGGAACAAAACGGCAAAAATTGTGAAATCAATTCAATTGAATTGCATTTTATTGTTCGCATTGATTTCAGGATTCGTTCAGCCGGACGAGGTATTATCCGTGATTTATTTCACGGCTTTCCAGCGGTTGAATTTAACACATTTCAACTTGATTTCTGATTGTCTGGATGTGTTGTCTGCTCACCACTGAATATTTAAATAAATTTCAATTGGCAGGCCATACTTCCATGTCGAATACATTTTTTAAGGCAATACCAACGTTTATTGCGAAGGATAAAATATAATACGTAATATAATTTACTACGATTTTTACAAGTCTGAAGAAGATTTGGCTTGCAATAGGAAGAAGGGTAAACATTTAAAAAAAAATCTATAGCAATCTACAATGCCAACATGCTTGTAAAATATTTTTAGAACTCTGCAGTCGGATTGTGTAACTGTTATTTTGAGTACTCCACAACAAATTGGTAATTTTGAAACGAAAAATGCTGAAAAAATTCATTTCAAATTGACGACATTTTATTAATCCGCAGATTTTAGAGGCTGCCTTATTTTCGTCGAATGTTAAAGTCTCTATTTATTTTGGGTTTGCTTTATTGACAGCGGATGTAAATGAATTAAATACATAATATGGAAATAATAGTTTTTAACAATGGAAGAAAAAAGAAATTACAGCACCTAGCTTTGACATACAAACGGATGAAAAAAAAAATATATATATATGGGAGCTATAGCTATATCTGAACCGATTTTCAACACATTTGATGTACTTGCTTCTAGATTGAATTCGGTTGGATGTGCCAAATTTCAGCTCATTTGGCCTTATATTGGCCATTAGGTGCACAATTAACCTAAAATCGGTTGAATATATATTTGGGAGCTATATCTAAATCTGATAGGGGTCGTCCTTGGGCCCAACAGATATTGTTTGGGAAATTTTATCTCAATCGGATAATAAATGCGACCTGCACGACGGACTGACATGCATAAATCGACTCAGAAAGTGATTTCCTTCTCCACTATTTCCTTCTCCATGTTCCAAACAAATGCACACTATATGGTGTGGGGTATAAAAATGCCCTGCAAACTTTTAATCAAATATTTTTTAGATTTTTATGTTATGTTGTACAACAAATTGTCTAAATGTTGTCTATGCATTGTTTATGTTACTCCCTACATATGAAAGCCTAATGACAAAAAGTGTAAATGCTGTTTTTGTGAAACGAGTAATACATTTAGCTTTAAATCATATGAATTTGCGAATTAGCTCAAATTTCAATTAAACTTTATTGATATTGGAGATACAAAGTGGGTATAGTAAGTTAATTATATTAGGCGAAAACCTATAGACTCAAGGGCTAAGTACATAAGAAGCTTGAAGTCATGGCTAGGCATATTAATGTCAAATTATAATGGAAAACGACCGCTGGATTTTAGTGCGGCTCTGTAATCCCTTTGTGAAATGTCACAAAAGATGCCTAGGCATGACTTCAAGCTTCTTATGTACTTAGCCCTTCAATCATTCAATAGGTCTTCGTTTACAAATATTTTCATTGATTTATTGTACATTTCATTAAAATGTTGTCTAAGTAGCAAGTTCCGAACCATGCAAAATTTGATAATCTATGAACCCATTTTTTTATAATTTACATTTGTATTTGTATTCTTCAATTTTATAATTTACATGTGTATTTGTATTGGTACCTCCCGATATTGGTATTTTGGTGTTTTTTTTTTTTTTTGATTTGTCTAAAAATTGGTATTTGTTGGTCATAATTGGTTCTAGCTCCGGTGGCGAAACATTGCGAGTATAGGTCCACGTTTTGGTGCAGTCCTCATACAACGGTACCTCCCAATATTCGGTATCTTGACGGGTTTTATCATATTTTTTCACGGATTTGTCTAAAAATTGGCATTTGTTGGTCATAATGCGTTCTAATGTTTCCTTTACATTAAGGTGGAGGCCATTAAAAGTTCGGACCGGCCGAACTTATTGTTTTTTACTTGTCTTGTATTTAATGTTTTCATCAAAACTCTTTGACACCAGAAGCATTGCAATATTTGTTGTTAAAAGTTTTAAATAAAGAAACTGTTGGAGAGGTTTTTACAAAATTTGGGATGTTGTTAAATTTTATGCAACCGCTGTGCTCAATTCGTTGCTTGCATCTTTTTATGCCCTCCACCATAGTATGGAGGGTATATTAAGTTTGTCATTCCGTTTGTAACACCTCGAAATGTACATTTCAGACCCCACAAAGTATATCTTGATCAGCAAAAAAATTCATTGTCGATTTAGCGATGTCCGTCAGTCTGTCCGTCTGTGAAAATCACTCTAGCTTCCGAACGAAACGAAATAGGTTGATAAAATTTTACCCAAATATGTATTATGTCTGCAGGAATTTTGGTATTGAAAATGCGTCATAGGTTCTCGTTTTGCTATAGCCCCCATATAATGGTACGTCCCTTTTCCCGTATTTTGGTGATTTAAGCGACATTATTCACCGGAAATGTTTCAAATTTGGTATTTAAAGTTCGTAATAGATAGTACAGCGTAAGACAGAAAATTGTCTGTGCTGTATTGTCGTATAGCTACAATGGTACCTACCTTTATTCGGTGTTTTGATGATATTAACGGCATTATTCACCAGAACTACAGTCTATGACAATTACTTATGCAGCATCACGTCTTTGTATAGCTTCCATATAAAGGCTTTCATTTGAGCTGTATTTTTCGGCGGATTCTTTTTTTTTGAAAAACTTTAATTTCTATTTGAATTGTGGAGGGTATAAAAAGTTCGGCCCTCCCCGAAACTTAGCTGCTTTTTTAATTGTTTCTTGGAATTATAGCATTTTGATGCACATTAAACTGTATTGAACGTGGTCCAAAGTTATGAATTGTTTTGTATATGTAGGTTAAAATTTGATATTTATACATTCCATAAACTGGCTGTATATTATTAGACATGTTTCTATATAGGTCAACCGTAGAATACAACCTCGGTAAATTAAAAAAAAAAATTATTTGTGTTCTTTGTAGCGAATTCAATGAAACAGTAATTTTGTGGGCATATGTTATAGCCATATATTTAAAGTGACTTTGTACTAAGGCTTTGTACAATAGAAGTTTTGTATCCATCTTGAACTTATTTTTAAATTTGTTGACATTGCCAATAGCAGGTACAACTTCCTTTTTCAGCTGTTCAATATGCATATTCAACGCAAGGTTGTTTTGCATGTAAATACCCAAATATTTTAACGACTGACATTCAATAATCTTAGTATTTCCGACATCATAGCAAAATGGTAAATCGTTGTGTGGACATTATGGTTGAAGACGAATATGTTTTGTCTTTGCCGAATTTATAACAAGCTTGTTCATTCTACAAAATTTTATAATCATAGCAGCATCATGTTCCATTTGTCCTTTTAGAATAATTTCATGATGGTATGAATACAAACAACATCAGCAAACATAACTGATTCCCCGAAAAGCTCTAAGTTGGATATGTCACATAGGTATAACTTAAACAGGGGCAGGGGTCCTAACACACCTCCTTGTGGCACTCCATATTCCACAATTCCAACATCTCCTTTTATTCCATTGATCTCAACAAATGTTTTCGATTTATAATGTAGCTTTCTATTAGCTTCAAACATTTTCCACGAGTTCTGTAAAATGGCAACCTTGCAAGCAATATATCATGGTCAACTAGATCAAAGGCCTTTGAAAAGTTATAGAAGGCCACGCCAACTCCACCAAAATTCGAGTCGAGAAAATCACAAATTATATTGACGACATTAACAATTGCTTCCTGCGTACTGCTGCTCTTCTTAAAACAAATTGCTTGATGCACAATTGTTCGGCCTGATCGACGAATTATGACCTTATATAGCAATTTTTTATATATTTTATCAAATAATAAAAATATGGATATGGGCGAAATTCATTGATTTTTATTGGATCTTGAACTTCCGGAATTGGTACTATCTTTGCAATCTTGAGTTCTTCTGGATATATGGCCATGTCAAACATTTTATTAAATATTTTCATGAGAGGCTCACTGATGAAATTTTTCGACGCTAATAACATTTTGTCAGAAAGGTCATTATGGCCCGAACTCTTTGTGGAATCTATATTAGTAAAAAGGTCATCAATATCTGCTGATCTTACAGTGGTAAAAGAAAATGCTGCCACATAGCTTCTCAGGGTATTGAATTTATTGAAGTTATAATCAACTCTTTGGATAATGCTGCCTTTCAATATTTTTGGTGTATTTAGGAAATATTCATTGAATATATTACACTTTCTCATGCCAACAATTCCAGAAACATTTGCATCTTCTCTCACTTGAATAATGTGTTTGCGTCTCCTCACCAAAAATTCATTTATTAAATTCAAACTTTTACGTGGGTTTTGATTTCAATTCTCTATTATTTTCTGGACATATAAGTTCATACCTATTTTGTTGTATATTTTTATGATCCTGCTGATTTATTTCAGAATAAACTCATTAGTTTTGTCCTTCCCAGTTTTTATTCTTCCCAACAATTTTCCTTATAATTTTGTAGCGATTTTAGCTCTTTATTTGCCCAAAGTGTTAGCTTCGACTTCACAGATTCTTCTATTTTTTCAATGATTGTGTTTTCTCTTATAATTTTTGTAAATGTATATGAAATATATTCAATATCCGTTGAGGGATTCTGGACAAGACACCCATTCGCGAATGAATTATAACATCATCGATAATGTTGCATGTCGTTGAAGATTGTTGCTTCTATTGACGTACGATTTTGATTTCTCAGCTACATAAAGTCACATGTTTACATATAATTCTATCATTTTGTAAGTAAGTATTTTTAATTTTGTTTTATTGATTTTTGCACTTCTCAGAGAGATGTTCATATTTCCACGAAGCTCTGCATCAGTAACCCAAACTCTGAAGAAAATTTAATTTCACTCTGGTACCCTGAAACAATTCTGTTATGGTGATTTTCTTATATGAATAAATTATCACTCATCTATACAGTGGCCTACCCCGTCTCATATTCGTAGACCATCAATCCGGCACAAATACCCATGCACACAGCCAAATAGGTAGTAAGAGATTGTTTATGAGCCACATGAATAGGACCGTAAAAACTTTTTCTACCTCTATTTCAGCTGGGTAGCACTTAAGACAGCATACGACCACCATCGTCATGTATGATGAAGCAATTTACAGGAATGAAGGATCAACAACAATATACAGTACAAGGTTAAAAATTATCCACAGTCATATTTACACTCCTGCCTTTTCGTACCTAAAACAATACGCAAATGGGGAGTGAACACAGATGAAAACAATTCATGGAATGAGATGATATGTGGCAATGGTTGTTAGTCAAGGGTAAAGTGGTTTCCTGCCTGACAAGGCTTTCTTGTAAGCAGCGATAATGGTACAGTGGTAAAGTTCAATAAAATAAACTAAGCCGTTATGATTTTTTCTAATATTTGTTAGCAAAAAAAAAAAAAAAATAAATAATACAGTGAAATATTAATACGAACAAACATTATCATTTGTGAAATCGAATGGAAAATAGTTGTTGAATTTTTATCAGCATTATTCATATCAGCATTTTTGATTTTGCCGACCAAAAAAATATTTTTGGTCAACATTTCTCTGGCCTTTCTTTAAAAGCACCAAAGTAGTGGAAGTTTTCTTCTTTTTACTTAGCAAAAACTATTTTTGGGCTACTTTTTTCTGTCCGGACCCACGCACTATCCTAAGATTTATATGTTTATCATGTGGAGATAAGATTTTTAGTTGCGTGTAGTGGACTTCATTTTCCCAGTTCATATTTTTCATTGCTAACAATTCTACATATTTTCTCCGCTATGGGAAATACCAACACCACTGTGCAATTTACATTAAAGTTTGGCATGGTTGGGCCCGGAAGGAGAGGCGTAAAAAGTAGGTTTTGATTTATCACGGTTTTGAAATAATCACAAAATTTGGCGGCAGCCACGACAACCCCTCTGTCCTTTCGTGGCGATGGCAAAAGGGTGCAAGGGACTTAATTAAACATTTGTTAAACTTTGTTGTTGTTTTTTTGTCTTATATTGGGATTTTCCTTCGCCTCACAGCTCAAACACCGCTAACAAAAAGAACCAGCTGTATTAAAGATGAAAATATGGCAACGGAAGATGGGGCTTTACAATGGCAGTGCCACCAACAAATTAAAAGGACACCAACAATGTGTTAATTAAATTATGAGTTTATAAAATGTAATTAGGTACCTTAAAATATTATAACAACAAACACAAAAGTCAAACAATCAGCTTTGGCGTTCTATTGTTTCCCCCTTTGTCGCCAGTCAAGGTTCACAGACGTCGGCGACTTGGCGGTGACAATCATCATCCGCTAGTAAAGGGTAGGCAAACGTAATAATACCAGTCTTAACTGTTTCCTTGCCTTTGAGTATTTGTTTGGCCTACAAAAATTTTAACCGAAAAGGAAATTTCTTTCATACAAATAACTCTTTTATAGAAGGGACTAATTGCTTTAGGGATCATTGAGTTAGAATAATTAAAATTAGATGCTGAAATGTTTGCGACTCTTCTCCGAGAACAATTATTTTTCTCCAGGCACTGTTTGATGCTTGACAAAGTGCCTCAATAAAGGAGAATGACCACCCCGAAAACAAAATAAAGGGGTGTAGTTAGAAATACAATTGTTTCATTCCAGCGTTTTTTTTTTTAACCAAAAAAAAGAATCTTCATTGTTTGGATAGATATTTTTAAGGTTGAACATCCAACAGTTGCTTCTGTTTCAATAATGATTTCAACACAAATGACAATAACAAAACAACGATTGATAATAATTGTGACAATTACAGTTTTTCTTATTCCCAGTTATTACCCTCGTATAGACCTTTTGAGCCTATTATTCCAATCTATTGCAAATGTGAGATTTAATCCCTATTTTCTGGAATACATTAATGATTTTGTGATATGTAAATCCAGTGTGATGTACCTGATATGATATTAATTAATTAATTAAAGGGATATTAATTGATCTTCAAGACATTTCAGATAAAATTTGTTGAACAAAGCCAAATCAAAGCTCGCATATGCAACAACCAATAAAACACAATTTATTCTAAGCGAATATGACGATAGGCTTTATACGGAGTAGATAAGCTCTGCATTAATCTAGTTAGGCTTTCCGCGTCCTTAACAAAATCCCTGAATTTAAGAAATTCGTATTCCCTAGAGTGATTTAAAACTTGGCATATACCTTCTTCAATTGTAATTCGAATAATTTTTTATTTAATTCGTAACATTTATTTGTAATTCAAGAATTCCATTGGTAATTCGAATTATGTCAGTTGTAATTCAATTATTCCAATAGTATAGTGATACCAATTTTATTTCGTATTATTTTGATTGTAATTCGAATTATTCCAATAGTAATTCGAGTGATACCAATTTTATTTCGTATTATTTTGATTGTAATTCGAATTATTCCAGTCGTAATTAGAATTATTCCAATTGTTCCATTTGGTTTGATTTCTCTGTCTATCAACACAATTGTTTCACAATGTTTATATCCTCACCCATTTATATATATTTTGATACAGCCAAAACGAGCCGCATCGAAATTACAGTTTTAGACCCTATGTCCCTTTGGGCCAAATTCGTTTCAGGACATTTGGAGCCGATCTACCGATGTCCGATAGCTCTCGAAGGGAGTATCCAATCTTGGTACATCGTAATATTATTGTCAAACATAGATCGAATTCGGAGATGAACAATATTGGTAGACTCTTTCTTGTAACTCCCCCACAAAAGGTCACAGAAAATAGTGTATCAGTGCTATGTCAGGTGCGAAAATGGACAATATTTCGCACATCACAATATTTTTGCCAATGCAAGATCTGGTATGAAGATTATATGTATCGGACCACTCTTTCTGGTTCCTCCCTCACACAATAATTATATATCTCATGAAATGCGAAATAAGCAACCGATTCTCTTCAAATTTAACACATCACTATATTTTTATTAGCAAAAGATCTGGTGTAAAGATGGGAAAACTCGGTTTACACCTTCAAAATTTTAAATAATTATGTCTTTCGGAAAATGCAAAATAAGCATATGAATTCTTCTAAATTTTGCACATTCCAATATCTGCTGAGAAGATGGGATATATAAGCCTACCCGTTCTGAACACCCTACCCCCCCCCCCAACATAGAGTTACAATTTTCACTATTTATGTCTTTCATACATGAGGGTGTTTGCCACTTCTCCTAACAGGCGCGTCTCCACCGGCGGATAGGGTGAGATGGATGATCACACAATAGTTACGAAATAGTTACGAATTGATTGGAGTGGAAAAGTGTGATCAATCGTCACTGGGGATCTTTGGATTATCCGCGGACAAAAACAGACTAGGGGGGTTTCCCCCTAAAACGAAAAAAGGTTTAATAAGGTACTAAAAATAAAAAAGTTACAGTGCAGGGCCTAAATAACACAGTACAGGCGGAAGCTTGTGATCCAGCCACGAGTCAAACCTCACCGTTATCCAACGATCGTGCAAAAAGAAAGACATAGAGTCTGAGGAACTCCGAGGAAGCGTACGTTCGACCCAGCCTTCAACGACAGGTAGTTCTTAAAGACTCCATATCTGACAGTAGCAGCAAATCCCAACAAAGGAGGAAACACACAAAACAATAGAGCGACAGCTTGGCGAAGCTTACAACCAAAACGAAAAAAATTATCTGGGGCTTAACGGCGGTAAAGTAGCAACAGACAAGACAAAACGCAAAAGAGTACTCCTCCTCCTCCATTGGAGTCAGGGAAGAGAGTCATGCCACACTTTAAGTGCTCCGGGAAAATCAAGTGAAGGACTTCACAAAGGATGCTGTAATGATAATCCTTTGTCTGTGGGCCACGAAGTTAGCCCCAGCACTAAAAAGGTGAAATCGACTGCTAAGCCGGCGTTTCTGAGAAGAAATCCCTCCACCAACAGGATAGGAAACGGGTAGGAAGACGCTATCTTAATGTAAAACATGCAAAAAACATTATAGGGACGAAATACACTACACATTGGTCGATACCAATAAAGGTTCAGGCAATTTACCAAAAGACCCCCTGCAAACAATAGTAAAAAACAAAATCTTGTATCACATAATGGAAGGCGGTGATCCAATTCCCATCATGAGCAGCGGCATAAAAAAACGATAAAATGTTCTTTAAGCTTACTGCACATGCAAACACTGACACCCTAAAGGAGATTATCGCAAGATAAAACCCCTTGGGAAAACGAAAGCCTCAAGTTGGTGAAGAAAAGCGAAATTCCTCGCATAACTAAACGACGGTATACGTCAGAGGATTTGGCAGCATGTTCGAGACAGAATGCATGCTCGAAGTCTTTGAAAGTCAAAACAAGTCTTTGGGCGTGAAAATATGGGAAGTCTTCCACAGGGAGGAGAAGGAGGATGGCACTTTCCTTTTAATTAGAGTTGACCATGTCTACAAGGCCAGTCTGACAAAGACTAAGGGCATTGCTTTCTATGTCTGAAACGGGACCAGATTGAAAACCAGTAAAGAAAGTTTTAAAGTCGAGCGGGGCCGACTTTATGATACCCTACACCACTTCGCTAATTTAGTAGAGAATTCAATCATACACGCTATGATTATAATTATAATTTAAAGTTCAAAGGACTAGATATGCCGAAGCATTTGTATCTTTTAAATTCGGACTTGTATTGCCCATTTGGTGCATAATTAATTTGACATGCTAGCTTCTAGGCTCAATTCGGTTGTAAGTGCCAAATTTCATCCAATTTGGTGCACAATCAAAGGTAAATCGGACGAAGTTATATATGGGAGCTATATCCAAATCTGAACTGATAGGGCAATAAATGCGAACTGTACTTTGTTTACAAAAATATATGGACAGACAGACCGACGGACATACATAAATCGCCTCAGAATCTGATTCTATGCAGATTTTCAAAAGCAGCTATGGGTCTATCTCGTTTCCTTTTGCCTGTTACAAACAAATGCACAAAGACATAATACCCTGACCACCTTGTGGTGAAGGGTATAATAATAAGCTGAGAATCGGCCTAGACGAGGAAGCTAAAAGTGACAGCGAGGAGTAGAAAGAGGAGCCCCCAAGCAACACAAAACAGGGTTTCGAAGCAGTCAAGAAGCCCGTCTACTAGAGGACCAATGACCAAGGTCATCCTAATCAACCTTCATCAAAGCGAGACGGCAACTATAGCTCTGGAACTAATTAATACAGATAAGATACACATTGGATTAATTCAGGAACCTTGGACAGTTCAGAACAAGGTCTCTGGACTAAACTGTATTAACTACCAACTGTTCCATGCTAATACAGGATCTCGGCCCAGAACTTGTATAATATGCAACAAAAATTTATGTTTTCTTTTCTCCCCAGAATTGTCAACATCGGACGCAACAGTACTGAAGCAGGAGAATGACAGCATATAACTAGCGTCAGTGTACTTATCGTTCGACTCACCGACACCACCACCTACGTCGGAATTGCAGCGGCTGGTGAGCAAAGCAAAACAAACAGTTAACGAAGTTCTAATAGGTAGCGATGCCAACTCTCACCACGTTGCATGAGATATTACTAACAGTAACAAAAGGGGCCAGGCCCTATTAGATTATCTAAATACTTGCGATATTCAGCTCACGAGCTATTTTTCGGCCACTGTGACGCGGGTTTCGATCAAGTCGCTGCTTTACTTTTCGAATCATTGCTGCTAACGTTGCTGTTTTCATCCGTCCACTTCCTTGAGGTCGGGCTACGCTACCAGTATCACGATAACGAGCGATGGTACGAGACACAAAAGATTTATTCACATTTAAATACTGGAGTGCTCTAACGATAGTCACTTGTTGTTTTCCACCCAAATATAAAGAAATCACACTATCACGCTTGGATTCCATTACGAATATTTTTTTTTCTGGAAAATTCTCACCAAAATGCTTTTGTACGCTTATAAGCAATATAATGAGCTGTCACTGGAATAATTGTAACCGCTGTCGGATGAATGGCTTAAAAATGACAGCTATCTGAAGATGGTTGCAGTTTTTTCATCTCACCCTGTATATGGATAATGTATTCAAATCTTGATCGATTATCACCAATTTCAACAAGGTTCTAGCTTGGCCAAAAGGAATGAATTTTGCAACGTTTTGTCGCAGTCGTACAATAAATGCGTTATTTGAATCAAAGAATTCATGGACAACACGGATAGACAATCGGACATGCATAACCCGACTCAGATTTAGTTTCAATAGAGATCACCTTAGAAACTGTGAGTCTATCTTATTTCATTTGCGTGCTATAAACAAATGCAAAGGTACAGATATTTTATTCTAGACAAAGCTCTTGTATTAGCTCATCACCATCACAATGCCAGTTGCTTATTTACTCTGTTGGTGGTTGTTTGAATGACCTTTTTTTGGAAACGCTAACATGCGGTTCCGGTTACACATTTTTATTAGAGGGGTAAATTCTAAATTCTGCTTAAGCTTGAAATTTGTTGCTTTCTGTAGGAATTTAAGAATTGAACTATTCATGTATTTATTTAATACTATGTCGAGCCAATAGTTTTCAGATGAATGTTGCCCTCCTCATTTTTATTATTATTTTTTTTTTCTTAAATTATTATGCAGTATATTTGAGCAATATATACAATATATGTACACATTCCTAAGATTTATATGCAGTGCAAATAAAACGTTACATTGTCTTCGTCTCCAATTTCACGCTCATTGACTGCTGTGGGCAAAATAAATATTGTACGTTTTATAAACGTAGAAAAATTGGCCAGAAAATCCCTCAATCAACAAAAAGTTGTCGTCGGATGGAGCTTATTTACTTTTGGCACATGAACCATTTAAATTGCATTGATCATCCCACAAAAGCAAATAAAACATTGCCGTATGTCAAACAACTTATTGACCGACAGCATCGGTAAAACAGCTAAGGATTCCGTTTCAATATTTCAAATAGCGTGTGTTGGATTTTAGTACTACAATTCTCACAACATAGCATTGCCTTTGTTTTAGTCTACAAAAAATCTATTTCCGGCTTTTTTGTACACACGAAAGTGCGTGTGTGTGTGTGTGAAATCATTGAATGATGTTTTTTTGTGTTAGGCGACAATAGAAGAGCCTTGGAAAAATTTAATATGAAATTGAGTGGCTTCGGGCAATTTGATTTTGGTTTCTTTATTGGTACAAAACAAATAGCTTATCTACACACACATATGTATATACACACATAGACACAATTCGTGTGCACTTGTAGTTGTTCTACATCTCACACGTATTAATATTGCCACACTCATCCGAACATTATACCAACAAATGACGTAAAAGCAAACATTTTATATCTCAACAGATATGAAGCTCTAGGACAACCACAATACGTCTTACCGCACATTAATTGCATGACATGGTTGCGGTAAGGACCAATCACTTCCAACAATGGATTGGCCACAAAAATAATCCTAGGATTATCGCACATTGAATGACAGTTTAAATTTAATATTTGGTTAAGTGTGGTGCAACACTAACGAAGAGTGGCATGCAACGTTTGCACTGTGATGACAATGACATTTCGTTTTTAATACCCTCCACTTCAGAATTGTGTATGTTAAATTTAAGGAAAAATGCATGTCTTTGAGTAACTTTGGAATATCAATTTAACTGCATTCATATTCCTTAATCCAGTACGTCGGATGAAGATTTGGGGAGAACGATTGTACCCTGTACTACGACAATTGGGTCTGGGATCCTAGATATTAGACCACGATAGTAAGCATATAGCAAAGCGCGTCTAAGTAATATAACACTAAGTGTTAGTCTATTTTAGTATTAAAAATTCACAATTTGACAAAATTTGTTAATCAAAACTTCATACATTGTTCCTAACTTTCAAGCTTTGAAGGTTTTATATATTATTCACATTATTCCGTTTTCCGAAAAAATCATAGGAAAATGTTTACGTTTCACACAGAAAAAGTCTTCAAAATCCTTAATTTTGAATTTACCAAATGGACCTACATCCAATTTTTTTCTTTAAAGCTATTTCAACGTCTCCATATGTAAATCCTCAAAACCAACAGTTATTTCCATATTATTTTTCATCCAATTCCAAATTTGGTTCAATTTCGTACTTTTCCTACAAATAAAGTACACCTTTCAAAACCCATCTCCACAGACACCAACTGTGACACATATAGCAAATTTCACAATTCCAGCTCTATCCCTTCATCCAACACACCCAAAACTCAAATACAAATATCATCAGTAATCTAAGTATTAAACAATTTTATCTCTATTCCTTCATCCAATACCAAATATAGTACCTCTCAGTATTTTTCGAACAATCATAGTACACCCCATCCCAACCCACCTCCATATACCACCCCAATACCAAATTTCTGATTTCGTTTTCGTGCACTGAACGAACAATTGTAAAGCCATCTCTTTATCACAGACCTACCGCCAACAGGGACCCCAATACAAAAGTTCAGTTTCATCCGTTCAACTTAAGCCAAATTGTTCTAAATTTAGTAAAGTTCGCAAACTTAGTTTCTTACTGTCCAACCTTGACTCTCATAGGTTTTTTTCAAGTTTGTAGCTCTATCCGTTCACGTAATACCGAATGGTACAATTTTAGAAGCTTAGTACAATTTTAGAACATTTCGCAATCTTAAACCGAAATCACTTTGGTACATCTATTATGCACTCCATCAGTGACTCTCATTCCAAAATTAAAGATTCTCATACATTCCTTTTTTGCAATACAAAGTATTCAATTTATGTTACATTTTAGTACGAATTTCCAAAAACCCAGCCTTACACATCAAGACTGACCCTCGTGCAAAATTTCAAGATTCTAGCTTCAACCTCCTGGGCGTTGATTCTCGGTCAGTCAGTCAGTTATTTCACTACTTTCTTTTACATAGATTTGGATAAGGTATGTTAGAGCTATATCTATAGTAACGACCACACACCCTCTTTATTACCAGTAAGCTAACACATAATGAGTTATTCCTATTACATTTACAAAGCATAATAAGTTACTGTTGTCATACCAAATAGTGAATATCGGCAGCACATTTATAAAACCTTGAGGGCGCTGGTTCGCATCTCCAGCATGCAAATAAAAAAAATATGAAAAATTTGGCGACGCATACACACATTGTTAAACTGCGAAAAAATTTTCGTAACAGTAGCTGAGTGCACAATGTCTCCGACTACCAATCAGAAGATGGTCAGTTTAATCCCTTCCTCAGAAAACAAATAAACAATCGTTCTTGATTGAACCGTGAACTATATATGGATCAAGGTCACTGACCAGTGTTAGGAGAAAGCATTATGTTGCTTTAGCTTTAGGACCAACACAACGATAGAAGGAAGACCTCGTAAGAAGCTCCAAACTCTATTCTATATTTGACTTTCAAGACAAATGATCTGTGGTTGTCATCTAACAACGCCGTTTTGTAATGTAGAGCATTAAATGTTCGACTTTGTTTAGAATTACAGACACATGTACACATGAACTAATTCAAACTAATTGTATTTGTATGTCTGTTCTAGATAATGTTTAAGAAATTTACTTCTTTCTTACTTCTTTTACTTCTTTTAATTAAATTTGGATTTATGCACAACAACATCTAAATTGACACAATTAAATATTCGATTTTCAAATTATCACACATATTATACCATTCAAATGCTAACAATTTGTAAAAAGGATTTATGTAAATTAAAAAAAAATATATGTTTGTATTCAGGTGTCGTAGTGAAACTGAAAACCTTGGTATATTTTTTTCTCCTAGCATCCAAAACTAAATAAAGAATCGACAAAGTGAAATGCATGTACGCCAATTGAAAGTAAAGTTGATTCCTGTGGATTCTGATTATTACCACAAACCAACACAGGCGTTCAGCTTGTTCTGGCAGTCAGGCTGTCAGTCGGTCGTACGTACGTGCGCTGCACTCAATCATTGCATTTTCTTAAGGACACACGACTGTGTATTTCACTGACTGATTTTGATCATTGTAAATTTGACGACATTTCGGTTGACAAGCAACACAAAAAATGTTATTGCACCGCTACCTACCACAGCCATACAACCAACCAAATAAGCGCTTATGCCCACATATATCCAAACATTCAGCATCAGCTAAAATCAACAATTTTGTACGTTTTTCCCGCTCCCCCGTTAACCCCTCCTTCGGTGCTCATGTCGATGCTCGTTTAGAGCAATTGGCTTGAATTTGTATGCAAACTACAATTTTCGGAATGCTCGAAGGCAAAGCTTTACTTATACTAAATGTACGCTTTTAAACATCCCCATTGTATATGGAACTAGATAGGAACTAGAGACAGAACAGTGAAATATTCTTTAGAATCCCATAAGATTTTAAAATTTATTAAATATTTTATTTATTTGGTGTTTTTTTTTTGTATTTTTCTCAGTATTCAGTTCTTGAAAAAATATATTTCTTATATTGCTATTGCAAAATAGTTAGGCTTTATCCCATTATTGTTGTTTTTATAAAAACAACGTTGCTTTTTTAGCGGGGATCGATATTCTCCCCAGGATTTATTTAAAAGGTTATGCTATTTCGTTTAGGTAAATGATAGCATAACGAGTCGAAAGAGATGAAAACATTTTCATTTCTTTCGACTCGTTAGGCGTGCGGTTGTAAGATTTAGAAGATTTTCCAAAAGAATTTTAGTTTAATGTAATTTCTCTTCTATTGAGCTCGTGATCTCGTCACTTGGGTATTTTTTTTTTTTTTGTCAAAGGAATTATTTTAAAATAACTTTTGGGGAGAATATCCCAGACATAAATCAAGGGAACTGATGAGGATTGGCGACTCTTTGTGGAATCTATGTATTCCCTGCCTTACCCACTGGTAAACATTACCATCGTTCTCCACTAATAAACAAACGTTGTTTTTATACAAAACAACAATAATGGAATTAAGCTAAACTATTTTGCAACAACAAAATTCTACGCTATCCCGAACAAACATGTCAACACTGTTCAATATATGCTATTTGTAAAGAATTCGAAGAAATCTGGTTTGGGGGGGGTTTACATCACACATCACATACATACTTATTCTGAAATTACTAATGAACATCCTTTGGGGAAGAATTAAATAAACCGACCATAAATATTATGCTCTTGGCAGACTTATTTTCTCAATGGAAAAACTTGCAGGCTTCGCAAGGCAATTCCCGTTGCAAGCTGCAACGTCTGGAATTGATTACCTCCATGACGAGATCGGGACGCTGTCAGTCTACGTAATGTCTTGCGAGCATATTATCTGGCTATTCATTCTAAGAAATACTCTATAATGGAAGATCCACATTTTCGACGTGTCTGCCAGGAATTCAGGCGCTATCACGATTCATTCACGACTTTCAACCGATCCATCGCCGAAATGGAAAATTATGAATCTTCTACATTAAAAAACGGTGTCAGAAGTCATAAACGAATATAAATGCAATGAAGTCCTTAACCAAAGTCGTCTGGCTATTACATATGCCAAGAATAAGCTAGAAAGCTAGAAGAGAAAAAGCAATATCGGAGAAAAACTACATTGTAAGAAAAGGGGGGAAAGAACACTCTGGTGGTACGGCTATATTGCAAGCAAATATTGAATCGAAAATACAGAGCTAAATGGAAAAACTCATGAAACAAAAACAATCGAATATTTATGCTCTATAATAGAGGAGCATAAATACATTAAAAAAACCGGAATGATAAACGCTCCGAGTTTCAATACATATAATAAAGGACTATTTTTTTACAAAGAAATGTAAACGTAAACTATAGACGGACACTAGTCACGCGTTAGTACCTCGGAGTATAAAGAACTCTTTGTTCAAAATATACACCATACAGTGGTTTACAACAAAATGCTATACTTTGCACTGGGTATTCCGCACATTTTCCGTTCAGAAGAACTAACAAGGAGATTGTGTTCAAATCAAACGACTGTGCAACGTCTCATACAGTTTTGTTAGACTATGTTTGCTTTACGCTTAAATCCAATGCAATTTCTCTGTTCTGCATATTTTATGTTCGGGAATCGTGCATCGAATATGTACTGACTCCGCCACTATAGCAGCCACTTTAGTAACTGTTACTACTGCTAGCGCTGTCTCACACATCCACTGTTACAATCAGTCCTCGGTCCCCTCTTCCGACTACATTCTGAGCAACTAACGAAGCTTGCTTTGTGTTTCCAAACATGCAACTCTGCATATCCCGAGCATTCCCTCCCGCATTCGGAAATTTGCATTCAATAAGTTTTTGTTCAAATACCATCGCCCAGAATATCGAGAGGCAAAATGAAATATAGAAAAAGAGGAATGTATTTGCTCAATAAACCAGAAAACAAAAAGGAATCAAAGTGACAAAATGAAAATTTAAGCTGATATCTTTGCAATAGTTTTTCCTTAAAATTGTCAATTCAAAGCGAAAAACATGCAAAAGAATTTCTTTGATTGACAATAAGAAATGTTAAGAAACAATCAGACGTTAATTGGCAGCCACGTTAAGTAATTTTTACTGCATCAGTCACAAGGGCTTGTATTTGAAAGCAGTTTATATGAAAAGTAATCAGATCCACAAAGGTGAACTAGAGTTGTTCTATACATAACTAGCTGACGCGGACTACGATTTAGTTTTTGATGTATTTTTTTTTTTTTGAGAACATAATAATCTACAACCTACCTTATATGACATTTTAAAAGTGCAAACTTTCCATAATTTCCTCTTTGAAAAAGCTTAAACTTTGCTAAATATGTTGGGTGCCAACTACGGTAAATCTTAGAAATTTGCCGGTTTCCATCCATTACTGAAGTCTTCTTTGTTTTGTGGGCTATTGATGTATTTTAAATCAATTTGTTTAAGAGACACAATATTTATGACACTTGTTCACCTCTTCGTTTTTATCAAAGGTCTGCTTTCTAGTATATATAGCATTTTCAAATTAAATGAAACCTTTTGCAACCGAATAGAAACATTTTGCAATTGAAACGAAGCTTTATAGAAAGGAACATAACAACAATTTTTATTTTTAGTAGGTTTAAAATTATATCAACAAATTATTACTAATGTATAGTCAAAGACGGCTTTTATTATTATTAGTATCTATATTTGTTAATATTATATGCAATAACAAGTTGATTTGATTAAAATATTAAACATATTGAATACTCTTAATACTTAACGCCAAAAAAAAGAAATTGAAACAAATTTTGGCCATTATTACTATGAATTGTATGGACAGAACTGAAATTCGAAATTTAGCTTTATTATGATGTTTTATAGTTACACCAAAGTATTCCCGCATCGCAGTTGTATGATTTTTACCAACAGATCTATTATGGAGATAGTGCAGTCCTGTTGTGTGGCCTATTCAATGGTTCGCTCTATCACGTGCACAATCTAATACCTTGTTGAAACGTCCCGGTATCATTTACAATACCAACCATCCAAGACGCAATACAAACTATTGTGCCAAATTTCATATTCCCACATAAAATTTTAACTCAACATCGTTATTTTCACAGACAGACAGGTGAACATTATTAAATCAACCTGGAACATGAATGTACAGGGTGAGATAAAAAAACTGCAACAAAGTCAAACACCATAATTTTTATTATTATTATTTTTCTTTAATTTTATTGAATGAAAGTAAAAAATGTCGGATATTTAGATTTGTTCGAATTGGTCACCTTTGGCTGAATTATGGCTTTCAAACGGCCAATTAAACCGTCACACTCTGCTCGTTGCTTTGGTATTTTTTAGTGCCAACCTTGCTTTCCAAAATACTCCAGACACAATAGTGTCAATAGCTGTCGAACGAGTGGCTTAGAAATGACAGCAGTCTAAAGTTGGTTGCAGTTTTTTCATCTCACTCTGTATATGCCTTATGGGGTCCACAACGAAGATTTAGAGTTGTTGCAAACGGAATGACAAAGAGAGGTCTTTTAAACAAAGACCTAGAAAAAACAATAATAATTTTTCTGCATCCACACTTGTGTTTTATGATATCGTGTGATACACTACAGGAGCTAAACTCCGGCGAATCATTCAATAGCCTACACAATAAAACTGCTATATCTCTATAATGGATCGGGAATCCTTTATTAGGTAAGATTAATAGTTTGCTATCACTATAATTGAAAAATTCCTCTTTAACAATATATTAGAAATAATTAGTGTATTTAATCTTAAACCTACTAAAAATAAATATTTATCTGGTTTTTCGACATTTTTGACTGCCAATAAAAACAATTGTTTGAGTTTACGGTCTAACATTTTGGTTTTTAACAGGGTAAAAGAGAGAAAGTTGCGGAAAACTTTATGTCAGCAAAGCAAATTAAAAACTAGGATGTCAGCACTCAAATCAGTTATCAAATTAAGAAACAATAATTCGATACAAAACCAGTATAAAAGTCAAAAGTCGGGCGGGGTCGACTATATGATTCCCTACACCACTATGCCTATTTAGTAGAGCTCTCGAAACAAAAGAATTTATTTGAAGTAGATCATACCACCTATCAACATTTGGCTTTAGAGCAGTTATAGTTTCCGAATCGATTTTCACAAAATTTGACGGAGACCCAAGCTCTAAACTCAAGCTCTAAAATATATCTGGTGCAAATATCATTGTTTTCGAATACATATTAAAATGTGAGGAACTTAAACACCAAATCGGATGAAACCTATATATACATACACAAAATCGGTTGAAGATATATATGGGAGCTATATCCAAATCTGAACTGATCTTGATAAAATTTGGGGTATTTCTGAGCTATATCTGATATCTGGTACCAAATATAATGGTACTGAATGCATATTACGCATGTGAGGGACTTGAACACCAAATCGGATGAAACATATATGTAGGTACTATAGCTATATCAGAACCGATTTTCACCAAATTTGATCGACTTGCTTCGAGACTGAAATCGGTTGGATGTGCCAAAATTCATTTGGACTTATATTGGCCATTTGGTGCACAATTAACTGGAAATCGGTTAAAGATATATAGGAGCTAAATCTGATCCGATTATCACCAATTTCAATAGACTTCGTCCCTGAATCAAGCAAATATTGTTTACAAAAAGTCATCTCAATCGGATAGTAAATGCGACCTGCATTTTGTTCACAAGAATACACGGACGGACGGACGGACTGACATGCATAAATCGACTCAGAAAGTGATTCTTCATGTTACAAACAAATGCACAAAGACATCGGGTAAAGTAACACAGCCAACGGATCAGAGGAAGGTTCATGAGCTGGTTGAAAATTCCGATTAATTCTCAATCCAATCTCTAACAAAAACAAATAAAATGGAAATGTTTACAAAAATTATAAAAATGGTGAATATTAG
Organism: Musca domestica; assembly: GCF_030504385.1. Taxonomy (NCBI): domain Eukaryota; kingdom Metazoa; phylum Arthropoda; class Insecta; order Diptera; family Muscidae; genus Musca; species Musca domestica. The sequence continues at coordinate 14,398,730 of NW_026712346.1, read as the reverse complement.
AAGGTAATATTTTATGTGGGCCACAGGAAAACATGGACCTATTTTATTATTTTTTTTTTGCCAGAGCAAATAGTGATCACATCTCATTTCAATCCCAAATAAAGTTCAGATATAGCGGCTTAGCCGACAGATGTATTCCCTCGATTATTTAAATATATTCTGACTTGTGTTATGATTAATCAAATTGTTGACCCTCTATGGAGTAGGTTCCTAAGAAATGGACCAATATTGTCTTTTCTTCTTCGACTATATTGCTTACTTCTTATGAAATATGTATCACTTTGTGTGAAATATTTGATAATTTTTAGATGATGTTAAAATGTGCGTGAGGTACCAGATATAGTCGACGCAAGTATTCCATTTTCATACTTCATCTAATACAGATAAAAATATTGGTATGGACAGAATTACATGAAAATTTAACATTTATATCCAATTGTATGCAAAACCATATATTCATTATTCATCTCAGCTTTCTGATGGAGAGAAATATTTAGTTGTAAAGAATCGCCGACTTGTTTCGCTAGTTATGACAAATAAAAGTATTGAAAATTATGACCCTTTGTGGGTGAGACACCAGAAGGGGTTTCACAGATATATATCATCTTCACAACAGATCATGTGTGAGCAAAAATGTTTTTCTGTGCGAAATTTGAAGAAAGTTGAAGTCTTATTTCGCTTTATTTGAGCGTTTGTTTTTCAAATATTGAACCCTATGTGGCGGAGGTACCAGAAGAAACGGTCCGATCTCCACCATCTTTATAACAGATAGTGTGTTGATAGAAATATTGAGATGTGCCGAGTCTGAAGAGAACTGGATCTTAATTTTAGATTTTACGAGCTTTTTGGGGGAGGTACCAGAAGGAATGGACCGATATATTCCATCTTCACACCAGGCCTTGGGTTAATAAAGTGTACTTGATGGAGTGGACCGATGTTGTCCATTTTTTCGCACCTGACAAAGCACTGATGAAAATATTGGGATTTGCAAAGTTGGAGCAATATAGAATTATCGTTTCTCTTTATGAGAAGTTTTTTTTTTTTTTTTTTGAAAATGTCGACCTTTTGTTGTCCGGTATTGCCCATCTCCGAACTCAATCTAAGTTTGATGATAATATTACGATGTACCAAGTTTGGACAAAATCGGATATTCCCTTCGAGAGGTATCGTGCGCACCAACCAGAAGACAGACAGACGGACGGACATCGCTAATCGACTTAGAATATTACGCTGATCAGGAATAAATATACCTTGCTGGGTCTGACATGAGTATTTCGAGGAATTACAAACGAAATGACAAAGTTAATATACCTATATAATAATGTACTTATAATAATACCTATATATATATATATAAAATATACCTATATATATCATCTATATATAAAAGAAAGTTGTATTAGTTACTACGCTTATAACTCAAGAACCGCTTATCTGATTTTAACGATTTAGACGAAATTGTCTCTTGGCGGAAAAGGATAAAATCTAAAAATGTAAAATTTGAGCATTTTCATTTTGACTTTTGAAACGTGCAATAGTAGTGTTTTATTTTGCATGATTTTTTTCCATTTTGTCTTACTATTTTCGAATACGGCTTGACGGACCTTAACAATTAATACAATTTCGGAATGGTATCTTGGCAAAAAATAGCCAATAAAAATAAGAATGGAAAAAGTGTTTTTGGCGTGATTTTTTTTTTTTTTTTTTTTTTTTTTTGATTTGACGTACTACAGGGTTTTCCATATTCGACGGACCCATCTGGCAACGCCATAACTTTTGACAGAGATGTCACATCGCTTAATGACATACCGCGTTTGAAGCGACAGTCCAAGCAGATTTTTACCATGAACCAATACACGCCACGCGAGCGCTCTGAAATAGTTGAAATACAAGAAGTCAATTGTGAAAACTCAACATGCTTTTAAACCATTAAAACATGTGAGAAGTGCGCCTTCTAAGAACACCATTAAGCGTTTATACGAAAAATTTTCGACTGGTAAGGCTCTTTCTAATCCGAAGAGGCCATAAAAAAGTCGACCAAGGCGATCGGCCGAGAATATAGCTGCCGTACGAGCCAGTGTTGAAAGGTCCCCAAGAACATCCCAAAAACGCCGTTCTCAGCAGTTGGGCATGGCTCGGTCCACTTTACAACGGATTATTCGCATTGATTTGCATTTGTTCTCGTACAAAATTCACTTGACGCAAAGAATGTTGCCTGCGGACAAGCCTCGTCGATTGGAATGGGCCCAAAGAGTCATGGATCCGTCGAATATGGGCAACCCTGTATATTGAAGTGTACATTTTTTATTAAAAATGAAATGAATAGGCAATACGATGTTAAATGGCGATCTTTCATGTATAAAATTGGCATCTAGCTTTCGAACACATTTAAAAAAACTAATATGACCGACAAACCGTTATGGGTCTCATTTCGAAAACGTGGACCTACTTCTTTCAATATAATCAATAATCCGTCCAATAGGAACTCAAAATGCATAATTCATTGGGACTTCTATCAGGGAAGTACCAAATAAAAATAGCAGAGCAAATTGGACATTTAGTAAGAAAAGGATTTATATCCTTCCAGAAATTCTTCCTAAATTTCCAAGATACCTTAAATCGCTTTTACAGGTTATGATATGGGTCATAAACCCCGTATAAGGGTACAACCCGATTTCATGGATATTTAACATTTTAACCGTATTTTTATACCCTCCACCTTGGAAAGGAGGGTATATTAACTTTGTCATTCCGTTTGTAACATCCTTAAATATTCGTCTTAGACCCCATAAAGTATATATATTCATAATCAGCATAAAATTCTAAGTCGATTTAACGATGTCCGTCTGTCTGTCTGTTGAAATCACGATACAGCCCACATTATTTGACGTAGAAAAATTTAGCAGAGCTATTTGCATTGTGTCTAGGATGGTTGGTATTGAAAATGATATATCGGTCCACGTTCTGGTATAGTCCCCATATAACGGTACCTCCCGATATTCGGTATTTGTCTGGAAATTGGTATTTGTAGGTCATAACGGGTCCCTGAGCGTGTGGCAAAACATTGCATGTATAGGTCCACGTTGTGGTATAGCCCCATATAAAGGTACCTCCCGATATTCGGTATTTTAGTTTTTTTGCCACATTTTTTCACGGATTTGTCAAAAATTGGTATTTGTGGGTCATAATGGTTTCCAGCTCCGGTGGCGAAACATTGCATGTATGGGTCCATGATTTGGTATAGCCCCCATATAACGATACCTCCAGATATTCGGTATTTTTATGGTTTTTGCCACATTTTTTCTCTGATTTGTCTAAAAATTGGTATTTGTGGATCATAATGGGTCCTAGTTCGAGTAGCGAAACATTGTAATTATAGGTCCACGTTTTGGTATAGCCCCCATATAACGGTACCTCCCGATATTCGGTAATTTGATGATTTTTGACACATTTTTTGCCACATTGGCATTTGTAGGTCATAATGGGTTCCAGCTTCGGTGGCGAAACATTGCATGCATGGGTCAATGATTTGATATAGCCCCCATATAACGGTACATCCCGATATTCGGTATTTTTATGGTTTTTGCCACATTTTTTCACCGATTTGTCTAAAAATTGGTATTTGTGAGTCCTAATGGGTCCTAGTTTGTGTAGCCAAACATTTGTAATTATAGGTCCACGTTTTGGTGTAGCCCCCATATAACGGTACCTCCCGATATTCGGCATTTTAATGGTTTTTGCCACATTTCTTCTAATGTTTCTTTTACCCTAAGGTGGAGGGTATTAAAAGTTTGGGCCGGCTGAACTTTATCAATCATTTATCAATTGATTTGCTTAAAGAATTGTATTTAGGCAATTTTCTTTGGCTATTCTGAAATCACTCTGCCCCTAATTATGACGTGGACAAAACTTAGTAACACGCAGCATTGAGCTGGGTTTTCACCTGAGGCTATTATAGATGTTCTATACAATATAGTTTTTAACAATCAAATTAAAGCCTATGGATGAAAAATAAGATCAGGCTATTCAAAATATTTGAAACCGACGATAGGTGAACATCTATCATAATTTGCGCCATGAATATTTTTTTCTTTGGAGTTCTATGGAGTCATTACTTATAATGAAAATTTGGCCACTCACATAAGTCAAATCTGTAATTTATTACGCTTTAAAAAATATGCATTAAAGACTAAAAGTACGTTTGGTTAATTGCTTGGCTTAAGGTCATTAAAAAACTATGTTTTTATTTTTGAATTTTTCCTTTTTTATTATTCATCCAATATTTCGATTTCCTCCGGAAATCATCTTCAGGGATCTGTTTTACAAAAAAAACAAATTACAAACTTATTTTAACAATATATAACACAATAAATAACATACAGTTTTAAAGTAAAAGCTCGTCTATTGAGTTTAAATGTCACTATCAAACTAAGTTTTCTTTCGTCGGTGTTTATGAACTAGGCTTCTGTAAATGTGAGCACAATGGTCTGTATCGGTTTAATAATTAATTCGTTTGTCATTTGGTAAACTTATAACATGTAACATTTCCAATGTAAATCGTCTTTTGTAATTATTTTCTTGTGCTAATATGTCGACGGCTTTAACGTCGGGTTTATGTCCTGTCAATGTGCAATGGGCAGCTAAAGCAGTCTTCTGTTCGAGAGGCTTGTCACTTTTTTGATCTGATTTATGTCCGGAAAGTCTAGTTTTTAATTTTGTCTTTGTCGTGCCGACATATGACTTTCGGCATACGTCAGCGTCGTCCCCATTACATGTCGTCAATGGTGCTTTTTGGAAAATCATTTTGGCTTAATATGTGGCGTATTTTTATTTGTCTATAGCCTTTTGTAACCTTAACGTGCAGCATTCGAAATGAACAGGCATGTCACATGATCTTCTTCTTCTATATCTATAAAAGAGGAAAATGTTTGTATGTTTGTTTGTTTGTAATTTATGGACTCGAAAACCGCTGAATAGATTTTCCTGAAAATTTCCATATATACTGCAACATCGCCTGAAAGTAACATAGGCTATATACATTTTTGAATTTCCACTTGGAAATGGAGAAATAGCATCAGAATCGGAGGTACCTCCCAAAAATTTAGATTTTATATGCACATATCTATTGATCGATTACAGATACAGTCTCCAAATTTGGAATACGTAACGGAATTTGGAACAAAAATAAGTTTGCCAAATTATATTGTAATAGATTCAGATTTGGATATAGCTCCCATATATATTTTCGACCGATTTCGTTCATTTGATGCCCCAAACATAATATGAATGTTCGATTCCAATGAAATTTGGAATGTGTGACGGGATTTAATCCGAAAATAAATTTGTCAAATTATATTGAAATCGGTTCAGATTTGGATATAGTTCCTATATATATTTTCGACCGATTTCATGTATTTGATGCACCAAACACGCTATGTATCTCTAATTTCAATGAAATTTGGAATGTGTAGCGGAAATTAAAACAAATATACATTTGTCAAATTATATTAAAATCGGTTCAGATTTGGATATAGCTCTCCTATATATTTTCGACCGATTTCATGCATTTTATGCACCATACACGATATGAATGTTCGATTCCAAAGAAATTTGGAATATGTAACGGGATTTTAATTAGAAAATAAATTAGTCAAATTATATTAAAATCGGTTCAGATTTGGATATAGCTCCCACATACATTTTCCGCCGATTTCACATATTTGATGCACAAAACACGATACGTATATCCGATTCCAATGAAATTCGGCATGAGTGGCTAAATTTGGTACAAAAATAAACTTGACAAATTATATTCAAATACGCTCAGATTTGATTATAGCTCCCATATATATACTCAGCCGATTTCACATATTTGATGCACCCAAAGCGAGAGAGACAAAATCTGGCACCAGAAAAAATTGCCAAACTATATTGAAATCAGTTGAGGTTTGGATATAGCTAACATATATATTTCGGCCGATTTCATATATGTTATGCACCAAACATGATATATATGACCGATACCAGTGAAATTCAGAATCTGTGGCGGAATTTGGTTACAATAATAAATGTGACAAAATAATTGGAAATTAGTTAAGATTTGGATATAGCTCCGATATATATATTATCGGCCGATTTCACATATTTGACGCACCAATTTCAATGAAATATGAAAGTTGTGGCGGAATTTGGTGTAAAAGTAAATTTTTTAAATTATATTTAAATCGGATCAGATTGGGATATGATTTTAATAAGAACCATTGACCCACAACGCCTTAGGCTAACACTAAAAAACAACACAACAATTAATTTGAAATTCGCTCATTACGGGGAAGTATGTTGCTCTCTCGAATTCACTAATTGCAATAGAAATGCCACTCAACTTCAAAAGATTGCAGTTTACTGCACGCTTGGTATTTGCTATGAAATAAATAAATCCGAAGGACAAACCCTTCGTGTATGTATGTTACTGCTTTTCTAATGGTTTTGGTTATTTACGCATTAAAGTAGTGCAATAATTTTTTTTTTAATTTTTAAATTTGTTTTTTTTTTTTTTTTAACCAACATATATTCGTAAATAAAATTTTGAATGCATATAAAATCAAAAGGGGTAGCGAAGCGCACCGGGTTCAGCTAGTACAATGTGAAGTTCGTTGCAATGTCGGTACTATCTATACACACAAACGCGATACATGACTTGCTATAATCGAAAGTAAGATGCTGCAGCAGCATAAACCTGTGAGGTTTTCCCCTTCAAGTTCATGCTAGAGACATGTAAAAAATAAAATAAAAACATGTAAAAATAAAGAAAAACAACATGTACAGGAGATGTAGATGCACTTGGCAATGGAAACGAAAAAAAATGCACTGAAAAAAATTAATTTTAGACGCTAATGATTTACGCCGATTTTCCGATTTAAAATACGCATGTACTAATATAACAATAATTACCTATACAAAAATCTGTAAAGAATGTCTAAAAGTCGGGCGGGCCGACTTTATGATACCCTTCACCACTTTGAATACATAGTAGAGCTTCACATAACAAATAAAAGTTTGTATGGGGAATTGTGCGAATTAAACATATCAACTATGATTATAGTTATAATTTAAAGTCCAAAGGAACTAATATATGAGAGGAAAATCGATTTTATTGAATTTTTCCCGATTTTAGAATTTTTGCAATGATTTTTTTCGTGATTTTATAAAAGTAATTACATTTCAAGTTTTGTGTGACACCGTTAAATTATTTCGACATCATCTATTCAGTTTCGCCACCATATAATTCGGTACTACACTTCAATGTAACTCGCCTGCAATTTCCGCTTTCAAAAAATTGAGTCGGTTAAATGAAGTTAATCAAATTAAAAACCCGTTCGTACATGGCAAAATATTGCAGTTTTCGGTTAATAGCTTATTATCTTCTGAAATAATACTATTCGTATAGTTAAACTTACCCAATAAATACATAACATGTATATGTAACAATTTTGTCCGTTTTCGCTTTATACTCCCCCAAAAGACTACACATCATATTAGAATTAAAAAAAACACTACAAATGTACATTCGAAAATAGTAAATCAAAATAAAAAAAATCATGCCAAATAAAACATTGCTATTGTATATTTCAAAATGTTCACATTTTACATTTTTACTCGATTTTTTTCCATTCCAAATTTGTTTGAGTCGTTAAAATCAGATCAGCGGTTCTTGAGTTATAATCGTAATAACTAACACAACTTTCTTTTATAGTTAGTTACTACGATTATAACTCAAGAACCGCTGATCTGATTTTAACGACTCAAACAAATTTGGAATGGAAAAAAAAGTAAATCCTTTAAGAAATATCGATATTCAATATTAAAACTAGTTAAACTTTAAACTGCAAATGCCAGCGAAATCGGCATCCAGAATATCATGGGCGGTATGATTATATGGGGGTCATATTACAACGTCAACCTACAGAAGAGTTAATGTACACTGTACATAGGCTACAATTATGAAGGAAACTCTTCGTCTATTCAATGTATAACCATCGTCATTAATTCCAAGAATTTCACGTCCGATATCAGTGGTCGCGAACTGTAGTGGAAGTAGAATAGGCTCTACTAGCTACAGCTCATCGAACTTAGTTTAATAGATGTACCAATTATTTTTTATCGCCAGAGATCCAGAAGACACTGCTAGATTTAGTAGGTAATTAGACATAATATTAGGTGTGTCTGGTTACTTTTCCAGCAGGAATTGTCCAGTAACTTCTTTCTGAGAGAGTAAGTTAGTTTTATTCTCTTTTGCAATGAAAATGCGAAAAGTAAACAGACGGTATTCCGTCTTGCAACTAATCAGCTGATTTATCAAAACAAACCAATTTGTCCCGCATAAGGAGAATTAAAACAAAGGAAGCAATACTAATTTTACAAGCTTTTTAAATAAAAATGTTGGAAATAGTCTTTTATTTTCTTATTACATATTAACATTTACGTTTTTCACATTTTGTAAAGTTGTTCTCTAAAAACAATTAGTCTTGCTAATTCCAAAACAATATTTTCGAATTAAAATCACAAAAAGAAATAAATAAGCAATAGAAAACATCTGATTGAATGTCGATTAATGAGAAGAAGAAGAGTTGCAAGAGATTGCAAGAAAAAATTTGTCCAGCAAGAATTTGCAAACTCTTACTGAAAGAACTGTCAAAATTTCTCTCTCCAACCGCTCTCTTTTGCAGAACTTTCGGGTTAACAGACGACTTCCAGTAACAATTTGTAACAATTGTTACAAATTTTCGGGTAACCAGACACACCTATTGATATTGGCACCTTTTCTCAGGAAATATCCGTTGAATTATTCAAAGCTATGTATACTCCATTGCGTAGCGTAGTCGTCCCCATTTTATAAAATTTCCCTACGAAAGTCCCCCTATTTCAGGTATTTTTCAAAAAATACAATAAAAGTGTTCAACATTAAATATAAACATGGTAATAATATCGCACCCATACCCGTCAGCTCAATGTACATAGATCTTTTGCTTAAGATATCCTGTGTTGGAGTCGTTCGTGAAACTTCAAAGGTATGCGTCGAGTTGTACACCCACGACCTGTTCGGATTCGGATGATGCAGAAGCTGGAAACGTGTTTGTGATTATGTCGCATTGAAGTCATTCGTGTTTTGCTAAACGCCTTTTGCAGTGTTTAGCAGACTGACGATGTTCAAGAGCACCGGACCAAACGGGTGCAGCTGCTGGCGTTGCAAGTGCTTCTTTTGTGTGTCATTTCACTTTAACTGGGATGACACGCGCATATTTTGAAGTATGCCTTTCTCGTTGTCGTTGTTATTGTTCCAAGTATCTCAACTGGAGGTCTCCTCTTCCGCCTATCCTTGTTTAATTCTTTTGTAGGCGAAGGTGCATACAATTCAAGTGCATCGCAAGAGGAAGAAATGAAACACATTGTTTCCACTTTTCTGCTAAAGTTGCTAAAATTTACAAAGAACCGTTGAAGAGTTGTCATTAGGGGGAGGGAGCGTGTTAGTATGTGGCGACATTGTCGGGGTTTCCATTTACATAACAGTGAAGTTTGAAGTTTAAGTACTCTTTTCCTGCTGCGAAATTAGCTTCAGGTTGGCATCGAAGCTTTTATGCGTTTTTTGTTTCTTACTCAGTTCGAATACAACATAAAAAAATCTACCTCTTCGTAATTCCGTCAAATGAAAGAGCCATGATTGTTGGTCTTGGCTTAATGGAACGGAAATTGAAACAATGACGTACTATCAGGCATAAATTGTAAATGTATGCATATTTAGGAGTAAAAACAAGTTTTGACACATTTTTTTAACAAAAGAAGATCCTTATCGACATTCTGATGGATTGATCGCAATGAAAATGCCGATCTCATGTGACAATGAAGCTTCACATATCTATTGATAGATTACAGATGCAGTCTCCAAATTTTGACTTTGAAACAAAAATGAATTTCCCAAATTAAATTAAATAAAATCGGGCCAGATTTGGATATAGCTCCCATATATATTTTCGGCCGATTTCACATATTTGATGCACCTAACACGGTAGGCAACTCCAATTTCAATGAAATATGGAAAGTGTGACGGAATTTGATGTAATAGTAAATTTTGTCAAATTATGTTGAAATCAGTTCAGGTTGGGATATGATTTTGTTAAGAAGCAACCCCTTGAAATGGTATTAAGCTAACAGTAAAAAACTACGCAACAATTTAATGGAGGATACGATTACACTAGAGCCCCGACTTGCGTCGTTAATGGGGATCAGAGAATTTAATTTACTGGGGAAAATATTCAAAACAAAGCAAAAAAAATAGTATTTTTGATAAGAAAAACAGGTATGAATACATTTTTATTTATTCCATTTACTTCAAAAATTGTTTATAAGTATTATAAAAAATAAGAAAACAATAAATTAAGAAAAAACATAAAAAAGTCATTTACATATGTATGTATACATATTCGAAAAAAAGGAGATGCATTCAAAAAATGTAGTTTATTTAGCTTACATTGAACTCTCTTCAGATGATACATCTAAATCAACACCACTTATATCCATTTGATTGGATGGTCTTACTGTTTTTTTTTTTTCTTTTTTTTTAACAAAAATGTCTAAAGTTTGTTGAATTTTTAAATATTTTTTTTCTTTTTTTTGATAAATTTCTTTGTAACAACTAATGGCTTGATCAACAGATGCTGCCCGTGCTAAGGTTTTCGTCAGGATCATTGCCAGAAGTTGTAAAAATGCTAAACGACATAAAAGATCCTAAGTTAGGCACTGCAAATTCAAAAAAAAAAAAATAGTAATCCACAACGACACAAATAGAATTTTCTGGTATTGGAAAAGCGACCCAACTCAAAACGACGCAAATCGAGACTCTAGTGTATTACGGGAAAGTATGTTGCTAGACCGAGCCATTTGTTTGTTTAAGCATGAAAGTATTTAAATAATTGCTTTTTTTTAATTTTTGAATTTGTCATATTTTTTAACAAATAGGGTAAGTGTACCAGTAGTCGGCACTTTTAGGATTTTCGCGTTTTTAATCGCTCACCATTCTGAGTGGAACTTTTCAATTATTACAAAGTTAATTTATTCAGATTCGAAATTTTGTATAGTTTTTGCAATAATAAATAAAGTTTTAATAACTTTTTTATTAAATTTCATAAATTTGTAGTTTTATTAAAACAACGCTTTTTTGCAAGTAGTCGGCACCACTTGCCAATTGTCGGTATGGCATTTTCCAACAGTCGGCATACCAATTTTTTTGTAAGAATAATTAATAATAATAATAATAAATTAATTCATTAAAATATTATATTTTTGTTTAGTTAAATTGATTCGACGTCTTTATTGTAATTTTCTTAAAAATATGAATTGTTGAGGACCTTCACTGACAAAAATTTAATTTTTATTAGAATAATTCATCTTTTCTTAGCGAAATTGTTCACAAAGATAGCTGACAATATATTTGAAGTAAAGAAAATACATTTAGTTGTAAAAAATTCATTTATTTGGGCTTAAAAATAAAAAGTGCCGACTACTGGGACATGCCGAACTTATTCGTGTATAAAATTTTGCATATCAAATCAAAAGGGGTAGCGAAGCGCATCGGGTTCAGCTAGTATGATACATAATTGTTGTCAATTTTAAAGCGAAGATCAGACAGAAGCATTGCGAAAGCAACTAATGCATCCAGAACTAGTGAAAAATCATAAGTCGGGTGGAGCCGGCTATATGATACCCTACACAACTCTGCATATTTAGTATAAATACCCGTACCAAACCCACGTTTATATTGGGAATTTATGCGAAGTAGATCACACCAACTATGAACCTTTTTTGAATGCGTATTATGGCTTTAGAGTAGTTATAATTTAGAAGCAGCAGGAACTAGAGGTATATCTAACTGTGAATCGATTTCCACCAAATTTTACGGAAGTATTTGTACCTGTCGTACCAAATATAATAAACAAATAAAGAAACTGTTAAGTTCGGCCGGGTCGAACATTTATTTGTCCTGCGTGTAAAAATATGTCTGTAAATGGAAAAGAGTATGTGTATCCGAGCTATATGCGTCACTTCTGAAACTTCTAATCCAAACTTTAAACGATTCTATAAAAAAAACGTTGGCTTCAGTCATCATAATACCCAATATCGGAAGAAAAACTTTGACTTTTTTAGAAATTGGTCTATATTAGCAGAAGAACCCTTTACGGAATCCATAAACTGATTTAAAGTGATTTAAAGTAAATCCCTTAGATAGTGTGGCTTAAATCGTCAAAATACTGAATATCGGGAAGTATATTTACATGGGGGCCATAGGAAAAGGTTCGCCTATATACACAATGTTGTTCTATTGGATATACATTCCAATATGAGCTCTAAATACCAAATTTTAAGCTATTCCGCTATACACTGCGCCTAAAATCGTCAAAATACCGAATATGGGTAGGTAAAATTATACATGTGCTTTTAGAAAACTTGACCTATATAGGCAATGTTCTGCCACAGGATGTAGAACATATTATGAACTCTAAATACCGAATTTTAGAGTAGCTAAACACATCAAAATATTAAATATCGAGAGATACCTTTATATGGTGCTATAGAAAAACGTGGGTCCAATATTATGCCACAGGAGGTAGATCCCAATACAAACTCTAAGGACATAGTTTTAAATTATACCATTTGGAAATGTGGCTAAAATCGTTAAAACTCAGAATATCGGGAGGTACAATTATATAGAGGATATACGAAAACTTTGACGGATGTAGCTCATCTTCGAACTTGACAGACAACCAGACGGATGAGCAAATATATGGAAGCTATATCCAAATCTGAACCGATCTCGATAGATGATACTTCCTTTAGGGCTGAATTCGGTCGGATGTGCTGAAATAATCCTCCTTCGACGAATATTACACATATGGCACACAACAAAATTTAAATCGGACGAAGAGATATATGGGGGGCCATAATTTACATTGTAGTGATTGTCACAAATGATTTGTGGAAAATCGGACAATAACTTTTACCTGTACTTTATTTACAAAAATACATAGACAGACTAACGGACTTGCATAAATCGACTCAGAATGTGACTCCTCATCAAGAGGACCTATAGGTCAATTTCTTTTCGTTCAGCATGTTACATGGCGTCTATATAAATGAGTAAAATGGATATATAGCATTAGAATCGGAGGTACCTCCAAAAATTTTGGATTTTGTTTGCACATATCAATTGATAGGTTATAGGTATACTCATCAACGTAACGTAATTTGGAACAAAAATAAATTTGCAAATTATATTGAAATCGGTTCAGATTTAGATTTAGCTCCCATATGCCTAAAATACGATATGTATGTTCGATTCCAATGAAATTTGGAATGTGTCATGGGATTTGATCCCAAAATAGATTTGTCAAATTATATTGAAATCGGTTCAGATTTGGATATAGCTCCCATAAAAATTTTCACCCGATTTCATGTATTTGGTGCACCAAACACGATATGTATGTAAAATTTTAATGAAATTGGAAATAAGTAACGGAATTGGGAACAAAAATAAATTTGCCAAATTATATTGAAATCGGTTCAGATTTGGATATTGTTCCCATATATATTTTCGGCCGATTTCATGTATTTGATGCATCAAATACGCTGTGTATATCAAATATCAATGAAATTCGGAATGTGTAATTGAATTTGGTCTAACGATTTATTTATTAAATTATATTTAAATCGGTTCATATTTGGATATAGCTCTCATATATATTTTCGGCCGATTTTACATATTTGATGCACCAAACGCGATACGTATGCCCGATTTCAATGAAATTCGGCTTGAGTGATTATATTTGGTACATAAATAAATTTGCAAAATTATACTGAAATCGGTAAAGATTTGGATATAGCTCCCATATATATTTTCGACCGTTTTCGTTTATTTGATGCCTCAAACACGATGTTTATGTTCGATTTCAATGAAATTTGGAATGTGTAACGGGATTTGATCCGAAAATAAATTGAAATCGTTTCAGATTTGGATATAGCTCCCATATACATTTTCGGCCGATCTCATATATTTGATGCACCAACACCATACATATGTCCGATTCCATTGAAATTTGGACAGAGAGACGAAAATTTATACCAAAAAAAAAAAGAAACAAGTAAAAAAACATTAAGTTCGGCCGGGCCAAACTTTTTAATACCCTCCACCTTAGGGTAAAAGAAACATTAGAAGAAATGTGGCAAAAACAATTAAAATGCCGAATATTGGGAGGTACCGTTATATGGGGGCTACACCAAAACGTGGACCTATAATTACAATGTTACGCCACACGAACTAGGACCCATTATGACCCACAGATACCAATTTTTAGACGAATCAGTGAAAAAATGTGGCAAAAACCATCAAAATACCGAATATCGGGAGGTACCGTTATATGGGGGCTATATCAAATCATGGATCCATGCATGCAATGTTTCGCCACCGAAGCTGGAACCCATTATGACCTACAAATACCAATTTTCAGACAAATCCGTGAAAAAATGTTGCAAAAATCATCAAATTACCGAATATCGGGAGGTACCGTTATATGGGGACTATACCGGAAAGTGGACCGATGTATCTGATTTTCAATACCAACCATCCTAGACACAATGCAAATAGCTCTGCTAAATGTTGGTGCTCTACGTCAAATGTGGGCTGCATCGTGATTTCAACAGACAGACAGACAGACGGACATCGCTAAATCGACTTAGAATTTTATGCTGATTATGAATATATATACTTTATGGGGTCTAAAACGAATATTTAAGGATGTTACAAACGGAATGACAAAGTTAATATACCCTCCTTTCCAAGGTGGAGGGTATAAAATTCCCAAATTATATTGAAATCGGTTGAGGTTTGGGTGTAGCTCCCATACATATATTTCGGCCGATTTCATGTTTGTTGTGCACCAAATACGATATGTATGTCCGATTCCAATGAAATTCAGTTTGTGTGGCGGAATTTGGTTACAATAATAAATTTGACAAATTAATTAGGAATCTGTTAAGATTTGGATATAGCTCCCATATATATACTCATGGGCGATTTCACACATTCGATGCACCAAACACGGCAAATACCTCCAATTTCAATGAAATATGGATGGTTTGACGGAATTTGGTGTAAATGTATTTTATTTTTTTTTTTCAAATTGTATTGTATATGATTAAGAAGCATTGACACACAAAGCCTTTGCAATAGTATAAGGCTAAAAGTAAACTAGTAAAAAAGCTGTAAGTTCGGCCGGGCCGAACTTTTAATACCCTCCACCATTTGGTACAAATTTGGCAATTTCCACAAAATAAAATCCGTTAAAAAATTCTGTTAATATCTTAAGAATGCCGAATGCTTATACGACGACGTGGGCCTGCATAGGCAACTTTTGTCATAAGTTATTACAAGTTATATTTAAATGCGAAACTTGAAGAAAAATCTGTTTATAATGTAGCTAAAATCATTAAAATACCGTATATGGGGGGTACCGTTATATGGGGGCTATACGAAGACGTGGACCTACATGGTCCATTTTCTGTTTTATGCTGCAGTATCTATTACGAACTTCAAATACCAAATTTGGAACGATTCCGTTAAATAATGTCGGTAAAATCATCAAAATACCGAATATCGGGGGGTACCATTATATAGGGGCTATACGAAGACGTGGACCTACGTAGATTATTTTCTGTCTTAGGCTGTAGTATCCATTACGAACTTCAAATGCCAAATTTGAAACAATTCTGGCAAAATATATATGTGTGCAAAATTTTAGCCTTCTATCTCAATTTGTTCGAAAGATAGCGTGATTACAACAGACAGACAGACGGACAGACAGACAGACACACAGACAGACAGACGGACATGGCTAAATCGTCTTAGAATTTTAGGCTGATCAAGAATATATATACTTTGTTGGGTCTGACATGAGTATTTCGAGGAGTTACAAACGTTTCCAGCACGCTAGGTATTTGCTATAAATTAATCAATCCCAACAAACTCTTCGTGCATGCGGACTAAATTTGGCATGTTCCTTCTTTTCTCATGGTCAGCTGTTCCTGGCATATTCACGCGTACAATAATTACGTTTTTTATATTTTTGAATTTGTTTTTATTTTAAACCAACAAATATTCGTATATAAAATGTTGAATGCATATAAAATCAAAAGGGGTAGCGAAGCGTACCGAGTTCCGCTAGTTTGATATAAATCTGTAATTTCATTGAAATCTAGAATGTGTGACGGAATTTGGTCTACAACATTGATATCGGTTCAGATTTGGATAAATTTGTACATTTTACATTTCCTATGACAATTAATAAATCTCAAGCACAAACTCTTCCTGAACATGGACTAAATTAACCAAACAGCGAAAGTAGTAACAAAGCGCGCTGGGTTGAGTAAGTGGGGTATAAAAAGTCATGGTTTATGAGATGGTGGCATCTTTGGACTGTACTTATTCAAAAATGCTTCGAATCGTAACGTTACTGTGAATGGTGAGCGCTAACGGCGTTAAATCGGCCATTCTAGTGGCGTTAAATGGACCGTCTAGATTGTCTATTGAAATCAGGACAATATACATATATGGAAATTATAGTCAAGTATGATCCGATTACAACCAATTTAAATAGGGTCCTTCCCTGAGCTTAAGAAACTAGGAGACCAATTTCCCGTCCATCCTATGCAATATATAATGAAATATTATTTAACGCAGTGATCAGAGATTCTCATAGACCACGTAGATGGTGGTTTCCCTGACATTTCATTTCGAATGATATAAAACGTTTAAAAAGGAAAAAAGTGTCGCAACCATTCATTAGCCATTATTTTCATTCTTTCACTCAGTCTTCTGCATGCAATGCACTTCTTCATTGAATTATTACTCGATATGGGATATTTTCACCACCTCTAATTAAGGAAAAACAAAAGAAAACGGAAAAGGAAAGCAAACTTGAATTGCTGGACACCCACTGTCGGAATCAACTTACTGCAGCTATTTAACTTTCAACTTTTGTACATCTGTTGCTGATGGTTAGTATCTGTCGTCAAAGTTTTCTCCATTGTGGGGGCTTTTTCGATCTTTCCTCTTCCTCCGCATCCTCAGCAAGCTGTCTGCGGACGTCTGTCTAAATATCTGATATCGCTGTTTGCTGAAGGACAAAAAGCGGAAGCGTGAGCTGAACATTGTGAAAAGCGTTAATTTGGCACACTTTGTCACTTGTTTTTTCCTCGTTTCTCATGTCACATTGACTTTTTGCAGTGGAAAATAATAAAATAAAACTGAATGTCCATTTCGGACTCTTGGCTGCTCGTTTAAATGTTTTAAAAGGATGTCCAATTGCTGGTGTGCCATCCCGTACCGTACCGTCCCGTCCCGTCCAGTCCACTCCGTTTTCAGTTTTTGTGTTGTCGGTTGAACTAATGGGTTGTAAAAGATTTCTTAAAATTTAATTAAAAGCCATTACGATGGTCGTTGCATTCATTTCTCTTGAAAAATGAATTAACATCAATTTAATGAGTTAAACCAATGATGAGGAAAGGATATGTTGGCTTCATTCATGGCTACAGCCAATTTCAAAAGAAAAAAGAAAGAATATTTAAATTGTTATCAAGTCTTCGCATTTAATTGGCAATAAATTAATGGCGAACATTCCAGATTTTCCTCTATTTATGAAATTAATAAATATTTTAAAAACTATGCGTCAAATACATAATGAAAGTCTTAGGACGGTATTATACTTTAGAAGTAATAGCTCCTACCTTCTCAGAGTCCTGTCGTCAAAGAAAAAATAACGGGAATCGCCAAATCAATCAACAATCCAATCAATACAAAAATGATCACAAGAGGTTACCTCCTTATAGTTAGTGCTACTAAACACTTTTCAGCGTAATTCCAATCATTCGTAAAATTTCATTTGCAATTCAAATTCAAATGAATTTTTAGACATGTCTTGGGAATTCTGGTTCATGTAATTAGTAGTTGGTCACACCATCCCAGGAAGAAATTGGTCGTTATGTGTGATACTATTAGCATTACTAATAATTACAAATACATGCACTACCAGCAATATAAAAACAAAATCTGCACAGATTGCAACCCCTAGGTGGACACAAAAAACGAGTATAACAGAAACGCACATACACGATGGATATAGGAATCCTATTTTTCATTTTCCACACCATGGGGGCAAAAGATAGGAATAAGAATAAATCAATGTGTTGCAGAAGGCATACAGTACTCATTTTAGACCTATAACAATCCAGAAGGTATGTAGTTGTCATTAATAGTAGAGCTGAGAGCGACACATGTCTTTACCAAAATCTTAATCCTCCGCCGTTATTGTCATAAAGTAATTATATAATATATTAGTAATTATCATTATATTAGTAATTATATATATATATATATATATATATATATATATATATATATATATATATATATATATATATATATATATATATATAGGTGACCCGGTGCGCTTCGCTACCCCTTTTGATTTTATATGCATTCAAAATTTTATTTACGAATATATGTTGGATAAAGAAAAACTAATTTAAAAAAAAGTTGTGGGTCAATGGTTCTTATTAAAATCATATCCCAATCTGATCCGATTTAAATATAATTTTAAAAAAATTACTTTTACACCAAACTCCGCCACACCTTTCATATTTCATTGAAATTGGTGCGTCAAATATGTGAAATCGGAGAATATATATATGGGAGCTATATCCAAATCTTAACTAATTTCCAATTAATTTGTCACATTTATTATTGTAACCAAATTCCGCCACACATTCTGAATTTCATTGGTATCGGTCATATATATCGTGTTTGGTGCATAATATGTATGAAATCGGCCGAAATATATATGTTAGCTATATCCAAACCTCAACTGATTTCAATATATTTTGAAATTTTTTCTGGTGCCAGATTTTGTCTCTCTCGCTTTGGGTGCATCAAATATGTGAAATCGGCTGAGTATATATATGGGAGCTATAATCACATCTGAGCGTATTCGAATATAATTTGTCAAATTTATTTTTGTACCAAATTTAGCCACTCATGCCGAATTTCGTTGGAATCGGAAATACGTATCGTGTTTTGTGCATCAAATATTTGAAATCGGCGGAAAATATATATGGGAGCTTTATCCAAATCTGAACCGATTTTAATATAATTTGACTAATTTATTTTCTAATCAAAATCCCGTTACATATTCCAAATTTCTTTGGAATCGAACATACATATCGTGTATGGTGCATAAATTACATGAAATCGGTCGAACATATATATGAGAGCTATATCCAAATCAGCCGATTTTAATATAATTTGACAAATGTATATTTGTTTTAATTTCCGGTACACATTCCAAATTTCATTGAAATTAGAGATACATAGCGTGTTTGGTGCATCAAATACATGAAATCGGTCGAAAATATATATAGGAACTATATCCAAATCTGAACCGATTTCAATATAATTTGACAAATTTATTTTCGGATTAAATCCCGTCACACATTCCAAATTTCATTGGAATCGAACATTCATATTGTGTTTGAGGCATCAAATAAACGAAATCGGTCGAAAATATATATGGGAGCTATATCCAAATCTGAACCGATTACAATATAATTTGGCAAACTTATTTTTGTTCCAAATTCCGTTACGTATTCCAAATTTGGAGACTGTATCTTCAACCAATCAATAGATATGTGCATATAAAATCAAAATTTTTGGGAGGTACCTCCGATTCTGATGCAATATCTCCAGTTCCAAGTGGAAATTCAAAAATGTATATAGCCTATGTTACTTTCAGGCGATGTTGCAGGGAAATCTATTCAGCGGTTTTCGAGTCCATAAATTACAAAGAAACAAACAAACAAACATACAAACATTTTCCTCTTTTATATATATATATATATATATATATATATAGATATATATATATATATATATATATATATATATATATATATATATATATATATATATATATATATATAAAATATGTATATATATATAATATATATATATATATATATATATATATATATATATATATATACTAGCTGAACCCGGTGCGCTTCGCTACCCCTTTTGATTTTATATGCATTCAAAATTTTATTTACGAATATATGTTGGATAAAGAAAAACAAATTTAAAAATTAAAAAAAATATTGCACTAATTTAATGCGTAAATAACCAAAACCATTAGAAAAGCAGTAACATGACATACATACACGAAGGGTTTGTCCTTTGGATTTATTTATTTCATAGCAAATACCAAGCGTGCAGGAATTTTTTTAAGTAGAGTGGTATTTCTATTGCAAGTAGTGAATTCGAGATAGCAACATACTTCGCCGTAATAAGCGTATTTCAAATAAATTGTTGTGTTGTTTTTTAGTGTTAGCCTAAGGCGTTGTGGGTCAATGGTTCTTATTAAAATCATATCCCAATCTGATCCGATTTAAATATAATTTAAAAAAAAAATACTTTTACAACAAACTGAAATTGGCGCGTCAAATATGTGAAATCGGCCGAGAATATATATATGGGAGCTATATCCAAATCTTAACTAATTTCCAATTAATTTATCACATTTATTATTATAACAAAATTCCGCCACACATTCTGAATTTCATTGGAATCGGTCATATATATCGTGTTTGGTGCATAATATGTATGAAATCGGCCGAAATATATATGTTAGCTATATCCAAACCTCAACTGATTTCAATATAATTTGGCAATTTTTGCTGGTGCCAGATTTTGTCTCTCTCGCTTTGGGTGCATCAAATATGTGAAATCGGCTGAGTATATATGGAGCTATAATCACAACTGAGCGTATTTGAATATAATTTGTCAAATTTATTTTTGTACCAAATTTAGCCACTCATGCCGAATTCCGTTAGAATCGGAAATACGTATCGTGTTTTGTGCATCAAATATGTGAAATCGGCGGATAATATATATGGGAGCTATATCCAAATCTGAACCGATTTTAATATAATTCGACTAATTTATTTTCTAATCAAAATCCCGTTACATATTCCAAATTTCTTTGGAATCGAACATACATATCGTGTATGGTGCATAAATCGGTCGAAAATATATATGAGAGCTATATCCAAATCTGAACCGATTTTAATATAATTTGACAAATGTATATTTGTTTTAATTTCCGCTACACATTTCAAATTTCATTGAAATTAGAGATACATAGCGTGTTTGGTGCATCAAATACATGAAATCGGTCGAAAATATATATGGGAGCTATATCCAAATCTGAACCGATTTCAATATAATTTTAAAAATTCATTTTTGCTCCCGATTCCGTTACTTATTTTAAATTTCATTAAATTTGGACATACATATCTTGTTTGGTCCACCAAATACATGAAATCGGCCGAAAATGTATATGGGAGCTATATCCAAATCTGAACCGATTTCAATATAATTTGGGAAATAATTTT
Organism: Musca domestica; assembly: GCF_030504385.1. Taxonomy (NCBI): domain Eukaryota; kingdom Metazoa; phylum Arthropoda; class Insecta; order Diptera; family Muscidae; genus Musca; species Musca domestica. Next base: position 14,377,184 of record NW_026712346.1, on the reverse strand, counting down.
TTTTAGATAAAATCTATCACACGTTTCAAATTTCATTGAAATTGGGGATACATAGCGTGTTTGGTGCATCAAATGCTTGAAATCGGCCGAAAATATATATGGGAGCTATATCCAAATCTGAACCGATTTCAATATAATTTGACAAATTTATTTTCGGATCAAATCCCGTCACATATTCCAAATTTCATTGGAATCGAACATTCATATTGTGTTTGAGGCATCAAATGAACGAAATCGGTCGAAAATATATATGGGTGCTATATCCAAATCTGAACCGATTACAATATAATTTACCAAACTTATTTTTGTTCCAAATTCCGTTACACATTCCAAATTTGGAGACTGTATCTTTAACCGATCAATAGATATGTGCATATAAAATCTAAATTTTTGGGAGGTACCTCCGATTCTGATGCTATATCTCCAGTTCCAAGTGGAAATTCAAAAATGTATATAGCCTATGTTACTTTCAGGCGATGTTGCAGTATATATGGAAATTTTCAGAAAAATCTATTCAGCAGTTTTCGAGTCCATAAATTACAAACAAACAAACAAACAAACAAACAAACAAACAAACGTACAAACATTTTCCTCTTTTATAGATATAGATATATATATATATATATATATATATATATATATATATATATATATATATATATATATATATATATATATAAAATATATAAATCTTTATTATTTTAAATGTACACTTTTCTAAACGATGTCTACATTCTTTACCTAATTTTGATGAATATTTTAGAGATTTATATCCCCTACCATTTAGAATTATTTGAATATACTTTATGTTTTTTGTTTTCCACTAATAAAATAAACATTTAAGACAAATGATCGAAACAAAAATATTTTTTCTTTAAAAGAGAATATTTAGAATTAGAATTCGCAAAATTTGACAGATACGATCAAAGCGTGCCTAATCGAAATAACAGTTTTAGACGCTAGGTCTCTTTGGACCAAATCCGTTTCAGAACACGATCCCGATCCCGTCCGCCTGTCTGTCTAACTGGCTGGTGCACACATAACTCTCGAAGGGAGTATTCGATTTTATCCAAACTTGGAAAATCCCAATATTTATCACTGGTATAGGTAAGGTGCCAAAAATGAATAATGTAGACCCACTTCTTCTAGTACCTCCTACATAAACTGTCAAAATTTTGAATAATCTCAACGCCTATAAAATGTGAAATAAAAGTCCAATTGTGTTAATATTTCGCACATCCCTCCCCCACAACGGGTCAACATTTTGAATAACTATGAAGCTCGTCACAACCCAATATTCCTATAAACGCCGGAGCACTCCTTCTTTTACTACCCTCATAAAATGTAAATTTTTTCACAAAAAAATTATTTATCTTATAGAACAAGAAAGGATCATTCGATTTTGTGCAAACTTTGCAACTCCTAATATAGTGCGGAGATGGACAATACCATCGAGTACCTCCCCCACAACGGATCAAGATTTGGAATAATTATAACTGTTATTAAATGTGAAATGAGAGTCTTCAAATTTCGCACATCTCAATATTTCTACAAACAATAGATCCTTCTAATATCTCCTCCACAATTGGTCAACATTTTGAATGGTCATGAAGCTCAAAAAAACGAAAAATAAGCATCTGATTCCTCTTAATCTCGTCACTCCCAATACGTTTATCAACACAAGATCTGGTATTAAGATGGAATATATTTGTCCACTCCCTTTTGTACCTCCTCCACAGAGGTTAAAAAATTTTGAATAAGCGTGAAACTCATAAAACAGGAAATAAACAACCTATTCCTCTAAAACATCCTATTCCTCTAAAACGGCCAATATTTCTATCGGATCGGGTGTGAAGATGGTATATATCAGTTCAATCCTTGTGATGCCTTCACCACAACGGGGCAAAATTTTGAATAATCATGAAGCTCATAAAACGCGAAATAAATATACAATTCTCTTCAAATTTCAAGCAACCCAATAATCCTACTAATGCAAGATTTGATATGAAAATGATAGATATCGACCCAACCCTTCTGATACCTCCATAACAAGTGTCACAAGTTTCAATACTTATGCCTCTCATAACTTGCAAAACAAGTCAGTGACTCTTTTCAAACTGGGTATATCTAAATATTTCTCTCAACCAGTGATGTGATGTGAAAAAAGAATTCGTCGGCCCAGCCCTTCTGGTACTTCACCCAAAAAGAATAAACTTTTGTTTAGCAATTATTCGCATAAAATTCAAAATACATTTCCCATTTTCTTTCATTTTGCATATCCCAATCAGTATAAGATGAAGTGGAATACTTCGTTCAACTATATCTGGTACCTCACGTATATTTCAACATTTCCTATTGTCCAAATCGATTTGATATAGTCCAAATTTGCCGTGTTGTAATATTTATATTGGACTTAGTCAGATACGAAATGGACAGTATTGGCCCACTCCATCGGAACCTTCCCTGTTTCATATCATATGTTCTCGCAAACAATAACTTAAGGACTTTCGCACAAAATGATATTTAAATAATTAAAAATTTGAACAAAAGTCTTTTAAATATTACATTAGCTTCATAGACTCGATGTATACGTTTTAGAAGGGTTACAAGAAAAAAAAATAAAACAAGTTCCCCAACTGATTCAAATACAATGACAAAGTCTCTGACTATGTACTCAGCATGATGTACACCATGATGACTGACCCCATTCCGTAGTTTATTATTTCTCTACGCCTAGTTCGCGCCACAGGAATCATTCACACATTCAGATTACATACCTCTCCTATTGGTTTACTATTCTATGTTCGAGGTATTGATTTGTTTGTTTGCTTTGTTTTGATACGCTCGCATATGCATGTGTATGTGTGTAATATTGTCAATTACCATGAGGAAAGGAAAGACAAAGGCGTCAAATTATAGCTGGTCCATATAATTATAGGGGACCTTGTTGCATTACTGCATTCAGACGCTGTTTGATGGCCTCAATTTTAAATTTATTTCTTAATCTCTCGCTGGGCATTTAATTTCATTGACGTTTCTATTCGAAAGAGTTAAGAACTTGTTTGTTTGTATGAGTGGTAAATGATGGCAGATATATGTATCTCATAGGGTGTCATAAAAACCATTAAAACGTAAACAATCTGTGATAAAATTTAATGAATTTTATGGTCCACTTAATTTATTTTATTAAAAAAATAAACTTAAAATTGCTTCTAAAGCTTTGATACATGAGATGGTCATGTCGAACTTTTAATAACCTCTTGAAAATCTGTCTGTAAAAGCAGAGATCTAGTATTCGAGCTACATATATTATGAACTTACAATGCCAAATTATATGGGGCCATATTAAAACGTCAACCTACATGAATAATTTTTTTGCAGAAGTAAAATACCCACTGCGAACTCCAAATACCAATTTTGAATCTATTGCGTTGAAGATGTAACTAAAATTATAAAAATACCGAGTATTAAAAGGTACCGTTGAAGGAAGATAGATGAATATGACTACACATACACCATGATTCTACCAAATCAAATTCAAACTAGGGAAATTTGACTTTCCAAACTAATATAGCAGGTCAATAGCAGCAACCTTTCCCAATACACAATTTCAATGGCCAACAAACAAATGGTGACAAACAGTACCACACTTAATGGTAATGTTCAAAAGTTCGTAACACACAATTTATATATGCAAAATTGCTAAATGGCCAACATTAATTTCCATTGAAATTCAATCTCAGCAGATTTGGATTCAGTCAGTCTCATGCCACCAAAAAAAAAGATTCCCCATGGAACCTCGTTTTTCTTTCTTAAATATATTTCTTGGGAAAAATATCTGTGGATTGGATTGAGGAGAATAAACAAAAACAAATTTTAAGATCATTTATTTTACTTATGTGTCGCATGTCGATATCTCCTTCTGATAAACCAGCAAAGACAACAACAATAATGACACCTCAGATATCAATATAAAAGAGAAGACATTGCGAAAGAGAATGAGAGGATAACATGAAAAATGATTAATAGAAACAAATGCAAACAACAAATTGAGCAAATCCATCCAGATGTGAATATTTTCACATGCGATTTCTTTTCAAACCGACAAAAGGACGAGCCATCAGTCGGACAGAACCGCAGTTTTGTCTGTCAATGCCAAACAAGTTCACGAATAAATCCTAACACACACACATATACAGACACGCATACATACATACACAGAAAAGTACTAGTTCATACGGAATTCCATACGTTCTCCAGCCACATGAAATTAAATGAATCGGAGAACGAATTTGGAAATGCAGGGTACATAATTCTTGTATTTTGGAAAGATGAATAATACAAAAAGTAATAATAACAAAAAATAATATGCATTAGCCAAATAGTATTAAGATTATCAAAGACATATTTTAAGGATTGTTTATGCCACCCATTCCAACGTAAATAGCGATAGGACTTAAAAGCTAAAAACGTATTTTCTATTTCACTCAATTATAACGAATACTGAGTTTCCAAATTAAACCCTCTTATTTAAATTAATAAATTCAATGTGTGATTTTTGATAAACTCACCTTTTTGTGATTATTATTAAAGAAGTTTGAGATCGCCATCTGTGTCGTCTGAGTAACCTGCACTGACTTGTATTAAAACATTAATAAATATTGTCCAAATCCTGATTCTTTTCAACACGTTAACATCTTCGAGCATGATTTTTGATTATTTTTTGCGCAAAGATTGCATCAGATATGACTGTGCAAATGTCAAGTCACAATATACATTCTGTTCAATGTAATGAGCAAAGAATAGCTTTCGGGACGAGGATACACTCAGTATGTATTCCTCACAGAGCCATCTGCATTGATATATTCATTACCAGATTGCGATCTCAGTGAAAGAGGCCTTCCTAAAAACAGAGGAGTCATATTAGCTTAATTAAGATCTGGATGGTATACTATTCTTAATACACACCACGGCAGAGGTATGTCGAACATACAATGACATATTCTTTGATTTGAGCAAACAAATGTGAATTCTCCAAAGCTTAATACTTCATATATTTTCAGTTCAGGCATAATTTATCGATATTCGCATATTCTGGTCAAACATTTACGCACACAAACAAATTTAATTTTACAGATTTACGATAAATTCGACGTCTTAAATAATAAATGAAGCATTTCCAACATTGCAGAATGTTCCATTCCAAAATATCTATAACGTCAAACCATCCAGATAACACAAATAAAAATAATTCAAATATTACAAAATTGTTTGAAGTATTTGAAATATATTGACTATCATGGTACAATGATATCAAGGTAGGGCTATGATACCATATGTTTTCAATTTTTTTATTTTCTTGGCTTAATATGTCATCTTTATTTGTTTATGTATGTGTTTTCTTTTCAATAACAAAAAATTGTTCAGAAAACATTCAAATTCGGATGTTTTCAAAATGTTTATTTCATCGTATGCATCGACAAAATCTAGAGTTTTTGTAGTGAAATAATCCTTTAAAGATATATAGAAACTGGTTTTGAAAAGAAGTGTTGACCTTTCATTCAGTTTTCGCGGTTTTCAATTATTTATTCAAAATAAATGCAACAAGTTGTTTAATTTTTTATTGCTTTGATACTAATTCTGACATTACAAGCCAAACAGGTAGACCTCTATATTTGCAATTTTTTCAAAGTTGGCCTACCTTCTCTTCATTGTACCATGTTGACTATCAAAATTTTAGGTACACTTTGCCAAATTAATAAAATTTGGCTAATGAAAATCAAGGATGTTTTAGGGTCGAATTACCAAAACACGCCAAAGCCATAATGTTATTTAAATAAACTTTTTGAAAATTGTCAAAATATATATTTATGTGCAAGCTAAAGTTAATTTTTTAAACAATTTGAGAAACAAAACACATATAAATATCTCATAAAAATCGAGATGTCTTTTATCCATCCACAATATCCAGAAAATCAGTGCAGGGTTGTTAGTTTTCATTGGAACTACAAAATACCTGCAAAATAAGTTGGGGAGTCACAATACATGACCTTTATAAGCATGATTTGTATTTGCGATCATTATTTTAACTGGAGATTACACACGACTTAAGGTGAGAGTACATAAAAAGCTTTTTTGACTGGCTTGAGTAATCGGCTGGCTTCTTCGTTAGAGAACAAAGGAGTTGACTTAGTTCAATTTTGGCCCTACGCTCTTTTGTTATTTCCCGTAGAAGTCAGCAAATGACTTAAGCCAGCCAAAAAAAGCGTTTTATGTATTCTCATCTTTAGTGTCTTCAATCAGAGTTGTATTTACTGTCGCGCACATGCTTAACCAAATGTTTTCCTAACTGTCTGGCATTTTCCATAGACATTTTTGACATTGCAAATAAATATAAACTTGTTAAAAACAAGAAAAAGAGAGAAACAAGGACAAATTGAATTGTGAGAGTACATAAAACGGCTGTCTTCATCGGAAAAGAACAAAGATGCATAGGGCCAAAATCGAACTAAAGAAGCCAGCAGATGACTTAATCCAGCATGCTCTCACCTTTTGGAATTTACCAAAATAGCACAGAGGTTACATATATACATGTTTTTCAAAGGGTGTATCATTTGTAAATACAACCATTACAGATAGGTAGGGTGTGTTAATTAAATTTGAAAAACACGACTCGAAAATATAAATGACTAGCTGGCCCGGTCCGCGTTGCCGGCCCGTAGTTTTTGTCTATTATGCATATATTCCCAAGCATAATTATTCACAGATATGACTGATATAAGTGTTCACGTACAGGTCGATTTAAAGTGTTTTAAAATACCTGTACCCATTTTTAACCAGTGGGCTTCAATATTTAAACCGTGGGCTTCAACTGTGTGGATGTGCTATACAAATCTATTAAAAAGTATATATCAATCTTATCGCCATATAAGGGATCAAATTAATTTTTAATATGGTAAAAATCGTAGCAAAATCTTCCAGTCAAATGAGCAGTAATTTGGAATTTGCTGTATTTTGTATACTACATAATTGAGGGCTGAATGATTTAAGAATAGCCAAAGTTAATTACTTTTTTAAACCCATTAGCAACTTAGATTGTGCATTAGAGTCCTCATAAGTCCCCCTAACCATGTCAGTCTGTTTGTCCGCCAAAAGGTGGACTTGAGAGGGTATTATAACATGGATAAAAATTCTAAAATTTGTAGATATGTTGAAATTTTAGTGTAAGATTTTCACCCCCCTAATACGCATTATTAGCTAAATTCTTTGAAATGTGGTTAAATTAGGAAGTACCTTCTTTATATGGGCACTACTCCGAAACATCGACCTACATTGAAAACTTTCTTCTACCCCTTATAATCCAAGATGACAAATAGAGGCCAAATCAAAAATATAGCAGAACAATATAGCATGTCATAGCATTTCGCGTGATTTAAATAAGTAAAAATAGTTTTATCCACCTCATAATTGAGGGCAGAATGATAAGATGGGAATTAATTTTATTTGCCATTTAAATTGTAAGTTGGAGACCCCTTAAAGTCCATATTTTCATCATAGGATAATTCAATGATGATTAAACAAATATTCGGTCCCGTGCTACTTTCTTATATTTGTAATTTCTTCATGTTTCCACAATTTATTTCATATGGATGCACATCCCAAATCTACGTTCCCAACCAATATTCTCTTGGGGGTTAAAAATTCAATAGAATACAAAATTTTCTTTTCTGACCACACATTAGATGTGAAAGTGGACTTGGGGATACTCCAATGTGGGGACTTTACTTAAATAAATTCCTATGTGGCAATTATCTGTATGATGGTTCCCTACCCCAGGGTGGCATAAATAAAATTTTTTAGCCAAATCAATTGATGAATTTGGTCAATACCAATATGGGCCCTACTCTGAAAATTTCAAATTTTATGCGAAGAGGTTATCTACCCCCTTAGAAACAAAAATGTCAAATAAGGGCCAAAAAATGAAAAAAGTGGCCGGCCAAGACCCCAAAAATAACTTAAATCATAGATGGTTATATAAATATGAAATCGGGTTGTTCCCTTATCCATGAGTTATGATCGATATAAAGACCTGCAAAAGTGATTTTAGGTATTTTGAATGTTTGGGAAGAATTTCTGGAAGGATATAAAACCTTTTTTTACTAAAAGTCCCATTCGCTCTACTATTTTGCACATTTTATTTCAATATTGGTATATTACTTATTATTCTCCCAAAGAATTTTGCATTTTGAGCTCTCATTGGACGGATCATTGTCACGCTTTGAAATGAGCCCCATTAAGCTTTTTCGGTCATTTTTGTTTGTTTAAATGTGTTCGCATCTTTCAGCTAACCCACGATGTAGGCCCTGGAGTTGAAAGGTAGATGTCAGTTAACATCCTATTTCGCACTTATTTAATTTTTTTAGTGAAAAATTATTCTTTATTTTGTTCACAAAAAATCCACTGAATTCAATATGATAATACAAATTGAAAAAAAAATTGACAAAAAAAAAGAATAACAAATTGAAAAAGTCTGCAACTTTTTCGCTGATTTTTTACAGCAAATGTTTTAAGATCCTTCCTTACAAAGTTTGTCAATAGAATGTACTATTACTTTAAAATTCGATTCCATTGAAAATGTTTTTTTGATTTTTGCAATGAGATCTCTTTTTCATGATTTTTCAGCGATTTAGAAAAAGTAATTATCTTTTAACTTTGGTGTGACCGCGTTAAATTATTTCGATATCATCTATTCCGTTTCGCCACCACATAATTCGCTACTACACTTCCATGTAACCCGCCATCAATTTCAGTTCTCAAGAAATCAAGTCAATTAAATAAATTGGTATAAATATTCGAATTCAAAAATAAAATATAAAAAAACACTACAAATGTACATTAGAAAAAAGTAAGTCAAAATGGAAATGTTAATATATCACATTTTTACGCGATTTTTTTGGATATTATCCTTTTCGGAGAGTAGACAACTCCGAATTTGTGTGAATCGTTAAAATTAATCCAGCGGTTCTTAAGTTATAAGCGTAGTAACTAACACAACTTACATTTATATATATAGATTAATACAAGAGTTGTGAATGTTTATAGTTGGAAAATATAACAGTTGGTTATTAGTTTCTATATTCAATAGATATGGACCTGGCGCGATTGTCCGCCTGCCTGTATGTCTGTCTGTCTGTCCGTCTATCTGTTGTAATCAACGAATAGAGATCGAACGAATAGAAATAGAAGGCTAAAATTTGGCACACATGTTTATTTTTTCAGTAGGCAGGTTAAGTTCGTAAATGGGAGATGTAGATCCACGTCTTCGTATAGCCCCCATATAACGGTACCTCACGATATTCGGTATTTTGATGATTTTAGCGACATTATTCACCGGCATTATTTCAAATTAGGTATTTGAAGTTCGAAAGGGATACTACAGTCTAAGACAGAAAATTGCCTGTGCAGGTCCACGTCTTCATATAGCCCCCATATAACGGTACCTCCCAATATTCGGTATTTTGATGATTTTAGCGACATTATTGACCGGAATCGTTTCAAATTTGGTACTTGAAGTTCGAAAGGGATAGTACAGTCTAAGACAGAAAATTGTCTGTGCAGGTCCACGTCTTCGTATAGCCCCCATATAACAGTACCTCCCAATATTCGAAATTTTGATGATTTTATCGTCATTGTTCACCGGAATTGTTTCAAAATTACGTATTTAGACTTCGCAATGGGATCTACAGTCTGTAACAGAAAATTGTCTATACAGGTCCAGGTCTTCGTTTAGGCCCCATATATCAGTACCTCCCTAAATTCGGTATTTTGACGTGTTTAGGTACAATACCCACCGAAATTGTTTGAGATGTCATATTTGAACTTCGTAATGGATGCTACAGCCTATGACAGAAAATTGTCTATGCTGGTCCAGGTCTTCGTATAGGCCCCATATGTCAGTACCTTCCTATATTCGGTATTTTGATGATTTTATGTACATATAGGCCTCATATGTCAGTACCTTCCTATATTCGGTATTTTGATGATTTTATGTACAATACTCACCGAAATTGTTTGAGATGTCGTATTTGAAGATCGTAATACATGCTACAGCCTATGACAGAAAATTGTCTTTGTAGGTCTAGGTCTTCGCATAGCTCCGATATAACGATACCTCCCTATATACGGAATTTCGATGATTTTAGCTACATTATTCACCGTTTATTTCAAGTTTCGAATTTGAATATGGCAATGGCTTATGACAAACAATGCCTATGTAGACCCCGATATAACGGCTATATTCGGTATTTTTAAGATTTTAACAGAATTTTTAACAGATTATTTTTTTTGAAATTTTCCAAATTCGTTCTAAATGGTGGAGGGTATTCAAAGATCGGCCCGGCCGAACTTACTGTTTTTTAACTTGTTTTATGATTGTTTTTGCAACTGCCTAACGTGTATGTCACACGAGACAAATTTGTTCCTTAGACAACTAATACGTTAACTCGGTTGTCTTTTTTTCTAACGCCAGTGAAAAAATACAATGCGGTGCTATTGTTTTTGCTTTTAAATTCTTATTTTAAATTCCCATTGAAATCATAAATTTGTTCTGCTAAATAAAGACTCAATTTTGTATTTGTAAGCCACTTCATCACACGTGCTAGTATCTTGGAGTCACCTTATCGTCATATCCATCATGCCAATGTAATAACCTGTGGTTAACCACGACACATAACAAGACACCTTACAATCGATTTCGGTTCTTTATTACTTATCATTCAATAATGGTTTTGCGGAATAAAATGATACCGTGAGCATTGGGGATGAATAGCAGCGCGATTTGAACGCTCATCTTCATTGTCCAAAGTATGCGAGCGTTGTACTGTCGTGGGTATCGATGATGACTTGCCTTGGACGAGCATTAAACCGGCAGGATGGCAGACAGGCAAAATGATTGGTATGTACCACACATTCACACATCTATATGAGCCACACACAACACACACCACAGATGGATACCCGTATATTTCCATAACAAATAATGGGCACTTGCAGTAGCGGCGGCAGGGACAAAGGCAGCAGGAGAACAACAGGAATAAATTTATGCAACATTTCCATCACTGTGACATGTGAACAGGATAATTTATCAAAATGTTGTTTGTTCTCTATTCCCCCTCCCCATCCACCTCTCATACTTTCCGTTACAGATTCGATGCGTGACGTTTAGTGCCGTACAATGTTTGGGAGGGAATACACATTTATACTAATGTCTGTCTAGCTATTGTATTCCGTCGGTTGGCACTTGGCAGACAGTATGCAATGTTTGTTCAATAAGTCTATACCCTTGCCCTGCTCGTGATGTTCGTTGTTCGTCGCCCATCCACAACAAACACAACTGGACAGGTAAATATCATCGCTTTGCTGTGGGTTTCCTTTGAATTTTCCTGTAGGGCTTGTCGCAGCATGAAGAATGAACTTCTTCAATCTCAAGATGAAAATGGTGATATCCTTGTACAAATAAACTGCTTCAGACCCGAACCTTTGTTGATGGTTGTGCGTATGTATGCCAGTGTACAGTGTGTATCGGTATTTTACTTGCCAGTGGCTCGACAAGTTTTAAGCTTGATTAATAACATTATGTCCATGGAATCATTGTCCCAGACATACAAACTGTCCTGGAACTCCCGTTCCACTCGCCCCATCTAAATGACAGATGCTTTGTTCATTGTTTCCGTGTTTGATAAAAACAAATTCTGCGTTTAATTTTAATGAATTGACCTAAATATTTGAGCACAATGGTTCTGGATTCAGTTACGATATTGGCAAGACGTAAGGTTGTTTTTATTAAGATTTATAAACAACGGAAATTAGGTCAAATTGGATCCAAATTTTGTGTGATTGTGCGTTTTGCTACTCCCGGTGCCTATTCACATCCCAAAAACTGGAACATATCCTTTGAGGGTTTAACGAAAGTGGCAAGATACTTTGGCTCTACAATTTTTATTTTTCAAGAATAACAAGTAAAAATACATTAAGTTCGGCCGGGCTGAACAACATTAACTAAAGAAACTATTTTAAAAAAGAAGTATCTAGATTCAGATGTGTTCCACTACAAACTCCTGTAAAGTTTTCAAAAAACAATATAATGCCTTTGGCCATTATGTACAGGCATGTGAAATTGCAAATATTGTAGTCTATTGCGAGTCTAAATTTTAAAATCTGACGTATAATGTTCTGTCACCGCAGCTAGAAACCACAACGAACTACAAATACCAATTTTTAAACAAATTGGTGGAAAAAATATGGCAAAACAATAAAATACCGAATATCTGGAGATACCGTTATATGGGGACTATCCCAAAACGTGGATATATCTCATTTTCAATACCAACCATCCTAGAAACAGTACAAATTTTAAAGCTCTACGTCAAATAATGTGGGCTGTATCGTGATTTCAACAGACAGATGGACATCGTTAAACCGACATAGAATTTTATGATGATCATAAATATATATACTTTAAGGGGTCTATGACAAATATTTAGAGGTGTTACAAACGGAATGAATAATTTAATATATCATCCTTTCCAAGGTGGAGGGTATAAAAGTATCAAGAATTAAGACATTAACTTTGATTTAGATATCCACTTTGTAAACTTAAACCAACTTAATAAAATAACAAAAAAAAAAACAAGTAAAAAAGCAATAAGTTCGGCCGGGCCGAACTTTGAATACCCTCCACCATTTGGAACGAATTAGAAAATTTTCAAAAAAAATAAAATCCATTAAAAATAATTTTAAAATCTTTAAAATCTATATATATAAAAGGAAGTTGTATTAGTTACTACGCTTATAACTTAAGCACCGCTAGACTGATTTTAACGATTCATACAAATTCGGAATTATCTTCTCTCCAAAAAGGATAATATCCAAAAAACCGCGTAAAAATTTGATATATTAACATTTTCATTTTGACTTTTGAAATGTACAATAGTAATGTTTTATTTTGCATGATTTTTTCCATTTTGACTTACTTTTTTCTAACGTACATTTGTAGCTTTTTTATATTTTATTTTTGAATTCGAATATTAATACCAATTTATTTAATTGACTTAATTTCTTGAGAACTGAAATTGATGGCGGGTTATATGGAAGTGTAGTCTCGAATTATGTGGTGGCGAAACGGAATAGATGATATCGAAATAATTTAACGCTGTCACACCAAAGTTAAAGGATAATTACTTTTTCAAAATCGCTAAAAAATCACGAAAAAGAGATCTCATTGCAAAAATTCTCAAAACGGGAAAAAAATCGAAAAAAAAATTCAATGGAATCGAATTTTAAAATAATAGTACATTCTATTGACAAACTTTGTAAGGATCTTTAAACATTTGCTGTAAAAATCAGCGAACAAGTTGAAGATTTTTTCAATTTGTTATTCATCTTTTGACAATTTTATTCAATTTGTATTATCATATTGAATTCAGTGGATTTTTTGTGAACAAAATAAAGAAGGAAAAAAAAGAAAAAAAAAAATGAAATAAATGCGAAATACGATGTTAACTGATATCTACCTTTCGTGGTTCAGCTGGAACCACAGACAGAAAAAGCCTAATGGGGCTCATTTCAAATCGTGGACCTACTTCTCTCATGTGACAATAATCCGTCCAATGAGAGCTCAAAATGCAAAATTCTTTGGGAGTACAATCAGTAAAATACCAAATTTAAAGGGTGAAAAATAGTAGAGCGAATGGGACTTTTAGTAAGAAAAGGATTTATATCCTTGCAGAAATTTTTTCCAAACATTCAAGATACCTTAAATCGCTTTTGCAGGTCATGATATCGATCATAACTCACGTATAAGGGTACAACCCGATTTCATATTTATATAACCATCGAATGATTTAAGCTATTTTTGGGGTCTTGGCCAGTTTTTTTTTATTTTTTGGCCCTTATCTGTGTTTCTAAGAGGGTAGAGAACCTCTTTGCACAAAATTTGAAATTTTCAGAGTAGGGCCCATATTGGTCTTGACCACATTCATCAATTAATTTGGCTAAAAAATTGTATTACACCAGGGTAGCATGGTGTAGGGAACCATCGAACGGATTATTGCCACATAGGAATTTATTTAAGTAAAGCCCCCACATTGGAGTATCCCCAAGTCCACATTCACATCTAATGTGTGGTCAGAAAAGAAAATTTTGTATTCTATTGAATTTTTAACCCCCAAGAGAATATTGGTTGGGAACGTAGATTTGGGATGTAGATGTACATGAAATAAATTATGGAAACATAAACAAATTACAAATATAAGAAAGTAGCACGATACCGAATATTTGTTGAATCGTCATTGATTTATACTATGACGAAAAATATGGACTTTATGGGGTCTCCAACTTACAATTTAAATTGCAAATAAAATTAATTTCCATCTTACGGTAATGGGTGCAAAATAGTAATTATATTTGACTACTCTGTGAAAATCTTACACATAAATTTCAACACATCTACAAATTTTAGAATTTTCTCCATGTAATTGTACCCTCCCCCCCCCACCATGTACACCTTTTGACGGACAAACAGACCGACATGGTTAGGGGGACTTATGGGGACTCTAATGCACAATCTAAGGTGCTAATGGTTTTAAAAAAGTAATTATCTTTGACTATTCTTAAATCATTCAGCCCTCAATTATGAGGTTTACAAAATACAGTAAATTCTAAATTACTACTCATTTGACTGGAAAATTTGCTACGATTTTTACCATACTATTTGATTAATTTATTAATTTGAACCCTTACATGGGGATAAGATTGATATATACTTTTTAATAGATTTGTATAGCACATCCACACAGCCCACGGTTTAAATATTGAAGCCCACGACTTAAATATGGGTAATCGACCAGTACGAGAACACTTATATCAGTCATATCTGTGAATAATTATGCTTTTACAAATATGCATAATAGACAAAAACTACAGGCCGGCAACGCGGACCGGGCCAGCTAGTATATAATATAGGAAGGTGCCGATATATGAGGGGGATATATGATATTGTGAACCTATTAAGACAAATCTATGTCTGGGTGTAAAGTACTCACAAGGAACTCCTTGTGTGAATTTTCAGACAATTCCGTTGAAAATGTGGGTAAAATCATCGAAATACCGAATATCGGAGGTACCAATGTATGGGAGATATACGATATCGTGGACCTATATAGATAATACTCTTCCGAGGTACAAAGTACCCACAATTAACTCCTTGTGTGGATTTTCAGACAATTCCGTTGAAAAATGTGGATAAAATCATCAAAATACCGAATATCGGGGGTCCATTAATTTAGGGATGTACGATATCGTAGACCTATATGGACAATTCTTTTTCAGGGGGTAAAATACTTACAAGGGACTCCTTTTGTGGAACTTCAGACACTTCCATTGAAAAATGTGGCTAAAATCATCAAAATACCGAATACCGGGGTGTACCGTTATATGGGGGCTATACGATATCGTGGACTTATATAGATAATTCTCTGCCGAGGTATAAAGTACCCACAAGGAACTCCTTGTGTGGATTTTCAGACAATTCCGTTGAAAATGTGGGTAAAATCATCGAAATACCGAATATCGGAGGGTACCGTTGTATGGGAGATATACGATATCGTGGACCTATGTAGATAATTCTCATCCGAGGTATAAAGTACCCACAAGTAACTCCTTGTGTGGATTTTCAGACAATTCCGTTGAAAAATTTGGATGAAATCATCAAAATACCGAATATCGGGGGGTACCGTTATATGGGGGCTATACGATATCGTGGACTTATATAGATAATTTTTGCCGAGGTATAAAGTACCCACAAGGAACTCCTTGTTTGGATTTTCAGAAAATTCCGTTGAAAAATGTGGGTAAAGTTGTCAAAATACCGGGGATATACGATATCGTGGACCGATATAGCCAATCTTCGAACTTGACCTGCCTGCAGACAAAAGAGAGATCTGTGCAAAATGTTAGCTTCCTATCTTAATTCGTTTAGACTGTAGCGTGATTACAACAGACGGACAGATGGATGGATATGGCTAAATCGTCTTAGAATTTTACGCTGATCAAGAATATATATACTTTGTTGGGTCTAAAATGATTATTTCGATGAGTTACTATGTATGGTGGAGGGTATAAAAGCCGGGACTCATGAGTAAACATTAAATTATAGCCAAATCATATATATAAATAAGAAAATATGATAAGACCTATTGTTTAGCTCAGAGGGGCTCCGCCAATGGGAGTGAAACGCCGAATGCGTCGAGCAGTGGACCGTAGGGGATATGTAAAATAGAAATAAAACACAATAGTTTTTCTTAATATATAGAACTATTTATTGTTAGTTTGGTGGGTGGTAACGATATTACCTGTGGCAACAATATGCCTTTCTATGCACAACGATATGTGCTGCAAACGATATTGCGGGTGTTGTCTGTCCGAATTGACAGCGAAAAACTACTTGATGTCTAAAGGAGGCGGCAAAACAAGTGACAAATAATTAGTAGTTAAAATGTCAAAGGCGCTAGCACAAGGTTGCAATAAACCGTAGCGCGTACATTTTAACGACTAATTAAGGACCAAACCAGGGGTCAATAAATAGCAATATTTTATGCAATTCTAAATTAAACATGCCGACCCCCTTGAAACATCAAAGCATGTTTCAACACAATTAACTTAATCTATATTAGTTCCAGTAGTAGGTACAGGTTGTATAGTGCAGTGTGAGCTTTTTTTTCGAACTAAATGTAGGGAATGGAAACGCAGATGAATCGGCAGTAACAGATTCGGGATCCATCTCCGCTACAACGATAATATGAAGCCGCAGATGAATCTGCAGTAACAGATTCGGACTTCAATCAAGCATATTATTACACGAAATGTAATATTTTGAAGCCGCAGATGAACCTGCAGTTACAGATTCGGACTTCAATCGAGCTACGTGTTTCCCGAAACGATATTCGAGGGGGGTTCCAATTGAGACCCTGTGCCAATGTCGGTATATACATTGCCAGTTGTCGCGAGACCGATTTTATGTGAAGGTCGCTTTACAACATTGCTTACAAATATACGTTTTGTTGGCTGATTACCTTCCGATAAATTCACTTTTATAAACTTAATAAGGTTCCTTTTGGACATTTTGTACAACGATTTCGAACGAACAAAATTAGATTTAGGATTTTCGACTCCAACCGATGTGGAGGATGTATATTTTGAGGGACGAAAAACTGGGGCTGCAGCTGACAACAACGATTTTGACGAGCTTGCCTGAGCTTTTGGAGTCAGAACCGGAAAAGAACTATTCGGTTTTAATGACTCGCGATGTAGTAACGTGTGATGACGTTGACCACATTTCCAACAACTATTTTTACTAGTACAATTTACTAGTTTATGTCCCTTTACCAAACAATTTATACAATGTTCGTGGCGCTTGACGAATGCAAACCTTTTTGCGGGAGATAATTCCTTAAATGTTGGACACAAATGAAGGCGATGGGTATACTTATGACAAAGACGACACGATTTTCCAATAGAAGGGGGAGACGAACATTTAGATTTGGACTTTCTAGCGGTGTCAAGCGAATTTGAATCCTGCAAAGGAATGGATTTCTCTCTATAATTTTCCAAACACACAAGCGTGTTTATCCGCTCTGAAAGAAATGTGTCTAAATCTTTCCACGAAGAAAGAGCCGATTTGTTTTTGATACCTTGTTCCCACAGCAGTGTCGTTTCTTCCGGTAAGCGTTGCAGGCAAAGAAAGACAAGTATCGGATCCCATTGATCCGTGGGAACGTTATAAGTCGACATGGAGGAGATACAACGATTAATTCCAACTCTAATCTCTTTCAAACCAGAGATTGTTTCCTTATCTAGAATTGGAAGACTAAATAACGAAGACAACTGACGATGTACCAATATACGAGTATTGTCATACTCATCATTTAATGCTTTCCAAGCGAAAGCGAAACCACGATTTGTTAAAGGAAATTGGGAAACTATTTCCCTTGCATCACCAGTAGTCTTTTGCAGCAAGTAATACAGGCGCTGCACATCACTCAACCGAGAGTTATTTATAAAAATTGCACTAAACAAATCCCGAAAGGAAGGCCAAAAAGAAAAATCTCCCTCAAAAATATCAATATCAATTGGGGGCAATGCCATATTGTGAACGATATCACAACCAGAAGAAATACTAGCGGCACTATTTTCCTGCAATTCAGGAACCAAAAGAGATTGAGCCGATTGCTCATGAGATGCATCCGCAATTTTATTTGAATTTCTTGTTAGGCAACGATATTTTATAATTTTTCTATTAATTGTTGCCATTGTACTTGAATAAATGTTAATGGAGTCGTTATATTTACTCTCTGCCAAATGCAGAGATTCCTTAGTGACATTTTGTGAATTCTCTAAGTTTCGTAACGATTTATGGACCGATTGCCATAATTTTTCTAGCTTGCTCTTCCTTTCCTCTAATATACTAATATCTAAATCGTCACCTTTTATTGCACCGATTTGTGCACCAAATTCTATCAGAGCGTCTGAGTCTCTTATGAAATTTTGTAGAGGAGCGAAGGCCATAATTATCGCAAAAAAACACTGAACTAATTTGGGGAAAATACAAAAATAAATAAAATAACTATTTTATTTTTATTTATTTAATTTGCCAGAATTACCGTCTATAGGTTGTATTAATTTTTAAATTTCCAAAACAACAACAAAAAATAAAATTAACTATATTATTTTATTTTAGTTTAAACTTTCCAATGTCCTATAACAAACAATGTAACAAACAAAAGTGACCGACCCACGTAGTGTAGCTACTCAACCTAAACGGACACGACAGAAAGAGGAATCAACAAAAATATTCTTCCTTCGTTTTTTATGTTCGTTCACTGATCTAACAAAGCACAAACAACAAGTGCTGATCAGAGAACGACTACACAGCAAGCAAACAGCGGTGGGGGTTTAAACAGTGTTGTTGTTGTTGTTTGCGATTTGAAATGTGACTGTTGTTACAAGAGAAAAGAATAAATGTAACAACAACAATTTGCAATATTACAGCGGACAGACCAAACAAAAAGAATAATATTGCGGTCTTTGCTTTAGGTAGTAAAGCACACCAAACTAATAACTAACAACGACGACGTGTTTGTTGGTATCAACGAAACGAGATGTTTAATGTTTTGTTGTTATACATGAACCAAAACAAAAAGAATATTAGCAAACGATTTTTGCAATAATTTTCTTTTGGAGTTTTGTTTTGATTATGATGCTGCCGAATGCAAGCATCCAAAATAGAAGCCGACGATTGGCGGGCAACAAAACAAGAGGCAAAGAGGTGACGTTGTAAAACGACCTTTGTACCTAAACAAAACCGAATGTTTTGTTATTGTCGCGGCAATTTAAAAACGCGAGCTCACTTAAAAACACTGCACTATACGTACCTTGTAATGGAGGAGTAATGGACTGTATCTTTTGGGTTCCAAATGCGTTCAAGAGGGCTGGAATATCCGGTTCGATTGGACCAATGTTTAGCTCAGAGGGGCTCCGCCAATGGGAGTGAAACGCCGAATGCGTCGAGCAGTGGACCGTAGGGGATATGTAAAATAGAAATAAAACACAATAGTTTTTCTTAATATATAGAACTATTTATTGTTAGTTTGGTGGGTGGTAACGATATTACCTGTGGCAACAATATGCCTTTCTATGCACAACGATATGTGCTGCAAACGATATTGCGGGTGTTGTCTGTCCGAAATGACAGCGAAAAACTACTTGATGTCTAAAGGAGGCGGCAAAACAAGTGACAAATAATTAGTAGTTAAAATGTCAAAGGCGCTAGCACAAGGTTGCAATAAACCGTAGCGCGTACATTTTAACGACTAATTAAGGACCAAACCAGGGGTCAATAAATAGCAATATTTTATGCAATTCTAAATTATTCCACTTGAAATAGAAGTCTTTGCAGGCGATTTTGTGTCTTGGCCCACGTTTCGGGACTTATTTACCACCCTATTTGTGAAAAATGCACGCCTTTCAGATATTGAACGTCTCTGTCATCTTCGACAGAAGACTACCGGTGAGGCTCGAGAAATCGTTAGCAGATTTCCACTCACTAATAGTAGTTTCCATTTAGCTTGGAAAGCTTTGTCGGATGCGTATGATAATAAGCGCATCGTGGTAAATAGTCACATTAAACGTTTATTCGAGCTTCCTACCTTTGAAAAAGAGAATTGCTATTGTTTGAAAATTATCCAACGTGGAATTAATAGTTGTCTCGCTGCAATGGCCGTCTATGACGTCGCCACGGATCAGTGGGATCCAATTATTGTACATATTTGTTTGCAGCGTTTGCCTTTAACCACCTTGACTTTGTGGGAGCAAAGCATCAAAAATAAGTCGTTGTTGCCTTCCTGGCCAGACTTAGATGCTTTCCTCACCGAAAGAATACAAACTTTGCAATGTATTCAACACATGCGTAGAAATCTGCCCACCAACATTGTTTCTCCTAGTTTCTTGCCTAAATCGTTGTCATCCAAGAGTGTTTCACCTCATCACTACCCCACTAGATCGTTGGCATCAGAGCATGTTTGTACATCTAGTTTCACCATTAAAAAGCCATTGACACGTGGCCTAAAATCTGTGCGTGTCCCTCGGTCTACTAATTCATTGTCGAATAGTAATTGTCCCATTTGTTCTAACCAGGGTCATGTTCTTCGACTCTGCCCAACCTTTATAAATCTTTCGTGTGAGGACAAATTTTCGATTGTCAAGAAGAATAAGTGCTGTATAAATTGCCTATCTCGTGGTCATGCTGTTAAAAATTGTCACAGCACAAATAGTTGCAAATCGTGCAAACAAAGGCATCACAGTCTCCTTCACCGGCCACATATTAGTAGAGTTGTTTCAACATCGCAAAAAGTAGTTTTGAAATCTAAGAACGTACCTCCGGCTTTTACCAAAGTCAAAAGTCGAGGTCCAAATCCCCCTCCGACTTTTACGAAGGTCAAAAGTCGAGTTCCAAAGCCCTCTAAAACGCACCCTCTCTCTGCAAAAAATAATTCGAACAGCCAGTCTCCCAACACCATTGAAGATAATGTGCTCTTGGGAACTGCACTAGTTAATATGGTTCATAATGGAAAAAGTCATACTGCTCGTGCTATAGTAGACCCTTCTTCTAAGGTATCAATTGTTAGCAAGAAACTTAAAAATGCACTTGGCATTACAACCCGTATTTTAGAAAAATCTAAATCTACAAAGGAAGTTTGCTCTCTGAAGTTGTCCTCCCCTAAAAATGCATCTAAGACTGTAGAAACGAATGCATTAGTCTTACCAAACGTTAGGGGGAAGTTGTTTTCGTCACCATCTATTAGCAATTTGAAGACTCGGATTCCTAACTTAGATTTAGCAGATTCTTTCGACAATAGCTCAATAGATTTGCTACTTGGCGCTGACTTGTATCCCAAAATTCTAGAAGCTGAACCTCCAAAAATTGTTTTGGATTCGTTGCTGGCCCAAAAGTCTATTTTCGGGTATATCCTTACCGGTTCAGTACCTCCCGCGACTGTAACTTAATCTTGAACCGAAAATTAAAATCGACCAATTTAGAAAAAAAAGAATCGTATCATTTATAATCGAAATCTGCTGAAAACATTAATTGCGCTAAACATTGAAATTGTAGACCGAATCTATCGGCAATTCGTCAAGTCGCTATGATAAAATTCGAAAATCTGCAACTATAGCTCACTTAGGAATCTGAATTTACGTTCCTTCCTAATTTATGATAACTTTATATAGATTGCTAGACTCGTAGTTCTAGCAAGGGGGCCGGAATGTATAAGTTCGATACGTTCCACCACAACTTTCCAATGCTCGATCAATCACGGATGCTGATTGGCGCACAGGCATCTCCTCTACAACTCCCCTGGCGGAGACCGTAGTGAGCGGATCGTCGCTGGGCATTGGTTGTTGTCGGTAGGCTCACCTTGCTCTCATTGGAAGTAGTTGTAGTTGTATTAGTAAACAGACATGGGACCCTCAGCGGTCACTCAGAACCATTGCGTTCACTTGTCTTTAGTCTTTGAAACGAAACCCAACACGGCCACTGTCGCCAACACACCATAATTGAAAAGAGGTAATTCTGTCGTTTGAAAAGAAAGAAACCTAATAAAGCATAAATTATATTTAGAAA
Source organism: Musca domestica (assembly GCF_030504385.1). Taxonomy (NCBI): domain Eukaryota; kingdom Metazoa; phylum Arthropoda; class Insecta; order Diptera; family Muscidae; genus Musca; species Musca domestica. Next base: position 14,354,950 of record NW_026712346.1, on the reverse strand, counting down.
AATACTAATTTATCTTTGTTTTATTTCTCGTTATTTTCTTTCTTTTTACTTAAACCACACGCGCGAATCACCCGCACCAAACCTCTCACCTACACTACACATCACACCTCTCACATAATAACTCTGGGGAGTTTTGTTGTTGTTGCCGCTATACGAAGCCTTACCCCCACTCCCCTGAGTTAAACACCTATACTTAATAGTGAATTATGTTTGTAAGTGGAGATACACCAACTGAGAATCCTGAAAGTTGAAAGTCGTTAATCAGTAGGTACCGGGGACCTATGTAGCTTACATAAATACCAATTATGATAGACGTAGTACAAATTTCTATGCCAAATTTTGAAGCTCTACATAAAATAATGTAGGCCCTGTCTTCTTTTCAGCAGGCAACGTTAGCAGCAAATCAAATAAAAGACATTGGCCAATATTATAATACATTCCACTATTTGTAAAGTTACAATATTTGTAGAATATATCTGTATATTCGGTATTTTGATGATTTTAGGTATATTATTCACCGGAATTGTTTAAAATTTGGTATTTTACTTTCGAAATGGATACTACAAGCTAAGGCAGAAAATTTTCTATGCAGGTCCACGTTTTCGTATAGCCCCATAAAACGGTACATCCCTATATTCGGTATTTTAATGATTTTAGCGTCATTATTCACCGGAGTAGTTTCAAATGACGTATTTATAGTTCGTAATGGGAACTACAGTCTGTGACACAAAATTTTTTATATAGGTTCAGGTCTTCGTATAGGATCCATATATCAGTGCATCCCTATATTCGGTTTTTCACGATTTTAGGTACCATACTCACCGAAATTGTTTGAGATGTCGTATTTAAAGCTCGTAATTGATGCTACAGCCTGTGACAGAAAATTGTCTATGCAGGTCCAGGTCTTCGTATAGATCCGATTTAACGGTACCTCCCTATATACGATATTTTGAAGATGCTACATTATACCCGTTTAAAATATGGTACTGGCTTATAACAAACAATGCCAATATAACGGATATATTCGGTATTTTTATACCCTCCACCTTGGAAAGGAGGGTATATTAACTTTGTCATTCCGTTTGTAACATCCTTAAATATTCGTCTTAGACCCCATAAAGTATATATATTCATAATCAGCATAAAATTCTAAGTCGATTTAACGATGTCCGTCTGTCTGTCTGTCTGTCTGTCCGTCTGTCTGTCTGTCTGTTGAAATCACGATACAGCCCACAATATTTGACGTAGAGCGCCAAAATTTAGCAGAGCTATTTGCATTGTGTCTAGGATGGTTGGTATTGAAAATGAGATATATCGGTCCACGTTCTGGTATAGTCCCCATATAACGGTACCTCCCGATATTCGGTATTTTGATGATTTATGCCACATTTTTTCACGGATTTGTCTGGAAATTGGTATTTGTTGGTCATAACGGGTCCCTGAGCGTGTGGCAAAACATTGTATGTATAGGTCCACGTTGTGGTATAGCCCCCATATAAAGGTACCTCCCGATATTCGGTATTTTAGTTTTTTTTGCCACATTTTTTCACGGATTTGTCTAAAAATTGGTACTTGTGGGTCATAATGGTTTCCAGCTCCGGTGGCGAAACATTGCATGTATGTGTCCATAATTTGGTATAGCCCCCATATAACGGTACCTCCCGATATTCGGTAATTTGATGATTTTTGCAACATTTTTTCACGGATTTGTTTCAAAATTGGTATTTGTTGGTCATAATGGGTTCCAGCTCCGGTGGCGAAACAATGCATGTATGGGTCCATGATTTGGTATAGCCCCCATATAACGGTACCTCCAGATATTCGGTAATTTTATGATTTTTGCCACATTTTTTCACGGATTTGTCTAAAAATTGGTACTTGTGGGTCATAATGGGTCCTAGTTCGTGTGGCGAAACATTGTAATTATAGGACCACGTTTTGGTATAGCCCCCATATAACGGTACCTCCCGATATTCGGCATTTTAATGATTTTTGCCACATTTCTTCTAATGTTTCTTTTACCCTAAGGTGGAGGGTATTAAAAGTTAGGCCCGGCCGAATTTAATGTTTTTTTACTTGTTAAGATTTTAACAGAATTTTTAACGGATTTTATTTTTTGAAAATTTCAAAATTCGTTCCAAATGGTGGAGGGTATTCAGAGTTCGGCCAAGCCGAACTTTCTGCTTATTGACTTGTTTGTATCTGACCTAAGTCTAAATATTACAACGTACCAGACTTTGGCTATATTGACTTCTTCATATTTTATGCGGTATGTCAACATTTTTGGAAAATGTTGAAATGTGCATGTGGTACCATATATGGCGAATCGAAGCATTCAACTTCATCAAATACTGAGAAAATATTGGTGTGCACAATATAAGGGAATTCTAACATATATTTATTATAACCTCTACAATTCTATGGAGGGTATATTGACTTTGTCATTCCGTTTGTAACTCCACGAAATATTCATAATAGACCCTAAAAAGTATATATATATATATATTCTGGATCAGCGTAAAATTGAAGGACGATCTAGCGATGTCCGTCTGTATGCCTGTTGTAATCACGCTATCTTTCGAACGAATTGAGATAGAAGACTTACATTTTGCATACATGCGTAGTTTACCAGTAGGCAGGTTAAGTTCGTAAATAGGCCATGTCGGTCCACATTTTCGTATAGCCCCAATATAACGGTACCTCCCGATATCCGGTATTTTCATGATTTTAGCGACAGTATCACCGGAATTATTTCAAATTTCGTATTTGAAGTTCGTATTGGGTACTAAAGCCTATGACAAACATTTTGGTATTCAGGTCCACATCTTCGTATAGGCCTTATATGACAGTACCTTCCGATACTCGGAATTTTTATGATTTGTTCGACATTGTTCACCGGAATTATTTCAAATTTGGTATTTGAAGTTCGTAATGAATACTACAGCGTATGACAAAAAATTTCGTACGCAGGTCCACGTCTGCGTACAGTCTCCATATAACAGTTTTCATTAAAGTGTTGGTTTCCGGAAGTTTTTTGAAATTTTTCAAGTTCCTTCCAATTGGTGGCAAAGGGGCAAGGCCCATTAGCTTTAAGTAGTTGTAAGATACTGAAGATCTTGTATCTTATTCCCTTTTTTCGAGAAAATTTTATTCAAAAAAGCTTAAGGTTGGCTGGCCTTGCCTATATTACACATGTCATAGAAAATCTCTAGCTAAACAAATAGTATTTGGGTTAGAGAATTTATTATTGAAGTTTATATTATTATAATAACATGTAATTGAATGTGGGAAAAAAATAAACCTGAATCTGAAAGAAAAAAATCGCTGGCTTCTTTCGCAAACTGTGAGATATATAAATACTGACAACTGTGACCCTTTGTGGGGGAGGTACCAGAAGGGGTGGGCTGATATCTATTATCTTCACACCAGATCTTGCGTTAGTACAGATAATGGAATGTGCGAAGTTTAGAAAGAATCAAATGCTTTGTGGCTTTGATGGATAGTTTCATTTCCTGTTCTGTGAGTTAAATTATTTTCTATGAAAATGTTGGCCTTTTGTGGAGGAGGTACCAGAAGGTGTGGATCGATTTGCTCATCTTCGAACTCGACCTAAACTTGACAATAATGTTACAATGCACCCAGTTTGGATCAAATAGGATACTCCTTTCGAGAGTTATCGTGCGCAGACGGACGGACATCTCTATCTGCCAGAGAAGATGAAACTTATGGCAAACTCCAAATTAGAAGATACCCCATTAGAAAATGTGGCTTAAATCATCAAAATACCGACTACCGAGCGGTACCGTTATGTTGCGGCTGTACCCTAATTTGGACCTATATGAAAAGTTCATTTAAATTATGTTATCAGCACGCTGGTATCACAAACTACCTATGTACAGGAAATTATATTGAAAAAATGATTAAACTCTCAAAACCAAATTAATACAAATAGTACCGTTATATGGGGTTAATTACAATTCCTTGACCTATAGTCAGTACTAAAAATTCTACGAACCTAAAATACATTCAGATAAAATGTTGTCCACCTACTTTATTCCGTTCGGAAGATAGAGTGACTTCCAAAAAGTGACGGATTGCCAATCAAGAATATATATATTTATGTTTATTAATTAATTTATTAATTGACTTAGATTTCGTTATGACCTATACTGTTTATTCATTGTATAGATATCCCCTCTATTGTAGAATGTAAATTATTTTATTTTTTGTTCTGCCTCAATTTTTATACCCTTCACCACACTATGGTACGGGGTGTTATGTCTTTGTCCATTTGTTTGAACCATGGCGAAGGAACCATAGTTCCTTTGATGATTTGCAGATAATCACACTTTGATTCGATTTATGCATTCTGATTCGCGTTCCACATCGCTGCTTAATGGAGGTAAAACGCCATCTGTTGTAAATGCTTAGCAAACAAAAGTCTGGCAAGTAGAATTTATTACATACCAGCATTGTACTAACTGTTATAATGTGGAATGTAATTGCTTCACTTTGGGGTGCACTTCGGCTGGCTTGTGGAAGATAGACTCCTTCCCCTGTTAATGCGCATGGTTAACAAACAAAAATATGTGGAATATTAGGCAGCCAATGCCCTCCCAGTGTCAACTGTTCTCAAATGGAACGCAATCGATTCATTTCTCTATGGTTGATTTATATTGAGTTGTTAATAGTTTCCCCTTCAAAACAACGGGAATTATATCAACAGTATAACAGTTACAAATGTAGGAACTCTGGGTTATATCGTAGCCCATATAAGAAGGGGAAATTGCTGTATTGTAAATTGTATTGCATGTTTCCTTACATATAGTGTTGTATTGGATATATCCTCAACTGATATATTTGAACCTTTTCAACAACATCTTCGTAGAAACAGTTTATTTAATTGCACAGTTTTTGTATGTGTATGAATTGTATTATTTCGAATGTGTTTGAATATTATTGAATGAAATTATGTTTACAACTTTTGTTGGAATCTTGTTTTTGAGCTTGAAATTAAATGAAATGTTAATCATAGTATCCCCTCATAGTTCAAGCTTAAATCTTTAAGTTCCTAAATGGGGCATGTCGGTCTATGTCTTCGTATAGTCCCCATATAACGGTAACTTCCTATATTTAGTATTTTGATGATTTTAGCGACATTATTCGCAGAAATTGTTTCCAAGTCGGTTCTTGAAAGTCCAATGGTTTATACAAAAAAAAAAAAAAAAAAAAATTGCGCATGCAGGTCGATGTCATATATCATGCATATAACGTTCCTATGTTCGGTATTTTAATGATTTTAGCGAACTTATTTACTGGAATTGTCTCAACTATCGTATTTGACGTTAGTAATGATTACTACAACCTAGGTCAAAAAATTGCATATGCAGGTCCACGTCTTCGTATAGCCCCCATATAACGGGTTTCATTTAAACAATATTTTCAAAGATCTTTTTTAAGTTTCTTCCATATGGTGGTGGATATTAAATTCTATTATATTAGTATTCTTCAAATTAAATTTGTACAACCTCAAATCGATACGAAAAACTATTTCTCCTTCCATGGACGATATTTATCCAAATATTGTACACTAATAATTGATGCATTGACCCAATATTCAAGATATATTTGTTTATACCCTGCCAAAGAAAAGGTTTCTTGGGCGATCCTTGTCATTTAGCGGCGGTGATTGGGTCTTTCCAGTTGGTATTGTTATGATATTATCACCGTTTATTTCAAGCTTACATAGAAAATAATTAAAAGCAAAAGAATCGAACGTAAAAAGGCAAAACTAAAAACTGATAACAAATCTTCCTATTAAGAAAATATTGAGTACCTTTTTGACAGAAAATGTAGATATCAGCTGGGTTTACTTGTCGACCTTATAATTAGGCTATGGTATAAAACAACAAACTCGTATATTGAGATTATGCAATTAAATACTTCAATCCATACTTGATCTTACATTGAATTTTCACACTGATGCCAGGTGACCTTTTCTTCAAAAAATTGTCTATTTCGTTATACTACTTCGTAGTTAATAGTCTTTTCAATTCGGGAAGTCAAATTTTAATCGATTGCTTTAAACTGCATTCCGTGAGATCTGATACTCTTTGAGTAAATGAGAGACATGGCTCTAATATGCAGTGAAAACTAGACTTAATTTAACCTTAATTTAATTAACAAAGTCTAGCTTCAGAGTTGCGGAAACATATCGTGTTTAGTCCATCAAATACAAGAAATCGTCCGAAAATATTTATGGGAGCTATATCCAAATCAAACACGATTTCATTATAATTTGGCCATTCATATTTGTACCGAATCCCGTCACACATTCCATACAAAAACTAATTTTTTTGAAGGTACCTTCGAATTTAATGCTATATCTTAGTTCTAATTGGAATTTCAAAAATGTATGTGCCCAATGTTACTTTCATGCAATGCTGTAGTATATGTGGAATTTTTCAGAAACGCAGACGAGTCCTTTAGTCATATTATATCATATATCATTATTATATATCATATCATATTAATGGTAGTTGTTACTTGTTTTAGAAAAAAATTATGGCTTCACTATATCCTCAACTACTATGTAATACGCGATTTTGGTAAAAAAAAGTTAACAAAATTAAGTTCGGCCGGGCCGAACTTTTAATATCTTCCTTCTTTGTATTAAGAAGATATTTTGTTAATATTCATATATAATTATACTCTACACCACAAGGTCGTCAGGGTATTATGTCTTTATGCATTTGTTTGTAACAGGCAAAAAGAAACGAAAAAGACCCATAGTTCCTTTTGATGATCTGCATTGAATCACGTTCTGAGTCGATTTAGGCATGTCCGTCCGTCCGTCCGTCTGTCCATCTGTCCATGTATTTTTGTAAACAAAGTACAATTCGCATTTATTGCCCTATCCATATGAAATTATGCACAAATCATTTGTTTGGCTCAAGGACGAACCCTATTGAAATTTGAGATAATCGGTCAAAATTTAGATATAGCTGCCATATATATCTTCGTCCGATTTGATTTTTATTGTGCACCAAACGTGTAATATCAGTCCGAATAGTATGGAATTTTGCACGTACGATCAGATTGGACCTGAAAATAACTATGCCAAATTTGATCGAAATCGGTTCAGATATAGCTATAGCTCCCATATATATTGTTCATCTAGCTATAGCTCCCATATATATTGTTATTTTTTTCATCAGCAGTAATATGCACTCTGTAATAAAAATATTTGGGGAAATATATCAAATACAGATCAGAAATACATTTGCTAAATTTTATCGAGATCGTTTCAGATTTGGATATAGTTCCCATATATAACTTCGCCCGATTTAAATTTGATTGTGCACCAAACGTGTAATATTTGCCCAAATTGGATGAAATTTGGCACTTACGACCGAATTGAGTCTAGAAGCTAGTATGTCAAATTTGGTGAAGATCGGTTCAGATATAGCTATAGCTCCCATATATACTGTTCATCCGATTTGTTATATTTGTTCCCCACAGCCGTAATATGCACTTTGTAACAACGATATTCAGGAAAATATATCAAATACAGCTCAGAAATATATTTGCCAAATTTTATCGAGATCGGTTCCGATTTGGATAATTGTTTTGCGCAGCTCTACTAAATTAGCAAAGTGGTGTAGGGTATAATAAAGTCGGCCCGTCCGACTTTAAGACTTTCTTTACTGATTTTTTAAATAAAATTGTTTTATTGACCTCCAGCCGAACTATCATCAAACATATTAAAATATTTTTATATAAAGTATCTGAATTCAATCTCGTTCCACTTTAAACTGCAAATACCAGTAAGACAGTTTGGATAATACTGTTAAACTTTTCAAAAAACCATAAAGTAGGTGAGGCGGTTATAGGGGGCTATATCAAAACGGGAACCTCTATAGACAATTTTATACATAATACTTTCGCCACCGGAGCTAGAACCATTGCGAACTACAAATACCAATTTTTGGACAAACCCGTAAAAAATGTGACAAAAATCATTAAAATACCGAATATTGGGAGGTACCGTTATATGGCGGCTATATCAAAACGTGGACCGATATATCTCACTTTCAATACCTAACCTCCTAGACACAATACAAATTGTTCTGCCAAATTCTGAAGCTCTATGTCAAATAATGTGGGATGTGGGACAGACAAACCTACGGACTTCGTCTTAGCATTTTATGCTGATTCTGAATATATATACTTTATGGGGTCTACGACAAATATTTAGAGATGTTACAAACGTAATAACAAAGTTAATGTACCCTCCTTTTCAAGGTGGAGGGTATAAAAATTGATGTCTTTAAGCTTACGAAAGGTACTTTAATATTTTAAAATGGCACTAAACTTCTAAAATGGTACCATTTGGTATTATGTGAACGGATAGAGCTTAAAATTTGAAATTTGGTATGAGAATCAATGTATGGTTGTTTTCGAAATGTATTCTAAGTGTGCGAACTGTACTAAATGGTACTTAACTTGGAACAGTCTGGGTAAGTGTGAACGGTTAAGTTGAAATTTTGAGTTTTTAAATTCGGTGGCAAGTTTGTGATAAAGAGGTGGTTTCATAACTGAGAACTACAAGTGCACATAAAATATTAAATAGTACTATATTTGATGCAATTTGTTATTGTGCAGTAGCATAAATGTGTTGTATAATTGTACGGAAAGTACTTAATGGTACTAGTTTTAGTATTAGGGAAGGATTAAGGCTGGAAATGGGGAAAATTACGGTGCCGAAATCCTGAAATTTTATATTGAGGCCACTGTTGGTTGTTGGTTTCCAGGATTTACATATGGAGATATTGAAATAGTTTTGGACAGAAAACTTGAAAACTTGCTATGATTATAGTACTATCCTCTTCGATAAACTTCAAACTGAAAGACTTTGAAGATTTTTGGTGTAAATGGTTCAAATTTTCCTGAAATTTTATGTTGAGGTCACTGTTAGTTTCCAGGATTTACATATAAAGATGTTTTGGGCAGAAAAATTGGATGTGGGTACATTGACCATGGTCATTCAAATCTTCTCTTCGGTAAACTTCAAAATGAAAGATTTTGGTGTAAAAGGTTAACTAAAATGGAAAAACTATATATATATATATATATATATATATTTATATATATATATATATATATATATACCTCGGAACTGGCCGGAACTTCCTATAATTTTGTTAATGCCAATGGATAGTAGACTTCATAAGCTTTCCGTAGATACCCATATTGTGCCGGCAGAATTGTCCTGGAAGGCATATTGGCCAATGGAGTTATCCTGTTCCAAGGATACCTCCAGAAATGACCATATACCTCGGAACTGGCCGGACCTTCCTATAATTTTGTTAATGCCAATCGATAGTAGACTTCATAATCTTTCCGTAGATACCCATATTGTGCCGGCAGAATTGTCCTGGAAGGCATATTGGCCAATGGAGTTATCCTGTTCCAAGGATACCTCCAGAAATGACCATATACCTCGGAACTGGCCGGACCTTCCTATAATTTTGTTAATGCCAATCGATAGTAGACTTCATAAGCTTTCCGTAGATACCCATATTGTGCCGGCAGAATTGTCCTGGAAGGCATATTGGCCAATGGAGTTATCCTGTTCCAAGGATACCTCCAGAAATGACCATATACCTCGGAACTGGCCGGACCTTCCTATAATTTTGTTAATGCCAATCGATAGTAGACTTCATAAGCTTTCCGTGGGTACCCATATTGTATCGGCAGAATTGTCCTGGAAGGCATATTGACCAATGGAGTTATCCTGTTCCAAGGATACCTCCAGAAATTACCATATACCTCGGAACTGGCCGGACCTTCCTATAATTTTGTTAATGCCAATGGATAGTAGACTTCATAAGCTTTCCGTAGATACCCATATTGTGCCGGCAGAATTGTCCTGGAAGGCATATTGGCCAATGGAGTTATCCTGTTCCAAGGATACCTCCAGAAATGACCATATACCTCGGAACTGGCCGGACCTTCCTATAATTTTGTTAATGCCAATCGATAGTAGACTTCATAATCTTTCCGTAGATACCCATATTGTGCCGGCAGAATTGTCCTGGAAGGCATATTGGCCAATGGAGTTATCCTGTTCCAAGGATACCTCCAGAAATGACCATATACCTCGGAACTGGCCGGACCTTCCTATAATTTTGTTAATGCCAATCGATAGTAGACTTCATAATCTTTCCGTAGATACCCATATTGTGCCGGCAGAATTGTCCTGGAAGGCATATTGGCCAATGGAGTTATCCTGTTCCAAGGATACCTCCAGAAATGACCATATACCTCGGAACTGGCCGGACCTTCCTATAATTTTGTTAATGCCAATCGATAGTAGACTTCATAAGCTTTCCGTGGGTACCCATATTGTATCGGCAGAATTGTCCTGGAAGGCATATTGACCAATGGAGTTATCCTGTTCCAAGGATACCTCCAGAAATTACCATATACCTCGGAACTGGCCGGACCTTCCTATAATTTTGTTAATGCCAATGGATAGTAGACTTCATAAGCTTTCCGTAGATACCCATATTGTGCCGGCAGAATTGTCCTGGAAGGCATATTGGCCAATGGAGTTATCCTGTTCCAAGGATGCCTCCAGAAATGACCATATACCTCGGAACTGGCCGGACCTTCCTATAATTTTGTTAATGCCATTGGATAGTAGACTTCATAAGCTTTCCGTAGATACCCATGTTGTGCCGGCAGAATTGTTCTGGAAGGCATATTGGCCAATGGAGTTATCCTGTTCCAAGGATACCTCCAGAAATGACCATATACCTCGGAACTGGCCGGACCTTCCTATAATTTTGTTAATGCCAATCGATAGTAGACTTCATAAGCTTTCCGTAGATACCCATGTTGTGCCGGCAGAATTGTCCTGGAAGGCATATTGGCCAATGGAGTTATCCTGTTCCAAGGATACCTCCAGAAATGACCATATACCTCGGAACTGGCCGGAACTTCCTATAATTTTGTTAATGCCAATGGATAGTAGACTTCATAAGCTTTCCGTAGATACCCATATTGTGCCGGCAGAATTGTCCTGGAAGGCATATTGGCCAATGGAGTTATCCTGTTCCAAGGATACCTCCAGAAATTACCATATACCTCGGAACTGGCCGGACCTTCCTATAATTTTGTTAATGCCAATGGATAGTAGACTTCATAAGCTTTCCGTAGATACCCATATTGTGCCGGCAGAATTGTTCTGGAAGGCACAGTTTGGTGTAAACTTGTCCTGGCACATAGTATTGTGCTACGAGTTAATAGGTGTATGTTGCCTTACGATCTTTGGAATATAATTTAATTATGATTATATAATGCATTTTATTAGCGTTTTTTTACGATAAGTAATTAAAAATCAAAAATATTAAGGAAAAAACTATTTTTATGTAGCTCTGTTAAGTTAACATAGCTATGTTATTTTCTCTGTTAAATTCGTGGCTCTAGTTAAATTCGGAATTTATCGTAACGGACCTATTAAATATGACCTATATTTAAATGAGGACAAATGTATACCTTTTGTAACGTCAATCACCAAAGTTTTTCACTCTTTTACATTCTTTATGGAGTCACTAATTGTTTTAAACCGATGACACCTTATTTTTAATGCTTAATGGCTATGTGTCAATTTACGTTGAAATTTTTTTGCAATTATTGTTTACTTCAATTTAGAAATTACTATCGATTCTGAGGACGAAGACTCCAAAACATCGAACATATATGCAAGTGTATATTCAAAATTTCCATCATTCATCAAAATATTATATTATATTATTATATTAATATATATATATATAATCTATATATATAAATGTAAGTTGTGTTAGTTACTACGCTTATAACTTAAGAACCGCTGGACTGATTTTAACGATTCACACAAATTCGGAGTTGTCTCCTCTCCGAAAAGGATAATATCCAGAAAAATCGCGTAAAAATGTGATATATTAACATTTTCATTTTGACTTTTCAAATGTACAATAGTAATGTTTTATTTTGCATGATTTTTTTCTATTTTGACTGGCTTTTTTTCTAATTTACATTTGTAGTGTTTTTTATATTTTATTTTTGAATTCGAATAATAAAACCAATTTATTTAATTGACTTGATTTCTTGAGAACTGAAATTGATGGCGGGTTACATGGAAGTGTAATACCGAATTATATGGTGGCGAAACGGAATAGATGATATCGAAATGATTTAACGCGGTCACACCAAAAGAAAGATAATTATTAATTAAAAGATAATTACTTTTTTAAATTCGCTAAAAAATCACGAAAAAGAGATCTCATTGCAAAAATTCTCAAATCGGGAAAAAATCGAAAAGATTTTCAGTGGAATCGAATTTTAAAATAATAGTAAGGGTCTTTAAACATTTGCTGTAATAAATCAGCGAACAAGTTGAAGATTTTTTCAATTTGTTATTCTTCTTTTGCATTTTTTTTTAATTTGTATTATCATATTGAATTCAGTGGATTTTTTTGTGAACAAAATAAAGAATAATTTTTCACTATATACAATTTTTCAACAAAAAACTGAAATAAGTGCGAAATACGATGTTAACTGACATCTACCTTTCAACTATAGGGCCGACATCGTGGTTCAGATGGAAGATGCGAACACATTTAAACAACCAAAAATGACAGAAAAAGCCTAATGGAGCTCATTTCAAAGCGTGGACCTACTTCTTTCATGTGGCAATAATCCGTCCAATGAGAGCTCAAAATGCAAAATTCTTTGGGAGTACAATCACTAAAATACCAAATATAAAGGACGGAAAATAGTAGAGCGAATGAGACTCTTAGTAAGAAAAGGATTTCTATCCTTCCAGAAATTCTTCACAAACATTCAAGATACCTTAAATCACTTTTGCAGGTCATGATATCGATCATAACTCACGATAAGGGTACATCCCGATTTCATATTTATATAATCATCATATGATTTAAGCTATTTTTGGGGTCTTGGCCACTTTTTTCATTGCTTGGCCCTTATTTGGCATCTTTGTCTCTAAGGGGTTAGGGAACCATCATACAGATAATTGCCACATAGGAATTTATTTAAGTAAAGTCCCCACATTGGAGTATCCCCAAGTCCACTTTCACATATAATGTGTGGTCAGAAAAGAAAATTTTGTATTCTATTGAATTTGTAACTCTCAAGAGAATATTGGTTGGAAACGTAGATTTGGGAAATACATCTATATGATAATATGGTGGATAAAACTATTTTTACTCATTTAAATCACGCGGAATGTTTTTCAGTTTGACATGCTATGTTGTTCTGTTAAATTTTTGATTTGGTCTCTATTTAACTTTGGCTATTCTTAATTCATTCAGCGCTCAATTATGAGGTGTACAAAATACAGCAAATTCCAAATTACTGCTCATTTGACTGGAAAATTTTTCTACGATTTTTATCATACTAAAAATTAATTTGATCCTTTACATGGGGATAAGATTGATATATACTTTTTAATAGATTTGTATAGCACATCCACACCTTTGAAGCCCACGGCTTAAATATGGGTACAGGTATTTTAAAACACTTTTAATCGACCAGTACGGGAACACTTATATCAGTCATATCTGTGAATAATTATGCTTTGACAAATATGCATAATAGACAAAAACTACTGGCCGGCAACGCGGACCGGGCCAGCTAGTTATATATATTAATATTATTATTAGAAATGGGTTGAAAAGAATACAACAATAAACCATAGAAACACAACGAAAACATTAAAACAACATCAACGTTTACAACTTTTATTCGATTCCTAAAAATAAGCTTTAAACACTAATACTATGGGCCAGCACCGCGGTCCGGGCCATCTAATTTATATTTCAATTGGAAAAGATTGTAGCATATTCTACAAGTTCCTAGTGATCCAAACGTACATTTCCAATTAATTGTTTTGTTAAAACTTTGTCTATTAGGGGTGTTCTACGAAAAAGTGAAAGGAAAACAAGTAAAAAAGCAGTAAGTTCGGCAGGGCCGAACTTTGAATACCCTCCACCATTTGAAACGAATTAGGACATTTTCAAAAAATAAAACTAAAATCCATTAAAATTTCTGTTAAAACCTCGGAAGGTGCCGATATATGGGGGATAAACGATATTGTGGACCTATATAGACAAATCTATGTCTAGGGATAAAGTACTCACAAATAACTCCTTGTACAGAATTTAAGACAATTCCGTTTAAAAATGTGGCTAAAATCATTAAAATATCGAATATCGGGGGTTACCGTTATATGGGGGATATACGATATCATGGACCTATGTAGAGAACTCCCTGTAAGGAGGTTAATTGTGTTCACAAAGAACCCCTTCTGTAGAATTTCAGACAATATATGAAAACGTGGACCTATATAGATAATTCTCTTTCAATAAAGTGATCACAAGTAACTCGTTGTGCGGATTTTCAGACCATTCCATTGGAAAATGTGGCTAAAATCATCAAAATCGCGAATATCGGGGAATACCGTTATATGGGGGTTTATACGATATTTTGGACCTATATAGGAGTAAAGTGCTCACAAGTAACCCCTTGTGTAGAATTTTAGACAATTCCTTCGAAAACTGCGGCTAAAATCATCGAAATACCGAATATCGGGGGTACCGTTATATGGGGGCTATACGATATCGTGGACCTTTATAGATAATTCTCTTCCAAGAGATAAAGTGCTCTTAGAGAACTGCTTGTGTGGATTTTCATACAATTCCATTGAAAATGTGGCTAAAATCATCAAAATAAAATATGGGGCTATACGATATCGTGGATGATATAGCCCATCTTTGAACTTGACCTGCCCGCAGACAGAAGAGAGATCTAGGCAAAATTTTAGCTTTCTATCTTAATTTGTTTAGCCGGACAGGGATAAATCGTCTTAGAATTTTAGAGGGTATAAAAATGTTATATGACAAAATAGTGCATTGATCACGGTTTTTCTTAAAAGGAAGAATAACCTCCTCGCCCAGTTTAGTTTTAAAATTATTAAAATAAAATCTCAGTAGATTAGTAGATATAGAAGCTTCAAATTCGCGTAAAGAGTAATATAATTAAATTTCTTAAATAATAAACTCACAAATTACTAAATTGATATATTCGGTATTTAGACGATTTTAGATAAAATTTCCAACCAATTTTTCTCAAAGCTAATATTTGGAGTTCGTAATAGGTCGTACATTCTGTGACGGATCTTTGTCTATCCAGAACGACGTTTTCGTATATCCCTTATATAACGGTATCCCACAATAGACTGTGTTTGGAAAAAACTTTAAATAGAATTGTTGGACCGATATCACAATCATGACAGATTAATAAAGTCTGAAAAATGCAACTCTGACTCTAGAGTCTTGTAACTTCAAATTTATTTATAACAAATGCAACAAGTTGTTTTGTTCTTTTGATACCCTTTTCACAATATTTTCAATACACTTTAAGTATATAGTACCTTCGGCAATATTTCTGATAACATTATCAGGGTTATTTTTGTTGAACATTATAATCCTCAAACGAGGATTAAATTATATTTTGTATTGTCCTCTCTATAAAGGTCACTTTGCGATGCGAACTCTACATTAAAAATCTACTAAATTTGTCCTGTAATTATGGAAAACATTGAATTTTGTAGCACTTCCTTTTGATTGCTCTACCATTTTGATAGTAATGAAAAAAATAGGTACATTAACTAACTCACAGGACATTGACTATTTCGCACATTCGAATAGACCAACAACAAACAATTGAATGTGTAATGGCATAGCAAATTTTATTTACTCTAATATCGACAGAAATGAACACTTTTTAGGTCCATTAATGACAATTCGATTTTTTGCGCATTGCACACATATTTAAGCTCGTAGACATCCCCATTACTATCGGCAAAATTTATTGTTTTATAAACAAATTTCCGGAAAATTCAATTAACAGTTTATTGAAACTAGGCAACAGCAAAAATGTACGGTTATGTGCACTGCTACTGTATTTACGAAGTTCTTTCTGAGGTGACCACATCAAAACTATTTTGTGAAGTTTTCTCGAAGCATTGTTTACTTTGGCCAGATTTCCAGTCCCACAGCAAGGTTACATAAAGCATGGTAGCTAAGAAAGAACAGGTAAAGAAAAATAATATAAAATAGTCAGGCTTACAGCCTGTTTAAAAAAAAAGTTACTTTCACTCGAATCATTCGTATTCAAACGTATTCCTTTTAATATGGGTTTTTATAAAAATTTTAAAGAACTCTAGTCTATTTCCGAAAAGCTTTGACATGTCAAGGTTTTCATAACCATTATTTTGTTGCTTTATTTGATTTAAAAATTTATAAAAAATTTGTAAAATAAATTGAAAAATTTTCAAGAAAACATTTAAATAATTTGGTCCTGCAACATTCGCAAACAAAAAGTTTATATGTAACCAGTGAAGAAAGTCTTAAAGTCGGGCGGGGCCGACTTTATGATACCCTACACCACTTTGCTAATTTAGTAGAGCTTCGCATAACAATTAAAAGTTTTTATGGGAGAATTCAATCATGATTATAATTATAATTTAAAGTTCAAAGGACTAAATATGCCAAAGCATTTGTATCTTTTAAATTCGGAATTGTATTGCCCATTTGGTGCACAATGTGAAATCGGATAAAGATATATATGGGAACTATATCCAAATCGGAACCGATCTCGATAAAATTTGGCAAAGATATTTCTGAGCTGTATTTGATATATTTCCCTGAATACCTTTATTACGGAGTGCATATTACGGTTGTGGGTAACAAATATAACAAATCGGATGAATAATATATATGGAAGCTATAGCTATATCTGAACCGATCTTCACCAAATTTGACATACTAGCTTCTAGACTCAATTCGGTCGTAAGTGCCAAATTCCATCGCATTTGGACCAATATTAGACGTTTGGTGCACAATAAAAAGTAAATCGGACGAAGTTATATATGGGAGCTATATCCAAATCTGAACCGATCTCGATAAAATTTAGCAAATGTATTTCTGAGCTGTATTTGATATATTTCCCTAAATATTGTTACTGCATAGTGCATATTACGGCGGCGGTGGACAAAAATAACAAATCGGATGAACAATATATATGGGAGCTGTAGCTATATCTGAACCGATTTCGATCAAATTTGGCATACATATTTTCAGGCCTAATTTGGGTGTATATGCAAAATTCCATGAGATTCGAGCTGATATTACACGTTTGGTGCACAATAAAAGGCAAATCGGACGAAGATATATATGGGAGCTATATCTAAATTTTGACCGATTATCTCCAATTTCAATAGGGTTCGTCCTTGGGCCAAACCAAAGATCTTTGCAAAATTACATCTGGATCGGGCAATAAATGCGACCTGTACTTTGTTTACAAAAATACATGGACAGACGGACAGACGGACGGACAGACGGACGGACAGACGGACGGACGGACAGACGGACGGACAGACGGACGGACGGACAGACGGACGGACGGACATGCATAAATCGACTCAGAATGTGATTCTATGCAGATCATCAAAAGGAACTATGGGTCTATCTCGTTTCCTTTTGCCTGTTACAAACAAATGCACAAAGACATAATACCCTGACCACCTTGTGGTGTAGGGTATAAAAATAGCTTATATATAAATTCCCCTCATACACATACAATTTTGTCGAGATACCGTAACAAACAGCCAATTTGTGTTCAAAACAATGGGTCTCCTCCTATCGTTTTTCTCTGACATTTTCGTTTGTATTTTTTCGGCACACTTGCTATGCTTTTGTTTTACATAAACGAAATAGCATAACCATATAATTCTTTGGTTCCTCTTCTATCGAGCTTACGATCTCATTAATTGGGTAAAAAAAGTTTTTTTTTGTCATAGGTGTTATTTTTAAAATAACTCCTAGGGAGAATATCACAGATAAAAAACAAGGAAACTGATGAGGATTGGTGACTCTTTCCAAAACCTAAGTATACCCTGCCTGCCTAATAAACAAACGATGTTTTTATAAAAACAACAATAATGGGATTAAGCCTGACTATTTTACAACAACAAAATACTACGGTATCCCTAAAAAAACATGCCAACATGTTCCGAAAAAAATTTATATAAAACTAGGTGAATTCAAACGCGTTAAACTACAAACTTTTCAAAAAATCATAAAGTGAGTAAGGCCGTTATATGTGCGCTATAGGAAAACATAGACCTCGATATTCAATGTTTGGCCACCGCAGCTAGAATACATTGTGAACTACATTGCGATGGGGATGTACCGTTATATGGAGTCTATACGAAAACGTGTACCTATACATGCAATATTTCGCCACCGTATCTGGGAACCATTACGAACTACAAATTTTACGAACTACAATTTTTAGACAAATCCATGATGAAATGTGGCAAAAATCATTAAAATAAGGAATGTAGGAAGATAACGTTATATGGGGGCTATACGAAAACGTGAACCTAAACATATAATGTTCCACCACAAGAGCTAGAACATTATGCCCTACAAATATCAATCTTCAGATAAATCCATGGGAAAATGTCAAATAATGTGGGCTGTATCGCGATTATAACAGACATGCGGACATCGTTAAATCGACTCAGAATTATATATCTATATCTATAAAAGAGGAAAATGTTTGTACGTTTGTTTGTTTGTTTGTTTGTTTGTTTGTTTGTTTGTAATTTATGGACTCGAAAACTGCTGAATAGAATTTTCTGAAAATTTCCATATATACTGCAACATCGCCTGAAAGTAACATAGGCTATACAAATTTTTGAATTTCCACTTGGAACTGGAGATATAGCATCAGAATCGGAGGTACCTCCCAAAAATTTAGATTTTATATGCACATATCTATTGATCGCTTAAAGATACAGTCTCCAAATTTGGAATGTGTAACGGAATTTGGAACAAAAATAAGTTTGCTAAATTATATTGTAATCGGTTCAGATTTGGATATAGCTCCCATATATATTTTCGACCGATTTCGTTCATTTGATGCCTCAAACACAATATGAATGTTCGATTCCAATGAAATTTGGAATATGTGACGGGATTTGATCCGAAAATAAATTTGTCAAATTATATTGAAATCGGTTCAGATTTGGATATAGCTCCCATATATATTTTCGGCCGATTTCAAGCATTTGATGCACCAAACACGCTATGTATCCCCAATTTCAATGAAATTTGAAACGTGTGATAGATTTTATCTAAAAAATTTATTTCCCAAATTATATTGAAATCGGTTCAGATTTGGATATAGCTCCCACATACATTTTCGGCCGATTTCATGTATTTGGTGGACCAAACAAGATATGTATGTCCAAATTTAATGAAATTTAAAATAAGTAACGGAATCGGGAGCAAACATGAATTTTTCAAATTATATTGAAATCGGTTCAGATTTGGATATAGCTCCCATATATATTTTCGACCGATTTCAAGTATTTTATGCACCATACACGATATGTATGTTCGATTTCCAAGAATTTTGGAATATGTAGCGGGATTTTGATTAGAAAATAAATTAGTCAAATTATATTAAAATCGGTTCAGATTTGGATATAGCTCCCATATATATTATCCGCCGATTTCACATATTTGATGCATATTTGACAAATTATATTCAAATACGCTCAGATGTGATTATAGCTCCATATATATACTCAGCCGATTTCACATATTTGATGCACCCAAAGCGAGAGAGACAAAATCTGGCACCAGCAAAAATTGCACAATTATATTGAAATCAGTTGAGGTTTGGATATAGCTAACATATATATTTCGGCCGATTTCATACATATTATGCACCAAACACGATATATATGACCGATTCCAATGAAATTCAGAATGTGTGGCGGAATTTTGTTATAATAATAAATGTGATAAATTAATTGGAAATTAGTTAAGATTTGGATATAGCTCCCATATATATATTCTCGGCCGATTTCACATATTTGACGCACCAATTTCAATTAAATATGAAAGGTGTGGCGGAGTTTGGTGTAAAAGTAATTTTTTTTAAATTATATTTAAATCGGATCAGATTGGGATATGATTTTAATAAGAACCATTGACCCACAACGCCTTAGGCTAACACTAAAAAACAACACAACAATTTATTTGAAATACGCTTATTACGGCGAAGTATGTTGCTATCTCGAATTCACTACTTGCAATAGAAATGCCACTCTACTTAAAAAAATTGCAGTTTCCTGCACGCTTGGTATTTGCTATGAAATAAATAAATCCAAAGGACAAACCCTTCGTGTATGCATGTCATGTTACTGCTTTTGTAATGATTTTGTTTATTAACGCATTAAATTAGTGCAATATTTTTTTTAATTTTTAAATTTGTTTTTCTTTATCCAACATATATTCGTAAATAAAATTTTGAATGCATATAAAATCAAAAGGGGTAGCGAAGCGCACCGGGTTCAGCTAGTCTATATATATAAATGTAAGTTGTGTTAGTTACTACGCTTATAACTTAAGAACCGCTGGACTGATTTTAACGATTCACACAAATTCGGAGTTGTCTCCTCTCCGAAAAGGATAATATCCAGAAAAATCGCGTAAAAATGTGATATATTAACATTTTCATTTTGACTTTTCAAATGTACAATAGTAATGTTTTATTTTGCATGATTTTTTTCTATTTTGACTGGCTTTTTTTCTAATTTACATTTGTAGTGTTTTTTATATTTTATTTTTGAATTCGAATAATAAAACCAATTTATTTAATTGACTTGATTTCTTGAGAACTGAAATTGATGGCGGGTTACATGGAAGTGTAATACCGAATTATATGGTGGCGAAACGGAATAGATGATATCGAAATGATTTAACGCGGTCACACCAAAAGAAAGATAATTATTAATTAAAAGATAATTACTTTTTTAAATTCGCTAAAAAATCACGAAAAAGAGATCTCATTGCAAAAATTCTCAAATCGGGAAAAAATCGAAAAGATTTTCAGTGGAATCGAATTTTAAAATAATAGTAAGGGTCTTTAAACATTTGCTGTAATAAATCAGCGAACAAGTTGAAGATTTTTTCAATTTGTTATTCTTCTTTTGCATTTTTTTTTAATTTGTATTATCATATTGAATTCAGTGGATTTTTTTGTGAACAAAATAAAGAATAATTTTTCACTATATACAATTTTTCAACAAAAAACTGAAATAAGTGCGAAATACGATGTTAACTGACATCTACCTTTCAACTATAGGGCCGACATCGTGGTTCAGATGGAAGATGCGAACACATTTAAACAACCAAAAATGACAGAAAAAGCCTAATGGAGCTCATTTCAAAGCGTGGACCTACTTCTTTCATGTGGCAATAATCCGTCCAATGAGAGCTCAAAATGCAAAATTCTTTGGGAGTACAATCACTAAAATACCAAATATAAAGGACGGAAAATAGTAGAGCGAATGAGACTCTTAGTAAGAAAAGGATTTCTATCCTTCCAGAAATTCTTCACAAACATTCAAGATACCTTAAATCACTTTTGCAGGTCATGATATCGATCATAACTCACGATAAGGGTACATCCCGATTTCATATTTATATAATCATCATATGATTTAAGCTATTTTTGGGGTCTTGGCCACTTTTTTCATTGCTTGGCCCTTATTTGGCATCTTTGTCTCTAAGGGGTTAGGGAACCATCATACAGATAATTGCCACATAGGAATTTATTTAAGTAAAGTCCCCACATTGGAGTATCCCCAAGTCCACTTTCACATATAATGTGTGGTCAGAAAAGAAAATTTTGTATTCTATTGAATTTGTAACTCTCAAGAGAATATTGGTTGGAAACGTAGATTTGGGAAATACATCTATATGATAATATGGTGGATAAAACTATTTTTACTCATTTAAATCACGCGGAATGTTTTTCAGTTTGACATGCTATGTTGTTCTGTTAAATTTTTGATTTGGTCTCTATTTAACTTTGGCTATTCTTAATTCATTCAGCGCTCAATTATGAGGTGTACAAAATACAGTAAATTCCAAATTACTGCTCATTTGACTGGAAAATTTTGCTACGATTTTTATCATACTAAAAATTAATTTGATCCTTTACATGGGGATAAGATTGATATATACTTTTTAATAGATTTGTATAGCACATCCACACCTTTGAAGCCCACGGCTTAAATATGGGTACAGGTATTTTAAAACACTTTTAATCGACCAGTACGGGAACACTTATATCAGTCATATCTGTGAATAATTATGCTTTGACAAATATGCATAATAGACAAAAACTACTGGCCGGCAACGCGGACCGGGCCAGCTAGTTATATATATTAATATTATTATTAGAAATGGGTTGAAAAGAATACAACAATAAACCATAGAAACACAACGAAAACATTAAAACAACATCAACGTTTACAACTTTTATTCGATTCCTAAAATAAGCTTTAAACACTAATACTATGGGCCAGCACCGCGGTCCGGGCCATCTAATTTATATTTCAATTGGAAAAGATTGTAGCATATTCTACAAGTTCCTAGTGATCCAAACGTACATTTCCAATTAATTGTTTTGTTAAAACTTTGTCTATTAGGGGTGTTCTACGAAAAAGTGAAAGGAAAACAAGTAAAAAAGCAGTAAGTTCGGCAGGGCCGAACTTTGAATACCCTCCACCATTTGAAACGAATTAGGACATTTTCAAAAAATAAAACTAAAATCCATTAAAATTTCTGTTAAAACCTCGGAAGGTGCCGATATATGGGGGATAAACGATATTGTGGACCTATATAGACAAATCTATGTCTAGGGATAAAGTACTCACAAATAACTCCTTGTACAGAATTTAAGACAATTCCGTTTAAAAATGTGGCTAAAATCATTAAAATATCGAATATCGGGGGTTACCGTTATATGGGGGATATACGATATCATGGACCTATGTAGAGAACTCCCTGTAAGGAGGTTAATTGTGTTCACAAAGAACCCCTTCTGTAGAATTTCAGACAATATATGAAAACGTGGACCTATATAGATAATTCTCTTTCAATAAAGTGATCACAAGTAACTCGTTGTGCGGATTTTCAGACCATTCCATTGGAAAATGTGGCTAAAATCATCAAAATCGCGAATATCGGGGAATACCGTTATATGGGGGTTTATACGATATTTTGGACCTATATAGGAGTAAAGTGCTCACAAGTAACCCCTTGTGTAGAATTTTAGACAATTCCTTCGAAAACTGCGGCTAAAATCATCGAAATACCGAATATCGGGGGTACCGTTATATGGGGGCTATACGATATCGTGGACCTTTATAGATAATTCTCTTCCAAGAGATAAAGTGCTCTTAGAGAACTGCTTGTGTGGATTTTCATACAATTCCATTGAAAATGTGGCTAAAATCATCAAAATAAAATATGGGGCTATACGATATCGTGGATGATATAGCCCATCTTTGAACTTGACCTGCCCGCAGACAGAAGAGAGATCTAGGCAAAATTTTAGCTTTCTATCTTAATTTGTTTAGCCGGACAGGGATAAATCGTCTTAGAATTTTAGAGGGTATAAAAATGTTATATGACAAAATAGTGCATTGATCACGGTTTTTCTTAAAAGGAAGAATAACCTCCTCGCCCAGTTTAGTTTTAAAATTATTAAAATAAAATCTCAGTAGATTAGTAGATATAGAAGCTTCAAATTCGCGTAAAGAGTAATATAATTAAATTTCTTAAATAATAAACTCACAAATTACTAAATTGATATATTCGGTATTTAGACGATTTTAGATAAAATTTCCAACCAATTTTTCTCAAAGCTAATATTTGGAGTTCGTAATAGGTCGTACATTCTGTGACGGATCTTTGTCTATCCAGAACGACGTTTTCGTATATCCCTTATATAACGGTATCCCACAATAGACTGTGTTTGGAAAAAACTTTAAATAGAATTGTTGGACCGATATCACAATCATGACAGATTAATAAAGTCTGAAAAATGCAACTCTGACTCTAGAGTCTTGTAACTTCAAATTTATTTATAACAAATGCAACAAGTTGTTTTGTTCTTTTGATACCCTTTTCACAATATTTTCAATACACTTTAAGTATATAGTACCTTCGGCAATATTTCTGATAACATTATCAGGGTTATTTTTGTTGAACATTATAATCCTCAAACGAGGATTAAATTATATTTTGTATTGTCCTCTCTATAAAGGTCACTTTGCGATGCGAACTCTACATTAAAAATCTACTAAATTTGTCCTGTAATTATGGAAAACATTGAATTTTGTAGCACTTCCTTTTGATTGCTCTACCATTTTGATAGTAATGAAAAAAATAGGTACATTAACTAACTCACAGGACATTGACTATTTCGCACATTCGAATAGACCAACAACAAACAATTGAATGTGTAATGGCATAGCAAATTTTATTTACTCTAATATCGACAGAAATGAACACTTTTTAGGTCCATTAATGACAATTCGATTTTTTGCGCATTGCACACATATTTAAGCTCGTAGACATCCCCATTACTATCGGCAAAATTTATTGTTTTATAAACAAATTTCCGGAAAATTCAATTAACAGTTTATTGAAACTAGGCAACAGCAAAAATGTACGGTTATGTGCACTGCTACTGTATTTACGAAGTTCTTTCTGAGGTGACCACATCAAAACTATTTTGTGAAGTTTTCTCGAAGCATTGTTTACTTTGGCCAGATTTCCAGTCCCACAGCAAGGTTACATAAAGCATGGTAGCTAAGAAAGAACAGGTAAAGAAAAATAATATAAAATAGTCAGGCTTACAGCCTGTTTAAAAAAAAAGTTACTTTCACTCGAATCATTCGTATTCAAACGTATTCCTTTTAATATGGGTTTTTATAAAAATTTTAAAGAACTCTAGTCTATTTCCGAAAAGCTTTGACATGTCAAGGTTTTCATAACCATTATTTTGTTGCTTTATTTGATTTAAAAATTTATAAAAAATTTGTAAAATAAATTGAAAAATTTTCAAGAAAACATTTAAATAATTTGGTCCTGCAACATTCGCAAACAAAAAGTTTATATGTAACCAGTGAAGAAAGTCTTAAAGTCGGGCGGGGCCGACTTTATGATACCCTACACCACTTTGCTAATTTAGTAGAGCTTCGCATAACAATTAAAAGTTTTTATGGGAGAATTCAATCATGATTATAATTATAATTTAAAGTTCAAAGGACTAAATATGCCAAAGCATTTGTATCTTTTAAATTCGGAATTGTATTGCCCATTTGGTGCACAATGTGAAATCGGATAAAGATATATATGGGAACTATATCCAAATCGGAACCGATCTCGATAAAATTTGGCAAAGATATTTCTGAGCTGTATTTGATATATTTCCCTGAATACCTTTATTACGGAGTGCATATTACGGTTGTGGGTAACAAATATAACAAATCGGATGAATAATATATATGGAAGCTATAGCTATATCTGAACCGATCTTCACCAAATTTGACATACTAGCTTCTAGACTCAATTCGGTCGTAAGTGCCAAATTCCATCGCATTTGGACCAATATTAGACGTTTGGTGCACAATAAAAAGTAAATCGGACGAAGTTATATATGGGAGCTATATCCAAATCTGAACCGATCTCGATAAAATTTAGCAAATGTATTTCTGAGCTGTATTTGATATATTTCCCTAAATATTGTTACTGCATAGTGCATATTACGGCGGCGGTGGACAAAAATAACAAATCGGATGAACAATATATATGGGAGCTGTAGCTATATCTGAACCGATTTCGATCAAATTTGGCATACATATTTTCAGGCCTAATTTGGGTGTATATGCAAAATTCCATGAGATTCGAGCTGATATTACACGTTTGGTGCACAATAAAAGGCAAATCGGACGAAGATATATATGGGAGCTATATCTAAATTTTGACCGATTATCTCCAATTTCAATAGGGTTCGTCCTTGGGCCAAACCAAAGATCTTTGCAAAATTACATCTGGATCGGGCAATAAATGCGACCTGTACTTTGTTTACAAAAATACATGGACAGACGGACAGACGGACGGACAGACGGACGGACAGACGGACGGACAGACGGACGGACAGACGGACGGACGGACAGACGGACGGACGGACATGCATAAATCGACTCAGAATGTGATTCTATGCAGATCATCAAAAGGAACTATGGGTCTATCTCGTTTCCTTTTGCCTGTTACAAACAAATGCACAAAGACATAATACCCTGACCACCTTGTGGTGTAGGGTATAAAAATAGCTTATATATAAATTCCCCTCATACACATACAATTTTGTCGAGATACCGTAACAAACAGCCAATTTGTGTTCAAAACAATGGGTCTCCTCCTATCGTTTTTCTCTGACATTTTCGTTTGTATTTTTTCGGCACACTTGCTATGCTTTTGTTTTACATAAACGAAATAGCATAACCATATAATTCTTTGGTTCCTCTTCTATCGAGCTTACGATCTCATTAATTGGGTAAAAAAAGTTTTTTTTTTGTCATAGGTGTTATTTTTAAAATAACTCCTAGGGAGAATATCACAGATAAAAAACAAGGAAACTGATGAGGATTGGTGACTCTTTCCAAAACCTAAGTATACCCTGCCTGCCTAATAAACAAACGATGTTTTTATAAAAACAACAATAATGGGATTAAGCCTGACTATTTTACAACAACAAAATACTACGGTATCCCTAAAAAAACATGCCAACATGTTCCGAAAAAAATTTATATAAAACTAGGTGAATTCAAACGCGTTAAACTACAAACTTTTCAAAAAATCATAAAGTGAGTAAGGCCGTTATATGTGCGCTATAGGAAAACATAGACCTCGATATTCAATGTTTGGCCACCGCAGCTAGAATACATTGTGAACTACATTGCGATGGGGATGTACCGTTATATGGAGTCTATACGAAAACGTGTACCTATACATGCAATATTTCGCCACCGTATCTGGGAACCATTACGAACTACAAATTTTACGAACTACAATTTTTAGACAAATCCATGATGAAATGTGGCAAAAATCATTAAAATAAGGAATGTAGGAAGATAACGTTATATGGGGGCTATACGAAAACGTGAACCTAAACATATAATGTTCCACCACAAGAGCTAGAACATTATGCCCTACAAATATCAATCTTCAGATAAATCCATGGGAAAATGTCAAATAATGTGGGCTGTATCGCGATTATAACAGACATGCGGACATCGTTAAATCGACTCAGAATTATATATCTATATATATAAATGTAAGTTGTGTTAGTTACTACGCTTATAACTTAAGAACCGCTGGACTGATTTTAACGATTCACACAAATTCGGAGTTGTCTCCTCTCCGAAAAGGATAATATCCAGAAAAATCGCGTAAAAATGTGATATATTAACATTTTCATTTTGACTTTTCAAATGTACAATAGTAATGTTTTATTTTGCATGATTTTTTTCTATTTTGACTGGCTTTTTTTCTAATTTACATTTGTAGTGTTTTTTATATTTTATTTTTGAATTCGAATAATAAAACCAATTTATTTAATTGACTTGATTTCTTGAGAACTGAAATTGATGGCGGGTTACATGGAAGTGTAATACCGAATTATATGGTGGCGAAACGGAATAGATGATATCGAAATGATTTAACGCGGTCACACCAAAAGAAAGATAATTATTAATTAAAAGATAATTACTTTTTTAAATTCGCTAAAAAATCACGAAAAAGAGATCTCATTGCAAAAATTCTCAAATCGGGAAAAAATCGAAAAGATTTTCAGTGGAATCGAATTTTAAAATAATAGTAAGGGTCTTTAAACATTTGCTGTAATAAATCAGCGAACAAGTTGAAGATTTTTTCAATTTGTTATTCTTCTTTTGCATTTTTTTTTAATTTGTATTATCATATTGAATTCAGTGGATTTTTTTGTGAACAAAATAAAGAATAATTTTTCACTATATACAATTTTTCAACAAAAAACTGAAATAAGTGCGAAATACGATGTTAACTGACATCTACCTTTCAACTATAGGGCCGACATCGTGGTTCAGATGGAAGATGCGAACACATTTAAACAACCAAAAATGACAGAAAAAGCCTAATGGAGCTCATTTCAAAGCGTGGACCTACTTCTTTCATGTGGCAATAATCCGTCCAATGAGAGCTCAAAATGCAAAATTCTTTGGGAGTACAATCACTAAAATACCAAATATAAAGGACGGAAAATAGTAGAGCGAATGAGACTCTTAGTAAGAAAAGGATTTCTATCCTTCCAGAAATTCTTCACAAACATTCAAGATACCTTAAATCACTTTTGCAGGTCATGATATCGATCATAACTCACGATAAGGGTACATCCCGATTTCATATTTATATAATCATCATATGATTTAAGCTATTTTTGGGGTCTTGGCCACTTTTTTCATTGCTTGGCCCTTATTTGGCATCTTTGTCTCTAAGGGGTTAGGGAACCATCATACAGATAATTGCCACATAGGAATTTATTTAAGTAAAGTCCCCACATTGGAGTATCCCCAAGTCCACTTTCACATATAATGTGTGGTCAGAAAAGAAAATTTTGTATTCTATTGAATTTGTAACTCTCAAGAGAATATTGGTTGGAAACGTAGATTTGGGAAATACATCTATATGATAATATGGTGGATAAAACTATTTTTACTCATTTAAATCACGCGGAATGTTTTTCAGTTTGACATGCTATGTTGTTCTGTTAAATTTTTGATTTGGTCTCTATTTAACTTTGGCTATTCTTAATTCATTCAGCGCTCAATTATGAGGTGTACAAAATACAGCAAATTCCAAATTACTGCTCATTTGACTGGAAAATTTTGCTACGATTTTTATCATACTAAAAATTAATTTGATCCTTTACATGGGGATAAGATTGATATATACTTTTTAATAGATTTGTATAGCACATCCACACCTTTGAAGCCCACGGCTTAAATATGGGTACAGGTATTTTAAAACACTTTTAATCGACCAGTACGGGAACACTTATATCAGTCATATCTGTGAATAATTATGCTTTGACAAATATGCATAATAGACAAAAACTACTGGCCGGCAACGCGGACCGGGCCAGCTAGTATATATATATATACATTATGGGGTCTGGGGAATGTTATAAACGGAATGATAAAGTTAATATACCCTCTATTTTAAGGTTGTTGCTATAAAAATTTAAGTAAGTTTTTGTTTTTTTTTAAGTTTTTGGCCTCCTGGGAAAGCGGAGCAGGGAGTCAGTTCTGGTTCTATAAAAACGTAAAATGACAAGTTTTTTTCACCGTTTCATGCCAATTCCTATTCGAGTTCTTTGAAAACACAAAAAAACATATGTTTTTAAGTTTTCATGTGAAAGGAACGACAGAAAGTAAAACTTGTGTTTTCATAAAGTAAGTTATTCCGGTTCTATGCAATTATGAGAATTAAATAAAAAAAAATTTCAGTTTTCAGTTTAAAAATATTTTTTCAGACAAATTAGATGACATGGAATTGCATGGACTCTTGTTAATTTCGACAAAAATGGCTCATATTCTTCGATGAGTTCCAAACACAAAGCAGTATAATGGAACTTGCCATTTTTGCTCGTATATTGTTTAAGTTTACGACAATATTAATTTTTTCTTGTTAACATATTTGTGTCAATTTTACAATTATTTCAGTAAATAGTTTCAAAAGTTTCATTACGACATGGATTCGAAACATTGTTTTCACAAAATGATTCAGAATCGGAAAGTATGTTGTTATGAAAACGAAATTCAAAATAATTTTTTCATTTCACATTTTCGTAGAACCAGAAATGACCCCAGGGCTTGTCACCCGAAATAAGTAGTAATTATTTGGCCCCTAAAAACAAACACTAAGGCAATCGATAGATTTCGAAAAAAATCCAGTTTGAGTTTCCGAAACTACCGGTTTAGGCCTTTACTCGAATGGTGAATAGAATCGATAACTCGAAAGAAAAACTGCACGAAATGCAAATGCCAAAGTAAGTCATTTGCGAGTGGTACTAAAACTACAAAATTGTTACAAGACTTTCAGTAAACCTATTCTGTAACGTTTTTTTTTTTTTTTTTATTGAAAAGTTGTTCAAATTTCTTTTGTTATTGTAACAAAAACAAAACAAACAAATGATTTTTATTGTAAAATAAAAAAAATGAGTAATGTTGTTAACAAGTTACAGAATAGGCCCACACATGGTACAATGAATTCAAAGTTGGGCAGAACTACCATATGATTTTATTTTATTTTTTTTTCCTGGCTTAATATGTCAACTTCATTTGTTTATGTGCGTGTATTCTTTTCAATAATAAAAAAATTTTCAGAAAATATTCAAATTCGGGTGTTTTCAAAATGCTTATTGCAACGTAGACATCGACAAAATCTACAGTTTTTGTCGCGAATAAACCAAAAAAGATATATAGAACATGATTTTGAAAAGAAATTTTGACCTTTCATTCAGTTTTCGCGGTTTTAAATTATTTATTCAAAATCAATGCAACAAGTTGTTTTATTTTTTATGGTTTTGATAATAATTCTGACATTACAAGCCAAACAGGTAGACCTCTATACTTGCATATTTTTCAAAGTTAGCCTACCTTGTCTTCAGGACAATTAGCAAAATCGCAAACTGTAAGCAAAATTAAATAGTTGATGTACATTTTTAACAATTACAACAATATTTTCACCCAAGAAATCACAAAACAAAATAAAACAACTGGCCTGCTCCAGAACTGCAAGAATATAAAGGTGTTTACTACGATAGCCGATTTTCCTTTATGATATCGAAGAAAATTGCAAAACCAGTAGCTTATTACTGGTTCTGGGTCAGAACTAATATTAGTACTAATTTATTTATCATTTTTCTATATTTTGGAATTTGATTTCAATTTAATTATCAGTGCTGCAAATATGCACCTTAAATTTAGTTTTCATACGTAAAGGCTATCGAAGCAAAGAGAATAAATGCCACTCAGCTGATGTTCGTTTACGTACACATATACAACAAAAAGAAGATGTCAAAAATGACGTCACGAAAAATTTAATATGGACACAATTGATGTCTAACTAGTAAGCAAAGGCTATAGATGTGCGGGGCCGACAACACAATAATATATTGGAAAACCTCATTAGGTCCAAACACATTTTAGTCGATTATTTGATATAATGCTATATTACCTTTTGTTTTAAACCGGGGCTATTTTCCTTATATTTACACTTTATGTCGTGCTGATAGATATCTAAAACAATTTCACACAAAATTTGTAGTTTATTTTTCCTGCTAACTATAATTCACGGATCGTCCAAAGTGCTACATTTCTGCGCTGTCCTAACGCCTAACTTTATGCAAAATTCCGTGTCGATTGGTTTTTAATTGTGATCTCTAGAGCCTTCTCAAGATCAGAAAAGTTTAAAAATTTTCGTCCATTTGAATATATATATCTTGAGAACAATAGGCTTCAATTCTGACCCTAATTCTATTCACATGCTAAATTTCTTGAGAATCGGATGATAATTTCGACTTGAATATAAAAATCCAAATACATAGTTTTATAAGGTGAAAAAATATTACCAAAAGTAAAATTCAATATTGTAAGTCACGTATGCAAAAAATCGCATGCGATAAAAAATATGACAAAAATAATCACTTTTTTATTTTCATATTTTCACGCGATTTACTTATGTTTTATACTTTTCTGGAAAGAAGACATTCCGAAGTGTCAGAATCCGTCCAGCCGTTCTTGAGTTATAAGCGGTCTAACTAAAATCCCCTTCATTATATATGAGATGGTAGATATTTTGCTATATATGCGATATCTTGGATATGAGCATCAAGTATCGGTCAGTAGTGAAATTTTTGTGCATTTGTGATTTGGGCTTGATTAAAAATATTCGTGATTTGTTGCAAATTTTGACCCGCTAAATATAGTCCGATGACCAAACAAAAAGGTAGACTTCTGACCAACTACAAACCCTAGCCCCATGCGAAATTCCGCGTCGATTGGTCTATAATTGCGACCTGTAGGGCAACTGCAAAATTTTGAATTTTTTTTGGTCCATTATATATATATTATGCGATCATCTCGGGTTCTATTCTGACCCTAACCCTCCATGCTAAATTTCGTGAGGATTGGACCATAATTGCGACCTTTAGACTGATTACAAATTAACATGGACAGATGGACGGACGGACATACATAGCTAGATCGATTCAACTCGACGAGATAGGAAGATTCATATAAACTTTCCTATGTAGGAAACCAATATTTCGAGGTGTTACATAATTTTTGACCCAACATTCATTTTAGACCCAACAAAGTATATATATTCTTGATCAGCGTAAACTTCTAAGACGATTTAGCCCTGTCCGTCCGTCCGTCTGTCTGTCCGTCTGTTGTAATCACGCTACAGTCTAAACGAATTACGATAGGAAACTAAAACTTTGCACAGATCTCTCTTTTGTCTGCAGGCAGGTCAAGTTCGAAGATGGGCTATATCGGTCCACGATATCGTATATCCCCCATATAACGGTACCCCCAATATTCGGTATTTTGATAACTTTACCCACATTTTTCAACGGAATTGTCTGAAAATCCACACAAGGAGTTCCTTGTGGGTACTTTATATCTCGGCAGAGAATTATCTATATAGGTCTACGGTATCGTACTTCCCCCATATAACTGTACCCCCCGATATTCGGTATTTTGATGATGTTAGCCACATTTTTCAATGGAATTGTCTTAAAATCCACGCAAGTAGATCCTTGCGAATACTTTACCCTCTGAGAGAGAATTGTATATATAGGTTCAGGATATCGAATATCCCCCATATAACGGTACTCCCCCGATATTCCATATTTTGATTATTTTACCCACATTTTCAACGGAATTTTCTGAAAATCCACACAAGGAGTTCCTTATGGGTGCTTTATATCTCGGCAGAGAATTATCTATATAGTTCCACGTTATCGTATAGCCCCCAAATAACGGTACCCACGATATTCGGTATTTTGATGATTTTAGCCACATTTTTCAACGGAATGCTCCGAAATTGTACACAAGGGGTTCTTTGTGAGCACTTTACCCACCGACAGAGAAGTTTCAATATAGGTTACCGATATCGTATAGCACCCATATAACGGTACCCCCCGATATTTTGTTGATTTTACCCACATTTTTCAACGGAATTATCTGAAAATCCACACAAGGAGTTCCTTGTGAGTACTTTACACCCAGACATAGATTTGTCTTAATAGGTCCACAATACCCCTCATATATCGGCACCTTCCTATATTAAATATTTTAAAAGAATTTTTAATGGATTTTATTTTTTTTTTTTTTGAATTTTTTTAATTCGTTGCAAATGATGGAGGATATTCTAAGTTCGGCCGAACTTACTGCTTTTTTACTTGTTATAAAAACAACAATAAAGGGATTAAGACAGACCATTTTGCAACAGCAAACTACTATGGTATCCCGAACAAACAAACCAACACTGTTCCAGTGGACTTCCAATTTCTTGTCACAGGCTTGTCATTTGTCATTTAAAACAATTTCGGTGAATACTGTACATAAAATTGTCAAAATACCAAATATAGGGAGGTACAGTTTCATGGGGGCTATACCTATACATGGACCTATATAGCCCATTTTCAATACCACAATTTCTGCAAAGACACATCTGGGTAAAATTTCATTAAACTACTTCAATTCGATCGGATGCTATTTGTTTTTGTTGGCTGAAAACCTTGCCGTACCGCTATTTTGGGGCTGAGCTATTTTTATGTTGGGGCTGATTTCAATTTTGTTGCAGTCGCTCATTGCTATTTTGTGTTAGCTGACGATTCCAAATAGCATTAGCTATTCGTTGCCCTTGCTCATTTATGCGCCACATATTTTGAAGAATTTTTAGCAGACAAGACTGAAAGATTTCCGTGTTATTGCTACTTTGGCATTTAAATCCTGAAATTGTCAATTCAATTACATATACGTCAAATAAATTCTCATAAAAAAAGGTTAACCAGAAAAAAATCTCTAATGTGAACGAACTTTTATATCTTAATTTAAATTTTTGGCAGAGATATTTGTGAGCTTTATATGATATTTCCAGGAGCAAAAAGACATAGAAAAAGGCTCGTCTTTGGGCCAAACCAAATAGTAGTAGTGGTATCGAAATGGTACCAGAAAGTAGTAAGGGTTCATATACATTGAAGAAGTCATCGACTTGCTTTTTTATAAAAGAACAGAAGAGCGTAGGGCTAACAAGTATATGTTATGGACCGAAATTGAAATAAGTCTGACAAATACTCCTTGGTTCTTCTACGCAGAGGCCAGAGGCCGATGAATTAAGCCAATAACAAACTTCTATTTATCCGCTCTTTAATTTTTTCCACAAAATAAGGTGGAAATGGTAACAAGGGTAGAAAATACCAAGAATAGTTTTTTTTTTCAATTTTGAATGTATATAAAGAAGGCCACAACAACCTTAAAGACAGTTTTTACTGTTATCCCAAAATTCAAGAATGTTCTAATTTCTATTTGAAACGTATTACTTTTGTTAGCATTAAATTGAATTTGCAATAAGCCTTGCATGGTCACCCAATATTTAGTTACAGAGTTAAGAGTTACAAAAACAAAACTAATATGGCAATATAAAATCAATTAGATTTCTATTCTACCAAAAATTATGCCACAACACAATGATGTTGCTTTACAAAAATGCAGATAAAAGACAACGTATGTTGCTGTGTAAAATAGATATTTGGAAGAATTTCAATTCAGATAATGCAACAAGATTTGACTGCATGCATAAGTATATCAAAATGTGCACAACATTAAATAATATCGATGTAGGGTAAGTGTACCAATAGTCGGCACTTTTAGGATTTTCGCGTTTTTATTCGCTCACCATTCTGAGTGGAACTTTTCAATTATTACAAAGTTAATTTATTCAGAATCGTAATTTTGTATAGTTTTTGCAATAATAAATAAAGTTTTAATAACTTTTTATTAAATTTTATAAATTTGTAGTTTTATTAAAACAATGCTTTTTTGCCAGTAGTCGGCACCACTTGCTAATTGTCGGTATGGCATGTGCCAACAGTCGGCATACCAATTTTTTTGTAAAAATAATTAATAATAATAATAAATTAATTCATTAAAATATAATTTTTGTGTTTAGTTAAACTGATTTGACGTCTTTATTGTACTTTTCTTAAGAATATGGATTGTTGAGGGCCTTCACAGACAAAAATTAAATTTTTATTAGAATAAATCATCTTTTCTTAGCAAAATTGTACACAAAGATAGCTGATAATATATTTGAAGTAAACAAAATACATTTAGTTATAATAGTTTCATTTAGTTGGGCTTAAAAATAAAAAGTGCCGACTACTGGGACATGCCGAACTTAGGCACACTTACCCTATACAAGCCGTTTTCAGAATAATAAATAACCAGTAAAGAAAGTCTTAAAGTCGGGTGGCGCCGACTTTATGATATCCTACCCCACTTTGCGAAATTTAGTAGAGCTCCACATAACAATTAAAAGTTTTTATGGGAGAATTCAATCATACACGCTATGATTATAATTATAATTTAAAGTTCAAAGGACTAAATATGCCGAAGCATTCGTATCTTTTAAATTCGAACTTGTATTGCCCATTTGGTGCACAATTAATTTGAAATCGGATAAAGATATATATGGAGATATATCCAAATCGGAACCGATCTCGATAAAATTTGGCAAATATATTTCTGAGCTGAATTTGTTATATTTCCCTGAATATCGTTGTTACGGAGTGCATATTACGGCTGTGGGTAACAAATATAACAAATCGGATGAACAGTATATATGGGAGCTATAGCTATATCTGAACCGATCTTCGAATTTGAAATTTGACATACTAGCTTCGAGACTCAATTCAGTCGTAGGTGCCAAATTCTATCCCATTTGGACAAATATTAGATGTTTGGTGCACAATAAAAAATAAATCGGATGAAGTTATATATGGGAGCTATATCCAAATCTGAACCGATCTCGATAAAATTTAGCAAAGGTATTTCTGAGCTGTATTTCATATATTTCTCCAAATATTGTTGTTGCAGAGTGCATATTACGGCTCCAGAGGACTAAAATAACAAATCGGATGAACAATATATATGGGAGCTATAGCTATATCAGAACCGATTTCGATCAAATTTGGCATACTTATTTTCAGGCCTAATTTGGTTGTATGTGAAAAATGCCATACTATTCGGGCTGATTTTACACGTTTGGTGCTCAATAAAAGGCAAATCGGACGAACATATATATGGGAGCTATATCTAAATTTTGACCGATTATCTCCAATTTCATCTGGATAGGGCAATAAATGCGAACTGTTTACAAAAACACATGTACAGACGCACGAACGGACGGACATGCATAAGTCGACTCAGAATGTGATTCTATGCAGATCACCAAAAGGAACTATGGGTCTATCTCGTTTCCCTTTGCCTGTACAAACAAATGCACAAAGTCATAATACCCTCACCACCTTGTGGTGTAGGGTATAAAAAGTATAGACGTGTTTTACCTTCCACCTAAATTAAGGCTAAATCAGTTTGATAATGTTGTTGATGTTTCAGAAATAATATAATCTGGTGTTATAAGTGAGATGGTATTTTGTTTATGGGCCCTTCAAAAATTTAAAAAAAAATTAGCTAAAAAACAGTATGACGATATTCCATTACACGGTGCCTAAAGAAATTCCTGGACGTATAATTTAAATATAATATTTTCATATCAAGTTTCAAACAATTCTAGTGAAAAATGTAACTAGAATACTGAAAGTTGGGAGGGTCTGTTATATAGGGGTTATACGAATACGAGCAATTGAATGAAAATATAAAAATTCAAATACTTAAAAAAATACCGAATATCGGGTGAGGCCGTTGAACTCGGTCTATTCCACAATCTGGGCATATATAGACAGATCCATTGTAAAATTAAGTAGGTAAAGTTATTTCAAACGAGCATTTTCTGTAATTTAATTTGTCAAATTTCACAGCATAAAAAACAAGTTCCCATCTCTGATTTCTGTTTGTACAGGTAGGTGCGGATAGCTTTTTGTGCAAAAAAATGGAATTTCTTCCTTCACTCATTATATGTATCTTTTTCGAACATGGGAAGAAAAAGAAATAGTAGCATTGTTACTTTCGGTGAATCGATTTATACCTACTTTCAAAAGAAATATATATCCTTGGTGGATTTATTTGTAATTGTTGTTTTGGCTCGAGTGGGAACCCCAATACTGCAATTTTAATCTTATTTTATTTCTTTGGTTAGGTCCTTTGGTTTTTATGCTGGTTCTGTTGCTCTGAGATTCAAACACTTTCTATTCCACAATTCGAGCACCTACATCTCTTTCATGAACATTTCATCAGTTGAACTAAAATTATACCACAGACGTCGAGACATTTGCACTAAGCAGAAACAAAAACTAGTAAGCAAAGCCCACGGCCATAAATTGCAACAACGTTTCTGTTGATAATATACTCTCAAAATAGAATGAACGACTGGACACCTAAAAATCATTCGAAATATCAGGGTTCGTTCCGTTATTTTTGCTTAGTGGGGTTTATAATTAATGTGTTCATTTCCAATTTAAATTCAGATATTTGGAGGATCTAAATCAATAATTTTCACAAAAAATTCGATCTTTTAAAATATATAAAAGTGAACCATTTGCCGAAATAGGAACATCACCGCAGTGGAAATATCACACATTTTATATTCGGAACTCTTTTTTCCCAGCATAACAAAAATTTCCTGTGTATCTTATCTTATCAAAATTCAATATAATAAGTGCTATATCTCCGATATTTCAACGAAATCAGCATCAATGTAAAGTCCTTTTCAAGAACATGTGGTCTAAATTTCAGCACCAACAATATTCACGATAGTCCATTTACCCTTCTAATACTAAACCAAAACTCCCTGCACATTTTGATATTTTTCTCACAAAATACATGGTCCATTTCACCCGCTAAAATTATTCTTGAATGATAAACAAAAAATGCAGTATTTAGCCCAGTCGTAAATTCTAAACCCTCCCAAAATTACGACTGGAAAATGATTTCTATTTTTTTAAAACCCACAAATTTCTATTCTGATTTTAACCCGAACTCCATGCCAAATTTTGAGTCCGGGCTGACGAACGGACACACATTGTTAAATCGACACAGCTCGGCGAAATAGCGAGATAGGAAGAGGTGTTGCATACGTTTTTGTCCTGTCATACTGTTAACACACTCAACATATAGTTATACCCTACACCACAAGGTGGTCAGGGTATTATGTCTTTGTGCATTTGTTTGTAACAGGAAAAAGGAAATGAGATAGACCCATAGTTCCTTTTGATGATCTGCATAGAATCACATTCTATGTCGATTTATGCATGTCCGTCCGTCTGTCCATGTATTTTTGTAAACAAAGTACAGTTCGCATTTATTACCCTATCCAGATGAAATTTTGCATAAATCATTTGTTTGGCCCAAGGA
Organism: Musca domestica; assembly: GCF_030504385.1. NCBI lineage: Eukaryota > Metazoa > Arthropoda > Insecta > Diptera > Muscidae > Musca > Musca domestica. The sequence goes on along the minus strand of NW_026712346.1, from coordinate 14,316,300 downwards.
CGAACCCTATTGAAACTGGAGATAATCGGTCAAAATTTAGATATAGCTCCCATATATATCTTCGTCCGATTTGCCTTTTATTGTGCACCAAACGTGTAATATCAGTCCGAATAGTATGGAATTTTGCACGTACGATCAGATTGGACCTGAAAATAAGTATGCCAAATTTGATCGAAATCGGTTCAGATATAGCTATAGCTCCCATATATATTTTTCATCCGATTTGTTATTTTTGTCCTCCGCAGCCGTAATATTCACTCTGTAACAACAATATTTGGGAAATATATGAAATACAGCTCAGAAATACATTTGCTAAATTTTATCGAGATCGGTTCAAATTTGGATATAGCTCCCATATATCACTTCGTCCGATTTACCTTTGATTGTGCACCAAACGTCTAATATTTGCCCAAATTTGATGAAATTTGGCACTTACGACCGAATTGAGTCTGAACCACCTAACAACGATATTCAGGGAAATATATCAAATACAGCTCAGAAATATCTTTTCCAAATTTTATCGACATCGGTTTCGATTTGGATGTAGCTCCCATATATATCTTTATTCGATTTCAAATTAATTGTGCACCAAATGGGCAATACAAGTGCGAATTTAAAAGATACAAATGCTTCGGCATATTTAGTCCTTTGAACTTTAAAATATAATCATAGCGTGTATGATTGAATTCACCCACAAAAACTTTTAATTGTTCTGCGGAGCTCTACTAAATTAGCAAAGTGGTGTAGGGTATCATAAAATCGGCCTCGCCCGGCTTTAAGACTTTCTTTACTGGTTTATAGAGATGTGATACATTGAAGATACTTTTTATGTTGAATATTTATGTAATTGTTGAGTAAATTTTGGAGTTAACTTTTCCTCACGGAAGCATTCGTCTCTACTAATTGTTTGAAGTTATGTCCATTAAAGAATTCTTCGCCATATTATATATTGATTTTTCAACAGATTGGAGTTTTGGTGGTAAAACTAAAGTAACGGTTTCGTAATCAAACACAATCCAAATCAATTAATCCGAGCACTCATACTTCAGAATGTTGGGGTGGTCATAACTTTTAATAGAATTTGTCTTCTTTCTTGTGTTTGCGATAAATTATGTCAGGCCTATATTCTCGTGTAATTTCTTAATATCTCTTCTTGCAAAACTTTCATCACGGGTCCAAGACGAACGATTAGGTCTACTGATTCGCCGCATTGAGAATGCCACAAATCTTCACATTTTTATAGAAAATCTCAAACTAATGCTTTATTTACTTTTTTTGAAAATCTAATTCAAGGCCTATATAATGCAGGCCACACACGATACAACTGGTTGTACAACTTGGAGAGTACTCAGATTGTGTGTTTCGGTCACAAACGATACAACTTAGTGAACAACCTATTTGTACAGCTTCACTCTGCGTAGAGTTTGTTTGTGTTGAGATGAAACCGTAAAAAATTCATGCTCTATAATTGACTCAATAGCTTTAATTTATTATTAATTTTTTTAATTCTATTTTATAAAATGAAATACAAATTTTTATGTATTCATCAAAATTACAAATTTGATTGGATTTCGTATTGTTTTGATGTGCGAAACAATGGTGTTGCCTCTTCAAAAAAAAAGGTGAAATTGTATGCGACATGCCCACAAACGTTACAATCGGCAACTTCGTACAACTGAGCCACAAACGATACAATCTTGAATACAACCTCTTCAAGTTGTACAACCAGTTGTATCCTGTGTGGCTTGCATAAGGTCGGCCAGTAAGATCATCAGACGGCCAAGTTTTCTGCAAAATATATTTTGAATTCGCCCTTGTCAAAAAATTGCGAAATAATTTAACTTATTAAAGGAATTTGAAGACAAATATATACAAATTATAAAGAACATTTTATCGGTTCCAAAGGATGAGTAACGTTTGCCAGGTTGCTCATGTGGTGAAATCTGGAAGAGAATATTATCGCGAAAATATTCTGGAGGGTGTATTAAACATTCCAACAGGACTCAGCACCATCGCACTCAGAACGTGCACCCAAGAATGGTTACAAAATGAGGTTCCTCGCTTCATTTCCAACGCACAATGGCCAACAAAATCTTCGGATACTAATTGTGACTGGAGTATTTTGGAAAGCAAAGTTGGCACTAAATAATACCAAAGTGTCGATGACCTTAAGCAAGCGCTACGCCGGGAATGGGCCAAAATACAGCAGAGCAAAATTCGGGCAGCATGTGATATCAGTCTACTCTCTCAAGTACCTCCCCAACAAAGGGTCAATATTTTGAATAATTTTATCTCTCATAAAATGCATAATAATCATCTTATTTTATCTAAAATTCACACAAAAGTCGACATTCTAAAACTTAACGAATTATCGACCAAAAGTGTCACTATATAATGTAATGAAAATGAAGGCAAGATCTTTGTAGGCACTTACGAATTCGTATTTGAAAACTGCCCAATTTAAATCCACAATTACGACATTTTGTCCATTTAGCAAAATTTTAATAAATTTCAAAGAATTATTTCGATAAGTCTTATGGCAGACTATGAAAATTTTCATTAATGTGAAAATGAGTTTATAGGCAAGAGGTATGAAGGGGGTAAACCTATGTACACAACCTTCTGTAATCTGAAATTATTCTTTGTGCTTAAATTCGTAACTCTCAAATCAAGACGTCTGCGATGAAAATTTAGATAAAAATAGAGAAACATTTCAATAAAAATTTTCATAGTCTGGCATAAGATACAAACAGAATTTGACGTAAGACCCTCAACATGAAATAAGCCATTGTCGCCTGTCTGCTTCCACGCAGATGTATTTGTATTTTGGAATTAGAAAGATCAAGTTCGTACTTGAGTCATGTCTGCCGTGTAGACCCAGTATAACGGTACCTCCCGATATACAGAATTGTTTATAGCTATACATTCTGAGTTAGCAATAGGTTCGATCTATATTGGTCCAGGTTTTCCTAAAGTACCCATATGACGGTAAATGATTTCAGCCACATTATGTAACGAAGTATGGTACTTAAAACTCGCAATAGAAATCTATATATATAAATGTAAGTTGTGTTAGTTACTACGCTTATAACTCAAGAACCGCTGATCTGATTTTAACGATTCATACAAATTCTGAATTGTCTCTTTTCCGAAAAGGATAATATTCAAAAAAATCGCGTAAAAATGTGATATATTAACATTTTCATTTTGACTTCTGAAATGTACAATCGTAATGTTTTATTTTGTATGTTTTTTTTTTTTTCTCTTTTGACTTACTTTTTTCGAATGTATATTTGTAGTGTTTTTTATATTTTTTTTTCTTTTTGATTCGAATATTAATACCAATTTATTTTGACTCGATTTCTTGAGAACTGAAATAGAAGCCGGGTTACATTGAAGTGTAGTACCAAATTATGTGGTGGCGAAACGAAATAGATGTTATCAAAATTATTTAACGCGGTCACACCAAATTTAAATCAAAATTTCTAAAAATCTTGAAAAAAGAGATCTCATTGCAAACATTCTCAAATCGGGGAAAAATTACATAAGGTATGACTAAAGAACGGCTTAACAATTCATACAATTTTGGAATGGTATCCAATAAAATTATTAATAAAAAATTTCTTTTTGGTGTGATTTTTTTCAATTTGACATACTATATTGAAGTGAACATTTTTTATTGCCTTGAAATCTGAATGAATAATATTTAAAATAAAATGAGTGACCTACGTGGACCTACATCTTTCATATGGCAATAATCCGCCTCAAAATGCAATTCATTGGAACTGCAGTCAGTGAAATACCGAATATAAAGGGTGCAAAATGGTAGAGCGAATTGGACATTTAGGAAAAAAGAAAGAAATTCTTCCTAAACTTTCAAGATGTCTTAAATCGCTTTTGCAGGTCATGATATATGACCCCCGGATAAGGGTACAACCCTATTTCAAGTATTGTTTACATTTTAACCACATTTTTCTCACACTCATTTTAATTTGATAAGAAACCATCCTCGCAAAATATGATCATGTTTTGGTATAACCATCATATAATTTAAGCCATGTTCGGGGTCTTCGACATTTTTTTCATCTTTAGGCCTTTATTTGGCATCTTTGTTTCTAAGGGTGTAAAAAACCTCTTCTCATAATATTTTCAATTTTCGGAGTAGAGTCCATCTTGGTCTTGACCACATTCATCAATTGATTTGGCTAAAAAATTGTATTTAGGCAACTCTGGGGTAGAGAATCGTCCCTCAGATAATTGTCCACATAGGCATTTATTCGAGTATAGTTCTCACATTAGTGTACCCACAAATCCGCTTTCCTAACCAATGTTTGGTCAGAAAAGAAAATTTGATATACTATTGAATTTGAAACTCCCAAGAGAATATTGGTTGGGAACGTAGATGTGGGATTAACATCTACATGCCATAAACTCCGAAATATCAAATTGTGGCAGAAACATGAAAAAATCACGAATATTAATTTTTTTGTTCGTTATTGAATTATACTATGATGAAAAATATGGACTTTATGGGTTCTCCAACTCACAATTTAAATGACAAAAATAAATTAATTAATATTTCACGGTAATGGGTGTAAAAAAGCAATTATCTTTGACTATTTTGAAATCATTCCGCCCTCAATTATGAGGTGGACAAAACTAAATACCACGCAGCACGGTATTCTTAACATTGGAAATTCAATACCAAAAATTTAGCTGAGTTTTCACATGGGGCTATTATAGAAGTTCTATATCATACAGGTTTTTAACACTCAATTATAGCCTTAGGCTGAAAAATAAGATCGGGCTATTCAAAATATCTAAAACCGACGGTAGATTATTATCTATTATAATTTTTCCCATGAATGTTTATTTCTATTTAGAAATTACTAGGGAGTTATTTTACTTATAATAAAAATTGTGCCGCTTTCATAATTCTATAATGCTTAAAAAAATATGAATTAAAGACTAAAAGTAGGGGCCGGCAACGCGGACCGGGCCAGCTAGTTGTATATATATATATATATATATATATATATCTATATCTATAAAAGAGGAAAATGTTTGTACGTTTGTTTGTTTGTTTGTTTGTTTGTTTGTTTGTTTGTAATTTATGGACTCGAAAACTGCTGAATAGAATTTTCTGAAAATTTCCATATATACTGCAACATCGCCTGAAAGTAACATAGGCTATACAAATTTTTGAATTTCCACTTGGAACTGGAGATATAGCATCAGAATCGGAGGTACCTCCCAAAAATTTAGATTTTATATGCACATATCTATTGATCGCTTAAAGATACAGTCTCCAAATTTGGAATGTGTAACGGAATTTGGAACAAAAATAAGTTTGCTAAATTATATTGTAATCGGTTCAGATTTGGATATAGCTCCCATATATATTTTCGACCGATTTCGTTCATTTGATGCCTCAAACACAATATGAATGTTCGATTCCAATGAAATTTGGAATATGTGACGGGATTTGATCCGAAAATAAATTTGTCAAATTATATTGAAATCGGTTCAGATTTGGATATAGCTCCCATATATATTTTCGGCCGATTTCAAGCATTTGATGCACCAAACACGCTATGTATCCCCAATTTCAATGAAATTTGAAACGTGTGATAGATTTTATCTAAAAAATTTATTTCCCAAATTATATTGAAATCGGTTCAGATTTGGATATAGCTCCCACATACATTTTCGGCCGATTTCATGTATTTGGTGGACCAAACAAGATATGTATGTCCAAATTTAATGAAATTTAAAATAAGTAACGGAATCGGGAGCAAACATGAATTTTTCAAATTATATTGAAATCGGTTCAGATTTGGATATAGCTCCCATATATATTTTCGACCGATTTCAAGTATTTTATGCACCATACACGATATGTATGTTCGATTTCCAAGAATTTTGGAATATGTAGCGGGATTTTGATTAGAAAATAAATTAGTCAAATTATATTAAAATCGGTTCAGATTTGGATATAGCTCCCATATATATTATCCGCCGATTTCACATATTTGATGCATATTTGACAAATTATATTCAAATACGCTCAGATGTGATTATAGCTCCATATATATACTCAGCCGATTTCACATATTTGATGCACCCAAAGCGAGAGAGACAAAATCTGGCACCAGCAAAAATTGCACAATTATATTGAAATCAGTTGAGGTTTGGATATAGCTAACATATATATTTCGGCCGATTTCATACATATTATGCACCAAACACGATATATATGACCGATTCCAATGAAATTCAGAATGTGTGGCGGAATTTTGTTATAATAATAAATGTGATAAATTAATTGGAAATTAGTTAAGATTTGGATATAGCTCCCATATATATATTCTCGGCCGATTTCACATATTTGACGCACCAATTTCAATTAAATATGAAAGGTGTGGCGGAGTTTGGTGTAAAAGTAATTTTTTTTAAATTATATTTAAATCGGATCAGATTGGGATATGATTTTAATAAGAACCATTGACCCACAACGCCTTAGGCTAACACTAAAAAACAACACAACAATTTATTTGAAATACGCTTATTACGGCGAAGTATGTTGCTATCTCGAATTCACTACTTGCAATAGAAATGCCACTCTACTTAAAAAAATTGCAGTTTCCTGCACGCTTGGTATTTGCTATGAAATAAATAAATCCAAAGGACAAACCCTTCGTGTATGCATGTCATGTTACTGCTTTTGTAATGATTTTGTTTATTAACGCATTAAATTAGTGCAATATTTTTTTTAATTTTTAAATTTGTTTTTCTTTATCCAACATATATTCGTAAATAAAATTTTGAATGCATATAAAATCAAAAGGGGTAGCGAAGCGCACCGGGTTCAGCTAGTATATATATATATATATATATATATATATATATATATATATATATATAGGAAATTGTGTTAGTTACTACGCTTTTAACTTAAGAACCACTGTACTGATTTTAACGATTCATACTAATTCGGAATTGTCTCCTCTCCGAAAAGGATAATATCCAAAAAAAGTTTTCAATGTACGTCAATGTTTCGGAGTAGTGCAAAATTTTAATAAAGGTACCTTATGATTTTACCATATTTCAAAGGATTTGCCTAAAAATGTGTATTTGGCGGGTGAAAATCTTACACATAAATTTAAACATATCTACAAATTTTAGAATTTTCTCCATGTAATCGTACCCTTTTGGCGGACAAACAGACCGACATGGCTAGGGGGACTTATGAGGACTCTAATGCACAATCTAAGGTGCTAATGGGTTTAAAAAAGTAATTAACTTTGGCTATTCTTAAATCATTCAGCACCCAATTATGAGGTGTACAAAATACAGTAAATTCCAAATTACTACTCATTTGACTGGAAAAATTTGTTACGATTTTTACCATACTATTTGATTAATTTATTAATATTAATAATATCATGGGGATAAGATTGATATATACTTTTTAATAGATTTGTATAGCACATCCACACATTTGAAGCCCACGGTTTAAATATTGAAGCCCACGGCTTAAATATGGGTACAGGTATTTTAAAACACTTTTAATCGACCAGTAGGTGAACACTTATATCAGTCATATCTGTGAATAATTATGATTTGACAAATATGCATAATAGACAAAAACTACGGGCCGACAAAGCGGACCGGGCCAGCTAGAATATATATAGGTTATTTTTTTGGTGACACCCAATTTATTTATTTTAGTATTTTAGCGCATTCTCCAACTGATTTCGCTGATACTTTTATTAGATTCGTGTTTAAGAATGATAGTTTTTTCCCCATTATTCTACAGCATACTCTATTTTAGGATTTTTTTGCTAACATGTTTTCTCTAATAACTTCATTTTCTACTGGGTTTATTTGTAGTTTTTTTCCCAGTACTGTCACATTGCGAATTTTCAAATAGTCTAGCAACCAAGGAAAATTTATTTTTTATGCCATCATATATTCACACAAACATTATTTGAAATCAATTAAAACAAAATTATTCCATTTCCAAGTGATTACGTTCTATCTTATAATGGATCCCTAATCTCACAATACAAGAGCTTCCATAATCACCACGGTTGGGAAGGCACACTCCTGCGGACATAAAACGTAAATTGTGGGCAGCAGGCCAGACAACGGTAATGCATGGCGAACAAGTTGTCATAATCGGAGAATCAACATTATAAGATCCTTTTTTTTTGTTCTGCTTTCAAGGACCTTCTTGTATTGCCTGCAGGTTAAATGTATTGGTCTTTGGGGTGAGTAATTCACAGAATAACTCTATTTTCAAACGTTCCGGGTTTCTATCTATTTGCCTAGGAAAGACTCATAATTTATATGCAGCAACACGCTTTGCATGCGTTCATCTCCACTCGGGAGATTACTGCGGCACTTAAATGGCACATCAATGCTGCCGGTTGTTTCTCACTTGGTAAGCAACTGTGTTACTTTTTGCCTTCCAACGTTGCACCCATTCGCACCCGCACCCGCACACACACACAGACACATGTACCGAACGAAAAACTCGTAAACAGCAGGAATGCCGGCATGTAGGAGGATCAAATGGAAAACAAACTCCACCGATGTAGAGTATTTTAGTTTTTGGACAAATGCGATGATGCGCAAAAGATGATGTGATGCTTCAGCAATCTTGTTCTTGGCATGTACAAGGATGTCGTTAAATGTCAACGGATGTCGACGCAACATTTGTACGTTTTCAATATTCCGAAAATCGTTCCATTATCCTGAAGGGTAGAGGATGTAGCTTTCGACTTCATTAAAACACCCCATCAACCAGCAGTTCTTCATGGCCATGGGAAGGAGTCAAGGGAACTTCATTTCCGCTACCACTGTCAGAGCCACGTGTTCATTTGACTTTTATGATTATTGCACTCCAAATCAGTATTCATTGGTTACAAGCTGTAGCATTTAAGCATTTGCTTCTTGTTTCCAACTTCCCGGCTAGTGTTAGTGTTGTGACAGCTGTTATTGCTCACCACCACAACAAAACACAACAACTATACAGCCAAGAAAGAACGCCGTCCACTGCAGTAACTCCACAAGACCCAAAGGATTTGCCAATTTTGTGGGTGTTTGACCATTAATAATTATTGCAATGCATCAAAGTGGTTGTTGTGCTCTGTAGCCAGCTTCGACCAACACGTGCACCCGAGTGCTGTTTTAATTGAAGATTGTGGACACTCCTCTGGGTGAGTGTAAATAAATCTAGGATAAAAGGAAGGATTAGAGTTAATAAGTAATCGCTTTTGAGCTAATTATAATTTAATAAAGTCACGGGCTTAACATTATCTAAATGATGCATTGATATAAAATCGGGGAATTTGCAAGCGTTTCTATGTATGCATAAGCTAAGTTCGGCCGGGACGAATATTTAATACCCTCCACCATTTCAAAAAAACTTGAAAAATTTCAAAAAAAATTCCGAAAACTACCACTTAAATGAAAACCGTTATATGGTGACTATACGAAGAAGGGGACCTGCTTACGAAATTTATTGTCATGGGCTGTAGTACCCATTACGAACTTCAAATACGAAATTTGAAACAGTTCCAGTGAATAATGTTATTGAACTCATGAAAATAGCGAGTATCGGGAGGTACCGTCGTATGGGGGCTATACGAAGACGTGGACCTGCATACGATATTTTTTGTCGAACTTTAAAATTGAAATTTGAAATAATATCGGGAGGTACCGTTATACCGTGGACCGACATGCTCATTTACGAACTTAACCTGCCTACTGATAAACTATGCATGTATTCAAAATTTTAGACGTCTACCTTAACAGACATATGGACAACGGACATAGAATGGTGGACGGTATAAAAACATTGGCGCATCACACGCTACCACTTCATCCCACTCTAATTTCAGTTGTACCTGTTTGTATTAACTAATATGAACTCCTTACGGTTAGAGTAGAGTCAATGGATGCTTTTATATCAAACTAGCTGAACCCGATGCGCTTCGCTACGGATTTATTAATTTCATAGCAAATACTAAGCGTACAAGAAACTGCAATCTTTTCAAGTAGAGTGGCATTTCTGTCGCTATTAGAGAATTCGAGGTAGCAGTATACTTCCCTAAAATAATCGTATCCTCAATTAAATTGTTGTGTATTTTAATACCCTCCGTTTGTAACACCTCGAAATATACATTTTAGACCTCACAAGGTATACATATTCTTGATCAGCATAAGTCGATTTAGCGATGTACGTCCGTTTGTCTGTCTGTCCCTCTATCCATCTGTCCGTCTGTGGAAATCACTCTAGCTTCCGAAAGAATTGAAGTAGATTGATAAAATTTCACTCAAATATATATTATGTCTGCATGACTTTTAGTATTGAAAATGGGTCATGTAGGTCCACGTTTTGGTATAGCCCCCATATAACGGTACCTTCCGATATTCGGTATTTTGATGATTTTAGCGACAATATTCACCGTTTTTTTTATAAGTTTCGCATTTGAATATTTTAATGGCTTATGACAAAAATATAACAGCTACATTTGGTATTTTTAAGATTTTAACAGCATTTTTAACGGATTTTATTTATTTTTTTTTTTGGAAATTGTCAAATTTGCAACAAATGGTGGAGGGTACTAAAGTTCGGCCCGACCGAACTTACAGCTTTTTTACTTGTTTTACTGTTAGATTAATACCATTGCAAAGGCGTTGTGAGTCAATGCTTGTTAATAAAATTATATTCCAATCTGAACCGATTTCAATATAGTTTGACAAAATTTACTTTTACACCAAATTCCGTCACACCTTCCATATTTTACTGACATTCGAGGTACATTCTCTGTTTAGTGCATCAAATATATTAAATCGGCCGAGAATAAATATGGGAGCTATATCCAAATTTTAACCAATTTGTAAATAATTTGTCAAATTTATTATTGGAACCAAATTCCGTTACGCATTGTGAATTTCATTGGAATCGGACATACAATCGGCCGAAATACATATATAAATATAGGAGCTATACCTGAACCTCAACCAATTTCAATATAATTTGGCAAATTATTTTGCTACCAAATTTGGTCTGTCCTTCGTCTTCATTGGAATCGGACATACATGTCGCGTTGGGTGCATCAAATATGTAAAATCGGCCGAAAATAAATAAATCTGAAACGTTCTCAATATAATTTGACAAACTTATTTTTGTACCGAATTTAGTCACTCATGCCAAATTTAATTGAAATCGGACATACGTATCGTGTTTGGTGTATCAAATAAACGAAATCTGTCGAAAATATATATGGGAGCTATATCCAAATCTAAACCGATTTGAATATAATTTGGCAAATTTATTTTCTAATCAAATCCCGTCACTCATTCCAAATTCAATTAAAATAGAAGATACGTAGCGAGTTTAATGCATCAAATGAAATCGGTCGAAAATATATATAAGAGTTATATCCATATATATAGCAGTTGAATTTGGCAAATGTATGTTTGTTCCAAATTCCGTTATGTAGTCCAAAGACTGTATCTGTAATCTATGCATTTAAAATCTAAATTTTTGGGAGGTACCTCCGATTCTGATGTCATATCTCCAGTCCCAAGTGGAATTTAAAAGAAATATATAGCCTATATTGCTCTCAGGCGATGTTGTAGTATGCTTGGAAATTTTCAGGAAAATCTGTCCAGTGGTTTTCGAGTCCATAAATTACAAAAATACAAACATATAGATTTTGAGAAATTCAAATACACATGTCCATTAGAAAATAAATTAGTCAAATTATATTAAAATCGGTTCAGATTTGGATATAGCTCCCACATACATTTTCCGCCGATTTCACATATTTGATGCACAAAACACGATACGTATATCCGATTCCAATGAAATTCGGCATGAGTGGCTAAATTTGGTACAAAAGTAAATTTGACAAATTATATTCAAATACGCTCAGATTTGATTATAGCTCCCATATATATACTCAACCGATTTCACATATTTGATGCACCCAAAGCGAGAGAGACAAAATCTGGCACCAGAAAAAATTGCCAAATTATATTGAAATCAGTTGAGGTTTGGATATAGCTAACATATATATTTCGGCCGATTTCATATATGTTATGCACCAAACATGATATATATGACCGATACCAATGAAATTCAGAATGTGTGGCGGAATTTGGTTACAATAATAAATGTGACAAATTAATTGGAAATTAGTTAAGATTTGGATATAGCTCCCATATATATATATATTATCTGCCGATTTCACATATCTGACGCACCAATTTCAATGAAATATGAAAGGTGTGGCGGAGTTTGGTGTAGAAGTATTTTTTTTTTTAAATTATATTTAAATCGTGTCAGATTGGGATATGATTTTAATAAGAACCATTGACCCACAACTCCTTAGGCTAACACTAAAAAACAACACAACAATTGATTTGAAATACGCTTATTATGGCGAAGTATGTTGCTATCTCGAATTCACTAATTGCAATAGAAATGCCACACAACTTCAAAAGATTGCAGTTTACTGCTCGCTTGGTATTTGCTATGAAATAAATAAATCCCAAGGACAAACCCTTCGTGTATGTATGTCATGTTACTGCTTTTCTAATGGTTTTGGTTATTTACGCATTAAAGTAGTGCAATAATTTTTTGTTTATATATATATATATATATATATATATATATATATATATATATATATATATATATATATATATATATATATATATATATATATATATATATATATATATATATATCGTTCGCGCAGATATATTTCAATAACAGTTGTTTATAGCTATTGCACCGCTAGACGATCACATTAAATGTGTACATGGCTATAGTTCTGGTTATGGCTACGGCGATTGAACATTTACCAGTCGTTACTGACCCACTATATATTTGAGATTTGTTATTTAACGTTCCTGGTGTTTACCTCATGCCCTCGCAAAAATAGTAAATGCATGTATGCATTATGTAATCGTTCCTATATAACTGCAACTGCCAATTGAGAGTTTTGGCTAATTTAAATTTGCTAACATTTTATATTTGGGCTTCATAGTGATTAGGAAACGCGTTCAGAGCGGAAGAGTCGAACACTCACAGTGACATAAAGAAAATCTTTAAAAATAAAAGTATCGAGATTGAATATTGGACCCACAGTCATTGTTGCCAGTGAAATCGGTGGGCAAAAAGTCTTCAAAATGCCATAAAGTCGACATCTAATGTGGCTAAAATTACCAAAATACCAAATATTCGAATGTCCCGCTTTTTGACGATACAGTAAATGAGTAGTATTTTGCCGCTGAAGACAAGACAATGTTCTGCCAATGTTCTTCTGTACAAACTTTACCACATCTTGAATAAATTTGTTAAAAAATGTGATCAAAATCTTCAAAATACCGAATATTTGGAAGTACCGTTATATAGGCGGACCTACTGACAAAATATACATATGTTCAAGATTTTTTTCTCCTAATAAGTATAAGTGAAATATATTGTGATTTTCTACAAAATAGCGCTATAATGCTCATTTTGGAACACATAAACCATCAAGAATTGAAAATAGCAGCATCCAAGCCTGGGAAAGTCAATAGAATTTCACGTCGTTTGATACTACATTGAACCTCAATAATACAGGATTTGTTGCTACATTTACATCCTGGCCTAAACAAATTTGAGAAGCTGACTTCTATTCATTATGATATCAAAATATGGGAGATATATTTAAATCCTAACCGATTTCAAATATAATATAGCAACTTTATTTTGGTACCTAATTTTTTCTCTTAGTCTGGATTTCATTGGAATTGGACATATGTACATATCGCTTTCGGTGCATCAGATATATGAAATCGGCCGAAAATATTTATGGGAACTATATCCAAATCTGAAACAATTTCAATATAATTCGACAAATGTATTTTTCCTTGAAATTCCGTTGCTGATTCCAGATTTGAAGTCTGTATCTGTAATCGATCAATAGATATGTGCATACATAAACCAAGTATTTTGGAGGTACTTCAGATTCCGATGCTTTATCTCCAGTTCCAAGCGTAATTTCGAAAATGTATGGAGCCTATGTTACTTTCAGGCTATGCTGTAGTATATTTGGAAAATTTCAAGGAAATCTGCTCAGCGGCTTTTGTGTACTTTGCGAAAGAGCTTTTAACTTTTATACAGGTTGCATATAGAATCATTTGTACAAATTATGGATCATGTCGAAACAAGCTTCAATTAAATTGTTGTGTAGTTTTTTTATTTTACTATTACCCTAATACCATTGTAAATGCGTGGGGTCTATGTTTCCTAACAAAATAACATCCAAATCTGAATATGTTTTCATATAACTTGACAAAAAATATTTTTATACCAAATTCCGTCACACATTCTATACTTCGTTCACATTTGACGTACATAGCACAATGTTACCATTCCATCTGTCTGATTTTCGGTCAGTTGAAGATTTAGACCCCAAAATTCTAACTACATAATCCCCATATACCGTTACACCCTGATTTTCGGCCGAACTTCCTGTAGATCAACATATAAGCTATTATGAAGTTGCAGTTGCATGTTGCTATTTATGTTGTCGTCAAATTTACCAGTAACAAGTAAAAAAACGTTAAAATCGGACGGTCTGAAGTATAGGTTAAGAAAACTCATATAAATAAAAGTATCGGGATGTTTATAAGGGTTCCACTTTAAACTGCCACTGTAAAAATATGGTTAAAATTTTCAACAAATCAAATATCCTCATGAGGTAACCCATTACAATCTTTACGCACCAACTTTTAAATAATTCCGTTTAGAAATGTGGCTAATACCATAAGAATACCGACAATCGGTGCAGGAAACGAGGACCAATGTCAATAGTTGTGCTGCAGTGCATGAAATATATATAATTGAAAAATCGAAAAACTCATTAGAATACTGGAAACTGTTATGCCATCATAGGTAGGCCATTACGATTTCTAAGTATAGAAATTTAAAGAAATTTCTTAGATAATGTGATATATACCGTCAAAATACCGAATAAAGGAAGGTACCGGTATATGATGAATCGAAAAACTCATTTTCAATACCATAATCCATGGTAAAATTCTACCATGATTCTACCATGCCTGCATCCTAGACCCCAAGCCATATTTATAGGGTCTCCGATGTAGCGAACGACATATAACGTACTGCTCACAATCGTTTTTTTTAATCGCCAGAAGTACACAATCGATACGATTGCCTTCATATACTTCGGCTGTGAGGTTCCGAACTGCACCGTTAGCAAACGAAACGTTGAGAAACGTTTCTAGACGTTTGTTTGCGAAATGATGGCTGCTATATATTGCAATGAGTTTTGTACTTTTTCGTTTCCAATGTTGCGTCATCCAGCAGAGTACATTTCAGTTCTGTTTTTGTTTTCACTCTTCTAAGCAAACAATACAAAATCAAAAGCAAGTTATGTTATTCAAGTATCGGTTTTGTTTTGTTTCGTACTTTGAGAAAATACAGAACGAAACGATTGCAAACATTTGAGATAATTTATTTTCATACGCTGCTCCAAAGAAAATTTGAAAGTGTTATAAACGGAATGGTAGAAAAAAGAAAAAGTATTAATTATTTTTTATACCCTTCAGCATAGTATGGAGGGTATATTAAGTTTTTCATTCCGTAACACCTCGAAAAACACATTTTAGACCCCACAAAGTATATATATTCTTGATCAGCATAAAATTCTATGTGGATTTATCAATGTCCGTCCGTCTGTCGGTCTATACGTCAGTGAAAATCACTCTATCTTCCGAACGAAATGAGATAAGTTGACAAAAATTTACTTAAATATGTATTATATCTGCAGGACTTTTGGTATTGAAAATAGGTATGTAGGTCCACGTCTTCGTATAGCCGCCATATAACTGTACCCCCCGATATTCGGTATTTTTATGATTTTACCGACATTATTTACCGGAATTGTTTCAAAACTGGTATTTGCAGTTCGTAATGGGTACTACAGCCTATGCCAAAACATTGTCTGTGCAGGTCCACGTATGGTACGTCCCTATATTCGGTATTTTATTTATTATAGCTACATTATAAACCGATTTTATTTTTTAAGTTTAGCATTGGAATATTATAATAGCTTATGACAAAAGTTGCCTATGCAGGTCCACGTCGTCGTATAGACCCTAATATACGGCTACATTCCGTATTTTTAAGATTTTAACAGAATTTTTAATGGTTTTTTTTTGCAAATTGTCAAATTTATACGAAATGGTGGAGGGTATTTGAAGTTCGCCCGGCCGAACTTATAACATTTTTACTTGTTTTTTATTCATTTATAATAATATTATTATTTTTTTGAATGACCTCTGTTTGTTTTTGCCTGTTTTTGTAAAAAAAAGTTGATTTCACTCGATTCGTTCGTATTCAAACGAAATTCCTATAAGTGTGTCCACTGCTGTGTGCCTTTTATATGCCAGAACATTAGCGAAGTCAAAAAATATTCCGAAATTCCAATTGAAATGTTCCAAAATTAAAATGTCACTCATTATTTCTCATCACTCCATCTAATGGTTTTGATTGGATTTTAATCATATATTGGTCATGCAAAGTCACTTGATCAAATTCATTTGCCTCAAACCTTGCACAGACGTGAGGCGAAGCATACGCCTACGACGACATCTAAATTTTTAACATTTCTGATCTAAAGTATAAAGTTGGATGGATAGATAGATGCAGAGTGTCATCTCGACACAACTCAATCCAATTACTGGGTACTCGAGAATAACCAAAACCGGATGTAATCAACCAGCAACAACGTCAAAAGTATTTTTGTTGGCACAAACAACAATTTATTGGGGCACATGCTCGTGTCAGCCACCACCCTCTCTTCAGACAGGCAGTTCCGTATGATGGCATTAGAACATGACGAGACCAGTTGAGTTGTTCAACGTTCACTTTTTTTAATGGACAGTAGATGGGATGCGACATGTTAATGTCAACAATGATGATGACGATGATGATGAGTACGACGATGACAATAATTTAAGTTAATGTCGCTGTGATTGTATTTTTAACATTTGAATTGAATTTGTTGTTGTTGCTACTGCCGTTGATTTCGCATATTTTGTCGTAGATGGGAACCTGTTAGAATTCCAAAGCCTCTGTGTGTCTGGCATTACTTGGATGACGATGACGATAATTAAAACTAAAAGTTTATAACATCATAAAACACTTAGGATTCATTTGATGGCAACGTAATTGTTTTATTGTTGTGTAGACGACGAACTACCAGTGAACGAACGGACGAACGAACGAACAAACGAAAGTATATATATGAACGTTTCAAACTCACTCATTGATATCCGAATGTCGAAGTGTTTTACACCCTATAAAATTAAGTGGGTAAATCTGACTTGTTAATAGTCAAATCAGATTATTTGTCAGATATTGATTTTGTTCATTACAAATGCTATTTTACTAAAAAAAAAACCGTTAACTCATCTCGGTTTTATAGGGCTTATATATGGAATTCAAATGTTGTAGATCTTGGGATTTAAGACAATCGACTGTAAGTTTGTACATCTGACTGACGAAAATAATTTGTGAACCAAGATTAGGGATATTTTTCGAAATCATGATATGAACTCATATCGTAAATTTAGGTTTGTTTTTCAGATTTTTCCGCATATCTGAATTGGTATTACAGGCATTTCTTGTTATGGAGTGCATATTACGGTTGTGGGTAACTCAAATATCAAATCGGATGAAACACATAACTATACCTTAACCTATTTTCATCGAATTTGACATACTTGCTTCTAGGCTCAAATATTCCATCCTATTTTGCCACATTCCATCCTATTTTGACAAATATTACGCATTTGGTGTACAAAAGACAAATCGGACGAAGATATATATGCGAGCTATATTAATTAATTTGGACCGTTCATACCCTTTTGAATATATTTCGTCCGTAGGCTAGATAAATGATAAAATGTTATTCTATAAAGATCATCAAAATGAACTATGGGTTTATTTTTTCCTGTATTGTGATTTCAAGAGACAGACAGACATACAGGATACTGTGGCATCTTGAAATATCATAATTGGAAAGTTTTCTAAAATTATCAACATTTCCAATATTTTTTATTAGGTTTGAAGATGTGAATATGTGATGAGTGCTAATACGGCAATACAATGCAGTATACCGCAGTGGGGAAACCGAAAAATGTTGTAGTTTACGTCCAAATGTACTCTTTTTACAAATTGAGTTTTTTGCCATAATTTTGTTTGGCAGAAATAAAGCTCTAATTTATTCCTCATCAACATGTTTTATGTAGGAATAATTCTTTGTTTTTATACCCTCCACCATAGTATGGAGGGTATATTAAGTTTGTCATTACGTTTGTAACACCTCGAAATATACATTTTAGACCCCACAAAGTATATATATTCTTGATCAGCATAAAATTCTATGTCGATTTAGCGATGTCCGTCCTGTCCGTCTATACGTCTGTGGAAATCACTCTAGCTTGCGAACGAAATGAAGTAGACTGATAAAATTTTACTCCAATGTATATTATGTCTGCAGGACTTTTGGTATTGAAAATGGGCTATGTAGGTCCACGTTTTGGTATAGGTTCACGGTACCTCGCGATATTCGGTTTTTTGATGATTTTAGCGAGATTATTTACCGGAATTGTTTCAAATTTGGTATTTGAAATCGTAATGGATACTACAGCCTAAGACAGAAAATTGTCTGTGCAGGTCCTCCTCTTCGTAGAGCCCCCATATAACGGTACCTCCCGATATTCGGTATTTTAATGATTTTAGAGACATTTTTCACCGGAATTTTTTCACATTTGGTATTTGAAATTCGTAATGGATACTACAAGTTTCGCATTTGAATATTGTAATGGCTTATGCCAAAAGTTGCCTATGCCGGTGCACGTCGTCGTTTAAACCCTAATATAACGGCTACATTTGGTATTTTTAAGATTTTAACAGAACTTTTAACGGATTTTATTTTTTTGAAAATTGCCAAATTAGTTCCAAATGGTGGAGGGTATTCAAAGTTCGGCCCGGCAAAACTTGCAACTTTTATACTTGTTATACCCTCCACCTTGGAAAGGAGGGTATATTAACTTTGTCATTCCGGTTGTAACATGTCCAAATATTCGTCGTGGACCCCATAATGTACATATATTCATAATCAGCACAAAATTCTTAATCGATTTAACGATGTCCGTCTGTCAGTCTGTCTGTCTGTTGAAATCACAATACAGGCCACATTATTTGACGTAGATCGTCAAGATTTAGCAGAGCAATTGGTATTGTGTCTGGGATAGTTTGTATTGAAAATGACATACATCGGTCCACGTTTTAGTATAGCCCCCATATAACGGTACCTCCCTATATTCGGTATTTTGATAATTTTTGCCACATTTTTCATGGAATTGCCTTAAAATTGGTATTTTATGGTCATAGTGGGTTCTAGCTCCGGTGTCGGAACATTGCGTGTATAAGTCCACGTACCATATAACGGTACCTCCCGATATCCGGTATTTTGATGATTTTTGCCACATGTTTTTTATGGATTTGTCTAAAAATTGGTATTTGTTGGTCATAATTAGTTCTAGATCCGGTGGCGAAACATTGCATGTATAAGTCCAAGTTTTAGTACAGTTGTACATCCCGATATTCGGTATTTTGATGATTTTTGCACATTTTTTCACGGATTTGTCTGAGAATTGGTATTTGTAGGTCATAATGGGTCCTAATGTTTCCATTACCCTAAGGTGGAGGTATTAAAAGTTAGGCCCGGCTGAACTTAATGTTTATACCCTACACCATAAGGTGGTCAGGGTATTATGTCTTTGTGCATTTGTTTGTAACAGACAAAAGGGAACGAGATAGACCCATACTTCCTTTTGATGATCTGCATAGAATCACATTGTAAGTCGATAATATGCACTCTGTATCAACAATATTTGGGGAAATATATCAAATACAGCTCAGAAATACCTTTGCTACATTTTATCGAGATCGGTTCAGATTTGGATATAGTTCTCATATATAACTTCGTCCGATTTACTCTTTATTGTGCACCAAACGTCTAATATTTGCCCAAATAGGATGGAATTCGGCACATACGACCGAATTGAGTCTAGAAAGTAGTATGCCAATTTTGGTGAAGATCGGTTCAGATATAGCTATAGCTCCCATATATATTGTTCATCCGATTTGTTGTATTTGTTACCCACAGCCATAATATGCACTTCGTAACAACGATATTCAGGGAAATATATCAAATACAGCTCAGAAATATCTTTGCCAAATTTTATCGAGATCGGTTCCGATTTGGATATAGCTCCCATGTATATATTTATCCGATTTCAAATTAATTGTGTACCAAATGGGCAATGCAAGTCCGAATTTAAAAGATACAAATGCTTCGGCATATTTAGCCCTTTGAACTTTAAATTATAATTATAATCATGGCGTGTATGCTTGAACTCTCCCATAAAAACTTTTAATTATTATATGGAGCTCTACTAAATTAGCATAGTGGTATCG
This sequence comes from Musca domestica, assembly GCF_030504385.1. Lineage (NCBI taxonomy): Eukaryota > Metazoa > Arthropoda > Insecta > Diptera > Muscidae > Musca > Musca domestica. Next base: position 14,295,716 of record NW_026712346.1, on the reverse strand, counting down.
GCCCCACCCGACTTTAGAACTTTCTTTACTGGTTTTACAATGTTACGATGTTTTATAGTTATCGAAGCCGGTATTTTTAAATGATCAACAATATTGTATTTTTGACAATGCACACAGCTGGACACATGATTACAATAAAAATTTGAATATTTGTCAAATGAATCAAAAGGATCGGACAATAAAATACTGATTTTTAAAGCTTAAATTAAAAACTTAATCAAATGCAGTTCACCAGGGCATGATATGAAAGATGCTAATGTCGTTAAACATATTTCCCGCAAATGCTTAATTTATTTTTCAACAAATATATGTAACGTGATCTTACGATTGGGTAACTTTCCAACAAATTAGAAATCCGAAGTAATTACCAAAAATATTTGAGCAAATTCTTAAAAGAAGATTGTTACCACTGTCAGAAAATAAAAATATTATTCCCAATCACCAATTCGGTTTTAGACAAAAAGAAGGCAATCCTGAACAATGCCACAGGATCATTAATACAAAAATAGACACATTAGAAACTAAAAAATATTGTTCGGCGATTTTCAGCAAGCTTTCGATCTAGTGTGGCACGGAGGATTATTTTACAAAATAAAAAACTTTTACCAGCTCCCTACTTTCTCTTCTTCAAAAGCTTTCTTTCAGATAGATACGCTTATGTAAAAGATAAAACATCGCCCTCGATTGAAATTGTGACCTACGCCAATGATACTGCCATTGCTGCAGTAAATGAATGTCCACAAAATACATCTTTCGATATACAAAGCGAATTGAACGATCTTTGAATTCTGAAAAATTCCATCATATTCAGGATCATTCACTACGAAGAGGAGAATGCCTGCCAGTTATTATTAACAACGAACCAATTTCCAAGTGAAATACCGTGAAATATCTAGGAATGACGGTTGACCGCAGTTTCAACTCATGGCTACATTTTAAGGCAAAACACGACATGCTAAAATTTAAAGCCGCAAGCTTTACTGGCTATTAGGACCTAAATCTAAACTCAATTTAAACAACAAAATACAAGGACAAAATTCGCGTGTATAAAGCTATACTAAAACCGGTTAGTGGAAAAGCTCAGTAGAAACTACACTGAAAGACTTCAAATTTGACCAACCTAAATGAAATAAGAAGACTGAAGAGATAGCATGTGCTAGATTAAAATAATTAAGGAGTCGCCATCTTAATTATCTCCATAATTATGTAGTTTACAATTATGAATCTTGCTAAAGTTGCATAATTCCTGTTGTTATAATACTTTATCTAATTTGTTTACTGCATATAAAAAATTTAAAAAATCAAGTTGTGCGTATATATCAAAAGATGACATTTTATTTTTTAACCTTAAAAATGGAATGTTGTCAAGGAAAATTTATGAAAAATTGTATACCAAATGTTCGTACCAAATAACCCTATAGTATTTTGCCATCGCACATGTAATAGCATGGGTAACTCATGTAGCAATTCCGAAAGTCGTTAATACATATCTGTTTCTTTACACCAACTATATGCTCATCGATTCAACCAGTAAAGTTTTACCCTCGTGGTATGAGTTTTATGAGCTATAGCTGCCGGTGTTGAGGCAAAGGTCCAAACATGTACACATGTTCCGATGGGTGTCTGCGTGTTCGGAAATGTTTGTATGCATTAGCACCTACTACTGACATGAATGTGCACAACATCATACAGTGCATGTCCAATGCATTTTACTGCCTTCATGTAGTAATTTTCGGATATCTTTCCAAAATTGTCGCTTGCCTGCATTTAGCTTTGTATTCGTATTGAGGCCTCTGAGTTGGGGATCATATTGTTTAGACTTAAATTTACTAGACTAGTTTACTTTTTAAAGGGGCTTGACTTTACGATTTATTGTGACAGCACAGACAGAGTTGTTATTAGTCATTTAAGAACTAAATCTATTTGTAAATTATAAACGGTTTGAATGTTTTGAATTTATGAAACCTTTTCTTATTAGTTACGAAGTGAGATAAATAATTTTCAGAGCTGCGTAGCTTCACTTTTTTAGCTGCGAGTACTGTTTTTCCTAATAAAATGCAGTCTAAATAAGTTAAACGAAAAAGAAAATCTACAAATACCACCAACTTTTTTTTACAAAATACACACACAACAATTTAAAAACACAAGTGGGCTTCGGCTTCCTTCGGATCTCATGCTGAATATTTTCGAACAACTAAACATGGTTACGCATCGGAATTTTGTCAGCATTATTCATTGTAGATAGAAGTCTGTATTTGGCCGTAGTGTGAAATGTCAATTTGAATTTGTCTGTGTGTGTTAAGGCAGTAAGTTTGGTAAACTGGTAGGACGACTACATAGAACCAGCAAGTACATACAATAAGTTTAAAAGTTTGAGCAAAAGTGCGTATGTGTGAGTGTGTTGTTGGCATCAACAGAACACAGCCAAACAAAATCATGGCTGGTGCTATAAGTCTGTGAACATCTGAGTCAGGAATTTAATTTAATTTGTAGACAAGTCGAGTTAACATTCACTTTTGTTTTATTTCGTTTTAATGTTTCCGGTTCAACATTGGTAAGCATTTGCTGGTCCGACACATAACAGGATGTACATGTGAACGCTGTCTCTACAAGTACGTCTGTTGTACGAGGTGTGTTTATAAGTTAGGACAAACTTCACTTCTTCCATTATCCTCTTGATGCCTTGACTTTGTATGTAAACAACAGCTATATTAGTTTTGTCATTTTGATTGTAACCCCTAGACTCATGCTTATGTACTGACAAAACGACTAAAGCTAAAATGTTTGAAGCTATTGATAGGTGGTATTATACATTCCGTCTTGGAAATTCTAAGCTATATCACTAGAATTTCGAATGGCTTTCGTCCATAAAAAATAAATAACTTTTCTTAAATATTAAACTTTATTAGTAACTAGCTGGCCCGGTTCGCGTTGCTGGCCCGTACTTTTAGACTTTAATGCATATTTTTTAAAGCATAATAAATCATAGATCTGACTTATGTAAGTGGCCCAATTTTCATTATAAGTAATGACCCCGTAGTAATTTCTAAAAAGAAAAAATATTAATGGCGCAAATTATAATAGATGTTCACCTATCGTCGGTTTCAAATATTTTAAATAGCCCGATCTTATTTTTCATCTATAGGCTTTAATTTGATTGTTAAAAGACTATATTATATAGAACATCTATAATAGCCTCAGGTGAAAACCCAGCTCAATGCTGCGTGTTACTAAGTTTTGTTTACGTCATAATTAGTGGCAGAGTGATTTCAGCATTTTGTCATTTAAATTGTGTCTTGGTGTCTACCCCACGGTAGCCTAAATACAATTCTTTAGGCAAATCAATTGATAAATGTGGTCCGAATTTTATGCGAAGAGGGCAAAAATTAAAAAAGTGGTATTTCCCTGATAGAAGTACCAATGAATTATGCATTTTGAGTTCCTATTGGACGGATTATTGATTATATTGAAAGAAGTAGGTCCACGTTTCGAAATGAGACCCATAACGGTTTGTCGGACATATAGGTTTGTTTAAATGTGTTCGAAAGCTAGATGCCAATTTTATACATGAAAGTTCGGCATTAGTTAAAAAGTTAAAAAAAACAAGTTAAAAAAAACAGCATTAAGTTAAAAAAACAAGTAAAAAAACATTAAGTTAGGCCGGGCTAAACTTTTAATACCCTCCACCTTAGGGTAAAAGAAATATTAGAAGAAATGTGGCAAAAAATGCCGAATATCGGGAGGTACCGTTATATGGGGTCTACAACAAAACGTGGACCTATAATTACAATGTTTCGCCACACGAACTAGGACCCATTATGACCCACAAATACCAATTTTTAGACAAATCAGTGAAAAAATGTGTCAAAAACCATCAAAATACCGAATATCGGGAGGTACCGTTATATGGGGGCTATACCAAATCATAGACCCATACATGCAATGTTTCGCCACCGGAGCTGGAACCCATTATGACCAACAAATACCAATTTTCAGACAAATCCGTGAATAAATATGGCAAAAAAAAACTAAAATACCGAATATCGGGAGGTACCTTTATATGGGGGCTATACCACAACGTGGACCTATACATGCAATGTTTTGCCACACGCTCAGGGACCCGTTATGACCTACAAATACCAATTTCCAGACAAATCCGTGAAAAAATGTGGCATAAATAATCAAAATACCGAATATGGGGAGGTACCGTTATATGGGGACTATACCAGAACGTGGACCATCCTAGACACAATGCAAATAGCTCCGCTAAATTTTGGCGCTCTACGTCAGATAATGTGGGCTGTATCGTGATTTCAACAGACAGACAGACAGACGGACATCGTTAAATCGACTTAGAATTTTATGCTGATTGTGAATATATATACTTTATGGGGTCTAAGACGAATATTTAAGGATGTTACAAACGGAATGACAAAGTTAATATACCCTCCTTTCCAAGGTGGAGGGTATAAAAATCAATCCAAAAACATTTTTTCCATTCTTATTTTTATTGGCATATTTTAAAGCTATTTTTTGCCAAGATACCATTCCGAAATTGTATTAATTGTTAAGGTCCGTCAAGCCGTTCATGAGTTATAAGCGAAAAAAGAAAAAAAATCTTCAAATTGTTGGCTGATTTTTTAGAGCAAATGTTAAAAGGTCCTTACGAAGTTTGTTAATAGAATGTACTTTTATTTTGAAGTGCGATTTCTCGATTTGTTCTCGATTTTAGAATTTTTGCAATGATATAGTTTCTTTTTGATGACTTTTTAGCGATTTTAAAAATGGAATTATCCTTTAAGTTTGGTGTGACCGTTTCGCTACCACATATTTCGGTACTAAAAACATATAGATTTTTTTAATAGCTTATTATCTTCTGAAATTATATTATTCGCATAGTTACATTTACTCAATAAATACATAAAATCTATATATAACAATTTTGTCTCTTGTTTCTTTGTCCACAAAAAGAATACACATCATTATAAGATTTGTAGTGTACATTCGAAAATTGTAAGTCAAAATGGAAAAAAAAAACATGCAAAATAAAACACTACTATTGTGCGTTTCAAAAGTCAAAATGAAAATGCTCAAATTTCACATTTTACGCGATTTTTTTAAATTGTATCCTTTTCCGCCAAGAGACAAGTCCGAATTTGTCTAAATCGTTAAAATCAGATTAGCGGTTCTTGAGTTATAAGCGTAGTAACTAACACAACTTTCTTTTATATACATAGATAACAAGATCGCATCTGAATTTTTAGAAAATTGAGGTGTCGAGGTAGCTTAAAATAATTAAAAAAGTCTGTGAGATGGGAAATTTAAATAAAAAAAAAACGAAAATCCGTTAAAAACTCTTTTAAAATCTTAATACTACCGAATGTAGCCGTTATATTATGGTCTATACGACTATGACTACCTGCATTGGTTACATTTTTCATGAGCCATTATAATATTCAAATGCGAAATTTGAAAAAAAAATCGGTGAATAATGTAGATAAATTCATCAAAACAACAAATATAGGGAGGTACTGATATGTGGGGCACATGAAACAATTCCCGTGAATAATGTCGCTAAAATCATCAAAATACCAAATATCGCGAGGTACCGTTATATGGGGGCTATGCCAAAACGTGGACCTACATTGCATATTTTCAGTACCAAAAGTCCTGCAGACATAATATACATTTGAGTAAAATTTTATCAATCTACCTCAATTCGTTCGGAAACTAGAGTGATTTCCACGGACGGATAGACGGACCGACAGACGGACATCGCTGAATCGACATATCAAGAATATATATACTTTAATTAGAATTAATGGATATGAATAAATGAACAGAATATGTTAAAATTAATGCAACCGATAATTGGAGGTCGGATGGCTGTCTTTCAAAAATATAATATTTTAGAAAATTAATGTTTACATTACACTGGAGCCCCGACTTGAGTCGTTTTTTATTTATTATGAACTAGCTGGCCCGGTCCGCGTTGCCGGCCCGCAGTTTTTGTCTATTATGCATATTTGTCAAAGCATAATTATTCACAGATATGACTGATATAAGTGTTCCCGTACTGGTCGATTAAAAGTCTTTTAAAATACCTGTACCCATATTTAAGCCGTGGGCTTCAAAGGTGTGGATGTGCTATACAAATCTATTAAAAAGTATATATCAATCTTATCCCCATGTAAGGGATCAAATTAATTTTTAGTATGGTAAAAATCGTAGCAAAATCTTCCAGTGAAATGAGCAGTAATTTGGAATTTGCTGTATTTTGTACACCTCATAATTGAGCGCTGAATGAATTAAGAATAGCCAAAGTTAATTACTTTTTTAAGCCATTAGCACCTCAGATTGTCCATTAGCGTTCTTAACCTAACCATGTCGGTCTGTTTGTCCGCCAAAAAGTGGACTTAAGGCGGTACTATTATATGGAAAAAATTCTAAAATTTGTATATATGTTCATATTTTGTGTAAGATTTTCACACCCCAAATACACATTTTTAGCCAAATCCTTTGAAATATGGTAAAATCAGGAGATACTTTTACATGGGCACTACTCCGAGACATCGATCTACATTGAAAACATTCTTCTAGCCCTTATAATCCAATATGACAAATAGAGACCAAATCAAAAATTTAACAGAACAACATAGCATGTCAAACTGAAAAACATTCCGCGTGATTTAAATGAGTAAAAATAGTTTTATCCACCATATTATCATATAGATGTATTTCCCAAATCTACGTTTCCAACCAATATTCTCTTGAGAGTTACAAATTCAATAGAATACAAAATTTTCTTTTCTCACCACACATTATATGTGAAAGTGGACTTGGGGATACTCCAATGTGGGGACTTTACTTAAATAAATTCCTATGTGGCAATTATCTGTATGATGGTTCCCTAACCCCTTAGAGACAAAGATGCCAAATAAGGGCCAAAATATGAAAAAAGTGGCCAAGACCCCAAAAATAGCTTAAATCATATGATGGTTATATAAATATAAAATCGGGTTGTACCCTTATCCGTGAGTTACGATCGATATCATGACCTGCAAAAGTGATTTAAGGTATCTTGAATGTTTGGGAAGAATTCCTGGAAGGATAGAAATCCTTTTCTTACTAAAAGTCCCATTCGCTCTATTATTTTGCACCCATTAAATTTGGTATTTTACTGATTGTACTTCCAAAGAATTTTGCATTTTGAGCTCTCATTGGACGGATTATTGTCACATGAAAGAAGTAGGTCCACGCTTTGAAATGAGCTCCATTAGGCTTTTTCTGTCATTTTTGGTTGTTTAAATGTGTTCGCAAATACAAATTAAAAAAAAAATGACAAAAGAAGAATAGCAAATTGAAAAAATCTTCAACTTGTTCGCTGATTTATTACAGCAAATGTTTAAAGACCCTTACTATTATTTTAAAATTCGATTCCACTGAAAATCTTTTCGATTTTTTCCCGATTTGAGAATTTTTGCAATGAGATCTCTTTTTCGTGATTTTTTAGCGAATTTGAAAAAGTAATTATCTTTTAATTAATAATTATCTTTCTTTTGGTGTGACCGCGTTAAATTATTTCGATATCATCTATTCCGTTTCGCCACCATATAATTCGGTATTACACTTCCATGTAACCCGCCATCAATTTCAGTTCTCAAGAAATCAAGTCAATTAAATAAATTGGTTTTAATATTCGAATTCAAAAATAAAAAATAAAAAACACTACAAATGTACATTAGAAAAAAGCCAGTCAAAATAGAAAAAAATCATGCAAAATAAAACATTACTATTGTACATTTGAAAAGTCAAAATGAAAATGTTAATATATCACATTTTTACGCGATTTTTTTGGATATTATCCTTTTCGGAGAGGAGACAACTCCGAATTTGTGTGGATCTTTAAAATTAGTCCAGCGGTTCTTAAGTTATAAGCGTAGTAACTAACACAACTTACATTTATATATATAGATTTTAAGTTTTGTAAGTCGGTCTTAAAATATTTTAAAAAATTAAAATTCCTTTTCCATTGATATTGTGTGTATATATAGTATAGGTTGTAAGAACACTTATCTGGTTGTGGTGAGAATACAAAATTTAAAAAAAAAATCGCAGCGAAGACAGCGATAAAATAAATCAATTAGCTAGTATTGCCACACAATTCCAATCGAAACAAAATACAACAGCAAGAAATCTCTTATTGGTTAAGATGGCGTCCATTCTCTCAATTTGGATACATGATCAAAATAAGCGAAGAATTCCACTGATCAGGGTCGAATTTAAAATAAAGCTCTTTCTATTTACTCCGACCTTAGAAATTATAATGATTTCGATTCAATGCACTTTGGGACCAATAGCATGTTCCAAAGTTCATTTATAGGTGCTGGTTATGATGAAAACAACATCTATCAATTTTTTTATAGATGTATCTCCCACATTATAGATGTATCTCCCACATATAACTTTCATCCGATTTAAGATTTGGGCCCTCAGAGTCGTATATAGAACTCTACAACAACTATTTTCGGTACGTGGTAATACAGCTTAGAAAAACTTTTAACAAATTTGGCCGAAATCGGTTCTGATTTTTGTATAGCTCTAACATATATTCCCTTAAATGTTTTATAAATTAAATACTAAATGTGCAATTTGAGTCTAATTAGGTCCGCCAAGATTAAAGTCTGGCATATTTGGAACAAATGAATTCATTTATAGCTTTGGCTCTCATATATATGTTTCATACGATGCGAGAGGTCAGTACAGCATAAACATATCTCCTTCAAATTTAGTGGAACACGATTCAGATTAAGATATAGCTAATATATATTTTACCCGATTTCAAGCATTTTCAATAAAGATCATTGTTGACATTATATTACTACATTTGTGAGTTGTTGCTGATTTTCTAGGCAAATTAAAAAAAATAAATTGTTGAGCCTTCAGCTACTTGAAAATCGATTTTTTTTTTTTGAAAAGGTGCATACATATGATAGAACCTTTTATTACCTTTCACCACATTTATATTGTTTCCCAAACACCGCATAGCGAAAGTTTAACCCCAAATGACACACGGACAAAAATAAAAACAAGATTAAAAGACACTAAACATTCAACCAATAGACAATTTACAAGGTTTAACAATACTTTTTATTTTTATTGATGCTCTTAAATGGCATTCTTTTCCACGTGATTTCCACTATTTGTTATCAATATATTCCAAACAGCCTTAGTTTGGCGCCAATAATAATATAAGGAAATATGGCATCTTTGACAACTCGGTATAAGGCCCTGCGGTAAAATTGTGTTATGAACATAATTCTATTAATTTTTTATTCAAATTTATTCATTTGTTGGATTTTGTACACAAGACCGAATTCAGCCTACAACAAGATATCAAACATATCGTACAAACACCGTTGCCGAATTCTCTAGGGATCGGTTTAGATTTGGACATTGCTGCCATATATATATTTGTCCACTTCCAAGTTCATTTTTCACCAAAAGTGTAATATCAGCCAAAATGTGATGGTACATTCGACCGAATTTATCCCAGAAACATATGCATCAAATTTGGTAAAAATCGGTTCAGATGTAGCTACAACTCCGAAATGCTCTACAACATAAAACTACCACCACAATAACGTATATTTGTTACAGGTTGCTCTACTAAATATGCATGCTTTGATTACTAAATATGCGACATATGTGTTTTCTTTACTGGGTTCGATTTCCGTTTGCCTTTCAAATGAATTGAAATAGATAAATTGTAAAAAAATATTGTATTTTGTTGGTAGGCATATCAAGGTCGTAATTAAACCATGTCGGTCCTCGTTTTCGTATAGTCCATATACAACGGTAACTTCAAATTTAGAGTTCGTAATGGTCTCTATTTCCTTGCTACTTAGGTCTAGCTTTTCAATAGCCCCCATATGACGATACCTCCAGTTATTCGGTATGTTAACTGCCTGTTTTTATACCCTACACGATACATAGTATGGAGGGTATATTAAGTTCGTCATTCCGTTTGTAACTCATCGAAGTAATCATTTTAGACCCAACAAAGTATATCAAGAATATGATCAGCGTAAAATTCTAAGACGATTTAGCCCTGTCCGTCCGTCCGTCTGTCTGTCCGTCTGTTGTAATCACGCTACAGTCTTAACGAATTAAGATAGGAAGCTAAAATTTTGCACAGATCCCTCTTTTGTCTGCAGGCAGGTCAAGTTCGAAGATGGGCTATATCGGTCCACGATATCGTATAGCCCCCATATAACGGTACCCCCCGATATTCGGTGTTTTGATGATTTTAGCCACATTTTCTAATAGAATGGTCTGAAATTCCACACAAGGAGTTCCTTGCGGGTACTTTATCCCTTAAAAAAGAATTGTCTATATAGGTCCACAATATCGTATAGCCCCCATATAACGGCACCCCCCGATATTTCGAAATTTGATGATTTTCGCCACATTTTTCGACGGAGTTGTCTAATAATTCACACAAGGAGTTCCTTGTAGGTACTTTATCCCTTGAAAGAGAATTATCTATATAGGTCCACGATATTGTATAGCCCCCATATAACGGTACCCCCCGATATTCGGTATTTTGATGAATTTTTAGACAATTCCGTTGAAAAATGTGGCTAATTTCAACGGAATTGTCTAAAAATTCACACAAGGAGTACCTTGTGGGTACTTTATACCTCGGAAGAGAATTATCTATATAGGTCCACGATATCATATAGCCCTCATATAACGGTACCCCCCGATATTCGGTATATTGATGATTTTAGCCACATTTTTCAAAGGAATTGTCTGAAATTCCACACGAGGAGTTCATTGTGAGTACTTTATCCCTTGGAAGAGAATTATCTATATAGATCCACGATATCGTTAGCCCCCATATAACGGTACCCCCGATATTCGGTATTTTGATGATTTTAGTTACATTTTTCAACGGAATTGTTTGAAATTGTACACAAGAGGTTCTTTGTGAGCAGTTTAACACCTCAAAGGTAATTGTCTACATAGGTTCCAATATATCGGCTCCTTCCGATATTTTTAAGATTTTAACCGAATTTTTAATGGATTTTATTTTTTGAAAATTTTCTAATTCGTTCCAAATGATGGAGGGAACTTTGACCCGGCCGAACTTACTGCTTTTTTACTTGTTGTAACTATATTTTTGCCAATACTTCGCAAATTTGTCAACTGAAAAAAATTGGGTTTTTGAAGCAAATGCTTTTTATGTCAGTGACGTACACACGAAAGCTTGAAATGTTTTCCAGTGGTAGGTATTTTTACCCTGATTCCGGGAAACTATTTTTTTCTTGGGCGACGGACCCGAATCCATTTACCCGATATAGACAATACATCGTTTAAAGCTTATAAAAATACTTATGCAGCAAGTGGTTACATGGGGGATGGTAATGCAGTTCGGAGGTTGTTTTTTTTTTTGGGGGACACGGATTTTTTTTTAAACTCCCAAAAAGTGGGAAAAGAATCCATTATGGTGGTCAACAAAATTGATGCCAAATTATGCTTGACACTCTTACCTTTCTAAAATGCTACAATTTGTTCTAATAACATTTTTGGATCCAAAGATATGGGCTTTCCACCCGCATAACCCGTATCTAACCAGTTTATTAATTATATTTTCAATAAAAAAGCTTTCTTTCCGTAGCCGATGTTGGACTTACAGAAGTATCAAATTTAGAAAACTATTGTTCGCTTTAGCCGGTGTAGGACATACCCAGAGGAGAAAATCTCAAGCCGCTTTTCCGACGGCTTTATTCCGGCAGTGAAGGCTTCAAATGTTGGTATTTTCATATCTCAAATCCATGAATATGTGCAATTTGAAAAAAAAAAATTAATTAAATTCCACATTTTATTTAAATACGATGTAACAATAATTGGATTTTAAAATATTTGATTAATAATAAAAAATCACATTTCAATTTCCATTTCATCTTTACAGATTCTTGCCCTTTCTCCGCTTTTGGATTGGTAGGGTTGTATATCATACCGGCATATTTTAAAAATTCAGAAAACATATCTTTGCCACATGCGGCACCACTGTAATAATATATAATACTGTATATATCCGTAAAAAAAACATTTTCCATGAGCGTATAATATATATACACAAATATTATTACATGTATTTTAATATATTATAAAAAACATACCTTCCAACAATGTGTGACTATTATTGTTCCCGGGAGAACATATTTTTTAGCAAGGGAAGAGAGGATGAGGGAAAGACTTTTATCCCTCATCCTCTCTTCCACCGGGATAATAAAACATTTATTAGAGCATCTCTCCATTCCATTCCATTGTTTCAAATTTCGTATTTGGAGTTCGTAATGGGAAATATAGTCTATGACAGAAATTTGTCTCTGCAGGTCCAGGCCTTCTTATAGGCCTCATATATCAGTATCATATATCATCCTTATATTTTAGGACCAATCTTTCCAAGAGGGTATTCTTGGACAAAAAAACATTTTTATATAAAAGTATCTGAATTCAAACGTGTTCCACTTTAGACTACAAAGACCACAAAGTCCGTTTGGATAATGCTGTGAAACTTTTCAAAAAAAAAAACATAAAGTGTGTGGTCCCGTTATATGGGGGCCATACCAAAACGATAACTTTTATAGACAATTTTATACTTTAAAGGGTTGTCATCTACCAAGTCTTCTTAAATACCAAATTTGAAAAAGTTTCGTGGGTTTATGTGGCTATGATTATCAATATACAGATTATTGGTGGAAAAATCTTAAAAATACCGTATATAGGGAGTTACCATTATTTTGGGGTCTATACGAAGACGTGGACCTGCAATTTTCTCCAGTTGTATCCATTATGAAGTGCAAGTACGAAGTTTTCACAATTTCGGTGAATAATGTAGCTAAAATCATCAAAATACCGAATATGTAGGAGGTGCCGATATTTAGGGGCTATACCAAGAAATGGTCCTGCATAGACAATTTTCTGTCATACACTGTAATATTTATTAGGAAATTCAAACACAAAATGAAATACCTAATATATACTTTGTGTGGTCTAAAATGTATATTTCGAGTTGTTACAAATGGAATGACGAACATAATATATCCTCCATATGAAGGGGGGGGGGGGGGGTATAGAAAAACAAGATTTAGTTAAACAATTGATATTGCTGGACCAGAAAAAGGTATTTTTATATATTATTATATTGGGGGTTTTATGAAAAATCTGGGTCCAAAAAATTGATCATTTGACTATAACTTCCGAACCGCTAAATAATAACCTCACAAAAATACTAACGTGTGACCTCTTGTTCAATAGATTGTCTCTATCGGGTTGTCTTGAACCCGGACTTTCGGGTCAAAAAATCGGGGGTCCCGGGTCCGTCCCCCAAGAAAATAATAGTTTCACGGATTCAGATAAAAATACCTACCTCTGGAAAAAGTTTTGAAAAAATCGAAAAGTTTATACTAAACTAGAGTTGTTCCGAAAGCTTTTACTTCCCATTGCATTTTTGGCTTTTTGTAATAAACAAATACGCGGAAGAACGTGAGAAAAAACGATAGGAAAAACCCTATCGTTTTGAACAGAAATTATCCGTTTGATACGGAAATACTCCAAAATTGTATGGGTATGATGGGGAACGAACACATGTTTTAACACATCAACATTGCTGGCGCATCTTGCAGGTTCATATTCTTCAAATATTTCCTCGACATTTTGCAATTTATTTGAAATGTTCTGTCGTAGGCTGAAGTGCTCATTACGAACTTCATATTCGAAATTTGTTACAATTGCGGTGAATAATGTCCCAAAAATCATGAAAATATGGAGTTTCGGGAGGTACGTTCATATGAGGGCTATACGTGCACCTGTATACGATTTTTTTTGCCGATTTATTCCATCGTCAACCTGGATCATGTGTTAGTAAATTTATTGTAATGATCATCAATAATTTCTTATTTAACGGTTATGTTGATCCGATATAAATCTTGCGCTGTTCAAATTTTAAATCTAATCGGACAAGTTTTTCAACTTTTACGAAACTTTTTTTGGCAAATTGCGACGGTTTTACCAGAAGGTGTGGGCCAATATTTTCCATTTTTCCACCTAACGTATACTTAGTAAAAATATTACGTTGCACCCACTTTGAACTTTGAAAAATGAAAAATATTATTGATTCAAAATGTACTAAAATGCCGACATTGTTCACCTTTTTCATATTAATGAGACCGCCTAGTAATTAATAAAACAGTATTTATAATAGAGAAATATGTCAAATACCTTCCAATAAAAATCACATTAAATACATGCATGTAGAGATATTGGATAACTCCGCCAACTCTGGGTACCCAAAATATTTATCTGTGTAAATGGTTTCCACATTCATATTTATATGATGTTTTCCTACCAACAATTTCCAAAATGTGCAACTTTTTGCTTGAATGTATGCAATGTATAGTACTCTATATCTGTACATAGATGGACATAGATACACACATACATATATGTTTATGGCGTTTTTGTGCAAATTTGTCACAATATTTATGCTTCACAAGTGCAATTGTCGTAAATCCTGCAATCCTGTAAAGCCAGCAATCCAGACCACCCAGCCAGTCAGGCATTCATTTCTCTTTATGACCAGTCTTGTGCAAGCTGTTGCTCGGAAGTAGTGCAGATTTACTGTTTTTGCTCTTTTTTTGTTTTCTGCCCTGGCCACCAACTGCACAATACCAAAGCCGAGTCATAAAATACCCATCCCTGTAATATTTAGCAGTCGTTGTAGTCCCACTAACTGCATAAATGCCATTGATTTCAAATGATAAAAAATGTAGCAAGGATTTTGCACAAAATTCGAGAGTTTCGTTGGGAGACACAGTGTTCCATTGCGGGGTTTTATTTAAAGAATTTGGTTGTCGACATCAGATTTATGTTATATATAAAATATTTTAAACAATGCAGTAATATCTGGCTTCTGTGGAATACCAACCAGTGTCAAGCTTAGTTATGTATAAAAATACAAATTTTATTTTTTTTTTTTATTTTGCGTTGATTTGAAACACTGTGCAAAGGGAATCTAACGAAATGCAAGTTATTTGGTGGGTGTAATGAAACCAAAACACTAAATATTGTCCCACAGAATTCCAGTTATTTTCTGGTAGCTTTCAAATAGTTTATATTGCAAAGAGGCTTTGGCGTCCGCTGGCTGACTCGATCATCAATTGTGGTGGCAAATATTTGGAATTTCGTGTGATGTTGATAGAACAGTATTTTGGGGCATTTACACGCGATTTGTTTTCATTGTGCAGTTATTTACGTACATATACATGCTTCTATGTGTGGATATTCCTACAAGTTAACATACATAAGTGTACGTGTATATCAATAGAGTATTTGAGTTTAGCAGGAATTTTATCAAGCCATGGCATTATAGCACTTTTAGATGTTTCATGGAATAGCATCCAATATCAAAACATTTTCTCAGTGAATGATTTAAAACCGATATATTTTGTTAATTCAATATAGTTGTCATTATAAAAACAACAATTACTTTTTGGTGGAAAATTTCGTTTGGAAAGAGCAATCAATCCTGATCAGTTGGAATGATGGGGACATTCTCTCCTTCGTACGTAAGTAGTTATGGGTTTTTGAAGTTATTTGTTAATGAAAAGCCTAACTAATATCTGTCGTACGACTTCGGTATTTTTCACCACAAGAACGAACAAATTTTCAAAGTAAACAATTTCAACTTTGACAGAAACTATTCATTTTTATACCCTACAATTTTATGTGTTGGGGGCATTATAAGATTTGATTGGGCCAAAAATTATGTAACACCTCGAAATATTGGTCCCCGACATAGGAAACTATATATGGATTTTCCTACCTCGCCGAGCTGAGTCGATCTAGCTATGTATGTCCGTCTGTCCATGTTAAATTGTAATGAAGCTACAGGTCGCTATTATGGCCCGATCCGAAATTCAGAATGGTGGTGGGGTTGGGGTTAGAATAGAACAATATTGTTTTTCGCAAAATATTAAGGGGTTGGAATGAATCAAAAAGAAAAATTCTGATTTTGCAGGACTAGAGTTTAAGGTTGCACAGAAGCCTAGCATTTTCATTGGTCATCGGACAACACTTAGCGGGTAAAATAGACCATACATTTTATGTAAAAAATACGAAAATTTCCACTAAACCGTGAATATTTACAATACCGGCGAAATCACAAATACTCACAAAATAGGTACAATCTATGTGTACAAGAAATTGATGCTAGTTAACCGTTGGATTGATTTTGACAATGCTCACCAATACGGAATGGTCTCTAGCCAGAAAAGGATAAAATCTAAGAAAATCGGTCAATAATATGCCAATAATTTTTTATCCAAATTTTGTCGCATGCGATCTTTTCGTATTTGACTTACAATTTTAATTTGTACATCTTGTAAGGTAAGAATAAATGCCTTTGAAGATGTATATGTGAATGGAGCAAAAAATTTAAGATTTTCTTGATTTTGCAGTCGCTTTACGGATCGCAATTGCAAACCAACCGACACCGAAGGTGTGGGCCAATATAGTTCATTATACCCTACAACACTATGTGTTGGGGGTATTATAAGTTTGATTGGGCCAAAAATTATGTAACACCTCGAAATATTCGTTTCCCACATAGGAAAGTATATATGGATATTCCTATCTCACCGAGCTGAGTCGATCTAGCTATGTATGTCCGTCCGTCCGTCTGTCCATGTTAATTTGTAATCAGGTCTACAGGTCGCAATTATGGCCCGATCTTCTCGAAATTTAGAATGGAGGTGGGGCTGGTGTCAGAATAGAACCCTATTTCTTTTGGAGATGATCACATAATATTTAGGGGTTGAGATGGACCAAAAACTGAAAAAATCCTGATTTTGCAGTTGCTCTACAGGTCGCAATAACAGACCAATTAAAGCGGAAGTTAGCATGTGGTTGGAGCTTAGGGGTGGGCAGAAGCCTTCCAATTTTGATGGTCATCGAGTAATATTTAGTGGGT
Source organism: Musca domestica (assembly GCF_030504385.1). Taxonomy (NCBI): domain Eukaryota; kingdom Metazoa; phylum Arthropoda; class Insecta; order Diptera; family Muscidae; genus Musca; species Musca domestica. The sequence continues at coordinate 14,278,675 of NW_026712346.1, read as the reverse complement.
GAAATAGGCCACAACATTTGTGTTAAATAAAAGTCAAATTTTCCATTAAACCGAACAGGTGAATTCTGACAGTTACGTAGATGCCGATAGTAAATATATCGGTAATATATAGCGAAATATATACAATGTATATATACAAAGATGTTAATATAAATTTTGTATTATTTTGTGACATTTTTTTTATTTTTTCATATTTTTTATCGCATGCGTTTTTTCAATTTGACTTATAATGTTTTGGAATATTTTTTCACCTTACAACACAGGTTGGGGATATTATATAAGAATTGCAAATATCGTCCGATCCTCACGAAAATTTTCACAAGGGTAGGGTTGGGCTCAGAATGGCTAGGCCTATTGTTTTCAAAGATGTCCGCAATATATTAGGTGGTTGATATGGACCAACAACTAAACATTTTCCTGATTTTGCAGCCGTTATAAAGGTCTCAAATACAAACCAAAGGACACGAAATCTCGCATAAAGTTAGAGTTAGGACAGCGGGTACAATGAATCACTAATTTTGTGTGAAAAAATACCAGCATTACTCACAGGCGATATCCGAAATACACAAAAGGCAAACTTCTGGCTTTTTTATGCTGATTTCGTTGACCAATATAGCCAAATATTGCAGACAATCAAATCATATAGATGAGTCTAAATTTGGAGATACAGAGGGGCTTCTTGCTTTTGGAGATGACTTCAAAATATTTAGGGGTTCAAATTAACCAAAAACAGAAATGTTTTTCCGATCACACAATTGAAGCCAATGGACACGCCTGTGAAGAGAGTAAAGGACAGGGAAGAATTCTAGCATTCTGGATGACCATTGGATCATATTTATCTGTAAAATGGACTACAACAACTAACAGCCCGACGGAGTGCATAAATGTTGGGCAAATGCAAAATCGTAATTTCAAAAGCAAAATCTTCCAATATGGATTTGGACATAAGGGGGCTTCTAACATATTGTAGTGTTGTAGGGTATAACATAGTCGGCCTCGCACGACTAAAGCCTTTTGTATCTAACCTAAGTCTGTATGAATAGTACAACGTGCCAGGTTTGGGCTATATCGACTACTTATCTTACTATAATTTTTGAAAAATGTTGAAATATGAATGAATTAAAATATTCAGTGGACCAAAGTATTTCACTCTATCTAATGCTTACAAAATACTGTGATGTACAAAATTTAAAGAAAATCGAACATTTGTTTAAAAACTTATGCGAATGATAATTGTTTATCGAAATTTTAACCCGAATTCACATCAGATCTCAAGTTAAGAGAAATATGTTGATGTACCAATTTTGAAAAGAATCGCTGACATGCTTCGGAAGTTATCAGATATATAAATATTTAAAATTGGGACCTTTGGTGGGGGAGGTAATATCTTTACACCAGATCTAGTGTGTGACATTTAAATTACAATTTAAAGAGAATCGCATATTTATTTCCTATTTTATAAGGTTATTTAATTATTTATCCAAATTTTAACCCCTTGTGGGGAAGGTACTTGATGGAGTGGGTTGATATTGTCAATTTTACACCTGACCTAGATACACCTGGCCTGATACATTTATTTGGATTGGCAAAGTTTCCATAAATTATGATACTCCTTTCTTGTTCTATGAGGTAAATTAATTTCCATGGAAATTTCGACCTTTTGTGGGGGAGGTACCGATGTTGTCCAACTCCGAATATTACGATGTGCCAAGTTTGAAACGAATTGGACACTTCCTTCGCCACACAGACAGAAGGACACCCCCAAATTGTCTTCAAATGTGCTGACACGGATTTGGTCCAAAGATACCTAAAACCGTTATTTCGGTGAGACACGTTTTGATCGTATTAAATGATGCATACCCTTTGTAGTCATATGGCTGAGGGTATAATAAAGGGGATAATCGATAATCGACTAGCGCAATCAGCACGTTGACTATCCAAAAAATTGCTGGGAACCACCTGGAACGGTAACACAAAACAAACATTCCGTCGCCTTTATATATTTACCAGCTGGCCCGGTCCGCGTTTCCGACCCTTACTTTTAGTAATTAATGCATATTTTTGAAGCACAGATCTGACTACAAGTCACAATTTTTATAATAAATAATGACTCCATAGTAGTTTCCAAATAGAAATAAATAAATTATAATAGATGTGCGCCTATTCCTATAGGATAGGGAACATCTATAATAGGCACATTTAAATTAGCTGTAATTTGGAATTTGTATTTCAAACGTTTAGAATACCGTGCTGCGTGGTATTTACTTTTGTCCACCTCATATTTGAGGACAGAATGATTTCGGAATAGTCAAAGATAATTACCATTTCACACCCATTACCGTAAGATGGGAATTAAATTTTTTGTGCGTTGGACAATCCATAAAGCCCATATTTTCACAATAGTATAATTCAATGACGATTAAACAAATGTTCGGTTTCTGCCACAATTTCCGACTGAATGAGTCCCAGTTTGACATTTCGGAGTTCACTTCATAGAGATTTACATCCCAAATCTACGTTCCCAATCAATATTCTCTTGGGAGTTACAAATTCAACTGGATACAAAATGTTCTTTGCAGGCCATTCATTGGTTAGGAAAATGGAGTTGGGTGTACACATAATGTGGGGACTATAATTAAATAAACGCCTACGTGGACAATTATCTGTCCGGCGAACGCAACCATCGAACTTATTGAAATCAAAATTTGGCGATAAGTTGATTTCGAGAAGTGGACCTATCAATTGGCCCCCAAGGTCGTGCGATTTGACACCTCTCGATTATTTCCTGTGGGGCTACGTGAAGTCACTGGTTTATGCAGCATTGTTCGTGACATACGGCCAGCAGTGCTCGAAAAAGTGGCCATAAATTGGAAGTCCAGAATGCACTTCGTCAACAGCCGCGGTGCCCATATGCCCGAAATTATTTTCAAATGTTAATGTCACGTATTGACTTCCGAATAAAAAACAAGTAAAAAAACATTAAGTTCGGCCGGGCCAAACTTTTAATATCCTCCACCATAGGGTAAAAGAAACATTAGAAGAAATGTGCCAAAAACCATTAAAATGCCGAATATTGGGAGGTACCGTTATATGGGGGATGTACGATATTGTGGACCTATATAGATAATTCTCCGTCGAGGTATAAAGTACCCACAAGGAACTACTTGTGTGGATTTTCAGACAATTCCATTGAAAAATGTGGCTAACATCATCAAAATACCGAATATTGGGGGTACCGTTATATGGGGGCTATACGATATCGTGGACCGATATAGCCCATCTTCGAACTTGACCTGCCTGCAGACAAAAGAGAGAGCAGTGCAAAATTTTAGCTTTCTATCTTAATTCGTTTAGACTGTAGCGTGATTACAACAGACGGACAGACGGATGGACAGGGTTAAATCGTCTTAGAATTTTACGCTGATCAAGAATATATATACTTTGTTGGGTCTAAAATGATTATTTCGATGAGTTACAAACGGAATGACGAACTTAATATAACCTCCATACCTTTTTTGGTGGAGGGTATAAAAATGTGGCAAAAACCATCAAAATACCGAACATCGGGAGGTACCGTTATATGGGGGCTATACCAAATCATGGACCCATACATGCAATGTTTCGCCACCGGAGCTGGAACCCATTATGACCAACAAATACCAATTTTCAGACAAATCAGTGAAAAAATGTTGCAAAAATCATCAAATTAATGAATATCGGGAGGTACCGTTATATGGTGGCTATACCAAAACGTGGACCTATAATTACAATGTCTCGCCACACAAACGAGGACCCATTATGACCCACAAATACCAATTTTCAGACAAATCCCTGAAAAAATGTGGCAAAAACCATCAAAATACCGAACATCGGGAGGTACCGTTATATGGGGGCTATACCAAATCATGGTATACATGCAATGTTTAGCCACCAGAGTTGGAAACCATTATGACTCACAAATACCAATTTTTAGACAAATCCGTGAAAAAATGTGGCATAAATCATCAAAATACCGAATATCGGGAGGTACCATTATATGGGGACTATACCAGAACGTGGACCGATATATCTCATTTTCAATACCAACCATCCTAGACACAATGCAAATAGCTCTGCTAAACTTTGGCGCTCTATGTCAAATAATGTGGGCTGTATCGTGATTTCAACAGACAGACAGACAGACAGACGGACATCGTTAAATCGACTTAGAATTTTATGCTGATTATGAATATATATATTTTATGGGGTCTAAGACGAATATTTAAGGATGTTACAAACGGAATGACAAAGTTAATATACCCTCCTTTCCAAGGTGGAGGGTATAATTAGATTAAAATTTATTTATTTTTTTTTTTTTTTTTTTTTGTGTTATTTCTTACAATTTTAAGTTCTATCGGGCTTAAAAAAACACCCCAAATCCCGCCACTCATTCCAAATGTCATTAAAATAGAGCATACATATCGTGTTTGGTGCATCAAATGATTGAAATCGGTCGAAAATATATATGAGAGCTATATCCAAATCTGAAACGATTTCAATATAATTTAAAAAATGTATGTTCGTTTTAAATTCCGTTACACATTCCAAATTTCATTGAAATTAGATATACATATCGTGTTTGGGGCATCAAATACATGAAATCGGCCATAAATATGTATTGGAGCAAAATCTAAATCTGAACCGATTTCAAAATAATTTGGCAAATATTTTTTTTAGATAAAACCCATCACACGTTCCAAATTTCATTGAAATTGGGGACACATATCGTGTTTGGTGCATCAAATGCCTGAAATCGGCCGATAATTGGTATGGAAGTTATATCCAAATCTGAACCTTTTTCAACATAATTTGGTAAATTTATTATTGTTCCAAATTCCGTTACGCATTCCAAATTTGGAGACTGTATCTGTAACCGATCAATAGATATGTGCATATAAAATCTAAACTTTTGGCAGATACTAACCAATATTTTGAATAACCAAAACGCTCTTAAATGCGAAATAAACATCCGCCTGATTATTAACTTCAGACATTCCAATATTTGCACTAACACAAGAGCTATTGTGAAGATTAGATATCGTTCCACTCTTACTGGAAGGTCATAGGAAGAATAAATGGTGATATAAAAAAACATAAATAGAGAATGAATGAAGGGATATAAAAGATCTAGTTATATGAAGGTTTGTCTAGCATGATATACTTTTATCAAATCTGTAGATGATGATGGGATCTACCTGTAAAAAGGACTTTAGAGTTTTTACCTCCCACCTTCCCAACATCCTTTGTCTCTTGCTTGACAGCGTAGGACATCTGCATTGTAGATGTTCAATTGTCTCTACCTCTACTTCGTCCTCATATAGTGTACAATACAGTTCAATACCACTGTTATCCCATATTGTGGTAGTGATCAGTCAATGGGCCTTCCATGATTCTCAGACCAGGCCTACTAATTGATAGAAAGGAAGTAGGTTCTTCTTCTCGATATTGTCGGACAGGTAGCTCTAGTACCTTGCTGCTGGTATCCAAGTGACTTTTTTCAGATTCTTCGAAGCGAGTCGTTTTGAAGCGGCTAACCTAACAGTTTATAGGTGGTTTGAGAGTCTCAACGATCGGAAGATCATTCGACTGGATGCAATCTCGAGCTTCGTCGGGCATTTCATTCCCCACTATATTACTAGGTCTTGGATCAAGGGCGTATTTCAAGGAAGGCTTTCTTTTAGTCAAGAATGGCTCTGGATTTAATGGCACTTGACTTGATAGATTGATGCCAGCCTAACTATCGACATATTTAGTCGCTCCTATCATTTTACAATAAAGTTATCTTACCATTTCGGCTAACCTCTTGATTGCAAGGATTTACGCATGAAAAACGCTACAATTGACATTTGGTAGATATGAGCGTTAAGTGCTTGGATTTTGGCAGAATACGCCAACACCGGTGACCTCATTCACCGTCTGTTTCCAGAAAAGATTTCAAAAATCTAAAACCTCATATGTCATATTAGGGCACATTCGTTCGACAAATGTTAGGATATAGCATTCCAGGAGAGCTATACCTAAACGAGAATACAGAATACATACTTTACGCGATCCACAAAGAAGATATTAAAATGTTGCTAAGCCCTATACAATAGAAATAATTAACCAGTGTTGTTACATGGGAACATATTATTTTTGATACATTTGCAAAGATTATAAAATTTCTATCTTTTAAATGAGAGTAGCTGAAAATTAATTAGTTATAAGATATAACAAAAAAATATTTAAGCGGTTCATAAACGGAATTGTTGATTTTTCAAAATTTATAGTATTTTGTACGTTTTTCCTATTTTACTTTATTAAAGGAATGTAAATGACAATGCTAGGTATGGACAAAGGAGACCTAACTTCAAAAGCCATTGTATTCGTTCGGTTGACTAAAGCAAACGAATAAAGCCACGAAATCATCGCAACCCCATACACTCGAAAACAATGGCAACAAGAGACAGAAATCGGAAAATCAGTACCCCTTTTTTGAAAACCAAATGCCACTTATGCTGAAAATGACATGGCCATTATATGTCCATCATCATTGTTGTCTTCTGCATGGCACATGGATACTTCAGAATCCTTCAAATTCCTTGTGGTAAGCATGTATGTATGTATGTGTGTGTGTGATATGCAGATATGTGTTGAAGAGTTCTGTTGTTCGGTCGTGAACAAACAAATAAAACACCTTTTTGTCGATGGTATTAAAAGAAAGGGGATGGTCAGAATGAAAGGACACAATCATGCCCTCATATACATACATTTGTTCATACAGAAGGTTTTGCCAAAGTAACATTGGCTGCCCAGCATCATTTTGATACCACCGCCTGGCTGAGTGGCCACTTTGAACTTTCGTTAATTTCAGATTGTCATTCTGTTCATTTTTATGATCTAACAAACCAATTGTCTCCTACCAAATCAGCTCTTATCGTTCTCCTCCAAAAGGCAGCAGCAGTGACAATTACAGTAGCAACAGTGTCATCCTTCGACGACCATTAGTATCTACAAATGTCCTGCCAAGAGCTCCAGCAATTATCCATCGTTGTTTATGTTTTTGCTCATATTTACATCGAGTATCGGGTATAGAGAAGTAGAAGAAAAAAAAACAGATAGGAGGACGAGGACACAATTGCTGTAGCACTAAGAACTCAGGGCAAGCTCTGCTATCCTGACATTGACACATGGTATGCGGAAGTCCTAAATTGAACCGTTTAATGGCGTTAGCACAACGCTCGGTGGCTGGCAGGATGGTTGTAATGATGACGGCGGTTGGTCCGTATGTCAACATGTTAGTGTTGTTTGCATCGCATTGTCGCCGTATCTATAATCTGGAAGGCCAACACTGCTCTCTGTGCTCGTATGTAGATACCCGTACTCCTTACACAAGGTCATTAATCATTGCCTATAATGAACTTCCTGTTTGCGTTTTCCACCAATAACATTTTATATTGCTACCCGTTGCCAACAACCATAAGAGGTGCTACTCCTTCAGCCATTATCGATGCTATATTCTTCAGCTCCATAGTTCAAGCTGCCTCTGCCTATGGAGCAAATATTTGTTGGTGACACTCTGAGTGTGTGTGCGTGTGTTTGTATGCGTATTGCCGTCATTAGTGCCTTGGTGCAGAAATTATCGAAATATTTGAGACATATAAAGTATCTTTAAGATATTTGTTCATTGTGCGACATAAATCGTCCTCCTCTGACATTATCGCCATTTTGTAAGCGATTTTTAAGTTTTTGGTATTTTTGTCTGTAATAAAACAATCTTAATTGCCTCCATCGTGAATGTCATTCATTCAAGTGACCAGACGTTAATTTTCATATACAAGTTGGGAGTACAAAAGCAGAACAGAGACAGAAAAAAAGTTGTCGTTACAACTTACAACAAAGTGTACGTTTTATTTAAGGCAAAATACACATTAGTTGATACGTCAATTCTTGTTTTGTAAAAAGTCCTCCTTTTGAAGGCATCAGTACGTAGTGAGGAGTTATGTAAATTAGCCAACGCCGAGTCAAAAGATCAATTTGTTATTATTTCCAAATTTCTATCAACACAAGGTTCTGGTACCTCCCCTACATAGGGCTCAAGATTTTGAAAAAAAAGCGTTCAAAGAAAACGAAAAAAGCATCCAAATCTCTTCAGATTTCACATAAACAAACATTTTTGCTAGCGCAAAATCTGTTGTAAAGATTATATATATCTGCGAAACCCTTCTGGTACCTCACCCACAAAGGGTCACAATTTTCAATACTTTTATCTGTCAGCGATTCTTTACAACCTGCTATATCTAAATATTTCTCTTAACCAGAATCTTGAGATGAATATGGAATTTATGATTTCGCATAAAATTGGATATAAATGTTCGATTTTCTTGTCATTTTTCCCATATCAATATTGTTAGATGATGTATGAAGACTGAATACTTCAGTCGACAATATATGGTACCTCACGCACATTTTAACATTTTCTAAAAATGATCACAAATATCATACAAAGTGAAGGAAGTAACCAATATAGTCCAAAAGTGGAACGTCGCAATATTTATTTCATATTTATTTAGGTCCGATGCGAATTGGTCAACCTACTCCATACAGGATCAAAAATTTGAATAATCATAACAAAAGTCAAAATATATTTAAATAATCAAACATTGACTGTGGGTATACATCTGTCGGCCATATCGACTGATACGCGTAAACTTGTTAGTATTATAAAAGTTCAAACAACAATTTCCAAATCAAAAGTAATTTTGAATTCGTAACTTTTAGGAGACTATGTTGTAAGGAATTTAGGAATTTAATTTTGCCCACCTCAAGTATTCCATATTAGAGTTAAATCCGAGGTCAATTAAACTATATCCATCTCTGTGTGTACGGTCGTCTATTGAAATCGCAATAAAAACGCAATATTTTAGTTAATCCTTGAACTTTTATTCAATCTTACTAAAATGTTTGGAATATATCCATCTCGTTTAGGTATAATACTACCACTTAACATTCGTCCTTTTGCATGTTTTTGATTTAATTTCTACTGAATGAACCGTAATTTGAAATTTAATGTTTTCAATTTTGTGAAATCTATACTGGCAATAACTGTTGGTTCCCTATTAGACATAGCCGCCATTTAAAGTACGTTTAGATTTTAAGTGTTTTGATGCTTCGAGAAGTATTCCTTAATCAAAATTGACATTTTGGCACGGCAACGATATTACAACATTTATAGAAAATATACAAAATTTCGCATTTTTTCAGAATTTTCTATAAGAATTTGCAATTCGAAAAGGTATTCTGAAATAATTGAAAATTTCAAAAAAAAAAAAAAAAAACGTAGAAAATAGCTCTCAAATGAAACCCATTATACGGGGCTATGCGAAGGCGTATTCCTTCATAAGCCATATTTTGTCATAGCCTGTAGTACTCATTACGGACTTCAACTACGAAATTTGAAACAATTTCGGTGAATAATGTCATTTCTAAAATCATCAAAATACCGAACAAAAGGAGGTATCCTTATATGGCAGCTATACAAAGACGAGGACCTGCATACGCGATTTTTTGTTGTAGGTTGCAGCACCCATTATGAATTTTAAATACAAAATTTTAAACAATTCTGGTAGAAAATTTCGTTAAAGTCATTAAAATACCGAATATTGGGAGGTACCGTTGTATGGAGGCTATATGATGGACCTACATGGCCCTTTTACGAACTTAACCCGCCTACTGGCAAAATACACATGTGTGCAAAATTTTAGCTTTCTATCTCAATTCGTTTGAAAGATAGCGTGATTACAACAGACAGGCGGATAGGCAGGCAGACATCGCTAAATCGACTGAGTATTTCGAGGAGTTACAAGCGAAATGGTAAAGTTAATTACCCTCCATAGTATGGTGTAGGATATAACATGTATCGAAGAAGCTGAGTACACTCCACCATTTGGAAAGAACTTGCAAATCCATTTGGAAAGAACTTGCAAAATCCGTTGAAAAATGCTGCTAAAATTTGAACATTTCCGAATATCAGATGATTTATTTATTTAGGTCTAAATAATAATAGTCAGCGAGGTTGGCAATTATATTGAATAATGTAGTTAGAATTTAAGGAGATACCGTTATATAGGGGCTTTATGAAAACGTGGATGTGCAGAGGCAATTTTCTGTCATAGAAAATAGTACCTATTGCGAACTACCATTTTATCAAATTTGATACAGTTCCGGTGAAATATGTGAGGCACATCATCAAAATACCGAATATTGGTGATAGTTATATGGGGACTATATGGTGAACACAAACTGACAATTTCAAAAATATGACTAAAACCGGAGGAGGAGCTTCATTAAAACGTGGCCCATTATCAGTACTAAAAATTCGACGGACCAAAAACGCTTGACAACAACATTTTTTTTTAATCTACTTCATTTTGTCCCTAAGTGATAGTTACTAATTTCACAGACGGCAGAGTGACTACGGACAAAGATAGCTAAATCGACATAAAATCTTATACTGGGCACTTAAAAGCTCCGAGGAATTACAAACAGAATGACCTTAATACACCCTGTGCATAGTGGAGGGTATATCAAGGCGCAATATTGTCGATCTTCACACTCGTCCTAGATGTAGCAAAATTATACTTGAAGCTAAATTCCACCATACCATAATGAAGTCTCACATTATTTATGGGGCTAATATGTTAGTTTTCTGGTTTAGGTTATATTCTTGAAATTGATGTTTGGTCGGGAATAAAAGAGAATTTTTTGCCAGTTTTCGCCCCTATCTAAAAAAGAAAACAAAATATGAATTTAATAATGAAGAAACATCAAATAAAAACCAGTAAAATTCGGCAAAGATATTTCTGAGCTGTATTTGATATATTCCCTTAAAAATCGTTGTTACGGAGTGCATATTACGGCTATGGGTAACAAATATAACAAATCGGACGAACATTATGTATGGGAGCTATAGCTATATCTGAACCGATCTTCACCAAATTTGACATACTAGCTTTTAGACTCAATTCGGTCGTAAGTGCCAAATATCATCCCATTTGAACAAATATTAGACGTTTGGTGCACAATAAAAGGTAAATCTGATGAAGTTATATATGGGAGCTATATCCAAATCTGAACCAATAGGGCAATAAATGCGATCTGTACTTTGTTTTCAAAAATATATGGACAGACGGACAAACAGGCGGACGGACATGCATAAATCGACTCAGAATGTGATTCTATGCTGATCATCAAAAGGAGCTATGGGTCTATCTCGTTTCCTTTTGCCTGTTACAAACAAATGCACAAAGGCATAATACCCTGACCAGCTTGTGGTGTAGGGTATAAAAATAGTAATCGTATGATTACATGTGATTAACTTTGCAAATTTAAAACGAATACGTTTGAACACAAACTGTTCGAGTGAAAGTGTATTATTTTATTTATTTTTTCTTTTGCCCCTGGTTTTTTTGCAAAAATCATTTTATATTTTTAGTACCATTTGTCCCATTTAAGTACTGGACTAATGTGCAAAAATGTGATGATAACAATAAATACAACGAAAACGTAAAAAACATATTTTTCAGCGCTCATTCGATAACTACGCAAAAGGTATAAACACACTTCACTAACAACAACAATGTAATTAAAATCTAGATTTTCTCCATTCTAATAAATATTTTCAAAAAAAATATATTTTCTATAGTCGTGAACCAATGACTGCCTGCCATGTTCACGGTGGATGTCAGAGCAATACGCAGTATTTCAAGGGTTGGTAGGTAATAAGTATTGTTATTTATGACTCCAAATTGAAATTAAAAGTAAAAAGTTGGAAATCATTTGAAACATACTTCAATTAAGATGTGATGTTTCAACATTTTACAAAACACGTTTGGTTCGCAGCCCACTCCATGCGCCAGACTGATCCTTGCGGTTGCAACCTGCTGAGCAGTTTTATTGCTTGATGAAGATACGGCGGTAGATGGTAGCTACCATTTACCAACCAGCTGGTAAATGTCTGCAACTACTCTCTCACCAGAAGGGTGTTTTTCAAAACTTTTTGGGTGAAGCACTGAAACAAGGTCTTGTTGACTTTGTCAGTTTTTAATTCATTTTTTGCTTCATTTTTATGGCAAATTGTAATCTTTGTTGGGCTATAAATTGACACGCACATACGCATTGTTATAATGCGGTGGGGGTTGCTCAGTGAATGAGGAAGAGTCAGTAGTAGTCCTCCCTAGGGCACAACTAACTCTGCATGAAGCCATCCATTTAATGATGGGTTTTAGAACCCCGTCTTTGGTCTGGTGGGTTGGTAAAAACATTTCTTGGCATTGGTTGTTCAAGGTAAAGGTTTAGATGGTATATTTGGTTCGTCAATGGTTTTGCAGCGATTCGCATGTAAAACAAAATCGATAACAAAACAAAATATATTTAATTGATTATACATTTTTTAAAGAAGTCAAGAACTACTCATTACAAATTAAAAAAATTTCAACGATCTAAGCATCTTGGCGTTTAGATCAATATTTTAACGATCGTGTTTTATATATATATATTTCGGTCCATTGATGTTTAATTGTAAAAAAGCGAATCAGCTGGCACCTTCTTTAAAACGAAACCTGAAATTCATAGATTTATTTTAAATGTTACGAGTTCTTTTACGACCAATATTTTGTCATTTTATAAATTTGAATATTTTTTGATTGATCGATTGATTTCTTCATAAAAGCCAATTGCTGGCAGAGAGTGCCCATCCCCAACTTTAAATGTATTTGTATTTTTTTTTTTTTTTTGCAAATCACAAACGATTCTTAGATTCTTAGATTTAAAAGACCCTGAAAGACCAAGATAACTATTTTTCATGAGACCAAGTCTTTAAACCTCCATTTCAGCAAATAAAACAAAGAAATATGAAAATACGAAGAGATCGCAGACCCACAAACAAGTTTTTACCTATTTTGTGTATGATGTATAAAGATAACTACGAATTTTTGATATTTTAAACATTTTTGTGTTTCTTCACTTTAGTTGTATATGTCCTTGAATTTGTTTAATATATCATTTAATTAATATATCATTAATTAACATTTTGATTTTTTTGGTGGGCACTATGTAAGTCTTGTCTTATGTAAGTCTTGTCTTATATTTGTCTACTTTTCCTCTTAAACATTAGGTGTGTCTGGTTACCCTGAAATTTGTAAAAATTGTTGCAATTTGTTACTGGAAGTCGTTTTTTAACACAAATGAACTGCAGAAGAGAGCGATTTGAGAGAACAACTTTGACATATCATTCACTGAGAGTTTGCAAATTCCTGCTGGACAAAGTTCTTCTTGCAATCACTTGGAACTCTTCTTCTTCTCCTTCTATTGATTGATATTCCAAAAGCAATCTAAAAACATCTTTATTTTAGAAATCGCTATCGCAATTTTTTTTCTTTTGGTTTATTTTTAATTTCTGCATGATTAATCTCTGTATATGACGCACTTAATGCTTTGTTTTGACACACCAGCTGATTGCTTGCAAGTTTTTACTTTTCACAGTTCCTTGCAAAAGGAAATAAAACTACCTTACTCTCTCAGAAAGAAATTGCTGGAAAATTCCTGCCGCAAAAAGTAAGCAGACACACCTATAATGTTCTGCCAAGTCTGTTTGTGTTGAGTACACCAATATATACCAACGGGTCTAAGATTGGGGAGAATATTAGCATTTGTAAAATGCGAAGAAAATAAATGATTATTACTAAATGATTGTAATCTCTTCCTTTTGTGGTGGAGGTACGAAAGGAGTAAAGCGATGTTATAATGTTCATACCTGACATAAGTCTAATTCAATTATTGTGATGTACACGTTTTAATGAGTGTGTCATTTGAAAAGGCAGAGATGCTTGTCTGGATGGTTGGTGCGAAATCCTTGCCCTTACGGCATAATAAACATTAACAAAATTATATATCACACAGAAAGGGTTGCTCGTCAAATGGTAATACTATTACTAGATCACGACCGCCCACCAAAGATCAACATTTTGAACAATTATAACCATCATATTTTCTGCCAAAATATAAAGTTTAAATGTTCACAAACGATTGTATACTCTACAGAGAGCGATGTGAGTATCAAATGATATCTAAACTTTGTGCTATGCTATTAAGTCGGAATATATATGCCACTCCTCGCAACTTTCCCACAAAAGGTCAAATTATTGATTGATAATAACACTCATTAAATATGAAATGAATGATCGATTTTCTTCAAACTTCGCACATTTCAATATTTTTGCGCTTATTATATCCTCCACCATAGTATGGAGGGTATATTAAGTTTGTCATTCCGTTTGTTACACCTCGAAATATACATTTTAGACCCCACAAAGTATATACATTCTTGATCAGCATTAAATTCAATGTCGATTTATTAATGTCCGTCCGTCTGTTCGTCTGTGGAAATCACTCTAGCTTCCGAACGATATGAAGTAGGTTGATAAAAGTTTACTCAAATGTGTATTATGTCTGCAGGACTTAAGGTATTGAAAATGGGCCATGTAGGTCCACGTCTTCGTATAGCCCCCATATAACGGTACCTCCCGATATGCGGTATTTTGATGATTTTAGCGACATTATTTACCGGAATTGTTTCAAAATTGATATTTAATGTTCATAATAGATACTACGGCTAAAGACAGAAAATGGGCCATGTAGGTCCACGTCTTCGTATAGCCCCCATATAACGGTACACCCCGATATTCGGTATTTTGATGATTTTAGCGACATTATTTACCAGTATTGTTTCAAGTTTCGCATTTGAAGTTCGTAATGGATACTACAGCCTATGACAGAAAATTGTCTGTGCATCCTACCCTATATTCGGTATTTTGATGATTATAGCTATATTATAAACAGATTTGTTTCAAGTTTCACATTTGAATATTGTAATAGCTTGTGACAAAAGTTGCCTATGCAGGTCCACGTCCTCATATAGACCCTAATATATTGCTACATTTGGTATTTTTAAGATTTAAACAGGATTTTTAACGGATTTTATTTTTTTGAAAATTGTTAAATTTTTACCAAATGGTGGAGGGTATTCAAAGTTCGGCTCGGCCGAACTTACAGCTTTTTTACTTGTTTTTTCTTATAAATTATTTGAATATCGATCATATAAAGGTACCTGTCGATATTCGATATTTTGATGACTTTAGCCACACTTTCTAACAGAATAGTTTAAAATTTAGATTTTATAATATGTTCTACCTAGTGTGGCAGAACATTGCCTATGTACATAAGTCCTCGTATTCCTATAGCCCCCATATATTTGTACCTTACCATATTCGGTAATTTCCTAACGGAATTACTTAAAATTCAATATTTGGATTGCGTAATGGAATCTTCTGCTTATATATCCTCTATCCTCCTGATATTCGGTACTTTTGATAATTGCAACCAACTTTTCTACAGAATTGTTTAAAATTTGCATTGTATGTTCCTAATGACAAAAGTGAAGCATATCGCTTGAATACTGGAATTTCGACATGTTTTTACATAAGTTTCTTTCAGAATGGTGGGGGATATAAAAAGTTCCTTCCAGTCGAACTTAACTGATTTTTTACTTGTGTTATTTAATGTTCATTGTAGCTCTTTGAAAAGTCGATGTGACCGCCTTTTTTGTTGGTTGTGGCACTACCTACTCTGTCTTGTTGGTATTATTATTGCAATTTCATATTTTGTAAAACGTTTTGACAGTTTTTTATTTAATAAATTTCGGCATTATTTATTTGGTATCGAAACCTTTTTTGTTTTCTGTTTTTCTTTTATTCTGACGCTTGTGTTATTGTTGATGATATTTTTATGTATTTATTTTTCCACAGGAATCTTTGCATTCAACAAGGGGGTAGTTGTGAACCCAGCGGGAACGAACATTTTGATTTATAGCTTGGAATTGTTTCACATTTGATAAGCGACTTTACACGATCTGATGTAGTGCCAGCCAACGGGGTTCGTTATTTTTAAAACGCTTCCAATAACGCAACGAAATTAAAATGTGACTTGCACCGTTTTTCCAAATAAACGAAATACTTCGTCTCGAATTTAATTAAAATCTAGTTTAGAATCGGCTAGCCAGCCAAAACAGCGTCTACCAAACAATAGGAATTCCCGAAGTTTTATGACTTTCAAAGTTCACTTATTTCCCAGATGTGCAATTTCATTTGTTCCCCTTCCCATGGCGGATGGGGGGTGTTAAGTCTCAATTTTTGCAAAGTCAATGTCAAGGGTCGTGTACTTTGGCAACGAGTGTCGAACGAGTGTGCTGAAGCATTAAATACGATTACATGCAACAGCATGGGAAGTGCTGTGGTGTGATGCTGGCAGAGTAACGATTATTTATTCACACTTTGTTGAGCAGTGAGCAAATAAAGAATTATCGAATCCAAAATCCATTACTTTGTGTCAGTTCCGGAAATGTGCGCAATCACCTTCGATGACGATGTTCTTCATTGCAATGATGAAGCGCCTTTCGTTGACTAGCAAACTTTAGCTGAATCATTCGTCTGTCTTCCGGCCACTGATGTGGGTGATATGGTCGAAATGAGAAAAACGTATTTAGTTCCAATCAAAACAGATGTTTCTTTTTTGGTGATGAAACTTGTTGAAGTTCATCGATTATACTAATATTGCTATTATTTTGTAATATATTTTTCCAAATTATTAAATTGTGAAAGAATTCCCTCTTTGACACAACTGTAGTGTCACGCACGCACTCACCCACCTGCATTTCAGTTAACGAGTTCTGAGTCTCTTAGTCAAGCCAATGGAATGCCATCATTACAGAACGCAATATTGAATGTCTTCCTTGGGGTACTCTGTTATTTTCTTTTTAGCCCGCTCCAACAGACCAGACTCAATACTTTCGTTTTCATTCGCTCCAGTATCATCAGCGCCATGAAGGTGGCACATCAGAAACCGGGATGTATGCGGTCGTTACAAAATTGTACCCTTGGGCGTACGTGCCATTGAATGCATTTGGAAATTGTTGAGCCCCTTGGAATAAAACACCACAACCGTAACCAGGGCACCACATCAATTTTAAATGCTTCAGTTGCATTAATGATATAAACCAGAAGAAGTAGAAGACGGAAAGGAAAAAAATGTAAATGATGTTCGTAATAAATGACCCTGCATCGACGGAAGAAAGTGAAACTTTTAATGGAGAAAAGAATGTTTAAGGATTGCGAATTGTCAATATTTGTGTGTAGAATATAAACAAAAAGAAACTTATTTTTCTCTTTGCGGACACATAACTAAAGGGTTCTTTTGGGGTCAAAACTCGATATTTTTTATTAAAAATATTTAATAAATATTTCTATTTTGAACTGTAAAATTTGTTGAATATACTTTATTTTTGCATTCCTTTTTGGAGGAATTGACGACATTATTAAATTCCCCTAGAACATAATACAATACTGTGGAGTTGATGTTTCCAAAGTTTGCTGGATTGAGACCAATTTAACAAAAGTTACAAAAATTGTGACTTATATATTGGTCGGCTAAAAGGTAACACATAAATACTGATGATACCAGTTTACCGAAAAAAGATACTATTTCAGTGCAAAAATTCTAAAATCTGCGAACAAGACAGAAAAGGATAAAATACGCTAATAAAAATGTGAATGAAAAATATTTTCTGTGACTTTTTTTAATTCTTTGTAATTTTATATATCGCATGACATTTTTTTCAATTTGACGAGCTATGTTGAAGTGCAAATTTTTATTTATTATTATTATTATTATTATTATTATTATTATTATTATTATTATTATTATTATTATTATTATTATTATTATTATTATTATTATTATTATTATTATTGTTATTAATCTTATTATTATTATTAGTATCATTATTATTATTATTATTATTATTATTATTATTATTATTATTATTATTATTATTATTATTATTATTATTATTATATTATTATTATTATTATTATTATTATTATTATTATTATATTATTATTATTATTATTATTATTATTATTATTATTATTATTATTATTATATTATTATTATTATTATTATTATTATTACTATTATTAGTATTATTATTATTATTATTATTATTATTATTATTATTATTATTATTATTATTATTATTATTATTATTATTATTATTATTATTATTATTATATTATTATTATTATTATTATTATTATTATTATTATTATTATTATTATTATTATTATTATTATTATTATTATTATTATTATTATTATTATTATTATTATTATTATTATTATTATTATTATTATTATTATTATTATTATTATTATTATATTATTATTATTATTATTATTATTATTATATTATTATTATTATTATTATTATATTTATATTATTATTATTAGTATTATTATTATATTATTATTATTATTATTATTATATTATATTATTATTATTATATTATTATTATTATTATTATATAATATTATTCTTATTATTATATTATTATTTATTATTAATTCTTATTACTTATTATTATATTATTATTATTATTATTATTATTATTATTATTATTTTATTATTATTAGTACATTATTATTTATTATTATATATTATATTATTATTATTATTATTATTATTTTATTTATTATATTATTGTTATTAATCTTATTATTATTATTAGTATCTATTATTATATATTATTATTATTTATTATTATTATTATTATTATTATTATTATTATTATTATTATTATTATTATTATTATTATTATTATTATTATTATTATTATTATTATTATATTATTATTATTATTATTATTATTATTATTATTATTATTATTATTATTATTATTATTATTATTATTATTATTATATTATTATTATTATTATTATTATTATTATTATTATTATATTATTATTATTATTATTATTATTATATTATTATTATTATTATTATTATTATTATTATTATTATTATTATTATTATTATTATTATTATTATTATTATTATTATTATTATTATTATTATTATTATTATTATTATTTATTATTATTCTTATTATTATTATTATTATATTATTATTATTATTATTATTATTATTATATTATTATTATTATTATTATTATTATTATTATTATTATTATTATATTATTATTATTATTATTATTATTATTATTATTATTATTATTATTATTATTATTATTATTATTATTATTATTATTATTATTATTATTATTATATTATCATTATTATTATTATTATTATTATTTTATTATTATTATTATTATTATTATTATTATTATTATTATATATTATTATTATTATTATCTATATATATCTTATTATTATTATTATTATTATTATTATTATTATTATTATTATTATATATTATATATATTATATATTATATTTATTATTATTATTATCTTATTATTATTATATTATTATTATATTATTTTATTATTATTATATATTATTATTATATTATTATTATTATTATATATTGTATTATATATTATTATTCTATTATTATATTATTATTATTTTATTATTATTATTATTATTATATATTATTATTATTATCTATTATATTATTATATTATTATTATTATTATTATTCTATTATTATTATTATATTATTATTATATTATTATTATTATTATTATATTATTATTATTATTATTATTATTTTATTATTATTATTATTATTATTATTATTATTATTATTATTATTATTATTATTATTATTATTATTATTATATTATTATTTTATATTTATTATCTTATTATTATTATCTTATTATTATTATTATTATTATTATTATTCTATTATTATTCTTATTATTATATTATTATTTTATTATTATTATTATTATTATTACTATTATTATTATTATTATTATTATTATATTATTATTATTATTCTATTATATATTATTATTATTATTATATATTATTATTATTATATATTATTATTCTTATTATTGTTATTGTTATTATTATTATTCTTCATTATATTATTATTATATTTATATATTATTATTATTATTATGATTATTATTATTATTATTATTATTATTATTATTCTTATTATTATTATATTATTATTATTATTATATTATTATTATATTATTATTATTATTATTATTATATATTATTAATATTAGTATTATTATTATTATTATTATTATTATTGTCTATGTTATTATTATTATTCTTATTATTATTATTATATTATTCTTATTATTATTATTATTATTATCTTCTTATATTATATTATTATTATTATTATTATTCTATTATGATTATTTCTTATTATATAGTATTATTATTATTATTAATATTATTATTATATTATTATATGATTATTAATATTATATTATTATTAATATTATTATAGCTTCAACAATTTCTTGCAGAGTTTTAGTCTACATCAGCCACTAATAAATACAAGTTGTTTTATAAACAACAATAATTTTGATTAAAAATTTCGCTTGACTATAATGCAATAACAAAGCAAAGGTTCTTAATGTTTATTCTTTTAAAATCTGAAATGAAAACTTCTAAAAAGGCGACTTTTTTAATAAATCCATCGTTATGTTCTAAACTTTCTGATGCAATTTTGCATTTTCTTTTAATTTATACTAGCAATCCTTTATCTTATTATGATCAGCGAGGTTTTAAAAATACGGCCTAAAGTTGCAAACATAAAGAAGGATTTTTTTACCTGCTTAAAGGTGAGAACACCTAGAACAAGTCCTTTGCACGCTTAAGTCATCGGTTGACTTCTTTGTTCGAAAACAAAGGAGCGGAAAACCTATAAAATTGCCAAACAGACCATCTGTGACAATGGGTCCACAAATACAGGGTCTAAGGAACCCTAAAAGAATGCAAGAGGATATTAGCATACAAAACCAGTGAAGGAAGGCCAAAGTCGGGCTGGGCCGATTTTATGATGATTAAAACCATCTTTCATCGAAATCCATCCTATTTCAGCTGATATATCCAAACCTAAACCGATCTCTATAAAATTTAGAGAGGTATTTCTATGCTGTATCTTACAGTTGGTACCAATTTTCGTTCACGGGCGTGAGTGAGTAAAATACAAAATCTGATGAAACATATATATGGTACCAATAGCTATATCTTAACCGATTTTAACCACCTTCTTGAAATCGAGTAAACATATATATATATATATATATATATATATATATATATATATATATATAAACATATATATATATATACCTATGGAAGGAGGGCGAATAACTTCTGAATAGCCAAAGTTAATTAAGCTTTTATACCCATTACCATAGCACCTCAAATTGTGCCTTAGAGTCCCCAAAAAGTCTATGTTCTTGTTCATAATAAAATTCAATGACAATTAAACAATGCCCGTGTGTTTGTCCGTCAATCGGTAAAAATCACTATTGATCGTCGGACCTAGGGACTATATGGGGACTATACTAAAATATCTTCCTATGTTGACATTTTCTGTAGCGTAAATACATTTCACAAAGTAGCGTAAATACAGCAAAATCGATTGGAAAATGTGGTCAAGACCCTCGAAATAGAAGTTTTCTACCTCCTTAGAAGCCAAGATGCCAAATAATGTCCAAATCAATGGAAAAACGTGGCCATGACCCCGCAAATAGCTGAAATCAGGGGTACATTCATATAAGGGTTGTTCCAAAACGTGGCCCTATGCTTATAATTTTTTAAAAGGACATTTTCTTCAATATACAAGCTTCAATTACCAAAATTTGAAATCGGTGTATACCCTTAAATGGGGCCTAGACCAAAACGTAGACCAACATGACCCATATTTTGTAAATGTGATTCTACATGTAACCCATTGCATTGCATCAAAGTTAAAACTCTATTTTAAATTTTGCGAAGTATAGGGCAAAATATTTGAGGCCATTTGTTATGGCTAAGGGTCGTAACCCAAAACCCCTTTTGGATTTTGATCTATTAACCCAATAAATTCCACTAAGAATTTACCAACCCCCAGAGGATAAGTATCCTTATTAAATTTTCAATTCCTTCTACCATTCGTAAAGTCCTCATATTGCATTCGGTATTTCACTGATTGCAGTCCCAATGAATTTTGCATTTTGAGTTCATATTGGAAAGATTATTGCCATAGAAAAAAATGGGTCCACTTAACATCGTGTTCCTTACTAATTTCATTTTTTTTTTCATCTTTCGTTTAGATTTCAAAATAATAAAAAAATTACACTTCTATATAGCATGTCAAATTGAAAAAAAAAAAAATGTATATGAGATATATATCACATATTTATTGGCTTATTTTTGCGCTATGTAAATAGGATAGGATGTTATCCTTTTTTGCCAAGAGACCATTCCGAAATGGTGAATCGTGAATCGTCAAAATCATGCCAGCCGTTGAATACATTATACTAAATTGACAAAAAAAAAGAAATCCAAATTAAAAAATATTGAACTGGTTTAAAGATCCTTACGAAGAATATAGTGGACTATAATTTAAAAATTCGATTTCATTAAAAAATGTTTCTCGTTTTTCCCCCGATTTTAGAATTGTTGGAATGAGGTGGTCTCCCGTTTTCGTCCATTCAGTTTTTCTACCACATAAGTTGGTACTACACCCGCCTGCAATTTCCGTTCTAAAAAAATCGAGTCAATTCAATTAAGTTAATTAAGTTTAAGAAACCGTTCGTACATGGTAAAATATTGACTTTTGTGTTCATAGCTTATTATCTTCTGAAATGATATTATTCGTATAGTTCCACTTACCCAATAAATACATAAAATCTATAAATAACAGTTTTGTTCGTTGTCGCTTTATGCTATCCAAACAAAGTCTACACATCACATTAGAATTCAAAAAAAAACACTACAAATGTGCACTCGAAAAAATAATGCAAAATAAAACATTACTATTGTACATACCAAAAGTCACATTGAAAATTTTTAAATTTAACATTTTTACGCGATTTTTTGGATTTTATCATTTTCTGCCAAGAGACTATTCCGAATTTGTCTGAATCGTTAAAATCAGATCAGCGGTTCTTGAGTTATAAGCGTAGTAACTAACACAACTTCCTTTTATATATATAGATATATATTTACAAAAATACATGCACAGACGGACGGACGGACGGACGGACATAAATGGATTCCGAATGTGATTCTATTTATCAAAAGGAACTATGGGTCTATCTCATCCCTTCCCTATACTATAGAAAATTCACAAAGACATATTAGCCTGACAATAGTATGGTCGGGTGAGTGTTGTTGGTTGCAGAGTGGGTATTGTAACTAGCTAGTTACAATTAAGCACACTAATATTGCGCAATTAAAACTTGAGTTTTTTAGAATGTCGGGGACAGCGTTTTTAAAAACACACGGTTGTGTATAGCAATTACAATTTCTACAAGAATTCGTACAATTTTCTTTGTGTTTCTCAGACTTTCAGAAATACTGCTGTGAAGTATATTTTAACATTGTCATTCCGTTTATAACTACTCGAAATACTAATGTTGGGAGCCTTGGTATTTTGTTCATTTAAGCCACAGTTTTTAATGTTATGGCTCCAAGTTTGGCATTTGAAACTAGCAACAGATAACAAAAACTGTACCACTGTTTTGTGGTTTTTCATTTTGGTAAATCCTTCATATAACGGTACCGTCGACTTTATGGTTTTTTTTAGAGATTATGTTCCAATCGATTTTAATTATAACAATTTGCTAAAGAAAATCTTTCTAAATACAAATATGGGGGTTCAATGTTGTGTCCACATCCATCCGAGTGAAATCGGTTAGTAAAACGGCGACGACAACGAGTTTTAAATTCCAAATTTGAAAAAAAAATGTGGCTAAAATTTTAAAAATACCAAATATTTGGAGGTGATTGAAATCATGGGCCGATTCTAGTAGTTTTCTACCATACCTCCATCATACTATGGAGGGTATATTAACTTCTTCATTCCGTTTGTAACTCCAAGAAATACTCATGTCAGATCTAACAAAGTATGTATAGTCGTGATCAGCGTGAAATTCTTAGTTGATTTAGCAATAATATGCTCGGAATAAGGTATCTCCGATATAATAGGTTTCATTTGAGAGGTATTTTTATACCCTCCACCTTGGAAAGGAGGGTATGTTAACTTTGTCATTTCGTTTGTAACATACATAAATATCCGTCGTAGACCCCATAAAGTATATATTCATAATCAGCATAAAATTCTAAGACGATTTAACGATTCCCGTCTGTCTGTCTGTTGAAATCACGATACAGCCCACATTATTTGACGTAGAGCGTCAAACTTTAGCAGAATAATTTGTATTGTGTCTAGGATGGTTGGTATTGAGAATGAGATATATCCGTCCACGTTTTGGTATAGTCCCCATATAACGGTACCTTTCGATATTGGGTATTTTGATGATTTTTGTCACATTTTTTCACGGATTTGTCTAAAAATTGGTATTTGTTGGTCATAATGGGTTGTAGCTTCGATGGCAAAACATTGCATGTATAGGTCCACGATTTCGTATAGCCCCCATATAACGGTACCCCACGATATGCGGTATTTTGATGGTTTTTGTCACATTTTTTCACGGATTTATCTAAAAATTGGTACTTGTGGGACACAATGGGTTCTAATGTTTCCTTTACCCTAAGGTTGAGAGTATTAAAAGTTTAGCCCGGACGAACTTAATGTTTTTTTTTACTTGTTCTATTTGAAAACGTTTCGACAGTATGCAGGCACTAGCAGCATTCTTCACCGAATCTTGTTGAAATTTGATGCTGGTAAAAATTTTCCAATTGATGTTTGGCTTTTGGAATATTACCTTCATAACGCTTTACAAATTAAGAAACATTTTTATAGAAATTGTTTAGAACTCGGAAATGGGATCTACTTATTGTGGCGGAACTTTGTTTGTATAGGTCCACGTTTTCCTTAATAGTTTTTTTTACTGATTTTAGTCACTTTTTCAACGGAATTGTTCCACATTTAGAATTTACTAGCTGAACCCGGTGCGCTTCGCTTCCCCTTTTGATTTTATATGCATTCAAAATTTTATTTACGAATATATGTTGGTTAAAAAAAAACAAATTTAAAAATTATAAAAAAATATTGCACTACTTTAATGCGTAAATAACCAAAACCATTAGAAAAGCAGTAAAATGACGTACACCTAAGTCTGTTTTTACACGGTCTTTTTATACACGGTTTTGATATAACACGGTTTGAAAATTGAATATTTTTAATTTTTTACACGATTTTATTCCATTTAGCACGATTTTAAATTTTATGTACTTAAATTTTTTTGTAAAATTTAATTTTTGCGAAGTATGTTCATATCACAAAAAAGTATTTATGAAAGAAAAAAAGTCTGAAACCATCGATAGTATCGGTAGTTATTCTATTTTATTTTATTTTTTACCTTAAAAATTGAATAACCTATTCTTTTCGTTCACAACATAGTTTTTTAGTTCCTGAACTTGCCATATATTTACTTTTTAGATTAGAGTGAATATCTTTTTATCATTATTTACTATGCTTGTGAAAATAAGCATTATATATTTGATTGAACAAAATAAACATGAATTCTTGTTCTTAAACATTCTTGTTTTTCACTAATTTTAATAGGTTTTAGAGATTAGAAACAAATCACCCATTTTGGTATAAGATCAATGTCATTTTTTACACGGTTTTTTTTTACACGGCTTCTAATGGAACCAATCTACCGTGTAAAAACAGACTTAGGTGTACATACACGAAGAGTTTGTCCTTCGGATTTATTTATTTCATAGCAAATACCAAGCGTGCAGTAAACTGCAATCTTTTGAAGTTGAGTGGCATTTCTATTGCAATTAGTGAATTCGAGATAGCAACATACTTCGCCGTAATAAGCGTGTTTCAAATCAATTGTTGTGTTGGTTTTTAGTGTTAGCCTAAGGCGTTGTGGGTCAATGGTTCTTATTAAAATCATATCCCAATCTGATCCGATTTAAATATAATTTAAAAAAAATACTTCTACACCAAACTCCGCCACACCTTTCATATTTCATTGAAATTGGTGCGTCAAATATGTGAAATCGGCCGATAATATATATATGGGAGCTATATCCAAATCTTAACTAATTTCCAATTAATTTGTCACATTTATTATTGTAACCAAATTCCCCCACACATTCTGAATTTCATTGGTATCGGTCATATATATCATATTTAGTGCATAACATATATGAAATCGGCCGAAATATATATGTTAGCTATACCCAAACCTCAACTGATTTCAATATAATTTGGCAATTTTTTCTTGTGCCAGATTTTGTCTCTCTCGCTTTGGGTGCATCAAATATGTGAAATCGGATGAATATATATATATATATATATATATATATATATATATATATATATATATATATATATATATGTGGAAGCTATAATCAAATCTGAGCGTATTTGAATATAATTTGTCAAATTTATTTTTGTACCAAATTTAGCCACTCATGCCGAATTTCATTGGAATCGGAAATACGTATCGTGCTTTGTGCATCAAATATGTGAAATCGGCGGAAAATATATATGGGAGCTATATCCAAATCTGAACCGATTTTGATATAAATTCACTAATTTATTTTCTAATCAAAATCCCGTTACATATTCCAAATTTCTTTGGAATCGAACATACATATCGTGTATGGTGCATAAAATACATGAAATCGGTCGAAAATATATATGAGAGCTATATCCAAATCTGAACCGATTTTAATATAATTTGACAAATGTATATTTGTTTTAATTTCCGCTACACATTCCAAAATTCATTGAAATTAGAGATACATAGCGTGTTTGGTGCGTGAAATACATGAAATCGGTCGAAAATATATATGGGAGCTATATCCAAATCTGTACCGATTTCAATTTAATTTGACAAATTCATTTTGGCTCCCAATTCCGTTACTTATTTTAAATTTCATTACAATTGGAAATACATATCGTGTTTGGTCCACCAAATACATTAAATCGGCCGAAAATGTATATGGGAGCTATATCCAAATCTGAACCGATTTCAATATAATTTGGGAAATCAATTTTTTAGATAAAATCTATCACACGTTTCAAATTTCATTGAAATTGGGGATACATAGCTTGTTTGGTGCATCAAATGCTTTAATCGGCCGAAAATATATATGGGAGCTATATCCAAATCTGAACCGATTTCAATATAATTTGACAAATTTATTTTCAGATCAAATCCCGTCACATATTCCAAATTTCATTGGAATCGAACATTCATATTGTGTATGAGGCATCAAATGAACGAAATCGGTGGAAAATATATATGGGAGCTATATCCAAATCTCAACCGATTACAATATAATTTGACAAATTTATTTTTGTTCCAAATTCCGTTACGCATTCCAAATTTGGAGACTGTATCTTCAACCGATCAATAGATATGTGCATATAAAATCTAAATTTTTGGGAGGTACCTCCGATTCTGATGCTATATCTCCGGTTCCAAGTGGAAATTCAAAAATGTATATAGCCTATGTTATTTTCAGGCGATGTTGCAGTATATATGGAAATTTTCAGGAAAATCTATTCAGCGGTTTTCGAGTCCATAAATTACAAACAAACAAACAAACATACAAACATTTTCCTCTTTTATAGATATAGAAGAAGAAGAAGATACCGGGTTCTACCTCCTATGGTACAACATTGTCTGTATAGGTCCACGTTTTTATTTAGCCCCCATATGACTATACCTCAGGATGTTCGGTATTTTGATAGCAACTGTAATGCTACAAATTGCCAATTTTTTGATAATTTGAAGACCTTAACGCAATATCAATTAAAGTATAACTTTTTTAAATATTGAAATCTTTGTTAAGGCTTTATTTATCCTATGGTTGAGGGTATTAACATTTTGACCCCGTCAAACTTAACTCTTTTATTTAAGAAATTATATTTTATGGTTTGAATCGTAATTGCTTGAAGCTGACTAAAAAATGCATCTATGTTAGAGAAATGGCAAGTAAAATTTAATTTAAAAATAAATAAACTTTTTCATTTACCTCGTGTAGTTAATAAAAAATACAAAACAAATGATAAACTGAACAGACACCGTGAAAATTCTTCATTAAGGGACAAACCTGACCTAAAAATGTATGCCCTCTAAAATAATAATTTTAACAGCTGTCGGACGAGTGGCTTAGGAATGACGGCAGTCTGAATTTGGTTGCAGTTTTTTCATCTCATCCTGTATATTATTATATATTAGTGTAAAACTTGCATAGAGTTGTCTTTGGTCTGCAGTCGTCAAGTTCGAAAATGAGCTATAATATTAGGATCTACTTCCTGTGGCATAATATTATCCATATAGGTTCAGGTTTTCCTATAGACCCCATATAATTGTACCTTCCCATAATCGGTATTTTGATGATTTTAGGCTTAGTTCTAGCGGAAAAGCTTTATATTCGATATTTAGAGTACGTATTGCATTATGACGGATTTACTTAAAATCCAGCTTACGGATTGCGTAAAGGGTTCTTCTTATTCAAACATTTCTAAATAAGTCAAAGTTTTTCTATAGCCTCTATCTTTCCGATGTTTCGTATTTTGATGACTGAAGCTAACGTTTTTATAGAATTGTATGGAAGTGACACATACAGATTGTGGAGGGTATAGAAAGTTCGGCCCGACCAAATTTAACTGCTTCTTTACTTGTTATGTATGTCATGAAGTTTAAATTTTGTGCAGATCCATATTTGCCAGTCCTAGGTAATTCGTGAATTTTTACAAAAAATATGTGTTGAGAATAGGCTATACTACTTGGCATAATTGAGCATTGAGAGCATCTTTATAACATGATGAGCAATATAAAAACTAAACACCCTGCTACCGTTAAAACGCTGATATGAAATCAATCAAACAAAAATTTCCATTTCCTGCCATATGTTCACATGTTCCCATATACTCCCTCCTACAGCTATGAATACATGTACACATACATGTTTACATTTCAAAATTTCTAATGGCCCCATTCCATTTGTGAAACATTGCCATGTTTTAAATATCCTTTATTCATGTTGGATTAGTCTGAATTTTGTATGTGAGGAATTAGGATTTGGTCAAAGTTTGACAAAGCAAATCGTTACAAAAAATAATTCCCTCATTTACTCCGGAACAATTACAATCAACCCCAAAACCGACGTGCAATGTAAGCAGAGACGTTGCACTGTGCGTCACGCACACTGACGTGCGTGAGCTGGATGTTAAGCACGTACAATTCTATCGACGAGAGCAGACGTGGACGAGCGAACGGGCATTTTGCTAAAATTTATCAACAAATTGCAGTCATTGAAATCCAATTATGAGCCATGGTTTAGATATTTAAGCCAACAATTGTTTTGAACTTCTTTCGCATACCAGCTGCAGCCGCAGCACCAGGCACCAACTAATGCACCATTCATGACCGAATCGGAGAAAATCATATGAGATTGTGTTCATACGAATGTGAGTGGGTGTGTGTGTGTGTGACGGCTCATCCTTTGATGGAGTCATATTGCAGTTGGCCGATCGAAACAGATTTTCATACGCGCTGTCAATGCCGCTAGTAATGAGTGTAAAATGTTTTCTTTGGATTGCATTTGGCGTGTCGCACCAATTTCAATCACCATAATATTCTGGCGAAATGTGTTCATTATCGCAATCGGTAATCGGATTATCGGACGAACAATGACAGTGGCGAATAGCAAAGCCAGTGGAAACAATGGTTGACAGGAATGTCATGCGGGAGGAGCATTTGATAGTAATTCCAATTTTTGGCAGATTTTATTAAACGAAAATGAAAAGCGGCAGGTCAATTTGTGACTGTGGTATTCGAAAAAGTGTTTGAGGGTGGAAAATCCAGCCACACAATAAAGCCAACAAACACTCAACAACAAATGACTATGACAATTTGGCTTGCAACTTATTCACAATTTACATGTTTTTAATACAACAACAACAACAACAACGACAAAAACAGCAGAAGCAGCGACAACAATAAAAATGAAAATCTAATCACCCGAACTGATCAAATTTCCATTTAAAATTATGAGTAAGGACAAAGTGAGGGTTAGAACGTTCCCTGTCCTGGGGTCGGTCGATAAACACTCATGACACCCTTGTTTAGTTCCGGTATTTGCCATATCTTCCGACTTGTTCTTGTTTTCGGGATAAGAACCCAAGAAGTGTCTTCCAACAGACACACCAGCCAAGTGAATTGTTTGCAACATGAACAATCAAACCACTACAAACGTTAAATGTGAAACGAAACGGAAGCTGCACACATATCTCGGTGTAGGGTGGCCAGATTTGTAAAATTCATGATTTGATATACCAAGTATTAAATGGCTATGGGTGTGCTCAAACTCACATTATGTCTTATCTAGGGATACGTAGTCGAACACAAAATTCGACTACGTACCTAATAGCAAGAAAATAAATTATTCGATTTTGTCCGATCAGTTCAGACTCACCTGTAATAAGATCCTCTAGTGATTGACAGACAATTTTTAATTCGACTGAAATTTGGACTAATTGCAAGCGAATGCTGTACGATATCCATAGTCATTACTTCTGACATTGAAGCATGATGCTAAAAATCATAAATGTCACACAATTCTGGAAAAATTAAAAACTATTTTCCCCATACCAATTGTGATTTTGAAATGCCAAATGGAAAATATCTACCGAACACCGTTGTAGAATTATAAGGAGGAAGTATAGGCTATATAAGCTCGGCTAGTTTAGTATAGTTTAGTATATTGATACCAAATACACGAAGGCTATAGGCAAACATGCTCAAAGATACATACTCCATTGAGTTGCAAATGGATATTCGTCCGACCAAACGTGAAACGCAAACAGCGCGTTAAGGTCGGCCGGAACTTTTAATAACCCCCACCCTGAGGTAAAGAAAACCTACATGTTATAGCAAAACATAAACCTATATAGGCAATGATCTGACACAGGAGATAGGACTTATTACGAACCCTAACTACCGAATTCTTAACAACTCCGTTAGAAAATGAGTCTTAAATCATCAGAAACCGAATATCAGGAGGTACCTTCAGTAGAGGGTCATAGGAAAACGTGAACAATGTTCCGCCATAGGAGGTTTTTCAATTAAAAGAAACTGTTCGAAAATGTAATCAAAATCGTCAAAATTCCAAAGGTTGGGGGAGGGGGGGCCAAACTAAAACTGACATGGCCCATTTACAGACAGACACGCAGACAGACGGACATCGCTAAATCGACAAACATGTCAATGACTTCGTTAAGGAAAATGTTGTCATTCTACATGATAAAATCGAGGGTTATCATCTATTACAATTTTCGTGCTAGGGCGGGTGGTTTCGGTGGAATACAATATTGGGGTCCTTCAAAATATTGGCAATATCAAACCTGTTATGTCTTTCATAAATATCTGATATAAGATTAAACGAAACACATGGTAACCCTAAGTTTCCTATCACATTCCACCCAAGGTAGAATCATAAATGTTGTTCGCAGTACAACAACGACAACTGTCGGCATAAAAACTCAAGTGTGAACAGTCAATATACGAACAATGGGGAAATACAAACAATCAACACCTCCCCCCACCCGCCACTTTAGCAATCGCTATGAATTGCTTCAACCACACTGCACCAGAGGCCTAAACCATGGCTGTGGTTTTGGCAAAACTGGTACACCCACCCAGATACAGCATTCGTTTTTGATGCTTGACAGTCTGCGAATATCGCTTCAGGGGTAGTTTGTTCACATTCACGTCAAATTCTATCACAGATTGTTTATTGGAATTAAAACAACGCACCCCCAAATGTGAGGAACACCCCAACTTCTTATTTCATTTCGGCCAACAACTCAATAATAATTTTACAAGCAATCGAATCGAAGATAAGGACTTTATTGTTTTTGCCATGCCATTCAGAAGCGATGCAGTCTTCCTGGAATCGGGGGATGTTACTCAGATTGCATTTCATCCCTGCGAAAAGTTGATCGCCACAATTACGGCCATTGTCTTTGCTCTCTTCTAAATGTCGATGAACCACTTGGGAATTGATGAAGTGCCGACTTTTTTATGGCTCGGTTGTGTTTTTATCAGCCAGAAAAACAAAATGTTGCCGGTCTCCGTTTGAAGTGCGTAAGGTAAATGTGTTGACATATTTAAAAGTCGAAGATAAGGAGTGTGCAAAAAACAAAAAAATATATATATCGGATACAATGTGTACCATTTTTTTTTTTTTGTCTCAACGGTGCAATTGGTAATCGCTGAGGAGACATCTATGGAAATGAAGATATTCATTACTTTCTTTATTTATTTTCGTCATCTATTGCGGCTAGAACATTTATGAGCTTCTGTTAAAGGAGGAAATGATTTACGAGATGGTTGTTTATGAGTTCGAAGCAATATTTTATGCCTTCCGAATGATGAAAGACATATCAAATTGCGCACCATTTAAGTTAGACTTTTATGCGTTAAGGTCTTAAAAAAATTAGGATCAACTTGATCCTTACGCGATACTTTATCGAAAAGGATCGCGGAATCCTTTAAATCTTGTATATTTTAATTGTAAAAATTTAACTTAGTTTTGTGAAACTTATCAATGGTTTCACTGCAACCTTTTTTTTACCGAAATAAAAGACGATTATTTTATAAAAACCGACTTTAGTGTTTGGCTGCTGATTGAAGAGTGACTTAAAACTATGTTACAATTTTTAAGTGAGACTTCAATTCTGAAATTAGTTTCTTTCTTAACAAATTTATTTTTCATTTGATCATGCGACTCTGTTGTTGTTGTTGTTTGGGTTTATTTAAATAATTAATAGGAATTTAATGTTGGGAAAATATTTAGTTCAGACGAATGTCTGCAGTGCAGTTTTATTGGTATTTAAAACTTTGGAATGATTTTTTAAGAAAAAAAACTATATCTTATTGGGCTAACAAGTTATTATGCGTTAACTTGTATAAACTTGAATTAACGTAATTCCTGGAGCTAGTTTATCTTATTTCCCCAACATTGGTCTGTCAGCCGTATCTGATATTCAAAATCTAAATTGCCAAGGACGACATCTTCCTTTCTTGACGAGTTGTGTCGATCTAGCTATGTGTGTTCGTCCATCAATCTGCCTATTCTAAGTTATAATCTCTCTACAAGGTCCCAATAAAAGTCTTTCATTTTAGAAGATGGTCGCAGTTCCTGTTTTGAAATTCCTCTAAAGGTTAAAATTCTGGAAAAACGAGTAAAAACGCTGTAAGTTCGGCCGGGCCGATCTTTGAATACCCTCCACCATTTGGAACGATTTTGGCATATAAAAAAATAATTAAATTCGTTAAAAATTCTATTAAAATCTTAAAGATATCTAATATATACGACGACGTGGACCTGCATAGGCAACTTTTGTCATAAACCATTGCAATAACGTTTATTTAAAGTATATTTTTTTCTTATCTAATGTCTATAGATCTAATATCTTTTGGCAAAAATGAACGAATTCCCCAAGATGTATTACCATACCTACTAATGCAATTAACGATTCCTAGAGATATAAATAATGTATTAATTTCCAAGTTAAAGGCATATTATGGAGTATATATATATTCTTGATCAACATAAAATTCTATGTCGATTTAGCGATGTACGTCCGTCTGTCCGTCTATCCATCTGTGGAAATCACTATAGCTTCCGAACGAAATGAAGTTGATAAAATTTGTTTGATAAAATCTTACTCGAATGTATATAATGTCTACAGGACTTTTGATATTGAAAATGTTTTGATATATCCCCCATATAACGGTACCTCCCGATATTCGGTATTTTGATGATTTTAGCGAATTGAAATGAATTGTTTCCAATTTGGTATTTGAAGTTGGTAATGGATATTACAACCTATGACATAATCTTGTCTGTGCAGGTCCACGTTTTGCTATAGCCTGATATAATAGTACCTCCTTATATTCGGTGTTTTGATGATTTTGAACTTTTATTCCCATCACGATTGGGAAAGAATCCAATTTTGTTGAAAGTCGACAAGTTTAGAAATTTCTCTGTGTGATGTCCGTTGGAATAGGATTTTCGAAATTTGGGCATAGGTTAGTTGTGCTAGAATATTTTGTGCCCCAAATATTGTTATTCGAAAATCGAAAAAATGTCGTTGATATTCAAAGAACAGTGTTTTTCGAAAGAAAATTGGAGGGAATTGTATTTTTACAAAAGTTATGCAATTTTTTAGCGAGTAAAGGAGAAATTTTTTTTTTTTTTTTTTCAAAATTCGAAAACTATTATTTTGTCAAATATTCCAAAGCGTCATATATTTACAAGTGAGCACAGCTCGAGAACAATTCAGCACATTTGTTTTTGCACTTTAAAAAAATTAATACAATTCAGTACTACTACTTACTATTTTTCGAAATTCAAAAACTCCAGCGGACATCGCATAACTTTCGTGCCATAAACAAAAGTGTTGTATTAAAATAAGCATCAGCTTTTAAAATCCTGAAGCACATTTATTCAGTGCATATTTGTCATTCACCGCGATACATGTGTGTGCGAGCTTCGAACACATGGTAGGTGATAGATTATGTGCATCGAATTCATCTTTCATAAGGTTTATCATTTTCATTTTTCATTGTCAGTTTATGCTCACAAAGCAGATGTTGACATCAATGTCATCGCCACGGTAATGACGGTGATATAATTTCTTCTCCTCCCTTCCGTATTCGCACACAATTATGATGTCACTGTGGAAGACCTTCGAAAGGTATGACAGGAAATGGATGTGACCGGGTAAATTTGCAGATCATTGTATGTGTTATTAATCTTTGTCCAGCCATATTGTATTTACACTATTATCTTTATGTTAGTAGTCCATAATATGGCATTCTACCATCTGCTTGAGAATGTTGCTGACGAAGGTATTACAATAGCGAAATCGATGGAATGAAAACGGAAGTTGGAGAACGCAGGTTGCATTACAACTACATATATATGTATGTACAACTTGTATAGTAAACATTTATATTTAGTAAAACTAACTTAGCTTTCTTCTCACTCATCCGATGAATGCAGAATGACCAACTACAATACTCACTGACCCATCGTTATACCTTTGGGGGTGTATTGGTATCCCCCTCCCTTAAATGGGTAATAACACCTTTGTTCCCCCCTCGGCCAGTTAAGAGGGGTTTGTGCGTTGTTAAGAATGTTGCATTGGAAACAAGTGAAAATATCTCATTCAGCCCTTCGTATCTTGTGAGTCATTTCCCAACGGGGGAGGGGGAAAGAAACTTGACTTGGATGACTTAAAGATATTCCTCCACTCATCTCCAAGTCATTAAATTGCAGATTAAAATGCATTTTTCTTAAGATTGTATAAACTAAAGCAAATATCCCACTAAAGAAGGATGTGGACAGCATTGTGGTGGTGGTGGCAGCGTGTGCGACTAACAGCGTTGGTGGGTGGCAGTAGTGAAGACGCCCTGAATGGTGGTGGATAGTATAGGACTCATTCTCAAGATCGCCTTGTCTTGCAGATTAGTGCTTATTAAACTTCAAAACCCCCCTTTTTTTGCCTCTCCCCCCACAAAAATCTAGAATTCCGTATGACATAATGAAAGCTTCCGAACAGACCTTGCCAACCAACATACCAAGAAAACCTAATGAGATTTATGAGTCGACATTAATTGTGTGTCCTAATCCCACAGTTTCCGTTGCAGAATTTTCCTTCTTAATATCCATGCAGCCAATGTGCTGCCTTGAAGCTGTCTTAATTATGGGCTTCTGATGACACGCCTATAGTGCGACCACCCTCCACCACTAACGACCAACATGGAAGCCAAGTGCAATCATTAATTAATTGCTCAGAAAGGACTTTTCTTCATATTTTTGCACAATTTATTGTAATTCACAATCTTATTTCAAAGGATTCTCTCGCATTAATATCCCACTGGCAGCAGAGAATACGTTTGCCGGGCGATAGGCAGTATTCCTCCTCCTGCTTAATGACAATAATATGCCATCATACTACGATACAACGACAAACAAACATAGATGGACAGACAGTCATACTAATATTTATTGTTATTTTAGCAATTAAGTAACATAAATGTCACAGTGATTAATATGGAAAATAGGATGGCGGGCGGGCGGGCGTACTGACTGGCATACATCCTTCAGCAAATATCCGACGTACCGTAAGAGTTTTGCACAAGTGTGTGTGTACATTACAAGACTTGCATATCTATGTGTGTACATTAGTTGATAGTGGTTTGTGCGTACTCTCTATCACTCATTGTATCCAGTAATTTATGGTAATAACCGACATAATGCAATACAACTCTGTTGTTTATTCGTAATTGTGGTTAAGAAAATTGAACATTTGGTCAAATAGCCAACTTAGAATGACCATATCTCTACAATCAAAAAAAAAAATCGAAGAAGTTTTTGAGAATGCAATTACATTGATAAGCTAAAAATAATGCGTATCTTTATCGCATACCATGAGAGCTGCTTGTAAATGAGAGCAACATGAAAGCATAATTAAAAATTTATTAATTTTCGTTGACAATTATAATTTAGGCATTTTCGGTTCGTTGGGGGTCTTTTAAATAAAATTGATTCAAATAGAAAAGAGAAGAAGTCGCTAATTTTTATGCGTGAGTTAGTGAGTGAATAAAAAAAAACCAGTAAAATGCCGTTAAGTGTGGCCTGAATGAAGTTTAGAACCATTTGGAAATTGTGCCAGATAAAATCCAAATACAGAAAATCGCCTTCTTGAATTTTTTGTGGGAATTGTTTGTATCCTCCAAGAGCTTAAAACGGTAAATTAAATATAATTTGGTTGAAAGATACATTCGAATCCGTAACGATAATTATATGGGGTCTTTGCCAAATGGTGCAACTATTCTGAATTTAATTGCAAAAATACCTTTTATCTATGGAGAAATCGAAATCGGATGAAAACATTAAATGGGGCTTTATCTTAAGGTGAATGAGCCGTCTCTCTTAATTCCATTGGAAAATACAGCCAAAATAACTATATTGGAGCTGTAGCACAATTTGGATCTATTTGGCCAGAAAATTATATTCGTGCTCCAATCCGTTCGAAACTAAGAAACCCGAATGGGCGTCGCTACATCTGCGTAGAACTTTAAGGAGTTATTCCTCAGAGTTTTGTAGTCAGTACAAAGCCAATAATTTGCGTTTTATATGATTTTAAAAATTATGATTTTAGAATTATGCGAAAATATAAATTATTATTTTATAATTAAAATTCTGATTCTGTAAATTTATCAATATATTTGACCAATTTTAAGGTGTAACCGTGGACCTCCTTCCTAACTGGTACACTCGAGGCGTCATCCCGAGCAACTGTAATATTTAATTTTGTTCAAATTTGCGTTCCGTTCCGTTCTTCGTTTGCTGTCGTATTTTTGAGACAGTTTACATTCGGGATAACACCAAACATCAAAGATAAGTTGAAAAATAGACTACTATTTAAAATAACAACCATTTTAAACTTAACAACAACTTTGAATACCCTCCACCATTTGGAACGAATTTGGCAATTCTCAAAAACAATAAAATCCGTTAAAAATTCTGTTAAAATCTTAAAAATATCGAATGTAGCTATTATAGTAGGGTCTATACGACGACATGAACCCGCGTAGGTAACATTTGTCATAAGCCATTACAATATTCAAATGCGAAACTTAAAAAAATCGCTTATAATGTCGATAAAATCAAAATACCGAATATCGGGAGGTACCGTTATGTGGGGCCTATACCTGCACAGACAATTTTCTGTCGTAGACTGAAGTATCCACTACGAACTTAAAATATCAAATTTGAAACAATTCGCTAAAATCATTAAAATGCCGAATATCGGGAGGTACCGTTATATGGGGGCTTTACGAAGAGGTGGACCTGCACAGACAATTTTCTGTCTTAGACTGAAAAATTAATTACGAACTTTAAATACCAAATTTGAAGCAATTTCGGTGAATAAATTTTCTAAAATCATCAAAATACCGAATATCGAGGTCCACGTCTTCGTATAGCCCCCATATAAAGATATCTATGGGGGCTATACGAAGACGTGGACCTGCACAGACAATTTTCTGTCATAGGCTGTAGTATCCATTATGAACTTCAAATACCAAATTTGAAACAAGTCTGGTGAGAAATGTACCTAAAATCATTAAAATACCGAATATCGAGAGGTACCGTTATATGGGGGCTATACGAAGACGTGGACCTGCACAGACAATTTTCTGTCTTAGGCTGTAGCATCCATTACGTAATTCAAATACCAACTATTCCGGTGAATAATGTCGCTAAAATCATAAAAAACCGAATATAGGGAGGTACCGTTATATGGGGCCTATACCAAAACGTGGACTTACATGGCCCATTTTCCTGCAGACATAACTTACATTTGAGCAAAATTTTATCTACCTACTTCAATTCGTTCGGAAGCTAGAGTGGTTTCCACAGACGGAAAGAGAGACAGACGGACAAACATCGTTTTATGCTGATCAAGAATATATATACTTTGTGGGGCCTAAAATGTGTATTTCGAGGTGTTACAAACGGAATGACAATACTATGGTGGAGGGTATAAGAATGCTAATTACGAAACCAATACTTGGGAGCTGAATGAGTCGAATAACCCATTAAAGATAATGTAGGGT
Organism: Musca domestica; assembly: GCF_030504385.1. NCBI lineage: Eukaryota > Metazoa > Arthropoda > Insecta > Diptera > Muscidae > Musca > Musca domestica. Next base: position 14,239,913 of record NW_026712346.1, on the reverse strand, counting down.
TGGCACAAGGGCGAGCCCTAATGAAATTTGTATTAATCGGTTCAGGTTTGGATCTATCTCTCATATATATTCTCGTGCAGGAAACTGTAATCTTTTGAGGTTGAGTGGCATTTCTGTTGCAATTAAAGAATTCGAGGTAGCAACATACTTCCCCGTAATAATCGTATACTCAATTAAATTGTTGTGTAGTTTTTTTACTGTTAGCTTTATACCATTGCAAAGGCTTCTGTATCTGTATATGTAATCGATCAATAGATATGTGCATATAAAGTCTAAAATTTTGGGAGGTATCCCCGATTCTGATGCCAAATCTCCAGTTCCAAGTGGAATTTCAAAAATGTATGTGGCCTACGTTACTTTCAGGAGAATTTTCACTTAAAATGGCATTCGACCAAATGTTTACTTGTTTTCCACCACAATCTGCTAAACTGGCACTCAACTATTTTTAACCCTAACTAATATTTTATAATATCTACTCTCAGATCTACCGCAACGGGTTAAACTTAATGAATTGCGATTGTAAAGTGTAATTAAACCACAGATCACTGTCCAAAATGTTGGAAATTCAAATGTTTGGAATATTGTTAGTCAATTATAATGAGTGACACCGACAACAACATCGATGATTAATGATGAGAGAATCAAAACAGCGCCCATCAAAGTCCTACAGCGACACACAAAACCAAAGACCGCCGACACAGCTGAAAACAATAACTCAGAAGCTCAAGTGACTCCGACTAAAAACCCCAGTCACAACAGCGGCAGCAATAGCAACCATTGTTCCGACGACTAGTTAATAGCGACGTCGACAACGTCATTTTATTTATCTTCTTATTATCGCATCTTGAAACACGAATATCCATTCAGAAGCACTTAATTTATTTATACTTTTTTTCGCGAAACACTTTGGGCTTTTTATAGAAATAGAAGACTCGGAATGAAAACCCAAAACAAAAACAAAAAAAAAACGCTGATCATTACGTCCGATTAGGAACAATTACATTGTTCAGTCCCCCACTACGGTCGTACATGCAAATGTACAATATCATGGAAGGTGATCACAAGCTCCCCCAAAACCAAAACCTCATCTTAGAACAATTGTTTTGATAACGATTAGGAAGTGTGATATTGTTCTCTTCTGGCCATTAAGGTAGTATGGCCCTACAGTTGGCCATATCTGACTTTTATTTACTTTAGAAAATCATATATTTTATGGACATCAGTAGGACTTAAGTGCTGCTACCACCGATACCCAAAATGTTTATAGGATACTACAGTAAACATAAATAAATCTTAGGACATTTTTAACCGGTACATGTCATTTCTCTTATTTGGAATTTCCGGCAACAAATTTAAACAAATAAATACATATTTGTTAAAAATTGTGACCAAACTCATCGAAATAACGAATGCCGGGATGGGCTGTTATGTAAAATCATGGACCTATTCAGATGATTTGCTGGCAGAGGGGATTTCGAAATCGGTCCGAAATGTTAGTAGCCCCGATATAATGGAACCGCCTAATTTAGGCATATAGAAGATTTTAACCACCTTTTTCAACGGAATTATCTATAATTTGGTATTGTCATTGACAACGTCAGACCTATACAAAAAAAAATAAAATCATTCGAACAATGTGGTTGAGCTTCATAATGCAGAATAAATCAAAGATATAGAATCCGGTGAAGCTTCATAACAACGCTATTGGACTTTAAGTGCGAATGGGTTCACTGGGGCCGCAACAAACTGCAACAAAACTCGAATAATGACAAGTAAGGAAAGACAAAAGTCGGGCGGTGCCGACTCATGAAACCCAACGGTTTGAATTGTGAATCGATTCGAACTAACATATGAAACCTACATATTAATCGATTTCCACTTAGGTTATGATGTGTTTGACCTATTGAACCAAATTCAGTTCCTATTGAGTGCAGGTTATGACTTTCAGAATACTTAAATATAACATCGGTTGAAATCTCTATACTTGGTCGAATGTAGCGTCCTTGATGAATTACATACATCAAATTAGACGGAAATATACATGGGATATACATCCAAATTCGAACAGATCTCGACAAAACTTGAAAAATGTATTTTTAGGATATACCCATTATCTTGAACCGGAAATCCTTACTATGGAGTTAATCTATATCTATAAGAGAGTAAAATATTTGTATGTTTGTTTGTTTGAACAGATTTTTCTGAAAAAGTATACTACAACATTGCCTGGAAGTAACATGGGCTATAAACATTTTTCAACTTCCACTTGGAACTGGAGACATTGCATCGGAATCAAAGGTACCTGCCAAAAATTTAGATTTTATATGCACATATCTATTGATCGATTACAGAAACAGTCTCCAAATTTGTGTAACGGAATTCAGATCAAACATACCTTTTTTAATTAAATTATAGGTTCAAATTTTCCGATTTCGCATATTTGATGCACCCAAAGCGGTGTGAGTGTCCGATTCCAATGAAATTCGGACAGAGAGACGAAAATGTGTGAATCATATTGAAATCGGTTGAAGTTTGGATATATTTGGGTATATATCAGAATGTGTGGCGGAATTTGGTTACAATAATAAACTTGATAAATTTATTTTAAATCGGTTAAGATTTGGATATAGTTCCCATATAAATATTCTCGACCGATTACACATATTTGACGCACCAATTTCAATGAAATATTGAAGGTGTGACGGAATTTGGTGTAAAAGTAAATTTTGTCAACTTATATGGAAATCGGTTCAGATTGGGATATGATTTTATTAAGAAGCATTGACCCATAACGCCTTTGCAATGTATTAGGCTAACAGTAAAAAACTACACAACAATTTAATTGAGGAAACGAGTATTACGGAAAAGTATGTTGCTACCTCTAATTCAATAATTGCAACAAAAATGCCACTCAACTTCAACACAATGAAATTAATAAATCCGAAGGACAAACATGGCATGTTCCCGCTTTTCTCATGGCCAGCTGTTCATGTCATGTTCACGCGTTGGTATAATTTTTGAATTTGTTTTATTTTCTACCGTGTACCACAGAGTGGCGTAGGGTATAAACAATTACCCTCACGGATAGCCTACACAACATCCCCAAGTGGGACAACAGTATAACTTCAAAGGACCATCTAACCAAACAGTCCATGGTCCGCCGTAGACTATTTGTGGGAAGCTCCACCACTAAATCAGGTATTTCTACAGAAAATTTCTCGATCAAAACTACTTAAAAAGCTAACTAAGTCCGATCGTTTTAGAGGACCCGCCCCTCCCGTTCTATCTAAATCTGTAGTTATAGTAACCTGTGTGCGTTTAATGTGAGCACCTACCTTGGGGTATCAAAGTGGTATTATAGTAGTCACCTTACTATGGAGTGTATATTTGGGTTAATCTATATCTATAAAAGAGGTAAATGTTTGTATGTTTGTTTGTTTGAACTGATTTTCCTGAAAAAGTATACTGCAACATTGCCTGGAAGTAACATGGGCTATAAACATTTGTCAACTTCCACTTGGAACTGGAGATATTGCATCAGAATCGGAGATACCCACCAAAAATTCTATTGCCCGATTACAGATGCAGTCTCCAAATTTGTGTAACGGAATTCAAAACGAACATACCTTTTTTAACTATATTACAGGTTCAAATTTGGATATAGCTCCCATATATTTTTTCGGATATTTGATGCACCCAACGCGATATTCCAATGGACAGAGAGACGAAAATGTGTGAATCACATATATATATATATATATATATATATATATATATATATATATATATATATATATATATATATACTAGCTGGCCCGGTCTTTAATGCTATTAACTTCTTCATTACGTTTGTAACATCCCTAAATGTTCGTCATAGACCCCATACATATATATATTCATAATCAGCATAAAATTCTAAGTCCATTTGTACGTCTGTATGTCTGTTTGTTTAAATTACGATACATTCCACATTATTTGACGTATAGCATCAAAATTTAGCAGAACAATTTGTATTGCCATTTAACATCGTATTGCGTACTATTTCTTTTCTATTATTATTTTATTTCTATATATATTTCTATATTTATTTATTTTTGATATTATTTATTCAGAATTCAAAACTGGTTTTTTACAGCGAATGTTTAAAGGTCCTTACGAAGTTTGGTCTTTACTATTATTTTGAAATTTGATTCCACTGAAAAAATGTTCTCTATTTTTCTCCGATTTTAGAAATTTTGAAATGCAGTAGGCTTTTTTTTTGATTTTTTAGCAGCTTAGAAAAATTAATTATCTTTTAACTTTGGTTTGACCACGTTTAATTATTTTGACAGCATCTATTCAGGTCCGCCACTCCATAATTGTCGTCGCTTTATACTACCCAAAAAGACTACACATCATATTAAAGTTCAAAAAAAAAAAAAAACACTACAAATGTACATTTCAAAATAGTAAGTCAAAATGGAAAAAATCATGCAAAATAAAACATTACTAATGTGCACTTCAAAAGTCAAAATGAAAAATTTCAAAATTCACAATTTTACGCGATTTTTTTTTATTTTATCCTTTTCTGCCAAGAGACAATTTCGAATTTGTGTGAATCGTTAAACTCAGATCAGCGGTTCTTGAGTTATAAGCGTAGCAACTAACACAATCTTATTTTATATATTTAGATAGATTAGAAGTATGCGTTGTCAGTTCTTCGGACCCCAAATAGATCCCTAGGCGAGGGAAAGTCAACCGTATCTCGTGTAATAATTTTCAAACCGATATCTTCATTATCTGGCAAATATAAAGATTTTAGATAAATCAAGAGAGTGGGCGTAAGTATGCGTGGTCAATATTTTTTTCTTTAAAAACCTAACTCAGGTATGACGAACGTTTGTAAAAAAAATTATGCAAATCGGTCCAGCCGTTTTCAACTGATTCCGTTACCAACAAACAACAATTGATTTATATATATATATATATATATCTATATATATATATATATATACCTTCAAACTTCAACCGAAAGGACCATATATATACATACATATATATATATATATATATATATATATATATATATATATATATATATATATATATATATTTATATATATATATTTTTTTTTTTTCGGCCGATTTCATGTATTTTATGCTCCAACACGATGTATATATGACCGATTTCAAGGAAATGCAGAATGTGTGGCGGAATTTGATTACAAATAATAAACAAATTTATTTTAAATCGGTTAAGATTTGGATAAAGCTTCCATATAAATATTCTCGTCCGATTACATATATTTGACGCACAAATTTCAATGAAATATATAGGTGTGACGGAATTTGGTGTAAAAGTAAATTTTGTCAACTTATATTGAAATCGCTTCAGATTGGGATATGTTTTTATTACGAAGCATTGACCCATAACGCCTTTGCAATGTATTAGGCTAACAGTAAAAAACTACACAACAATTTAATTGAGGAAACGAGTATTAAGGAAAATTTTGCTGCTACCTCTAATTCACTATTTGCAACAGAAATGCCACTCAACTTCAACACAATGAAATTAATAAATCCGAAGGACAAACATGGCATGTTCCCGCTTTTCTCATGGCCAGCTGTTCATGTCATGTTCACGCGTTGGTAGAATTTTTGAATTTGTTTTATTTTCTATCGTGTACCACAGAGTGGCGTAGGGTATAAACAATTACCCTCACGGATAGCCTACACAACATCCCCAAGTGGGACAACAGTATAACTTCAAAGGACCATCTAACCAAACAGTCCATGGTCCGCCGTAGACTATTTGTGGGAAGCTCCACCACTAAATCAGGTATTTCTACAGAAAATTTCTCGATCAAAACTACTTAAAAAGCTAACTAAGTCCGATCGTTTTAGAGGACCCGCCCCTCCTGTTCTATCTAAATCTGTAGTTATAGTAACCTGTGTGCGTTTAATGTGAGCACCTACCTTGGGGTATCAAAGTGTAGTAGGGGACCTGCCCCAACTGACAGGCTAGATCCCAAGACCCAGGGGCACCTGGGACCAACGATGTGAGATTTTATCCTTCTGTCAGGCTACGTAGCATCGCTACTACCAGTTGGATTCCAAACAACACTCGTTATAGTAACATGAAGTCATGGGTTGTATATGATTCTCGCCTTGACAGCCTCAACCACGAATACGATGCATCGACCAGTGACCTTTAGAATTGCCCACAACTCTCTTAGAAAGTTGTAGTCCTCCAAAGAGTTCCATTTCCATGCCAGGTCTGATTTTTGTTTTTGTTATAATTTTAAAAGTAAACACCTTGCGACGCAACCCAAAAATAACAATAATGTTACACAATTGATCACATAGTAACGAGGAACAAAATCTGGAGACCTCTGCATGTTATTGTTTTTCAATTATGCCAGACTATCTTAATTTACAGAGCCAATCCTTATCCCGGAGTTGCGGATCTAATTTTCCGACTTCCCCTACCTACATAATTCTATCGACTGGAGACTCTTCACTTTGGAGACCAGCTGTGGAATTTTGAGAAATTTTCGTGACTACAACATAAATTTCCAATTTCCGAGGAGAAAATATCGACACAAAAGTAAATCATATGTTTTTCTAGTCAATCCACCCATCACATCTCTCTTTGAAAATCTCCCATTTTACGTATTTAAAAGGTATTGCTTAATTTTGCTGATGCAAATAGTCAGGCTAAATCCCATTACTGTTGTTTTTATAAAATAACTTTCATTTATTAGAGGAGAAATAAGCAACGATTAGAATTGGCGTCTCTTTCGGAAACCATGGTATTAACCCAGCTAGCATTTGGAAGATTGTTTTTGAAAAAACCACTTTGGTGAGTCTTCTTCGAGTCCTTTTGGTGACCAAAAAATGATTAACTGACTTGTATGATTGATAAGCGACTCGAAAATGATTCTCTCTAATGAGTGAATATAGATCCATTTAATATACAACAACAAAATGTAGGGGAATCGCAAATCAATCATTGAAATGTGCAAAATGTGACTATTTTTCTTTTATTTATTATCATATTGCGATCATCTAGAGATTAAAAAATGATTAGTCTTAAAAAGATCTTGCAGCTGTTTGAAAAGTGATCAAAGTTATGTATTTTTTAATCATATTTTGCACAGATGAGTGCATAAATGCTGCTTGTTTTGTTATACAAAGGTCATTTTGTTTCTGGACTGACTATCGAAAAGTTGAATTATTGTTCATTTATAAAAAGTACGTGGCAAAAGTGTATAATATTGAAGAGTGAAAAAAATGAAAAAGTGCACGTTTATCTCTTTGTTTATTTATTAATTTTTATAAAGAAAATGTCAGCAAGTTAAATTACAAAAATAGAAAAGGCTAAAATACGATAGCAAAAAAGAAGTAATTTTGTCTTTGTAACACGTATATAAAGAATTAGTAAAATGGATAAACTTGTACATATTTTATTTCAGATATTTGTCATCTTAAATTCTCAAGCAACGACAAGGATATGAACACAATCCTACAAAAACATTTTGTTCATGCAAGAGACCGCGTTACAAAAAGAAAACGGCCCGATTCCAGTTCCTGATTTTTTGTTTTTCTGATTTTTTATTTTATTTTTATACCCTACACCACAAGGTGGTCAGGGTATTATGTCTTTGTGCATTTGTTTGTAACAGGCAGAAGGAAACGAGATAGACCCATAGTTCCTTTTGATGATCTGCATAGAATCACATTCTGAGTCGATTTATGCATGTCCGTCCGTCCGTCTGTCCGTCCGTCCGTCCGTCTGTCCATGTATTTTTGTAAACAAAGTACAGGTCGCATTTATTGTCCGATCCAGATGAAATTTTGCAAAGATCTTTTGTTTGGCCCAAGGACGAACCCTATTGAAATTGGAGATAATCGGTCAAAATTTAGATATAGCTCCCATATATATCTTCGTCCGATTCGCTTTTTATTGGGCACCAGACGTGTAATATCAGCCCGAATTGTATGAAATTTAGCATATACACCCAAACTAGGCCTGAAAATATGTATGCCAAATTTGATCGAAATCGGTTCAGATATAGCTATAGCTCCCATATATATTGTTCATCCGATTTGTTATTTTTGTCCACCGCCGCCGTAATATGCACTATGCAACAACAATATTTGGGGAAATATATCAAATACAGCTCAGAAATACATTTGCTAAATTTTATCGAGATCGGTTCAGATTTGGATATAGCTCCCATATATAACTTCGTCCGATTTACGTTTTATTGTACACCAAACGTCTAATATTTGTCCAAATGGGATGGAATTTGGCACTTACGACCGAATTGAGTCTAGAAGCTAGTATGTCAAATTTGGTGAAGATCGGTTCAGATATAGCTATAGCTTCCATATATATTATTCATCCGATTTGTTATATTTGCCACAACCATAATATGCACTCCGTAACAACGATATTCAGGGAAATATATCAAAAACAGCTCAGAAATATCTGTGCCAAATTTTATCGAGATCGGTTCAGATTTGGATATAGCTCCCATATATATCTTTATCCGATTTCAAATTAATTGTGCACCAAATGGGCAATACAATTCCGAATTTAATAGATACAAATGCTTTGGCATATTTAGTCCTTTGAACTTTAAATTATAATTATAATCATAGCGTGTATGATTGAATTCTCCCATAAAAACTTTTAATTGTTATGTGGAGCTCTACTTAATTAGCAAAGTGGTGTAGGGTATCATAAAGTCGGCCCCGCCCGACTTTAAGACTTTCTTTACTGGTTTTAACTGTTTTTTTTTAATGTTTATCATTTTTTTTTTTTTCATTTTCTTATTTAAATTTTAAGTTTTTTACAATTGCATTTATTGATATTACAGTACAAATTATAATCATAAAATCTGAATTATTTTTACTTTAAATAAATTTTTATATGAACATATATAAACAAATTCTTTTTTTACGGTACATCCGAATATTTAGAAATCACGTACGTGATTCGTAAACACTCATATAAGAGTCATAAATGACTCGAATTTAAGACAAAGGGGACTCAAAAAAGACTCCTAAATGAATATACATATGAGTGATATATGACACTTAAAAGACTAATAAATTACTCACTTAAGACTCATAAATGATCAAAAAATGACTCAAAAAAGACTCGAAAAAGATTCACAAATTAAGCGTTTTAGCGCAATAAATGATTAGAAAACGACTCGAAAAAGACTCGTAGAACGATCAGAAAATGGAACGATCAGACTCTTAACTAATCTAGAAGAAGACTCATATGTGATTTATTTAGAAGAGTCGCGGGAGGTCACGTTTTTCTCCCGAAAACTGAGTCTTTTATGACCAGAACATGAGCTCATATTCCAGCTTTTTAATCGCGCAAGCGGATCAAAACAGACTCGAATGTGATTAAAAATTTCAAAAAATGCTGACTGGGAACTACCTTAGCCCCTTGTAAACAAAGGTTGTTTTTTGATGGAAACAGAAATAATGGGATTAAGCCTGACTATAACTACGCTATCCAAATAAAACGCTAACATATTTGTGGTATCGCTTAATTTCGCTGCGATCGGTTAAAGATATATTATGACCGCATTAACACTCAGGATTTTTAGCAATCGAAAAATGTCTTGTAAAAAATTTACACTGATGCATACGGACATATTTTCCACTATTTAATTTCTTCATGGTGGACGGTTTATAAATTCAGACCTGTCGAACTTCTCTCCTTTACTACTTGTTTTCATAAAAATCTTGATGAGGGAGACCTCGTTTTTCCTTTAATTCCTTTGAAGTCTCGTGGCCGATTTTTAAACCCCCGTCTCATACCACACGGCCAAAATATGCCTCATCGAAATAACGGGTTCAGACTCGGAAAGTCTCTTTGGAAGAATTCATTTTCAGAACACATGCAGTCGATCAAGCTGTGTCCGTCTGTCTGGCCGGCTCTGGTACGGCGAAGCATCTACAATTAATCATTATTTGGTAGGGTATAATTATGGAACTACATTGCATGACCCATTTAAAAAACACCCTTAGGCAATTATAGAATTAAATATATTTCAATTATATTTTGAAAAGATAATTATATCACTGTATTTGCTTGTATATTTTAATGTGTTCCTACTTCATAATTTAATTTCTGAATTCGAAATAATTTCTGCAAATTTTTATTCTTAATTCAAACTTAGTTCGGAACAATAGCTACTGTGTTTCGCTACATGTTATACACATATATTTGTTTAAGAACTTTAAATGTACACAGGTAGTTCGCTGTGTGGTGCTTCTGGTAAGTTACCACCATGAAGATGCTATCAAGATAGACCAAAACGACGTTAACAATTTAATTTGAAATTAACTGCAGGTGATTCAACAACAACAATAACAATGACGAACACCTCCAGCATTCGCAACAAAAAAAAAGACGCGTAAATCAACAGCTTTGTCAGAATCGTTGCTTCTAACTCTCCTCAGAGTCCGAATTTAGCGTCTCAATCACAGATCTATTCTATGACTCTGAGCTTTTTTTCAGTTGTTTACTAACATTCAAAGTGTTAACAATTTCCAAAGAAGTTTAAACGCTTGATCTGAAGCTATCGTATCTAATAAACTTTAACAAAAAATTCAGAAGAAAAAACAAAAAAAAAAAAATGAAAAGTAGCATTTTACAAGTCCTTAAACTATTGATTGTTGTTGCGGTATTGTGTCGTGTCGCTAAAGGTTACATATTATATAATTTGTCAAGATGTGTGAAAGAAAATATCGATTGAGAACAATAAAATACATACTAAGAGTTATAGCTTAAACATTATTAAGAAAATACTACTTATAAATTAGATTTTTCTCTAGTCCTGCCACATTGAAATATAAGAATAACTAATAATATCCAACAAAGAAAACAATGAATAAAATTAAATTAATAAATAAAATAAACGAATAACCGGAATGACAACCATAAGACAAGAAAATATGTCCAAGTTTAAAATCCGCATCAACATTCATATGTAAACACAAAATTCAGATATACGTCCGTGTGTTACAAGTACTGAAGGAATTTACAAAAAATAAAATAATTAAAAATCTATATCTATAAAAGAGGAACATTGTATGTGTGTTTGTAATTTATGGACTCGAAAACCGCTGCACACATTTTCATGAGATTTCCAAGTATGCTAAAACAACGCCTGAAAGTAGCATAGGCTATATACATACAATTCCCCTTGGAACTCCCAAACAATGGGACTATGTAAAACATTTTCAGTGCAGAACGAAGCAGGCACGCGGAGTCTTAGCAATATAAATTAAAGACCTTGACAAAGGACTATAGTTGAATAAAAATAGTATGAAATCCGACTATTCGATTGTCTATAAAATTCTTTTAATTTTTGATTTATGCGAAAGGTGAGAACCTATTAAACTTTAGTTGGAAAATGTGGTTAGGACCTTTAAAACTCGTTCCAGAACCTGAATCCCCATAAACAAATATTTTGCGGGAATGTTCACAACCAGATGAGATTTCAAGTATAAAATTACAACCAGTCAAACTGGAAAAATAACGAAACGATGGCGTTATGACAAAACGCTGGCCCCTATTACAAAAATCTAAAGGCGAATTACCATCAGATGCTGCCAAACAACAGCCCAATCGTTTGGAAATGTGGGGATATGCCAAATAGTGGAACCAAATCAAATGGACATATTTCCTCTGAGAACCAGACTATAACGTTTAAAGTGAAACACGTTTGAAATCAGATACTTTTATATAAACATGTTTCCTTTACCCTATTAAAGTTCAGCCCGGCCGAACTTAATGTTTTTTTACTTGTTGCTGATAGAAATTGAACCCTAAGTTCTAAGTATTGTGTGGTAAATTTGCAGCTGTACATACATATTGTGACCTCTTTCTTAATTTAGATGAAATTGGCCAGGAAAGAAAACTGCGTTTTGGAAGAGGGATAGTTGACACGGTTTTAGTTCAAAAAATATAAACAAATCCAAAATTTACATATCCCATGATCAAGTTAATTTATTTATACCCTTTTTGGTGGATTTATCACAAACAAATATATGACAGCTGGAGAATTCGCCTTCAGTGTGACCTTATTAAATGACTGTGGGAGAAGGGGCTGAGGAAAACGTGATATTTACCTTATTTAACGTCATTCTTTGCTATAAAATCCACTTTTCCTTTCGGTAAACTTTCCCTCCCTGTCAAGGAAATAGGCTAACATACTCTAATTGATAATATAATGCACCAAAAAAAAAAAATTAAATTTCAAAATGCCCAGAAGAGCATCAACGAAGAGTAGAAAAGGTAGATGGTAGAATTCAGAAGATGACTTTGTGCAATCATATAATTACGTTTTTTATACCCTCCGCCATAGTATGGAAGTTACATTAAGTTTGTCATTCCGTTTGTAACACCTCGAAATATACCTTTTAGAGCCCACAATATATATATATATATTCTTGATCAGCATAAAATTCTGTGTCGATTTAGCGATGTCCGTCCCTCTGTCCATCTGTAGAAATCACTCTAGCTTCCGAACGAAATGAAGTAGGTTGATAAAATTTTACTCAAATGTATATTATGTCTGCAGGACTTTTGGTATTGAAAATGGGCCACGTAGATCCACGTTTTGGGTATATCCCCCATATAACGGTACCTCTCTATACTCGGTATTTGGTTTTATGCGACATTATTCACCGGAAATGTTTCAAATTTGGTATTTGAAGTTCGTAATAGATACTACAGCCTATGACAGAAAATTGTTCGTGCAGGTCCACGGTTTCGTATAGCCCCATATAACGGCACCTCCCGATATTCGGTATTTTGATGATTTTAGCGACATTATTCACCGCAATTGATTCAAATTTGGTATTTGAATTTCGCAACGGATACTACAGCCTATGAAAGAAAATTGTATGTGCAAGTCCACGTTTTGGTATAGCCACCACATAATGGTACCTCCCTATATTCGGAATTTTGATGATTTTATTCACATTATTCATCGAATTTTTTTCAAGTTTCGCATTTGAATATTATAATGGTTTATGAAAAAAGTGGTCTATGCAGGTCCACGCCGTCGTATAGACCCCAATATAACGGCTACATTCGGTATTTTTAAGAATTTAACAATATTTTTAACGGATTTTATTTATTTATTTATTTTTTTTTTTTTTAAATTGCCAAATTTGTTTCAGTGGTGGAGGGTATTCAAAGTTCGGACCGGCCGAATTTACATCTTTTTTTACTTTATTTCATTTTCAAAATGTACATTAATAAATTCCATGGTGCAATTAGAGGTAACCTCAGTTTAAATAATAATTACTATCTCTACATATTCTGTAATTTACCTTTTTAAGATGTTCACTTCATGAAATTATGATACAATATTCACACGAATTTCATTTCATTCCGCAAATGACAGCAAACTCGTTTAGATAAAATTCCGGTATATGGGTGGTCTCTATTATGAGGATAAAATCATAAAAGTACGGACTACCTTGACGCTATATGAAATCGTGGACGTATAGATACAAAGCTCATGTCAACTACTAAAAACACTCAAAAGTTGAATTTTGACCTTGAATTTCTTAGCAACTAATTTGATCCGTTTTTAATTAGTGAAAAGCAGATTGTATTACATGTCGAAGAAAAATATGCATGTATCTGCATTCGTTTAAAGGTTACTGAATTTTAACCATGGCAAAACGATTCCGAACCACTGGGCACCGGGGCCAATTCCAATTACAAACTATAAATACGGAATTTTTAATAAATCTGTTGTAAATGTGGCTTCATCTGTACCGTAATGTGCGGATAATACGAAAATATTTACTGGCATGGGCCTTATACGAACTTGACTTTCCTATTAACAATATACCGATATGTGCTACAATTTTAGGCTTCTCTCTCCGCTTGTTTTTTGTCTGGGATATTCTCCACAGAAGTTATTTTAAAAATAACTTATATGACAAAAAACACTTTCCAAAAAGACTTTCCAAAAGAATTTTAGTTTTATTTAATTCTTTGGTTCCTCTTCTATTGAGCTTACGATCTCGTCACTTGGGTAAAAAAAATGTTTTTTGTCATAGAAGTTATTTTTAAAATAACTTCTGGGGAGAATATCCCAGACAAAAAACAAGGGAACTGATGAGGATTGGTGGCTCTTTCCGAAACCTAGGTATTCCCTACCTTACCCCCTGGTAAACATTACCATCGTTCTCCACTAATAAACAAACGTTGTTTTATAAAAACAACAATAAAGGGATAAAGCCTGACCATTCTGCAACAACGAAAAAAAATATATATGTAAATGAAATTGGCGGAAAATATATGTTAGAGCTAAATTCATATCTGTACCGATTTCAATATAATTTGGCAAATTTATTTTTGTTTAAAATTCCGTTGCGCATTCCAAATTTGGAGACTGTGTCTGTAATCGATCAATAGATATGTGCATATAAAACCTACATTTTTGAGAAGTACCTCCGTTTCTAATGCTATATTTCCAGTTCCAAGTGGAATTCCAAAAATGTATGTAGCCTATGTTACTTTTAAGCGATGTTGTAGCATACTTGGAAATTTTCAGGAAAATCTGTTCAGCGGTTTTCGAGTCCATAAATTACAAACAACAAGCATACAAACATTTTCCTGCTTTATAGATACAGATATGGGTAAACAAGTATTAAAATATGAAATGTTCCTTTTTGAAAAAAAGTGGTTGTGCAGATAACGAAAACAGGCTCTACAACTTACTTATTTACTATTTACCACGATTGAATTAAGGTTTGGTATGGAGTCGTTCCCTATTTGAAAATGCTGGGCATTGGCAGAGAAAATGCTCTAATGTTTCGTCATTTTCCTCAAAAGCCCAGGATATGCTGATATCTGCACAACCTTTTTTGTACAAATGAGCTTGGCGTCTGGGCCTGCCTTTTACCCCACTAATCTCTTTCTTACCTAGCTTTTCTTAGCATACTTTTAGGCAGTTACAGTAAATTACTTAACACACCATTTCCAAAATTACACTATTTCCTTAGTTATTTTAAATAAAAAAATACTAATAATAAATCTTCTTTACTATTTTTCGATATTTAATACCCTCATAATGGCTTGCTCAAATAAAGATTGTGCTGTTAGAGAAATCAATGAATGGTTAATATCTTGCTTTATTTGCGATCAATTTTGGCATCTTAAATGTGCTGGTTTCAACGGTAGAGAGTTTGACTTTATTACAGACAAGGCTAAAGGCCTGTGTTGGTCTTGTTTTGAATGAAGAAATTTACAAATGACGTTGATCCCTCTACTTCCAACACTCTTATGCTAGGAACACAATTGGAGCGAACGACGAATTTCGCCCTACGCGGCGACAAAATGAGCCGCGTGAATTCGTCGTATGGAACACAATACGGACGAAATTATAAAACAGCTGATGAAGTTGTTTACTTTTTGCTCATTTGTTGACTACAATGAATCAGAGAATTGTAAAGTTTATTAAAATTGTTAAAATAATTAAAATATAGTAAAAGCTTATCTGCTTGTGCGAAAACGTTTACGGAGAAGATGGTAGTCGTTTGAGGCCAAATTATACAAGAACTCATAATTCTTTACGTTCTCTATTATAATTTCACTTATGTCCATCTTCTCTATTATAAATTCACTGATATCCATCTTCACTCAGGCGCAAGTACACAAATAAATAAACAAATTTATTATGTTTTTCTTTTTGTACGAGTAACAGATAGTAGAGTGACCATAAAAAATTTTAAAGTAAAAAAGTAACTTTATTTACTAAAACACATAAAATTTGTACCAGTATGGCCACCTTGTACTGTTTTGCTCGCCGTTCGCCGGCGTATGAAATAGAAATAAAGCTAATTGAGTTCGCGGCGTCCGACGAAATTTTCGCCGGCGCCGCGATTGTGTGCATTTCCATATACACATATGTTTTTTATTTTTGACGACGAACATATGCCGCGAAAAATTCGTCGTTCGCTCCAATTGTGTTCCTGGCATTATCGTTGTAGATCGGCGTAAAACAGTATTTGTATCTAGAATTCACCCTGATACTTCTACTGCCAACATTCGCAGCTATATAAAATCTAATCTAAATGGTGTAACTGATCAAGATTTAAACATCTTCAAATTTCGTTCCTCTCAGCAGCGTGATATTTCGTCATTCAAAATAATTGTTCCTCCTTGTTCATTTTGTCCCGAAGATACCTTGGTAAAAGAATTTCTTTTCAGAGAACGCTCTAATTCCAATAAACCTGTGAATACCTTGCCAGTGTCAAAAAACTAATTGATGTTTGCGGGATCCTCTACCAAAATGTTAGAGGATTAAATACTAAACTGAGAAATGTATCCCATAAAAGCTTTTTTTGGGAATTTAAAATAATTGCAATAATTGAAACAAAGTTAAAATCTGATTTTCTTGACACTGAGGTTTTCTCTGATAAATATCAAGTTTACAGAAAGGGTCGAGTAATGGAAAAGGAGGCGGCGTTTTGATAGCAGTTCATAATTCGATTCCTTCTGAAATGATTGATGTCTCAGCTGATCCCAACAGTGAATTTGTCTGCACTAAACTAAATATCACAGGTAACACAGTATTCATAACTTGTTCTTACATTGCTCCTAATTCTGGCCTTGAAATTTATATAAACCATGCCAATTAAATTGCTAAAGTGTCTTCTTTTCTTACGGATAATTTTCGTGGTTTAAATTGGAACCCCCCTGAATTTCTTCCGCCGTTTAATGTTGATCGATGCCATCTCTTGAAACAAGACGTTTTATATTAAGAACATTATTTATGATTAAATTAATACGTGGATTGATTGATTCCCATTTTATCACTGGTGAAATATACTATAATGTTCCTTTTCGTAGAACTCGTAATTTTGAACCGTTAAAATTGTCCATTGCAAAAAGAAATTATGAACTTTACAGCCCAATGAAATCACTTTGTGTAATTTATAACACAATGAAAAACGCAAATAAAATTGTATTCTACATACGTAATTTATATATATTACTTATATCTACGTTTTTCTTAACTCTATAAGCTCATTTTTACGGCATATTATCTACAAATCCCTCCGCGAAACCAGTAGAACGTCGCCTTTGAGCAGCAGTTGTACAAGTTACATTTAAGGTTTGTTTTACTTCATCAAGCTTCTTTATCATCTGGCATTTGATCTACATTTCCTAATGCGAAAAAGTAGACGTGGCCAATGAACAGTGCTTGTAGATTGTGTTCTTTAAATTTATGTTTACTAATTTGTGTGTAACTTTAAAAATGACTTTTGTATTTTATTCACTGGCTGATGTAGTTTCTGTAGCCGGTGTGAAACCATTGCTGGACTTTGGTGTATACGCGCTCTCTACGTTATAGGGAGGTTGCCCCCCTCGGTCGGCAGGGGCGGGTGTGAGAGGCGTTAGACCGAACAAAAAAATAAAAGATCGCTCGATTTTATCTCATTGGGTTCGGCCACAGGATTTTTGTGGGTTTTCCTTGGCTTTCATTGTTCCATAGGGATATGTGGGCGTTTTTTGTCCATTCCTTTAACTCTACACGTGACGCGTTTAGCGGCACTGGATTGTCTAAGTTTACTGTTGCTAATTCCCTGCCTGTTAGATGTTATAGCTTTTATAGCGATCTAACTGTCCATTAGGACCTTTAGGGTAGCCGGTCTCGTGTTAGTATTTAGACAGTTCAGACACTCATCAATCGCCCGGCCTCCGCTTGAATGATCGTATTATGTTCGGACAAGCGGAAAAAGATTGTTTGGTTCTTCAATAAAAACTCGCAGTCCCGCTCTCCCTCCTACCGCTGAGCCGCCTGTTTAACAACAATTTCCAGTTGGCATTTGCGATATAAATCCGATCCAAGAATCTATCGTTTCAGGTATCCGGTCCGATACAAAGTTTTCCCCTGATTCTCACGTTGTCGCCTGTAAAATTTATAACGTCGTCCGCATAGCAGACTGGTTAAAATCCTTTGCTGGTTAAAGTCCTTAGAAGACTGTTAATGGTAGTAACACACATGAGAGGTGATAAAACCCCTCCCTGTAGAGTTCCATGACCAACATTGTCCCTTATGTGAGGGTCATATAGCCCACAACTTATCCATCTAAGCATATTGTTTATCTAGTCCCTGAGGACCAGGTGACCTGGACATTGTCTAAGGTTTGGATTAGTGTATCTGTGCTGGCGTTATTGAAAGCGCATTCGATATCAATGCATACCGCCAGTGTGTACATCTTTTTATCGAAAGTGCTCTCGTACACCACCTCATGTAATGCGGTTTCCACGTCCTTTAACGTCCTTTAACGTATGCAAGTTGTTTAAATTTAAGCGTATAGTTTGCGATCTCGTGGTATCGACGACGTTAGACTTATCGCTCGATATGACTTAGGTACGCTTGCCGTACCAGGATTGAGTATAAAAATTACCCCCTCCTCCTGCCAGACTTTGGACAATTTTGAGCACGCGTTGAAAATTTCGGCTAAGTTGGACGAAATATAGTCCACTTCCTTTTGGAGCAGAGCCGGGAAGATCATATCTGGTAATTTCATCAATTTTTTGGTGCACAATTAGTACCATTCCCTCCAACTTCCGATACATCTACGTGTGTTGTTGTTGTAGCAGCTCATACATCTGTGTTCGTTCTGTTTCCATTTTCTGACTCCATTAAATCTGGTTCTGCCTCTAAGTCCAATCTCAAAAAGGATACAACCTGTATGGGTTGTGTCCATAACGAGACTGGAATTAGATGAGTAGGCTTGGCTAGACAGCGAAATAGGTGCAGCGTGTCATGTGGGCCTGTGTCACAAGCTGGGCAGATGTTCTGCACATCGCTCATCATGACATCAATAATGGGTCCGGACGCCACGAGCGTACAATCATTTACGTACGTTATTATCTCTATGTCGCCAGGAGAGCGTGGAATGTCAGAAAGGTAGAGGTTAAACAGTTCCGGAGATATCACTCCACATTAAGGAACTCCCTTTTTATACCCTCCACCATACTATGGAGGGTATATTAACTTTGTCATCCCGTTTGAGACTCCTCGAAATACTCATGTCAGACCCAACAAAGTATATATATTCTTGATCAGCGTAAAATTCTAAGTCGATTTAGCCATGTCCGTCTGCCTGCCTGTCTGTCTGTTGTAATCACGATATCTTTCGAACGAATTGAGATAGAAGGCTAAAATTTTGCACACGTGTTTATTTTTCCAGTAGGCAGGTTAAGTTCAGTTAATGGGCCATGTAGGTCCACGTTTTCATATAGCACCCATATAACGGTACCTCCCTATATTCGGTATTTTCATGATTTTTGCGACATTATTCACCGGAATTGTTTCAAATTACGTATTTAGAGTTCGTAATGGGAACTTCAGTCTGTGACAGAAAAATGTCTGTGCAGGTCCTGGTCTTCTATAGCCCCCATATAACGGTACCTCCAAAAATTCGGTATTTTGATGATTTTAGTTACAATACCCACCGAAATTGTTTGAGATATCGTATTTGGCGTTAGTAATGGATGCTATAGCCTGTGACAGAAAATTGTCTATGCTGGTCCAGGTCTTAGCACAGCTCCGATATAACGGTAACTCCCTATATACGATATTTTGATGATTTTAGCTGCATTATTCACCGTTTATTTCAAGTTTCGAATTTGAATATGTTAATGGCTTATGACAAACATTGCCTATGTAGGTCCACGTCGCATAAACCCCAATATAACGGCTATATTTGGCATTTTTAAAATTTTTACAGAATGTTTTAAGGATTTTATTTTTTCAAAATTTCCAAATTCGTTCCAAATGGTGGAGGGTATTCAAAGGCCGAACTTGTTAACTCTACGAATGCTCCACTTCTTGTTTCTGAATTCCACGTACGACTGGCGTCCACACATGTAGTTTAATGTTCAATGTTTCAAACTTGGCTGGAGGGCGGTGCGCTCAATGTCCTCGAACAGTGTGGTATGATTGGCTGTATCAAAGGCTTTTGATAAATCAAGTGCCACCATAACTGTTCTATCGCACGGCCTGTTCTGGTTGAGACCTGTGCTGACATGTGTGGAAATGGCGTGTAAAGCTGTAGTTGTGCTATGCAATTTTCGGAATTTGTGTTCATGATCAGCTACTGGGAAACACTATCTTGTTCCGGAAACACCTATCTGCTACCTGAACATCAGATGGGTTGGGCAGTTCTCTAAAGCGGCGATTGGTATATTCTCTGAATTCTTGCCAATTGGCTTTCCCAACAAAGTATATATGTTTAAGGAAAGTGCGGTGTTCAGAGTCTATGTTCTATGTCTGTTCATGGCGACAATAATGGGGAGGTGCTCTGAGCCTAGAGAAATGACTGATTGCCAAGCTACGTCATTCGTCAGACCTGGGGACACGATGGATATGTCCGGTAAACTGTGGCAGTCTCCCCTTATTCTGGTGGCCGCGTCCTCATTCACTGTGCAAAACGTGGAGCTATCAATTTGCTCAGTCAGCGCCATGCCTCTCAGTTCGCACCCCCATACATTACATGTACGAGTCACTAGAGTCAATCTCAGGCGAGATAGGTCTGTACTGGACAGAGTGGTGCAATAGGAACGCTAATCCTCCACCAGAACGTTGTATCCATCACAACTTTGAAGCCTGCAGGTGGTACTCAGCTTCGTTTCCTGGATCGCTGCGACCTTGATGTTCTTCCGACTCATGAAGTTTAGCGGGGGAGTCTCATACTGCGACGAATATGAAGACTCACTGGGGTCTACATTGGCGCAGCAGGAAGCAATATAGTCCCTATCGCTGTACTACTGTATCCGGTTTAAGCCGGAACCATTCCGGAAATACTCCCACTCCATGCATCCGTTGCATCTCACCGAGACCAACCTGTGGTGGATCCAATTACGACAAACGGAGCAGAACCATGGTCCGGGGATTGGTCTCGATCCCGGCTAGGACGAAGAGAATACGGAGCAAACATTTTGGGTAATGTTTGCTGGGTTGGCGGCCCCTGGTCGAAGGATTGTTCCTCCGAGTCAATCCGTTGCATAGAACCGGCCGCCGTGGGATTGGTCTACGTGTGTAGTGATGCTTGGTGGGAATTGTGTATCCATCAAAAGCCCTAGGTTCTCTTCTATTGTCTCCATCTTATTACCCATATCATCCATCATAGTCTCGGCTTGTGTATGGGTTTTAGAAAAAAACCTTTTAATGTTTAATATGTCACGAACCTTTCCATAGAAAAGCTTCCAGGAGTTGCATTTTGCTGTTTTTATACCCTCCACCATACATAGTATGGAGGGTATATTAAGTTCGTCATTCCGTTTGTAACTCATCGAAATAATCATTTTAGACCCAACAAAGTATATATATTCTTGATCAGCGTAAAATTCTAAGACGATTCAGCCCTGTCCGTCCGTCTGTCCGTCTTTTGTAATCACGCTACAGTCTAAACTAATTAAGATAGGAAGCTAAAATTTTGCACAGATCCCTCTTTTGTCTGCAGGCAGGTTCGAAGATGGGCTATATCGGTCCACGATATCGTATAGCCCCCATATAACGGTACCCTCCGATATTCGGTATTTTGATGATTTTACCCACATTTTCTAATGGAATGGTCTGAAAATCCACAAAAGAAGTTCCTTATGAGTACTTTATCCCTTGAAAGAGAACTATCTATATAGGTCTACGATATCGTATAGCCCCCATATAACAGTACGCTCCGATATTCGGTATTTTGATGATTTTAGCCACATTTTTCAACGGAATTGTCTGATAATCCACACAAGGAGTTCCTTGTGGGTACTTTATCCCTAGAAAGAGAATTGTCTATATAGGTCCACGAGATCGTATAGCCCCCATATAAAGGTACCCCCCGATATTCGGTATTTTGATGAATTTACCCACATTTTTTAACGGAAGGAGTACCTTGTGGGTACGTTATACCTCGGAAGAGAATTATCTATAAAGGTCACCGTTATCGTATAGCCCCCATATAACGTACCCCCCGATATTCGGTATATTGAAGATTTCAGCCACATTTTTCAATGGAATTGTCTGAAATTCCACACGAGGAGTTCATTGTGAGTACTTTATCCTTTGGAATAGAATTATCTATAGAGGTCCACGATATCGTTAGCCCCCCATAAAACGGTTACATTTTTAGTTACATTTTTCAACGGAATTGTCTGACATTGTACACAAGAGGTTCTTTGTGAGCAGTTTACCCCCTGACAGAGAATTCTCTATATAGGTTAACGATATCGCATATCCCCCATATAACGGTACCCCTGATATTCGGTATTTTGATGATTTTAGCCATATTTTCCTGTGGTATTGTCTGAAAATCCACACAAGGAGTTCTTTGTGAGCACTTTAACCCCTGAAAGGTAATTGTCTATATAGGTTCCCATATATCGACACCTTCCGATATTTGATATTTTAAAGATTTTAACAGAATTTTTAATGGATTTTATTTTTTGAAAAATTTCTAATTCGTTCCAAATGGTGGAATGTATTGCTTTTTTACTTGTTAATATTTTATTGTATTCTTTAAGTTTATTGCTGCTAGTTTTTTACGTCGAGCTGTATTGTAAAGCCTTTGGACCTCTTTTCTTTTTTTATGAATTTCCCCTGTCATCCAGGGTTTTTCGTAGGCATATTTCCTCTCTCAGCATTCTTCGAATGACTTGACTAAGGTCTCCGTTAAGCTATTGACATCTATGTCTATGTCATCTATGCTTAGTATTCAATGTTTTCTTGCCCTAGACTTTCTTTTACTAGTCTCCCAACATATTGGGTTCGGCGGCTGTGTAAGTTCAAACCTTATATACCGATGATCTGAAAAAGATTTCTCATCCGAAACCCTCCAATTCTGAATTTCGTTTATAAGATTTTCCGAACAAAAAGTAATGTCTAAAACTTCCTCCCTAATTGTATTAGTCGTTAGTGTAAGGTCGTTAGTATTTATATAATCTAATAGGGCCCTGTCCTTTTTGTTAGTGTTATTACTAATCCACGCAATGTGGAGAGAGTTAGCATCGCTCCCTATTAATACTTCGTTAACTTTTAGTTTTGCTTTGCTCACCAGCCGCTGCAGTTCCGACGTTGCCTAGCGGCTCTCCTTTCTCCTCCTCGCTTGAAATTTTCGGCATCTTCGTCTAGACCGATATTCACCATATTACTTTTTGAATCTGACTGTATTATTTGGAAGAATATAAGAGATAACAACTATTTTTAAGTGAATTATGTAAATATACAAATCGCTAGATTTAATTGAAAGTAATTCTGCCTAATTAGACCTCATATCTTAATTGACCTTGCAACAATATCCTGCAACTCTCAAATATCTTGCAGCACAACAAAATCAAGTATCGCCAAAACTTGATTTAAGTGAGACCGAGGATAGTAACAATTCAACCGTACCGGTCATAAAAGGACGAGCAGAAGACCGCAACAATGAAAAAAACAAAGCAATGGATGACAACGAGAAAGACGGTGTCAAAACGGGACCTAAAATCCATGGTGTGCGTGTGACAGTTGATACTGGAGATGGCCAAACATCCAAAGGTTAAATTTTGTATTCTATTTAATTATCATTTATAATAGTAACCAAACACTTTTTAATTATTCTTCAGAATCCAAGGAGAGTGTTGAGATAACCGACTTGGGTAAGAACAAGAAACGAGTTGGCATCCATACAGACATAACATTCGAAATCACAGCCGGTGGAGATCCACATGACAATAAAACAAGCCGGGAACACGATGTTGATGAAAAGGGTAAATCAATTTCGGTGTTTTTTTTTATATTCTTCAAATACTAATTTTTGTATGTTTAGAGGATGCGAGTGTACCCATTTTCAAAGGAAGGGGAGGCTCCAATTCTCACAAGAATCGAAAACCGACCGATCCGAAATCTCAGTGGAATCCCAACTTTTCTGCTGAACGTCGTTCATATGACAACTCAGGACGAGGTCGTTATCCAGATTATCAGGAATACTATCCCGGCAACGTTCCGGTTTATGTGGGTTCCTCCGACGGTCGTGGAGGGGGAAGCTCCATTTATCGTTCCTCAGACGGCTGGAATAGTTATATACCTCGTTCTGCTTACTGGACAACCGAAAGATCAAATTACGAAAACTATAGACCAAATGATGTGTCCGGTTATCGGGTAACACCCAGTTGGAAGCCTTGCTATTGTGTAATGAACGGTAATGATTACCGTCGACGTAGAGACAGCAGCCAACCTCATCGCCACCACCATGAAGTACGCGATGAAGTTGTTGTAAAACCAACCAGCTCTTTGATCGAAATTGTAGATGGAAAATTGGAAAAGACATTTTCGAAAAAATAATTTAAGATTATAAAAAAATGTACAATTGTTTGAATTTTTGTTTTTGGTATCTTTTTCCATGCCTAAGGTAGATTTTAGTCATCATTTCTCAATGTTTTTTTTTTTTTGTATTGACCATGATTGTCTTGGGTACTCTTATTGAAAACTTATTTCTAAGAATATGGTATTTTTTCCAAATTCGTAACATTTACCCACTTAATCACATACATATTTAATTTAAATTAAAATAATGTTTATTCTTGAACCTTAAAATTATTTACGTCTTTAGAGGGTGGCAAGGAAGGGCCACATGTCTTCTTCTTTTGCTATCAGGACATACATGATAAATACCACTTTTTTGAACAAAATATACGTGTACATCGTTAAAATATGAGATTCGTAAAACATTTTGCTGTGTTCCCTTCCCCTTTTCATGGACTTCACTTTTTGTCGGTAAGAGAGCTAAAGCATGAATTCAGCTCTTGAGCGACCTCATTAAATTGACCTTGATACTGTTTAACAACATATCATAAGAGTTATATTTTTAGGCGATAATGGGTTACAACACAATATCCTTAATATATATAAAGGATTGCAAATATATCTTTTAAAAATGTGTTAAAAAAATATTGACGAAAACAAACAAAAGTGAAGGAAGAAGAACTATTCAATTGACGTAATTGAAATATAAATTTCTTTTTATTGGAAAATTTGAGTGAAATTTGATGAAGACTTTTTTTTACGCCATCCTCCTAAAATGTTGCTTTGTAGGAGAATTCAGCATAAACTCGTATAAAGTACGACTTTAACCCTAAAATGTGTTTTTAATATGTATTTATGAATTCCTGGCGTTTAATTAAGATTTAGACGTCTAATGTGTTCTGGAACCTGTAGCGGACTTTTATGACATATTCATTTGTAGAAAATCCCATTTAAAGGGAGTTTGAATCATATTTTGTTATTCGCTTGAGGATAAAATTTGTGATCAAAATGGTTCTGTATTGTTATTGTAAGGATTCAATTTTGAATCAAGATTACGTGTCTTCTATTTTATACCCTCTACCATATTGTGGAGGATATATTTAGTTTGTCATTCTGCTTGATCCTCGAAATTAGCATTTTATACCGCACAAAGTACAGGGTCTGCCATATAACGTTTCCTTTTTTAAAATAGTGCTTATTTCGTGAATGGTAACATTTAGCTCATGTTAGATTTAAAACATAGTTTTCCGTTTAACAAATATGGTATGGCTGCGAACAAAAATAAACTATAATAAACTTCTTAAACACCAAATTTGTAACAATTTCCTGGGTAAATGTGACTAGGATTATCAAAATACCGAATATCGGTGGGTATAGTTATATGTGCGCTATAGGAAAACGTGGACCTAAATATTCAATGATCTACCACCGGAGCTAGAACCCATTTTGAACTACAAAAACCCATTTTTGGACAAATCCATGAAAAAATGTAATGTATATCTATATCTATAAAAGAGGAAAATGTTTGTATGTTTGTTTTTTTGTAATTTATGGACTCGAAAACTGCTGAATATATTTTCCTGAAAATTTCCATATATACTGCAACATCGCCTGAAAATAACATAGGCTATATACATTTTTGATTTTCCACTTAGAACTGGAGATATAGCATCAGAATCGGAGGTACCTCCCAAAAATTTAGATTTTATATGCACATATCTATTGATTGGTTGAAGATACAGTCTCCAAATTTGGAATACGTAACGGAATTCGGAACAAAAATAAGTTTGCTAAATTATATTGTAATCGGTTCAGATTTGGATATAGCTCCCATATATATTTTCGACCGATTTCGGTCATTTGATGCCTCAAACACAATATGAATGTTCGATTCCAATGAAATTTGGAATGTGTGACGGGATTTAATCCGAAAATAAATTTGTCAAATTATATTGAAATCGGTTCAGATTTGGATATAGCTCCCATATATATTTTCGGCCGATTTCAAGCATTCGATGCACCAAACACGCTATGTATCCCCAATTTCAATGAAATTTGAAACGTGTGATAGATTTTATCTAAAAAATTGATTTCCCAAATTATATTGAAATCGGTTCAGATTTGGATGTAGCTCCCATATACATTTTCGGCCGATTTCATGTATTTGGTGGACCAAACACGACATGTATTTCCAATTGTAATGAAATTTAAAATAAGTAACGGAATTGGGAGCCAAAATGAATTTGTCAAATTAAATTGAAATCGGTTCAGATTTGGATATAGCTCCCATATACATTTTCGGCCGATTTCATGTATTTGATGCACCAAACACACTATGCATCTCTAATTTCAATTAAATTTGGAATGTGTAGCGGAAATTAAAACAAATATACATTTGTCAAATTACATTAAAATCGGTTCAGATTTGGATATAGCTCTCATATATATTTTCGACCGATTTCATGTATTTTATGCACCAAACACGATATGTATGTTCGATTCAAAAGAAATTTGGAATATGTAACGGGATTTTGATTAGAAAATAAATTAGTCAAATTATATTAAAATCGGTTCAGATTTGGATATAGCTCCCATATATATTTTCCGCCGATTTCACATATTTGATGCACAAAACACGATACGTATTTCCGATTCCAACAAAATTCGGCATGAGTGGCTAAACTTGGTACAAAAATAAATTTGACAAATTATATTCAAATACGCTCAGATGTGATTATAGCTCCCATATATATATACTCAGCCGATTTCACATATTTGATGCACCCAAAGCGAGAGAGACAAAATCTGGCACCAGCAAAAATTGCCAAATTATATTGAAATCAGTTGAGGTTTGCATATAGCTAACATATATATTTCGGCCGATTTCATACATATTATGCACCAAACACGATATATATGACCGATTCCAATGAAATTCAGAATGTGTGGTGGAATTTGGTTAAAATAATAAATGTGATAAATTAATTGGAAATTAGTTAAGATTTGGATATAGCTCCCATATATATATTCTCGGCCGATTTCACTTATTTGACGCACCAATTTCAATGAAATATGAAAGGTGTGGCGGAGTTTGGTGTAAAAGTAATTTTTTTTATAATTATATTTAAATCGGATCAGATTGGGATATGATTTTAATAAGAACCATTGACCCACAACGCCTTAGGCTAACACTAAAAAACAACACAACAATTTATTTGAAATACGCTTATTATAACGGCGAAGTATGTTGCTATCTCGAATTCACTAATTGCAATAGAAATGCCACTCTACTTAAAAAATTGCAGTTTCCTGCACGCTTGGTATTTGCTATGAAATAAATAAATCCAAAGGACAAACCCTTCGTGTATGCATGTCATGTTACTGCTTTTGTAATGATTCTGTTTATTAACGCATTAAATTAATGCAATATCTTTTTTTAATTTTTAAATTTGTTTTTCTTTATCCAACATATATTCGTAAATAAAATTTTGAATGCATATAAAATCAAAAGGGGTAGCGAAGCGCACCGGGTTCAGCTAGTTGTTATATATATATATTTTGGAAGAAGAAAAGCACATACATTAAACAACCAATGGACCCAAAATGGTTTGATATTTGGTGCGAATTGTGATAAAGAGGAGTGGCCGTAGTCAGACCATGTTGAAAGAATTGGAATTCAAACCAGTAAGGAAAGCTCAAAAGTCGGGCGGGACCGACTATATGATACCCTACACCACTATGCATATTTAGTAGAGCTCTCATAAAAAGGTTTATACAGGGCATTTCAGAGCTCTATGAGATATTTGGTACAAAATCAAATCTCTGAACCGATTTTTACTAAAATTGGTGTACTTGCTTATAGGCTGGTTTCGGTTGAATTTGCCAAAGTTCATGCCATTTGGGCTGATATTGGCCATTTGATGCACAATTAACACGAAATCGGATGAAGATATATATGAGAGGCATATCCAAATCGGAACAGATTTTAATAAAATCAAAATCAACTATTTTTGGGCTTTATCTGATATCTGGTACCAAATATCATTCCTGTGGAGTGCATATTACGAATGTGAGGGACTTAAAGACCAAATCGGATGAAAGATATATATGGGAGCTATAGCTATATCTGAACCGATTTTTACTAAAATTGGTGTACTTGCTTCTAAGCTGGTTTCGGTCGGATTTGCCAAAATTGATGCTATTACGGCCATTTAGTGGTCAATCACCCGAAATCGGATGGAGATATATATGGTTGCTATATCCAAATCTGAACCGATTTCGATAAATATATCACGGTTGTGGAGTGCATAGTAGGAATGTGAGGGACTTAAAGATAAAATCGGATGAAAGATATATATGGGAGCTATAGCTATATCTGAACCGATTTTCTCCAAATTTGATATACTTGCTTCTAGGCCGAACTCGGTTGGGTGTGCCAAAATTCGGGTAATTTGGACTGATAGTGGACATTTGGTGCACATTTAACCCGAAATCGAATGAAGATATATATGGGAGCTATATCTAAATTTGATCCGATTCTCACCAATTTCTATAGGGTTCGTCCTTGGGCCAAAAAAATATTGTTTGGAAAATTTCATCTCAATCGGATAATAAATGCGACCTGCATTTTGTTCACAAGAATACATGGACAGACGGACGGACGGACGGACGGACTCAGACTCGACTCAGAAAGTGATTCTATGAAGGTTCTCAAAAGTAACTATGGGTCTATCTCGTTTCCTTCTCCATGTTACAAACAAATGCACAAAGACATAATACCCTTACCACTATGTGGTGTAGGGTATAAAAAGTTTAACATTAGAATATTTGGTCTCAACAGGACGGCGCTACGTTCCACACTGCCGAAGTTACACTCGATATTTGAGCCCCTTTTTGAAGATTCGCTCCCTCGGAGCTGCAATATGACACCGTTGGACATTTATTTGGTGGGTTCCAAAGATATGTGTTACGCCGACAAATTGGAGGCAATTGAAACTTTAAAGAACAATATTCGTGAAGCCATTGGTGAAATAAAACTGCATACAACCGATAATGTGCTTAAAAAATGGACCGATCGTGTAGGTTACACCATGATCAGCCAAGGCAGCCACATGAAAATATTTTTTTATTGCATTTGGATTGTAAAAGGAGAATTTTGAGAAAATATTCATTTTTTTTTTTTTTTTGAATTTGAAATTAAATTAATGGAGTCGGTATGATTCGAATTTAAAGATTTAAAACGATTATCGATGCACTAGCTTGCAATAAATGAATTTATGCAAAAACATGTAAAAAAACTGTCCGGGACGAACTTTGAATACCCTCCACCATTTGGAACGAATTTTGCAATTATCAAAAACAATAAAATCCGTTAACAATTCTGTTAAAATCTTAACAAGTAAAAAAGAAGGTAAGTTCGGCCCGGCCGAACTTTTAATACCCTCCACCATATCGAAGGAAATTGAAAAAATTAAAAAAAATCAGAAAATTACCGCTTAATACCACTATACGAAGACATGTATACGAAATTTTTTGGCATAGGCTGTAGTGCCCATTACGAACTTCAAATACAATTACGGTGAATAATGTCGCAAAAATCATGAAAATACGGAGAATCGGGAGTTACCGAAGACGTGGACCTGCACAGACAATTTTCTTCCAGTAGGTAATTTGAAAAAAAATCCGGTATATAATGTTGCTGAAATCATCGAAATACCGAATATCGGAAGGTATCGTTATATGGGGGCTATACGAAGACTTGGACCTGCATACAAAAATTGTTGTCATAGGCTGTAGGATCCATTAGGATCTTCCTGTACGAAATTTGAAACGATTCTGGTGAATAATGCTGCAGAAATAATCAAAATAACGAATATGGAGGCTATACGAAAACGTGGACCGACATGGCCCATTTACAAACTTAACCAGCCTACTGGTAAACTATGCACGTATGAAACATTTTCGTCTTTTATCTCAAAAGATAGCGTGATTACAACAGACAGACGAACATCGCTAGATCGTCTTAGAATTTTACGCTGATCCAGAATATATATACTTTGTAGGGTCTATTATGAATATTTCGAGGAGTTACAAACGCAATGACAAAGTTAATATACCCTCCATAGAATGGTGGAGGGTATAAAAATACCGAATGTAGCTGTTATATTAAGGTCTATACGACGAGATGGACTTGCATATGTAACTTTTGTCATGAGCCATTACAATATTCAAATGCGAAACTTGAAAAAAAATCGGTGAATAATGTAGCTAAAATCATCGAAAAAACGAATATCGGGGGTACCGTTATATGGGGGCTATACGAAGACGTGGACCTGCACAGATAATTTTCTGTCATAGGCTATAGTATCCATTACGCACTTTTAAATATCAAATTTGAAACAATTCCGGTTAAGAACGTCGCTAAAATGATCAAAATACCGAATATCGGGAGGTACCGTTATATGGGGGCTATACGAAGGGGGCGGGGGGCAATATCACAATGTAGACGGAAATTTTCTACAAATGATTCTTCATGTAACCCCTAAAACTCTATCGTAACTTTTTGCGAAATATTTGAGGCCCTTTGTATATGGTTAAGCTATAAAAATGGACCCTAAAAGTTTGACCCGGGAACCCCTTCTTTTGGGATTTTTATCTACCAACCGAAAAGTTTCCCAACCCCATGATTGTCTGCCGCGCAGTGTAATTACTGACGATAGCCTGTGATTAAGTTTACTTTTTCTCTTCATATTCGGTATTTCACTGAATTCCAAGGAATGTTGCATTTTGAGCTGCCTTTGGATGGATTATTTCCATATATAGTACTTTTTTTTTTTTGGAGTTTTGGACCTTACAATCGATAGTAACTTCTTAATAAAAATCCTGGCAATATGATTTTAATTTTACTATCATAAATAAAGTTTCATCGATTTATAAAAGTTAGGGTCGATTAAATTATGTCACTGAGCCTCTCCGTTCACCATTTGCAAATTTAATACGCGTCTTTCAAACTTTGCAAGGCTTTTATACTATACTTAGGATGATTGATGTTACAAAAGGTATATAATTGTTCTCATCTCCTGATATTCGTCGACCAAATATGCTCTAATTTGGCCGATTTGAGGTATTTTGAAGGACTCGAAAGTATTTTCGAGGATATAAATTTTTATTGCAACAAAAGTCCATTTTATGATTTATTTTCTACTTCCCAGCATCTCTTTATATTTGTTATGTCATCGTATTTAATTAAAGTTTCATACCTCAATTATTAAGGTCAGGTATTAAGGTCTTAGCAATAATTTCCAAATCAAAAGTAATTTTTGAATCCGTAACTTTTAGAAGACCATGTTGTAAGGTATTTACTTTTTACCAGTGAAAAATCCTATGTCAATTAATCTATACCCGTCTGTGTATGCGGATATGTAATCTATACCCGTCTGTATATGTTCGTTAAAATCGCAATAAAGGCAAAATATTTAGGCTAATATTTGAACTTTTATACAATACTAGTTGAACCCGGTGCGCTTCGCTACCCCTTTTCATTTTTTATGCATTGAACATTTGTTGGCTTAAAAAAATTAAACCAATTCAACAATTTAAAAAAAACGTAATTATTGTAATAATAAAATCATATCCCTATCTGAACCGATTTCAATACAATTTGAAAAAAATTACTTTTACACCAAATTTTGTCACTATGAAATTGGAGGTATATACCGTGTTTGGAATATCAAATGTGTGAAATCGGCCGAGAGTATATATATGGCAACTATATCCAAATCTTAACCGATTTCTAATTAATTTCTGTAATTTATTATTGTAAACAAATTCCGCCACACATCGGCCGAAATATGGTACGGATTTCGTCTCTCTGTCCGAATTTCATTGGAATCGGATATATGTATGGTGTTGGTGCATCAAATATGTGAAATCGGCCGAAATATATATGGGAGCTACATCCAAATCTGAACCGATTTCAATATAATTTGAAACTTTTATTTTCGGATCAAATCCCGCCACACATTCCAAATTTCATTGGAATCGAGCATAAACATCGTGTTTGAGGCATCAAATAAACGAAATCGGTCGAAAAATATATATGGGAGCTATATCCAAATCTTTACCGGTTTCAATATAATTTGGCTTTTTTTTTTTTTTTTTTTGTACCAAATTTAATCACTCGTGCCGTATTTCGTTGGAATCAGGGACACGTATCGTGTTTGGTGCATCAAATATGTGAAATCGGCCGAAAATATATATGAGAGCTATATCCAAATCTGAACCGATTTAAATATAATTTGATAAATAAATCGTTAGACCAAATTCAATCACACATTCTGAATTTCATTGATATTTGATATACGCAGCGTGTATGAGGCATCAAATCGATTTCAATATAATTTTGTTCCCAATTCCGTTACTTATTTCAAATTTCATTAAAATTGGAGATACATATCATAAATACATGAAATCGGACATAAATTTATATTACACATTCCAAATTTGGAGACTGTATCTGTAACCTATCAATAGATATGTGCGTATAAATCTCCTCCTCCTCCGATTCTGATACTATATCTCCAGATCAAAGTGGAATTTCAAAAATTTATATAGCCTATGTTACTTTCAGGCGATGTTGCAGAAATTTTCTGGAAAATCTGTTCGGCGGTTATCGAATCAATAAATTACAAACATACAAACATTTTCCTCTTTTATAGATATAGATTCCTAAGAAATTTCCCTATTTGGCATTGCCGCTATTTAAAAGTGCGTTAAGATTTTGATTGGTTTGATGCTCTGGGAAGTATTTTCTAATCAAAATTGAATTTTTTGGCATGGCACCCATATCTATATCTATAAAAGAGAAAAATGTTTGTATGTTTGTTTGTTTGTAATTTATGGACTCGAAAACCGCTGAATAGATTTTCCTCAAAATTTCCATATATACTGCAACATCGCCTGAAAATAACATAGGCTATATACATTTTTGATTTTCCACTTAGAACTGGAGATATAGCATCAGAATCGGAGGTACCTCCCAAAAAATTTAGATTTTATATGCACATATCTATTGATTGGTTGAAGATACAGTCTCCAAATTTGGAATACGTAACGGAATTTGGAACAAATATAATAATTTGCTAAATTATATTGTAATCGGTTCAGATTTGGATATAGCTCCCATATATATTTTCGACCGATTTCGGTCATTTGATGCCTCAAACACAATATGAATGTTCGATTCCAATGAAATTTGGAATGTGTGACGGGATTCAATCCGAAAATAAATTTGTAAAATTATATTGAAATCGGTTCAGATTTGGATATAGCTCCCATATATATTTTCGGCCGATTTCAAGCATTTGATGCACCAAACACGCTATGTATCCCCAATTTCAATGAAATTTGAAACGTGTGATAGATTTTATCTAAAAAATTGATTTCCCAAATTATATTGAAATCGGTTCAGATTTGGATATAGCTCCCATATACATTTTCGGCCGATTTCATGTATTTGGTGGACCAAACACGACATGTATTTCCAATTGTAATGAAATTTAAAATAAGTAACGGAATTGGGAGCCAAAATGAATTTGTCAAATTAAATTGAAATCGGTTCAGATTTGGATATAGCTCCCATATACATTTTCGGCCGATTTCATGTATTTGATGCACCAAACACACTATGCATCTCTAATTTCAATTAAATTTGGAATGTGTAGCGATTTCATGTATTTTATGCACCAAACACGATATGTATGTTCGATTCAAAAGAAATTTGGAATATGTAACGGGATTTTGATTAGAAAATAAATTAGTCAAATTATATTAAAATCGGTTCAGATTTGGATATAGCTCCCATATATATTTTCCGCCGATTTCACATATTTGATGCACAAAACACGATACGTATTTCCGATTCCAACGAAATTCGGCATGAGTGGCTTAACTTGGTACAAAAATAAATTTGACAAATTATATTCAAATACGCTCAGATGTGATTATAGCTCCCATATATATATACTCAGCCGATTTCACATATTTGATGCACCCAAAGCGAGAGAGACAAAATCTGGCACCAGCAAAAATTGCCAAATTATATTGAAATCAGTTGAGGTTTGCATATAGCTAACATATATATTTCGGCCGATTTCATACATATTATGCACCAAACACGATATATATGACCGATTCCAATGAAATTCAGAATGTGTGGCGGAATTTGGTTATAATAATAAATGTGATAAATTAATTGGAAATTAGTTAAGATTTGGATATAGCTCCCATATATATATTCTCGGCCGATTTCACTTATTTGACGCACCAATTTCAATGAAATATGAAAGGTGTGGCGGAGTTTGGTGTAAAAGTAATTTTTTTTTATAATTATATTTAAATCGGATCAGATTGGGATATGATTTTAATAAGAACCATTGACCCACAACGCCTTAGGCTAACACTAAAAAACAACACAACAATTTATTTGAAATACGCTTATTATAACGGCGAAGTATGTTGCTATCTCGAATTCACTAATTGCAATAGAAATGCCACTCTACTTAAAAAATTACAGTTTCCTGCACGCTTGGTATTTGCTATGAAATAAATAAATCCAAAGGACAAACCCTTCGTGTATGCATGTCATGTTACTGCTTTTGTAATGATTCTGTTTATTAACGCATTAAATTAGTGCAATATTTTTTTTTAATTTTTAAATTTGTTTTTCTTTATCCAACATATATTCGTAAATAAAATTTTGAATACATATAAAATCAAAAGGGGTGGCGAAGGGGCACCGGGTTCAGCTAGTAATATATAAAAATATGCAAAACTTCACTATTTCTTCGGATTTTCAATAAACATTTTCAATTTCAATGGCATTCTGAAACAATTCTAAACAACATTCCATATCAAAAAACAACTTTCGATTTTTTCAGTTTCGTGACTTTTCAGGAGGCTTTTCCCAAAAATTCATTTCGTAAAACCTTTCCCCTGTAATTACAAATAACTGAAAGAAAGTTTGAGTCAAATCGGCCCAGCCGTTCTCAATTGATGAGTAACTATATTTGTTTACACTATTTTTATACATATGGATTCAAAGAAGTAGTCGTGGTCAGTTCCTCTGACTCTAAATATATACTTAGGGTTGGAGGGAGAGTCAACAGTACCACGTATACTAACATTCATAGAGATATCTTCATTGAATTGGCAAACATAGGGATTTTAAGTAAATTTTTCTTTAAAAGCCTAACTCGGGGTATTATGAATGTTTGAACAAAAAATTATGCAAACCAGTCATACAATGTTTACGGAGCTCTAAAGTTCTATACCAGTGAACAGACGTCATTAGACATCATTTTTTAAGAATCGAGGATTTATTAGAAGAAGAAAAGAAGCTAGAATAACAGATTTAATATGTTGTTCAATACCAAGAAAATACCTTGAAATTGTGTTAGCGAAGAAATTTGTAAACCTATAGGCCCAAGAAAGCAGGTATATATAGCATAGTAGTAAAATTCTAAGGTAATATACCCACGTTCGTCCCTCTCTTGTAGTCAGATTGGAGTAAAACCAACATAAAGCTGCCTTTTGTACGCCAATGTAGACCAAAATGCCAAATGAAGGCCAAGTCAATTGAAAACCAGTAAGGAAAGCTCAAAAGTCGGGCGGGGCCGACTATATGATACCCTACACCACTATGCATATTTAGTAGAGCTCTCGTAAAAAGGTTTATACAGGGCATTTCAGAGCTCTATGAGATATTTGGTACAAAATCAAAATCTATCTAATTCTATAGCTATCTCTGAACCGGGTTTCTCCAAATTTTACGTATTAGCTTCTAGACTGAATTCGGTCTTATGTACGAAAATTCAGGTGATTTGGGCTGATATTGACCATTTAGTGCACATTTAACCCGAAATCGGATGAAGATATATATGGGAGCTATATCCAAATCTGAACCGATTTCGATAAAATTTAAAACAGCTGTTCCTGTGCTCCATCTAATACCTGGTACCAAATATCACGGTTGTGGAGTGAATATTACGAATGTTTGGGACTAAAACATTAAATCGGATGAAACATATATATGGTTGCTATATCTATATCTGAACCGATTTTCACTAAATTTGATATACTTGCTTCTAGGCTGAATTTGATCCGATGTACTAAAATTCAGTCCATTTGGACTTATATTGGCCATTTGGTGCACAATTAACCCGAAATCGGATGAAGATATATATGGGAGCTATATCCAAATCTGAACCGATTTCGATAAAATTACAAACAGCTATTTCTGGGCTGTATCTTATATCTGGTACCAAATATCATTCTTGTGGAGTGCATATTACGAATGTGAGAGGCTTAAACACCAAATCGTATAAAACATATATATGGGAGCTATAGCTGTTTCTGAACCGATTTTCTCCAAATTTGTTGTATTTGCTTTAATGCTAATCTCGGTCACATGTGCCAAAATTCGGGCCATTTGGGCTGATATTGGCCATTTGGTGGTCAATTAACCCGAAATCGGATGAAGATATATATGGGAGCTATATCCAAATCTGAACCGATTTCGATAAAATTTAAAACAGCTATTTCTGTGCTCCATCTAATACCTGGTACCAAGTATCACAGTTGTGGAGTGCATAGTAGGAATGTTAGGGACTTAAAGATCAAATCGGATGAAAGATATATATGGGAGCTATAGCTATATCTGAACCGATTTTCTCCAAATTTGATATACTTGCTTCTAGGCCGAACTCGGTTGGGTGTGCAATGTACAATGTGCGTTTGTTTGTCTCCCGTGACATTCAGCACTTTATTTTTATTTTGCAGGGCCATCTATTGACAGCTAGATGTTTTAGACATAGTAACCGTTGACATTGTCTGCCATCTATCGGTAATTATGGGTCATTTGAGTAGTATCAAAACGTATAACACATAAAGATGGAACATTGAATTGCTGTTATATTTCGGTAGATGGTGTTGGATGTAGAAAAAAAATGTTTTTCACCACATATCTTGATATAGCATTATATTCTAATCTAACAGACCTGAGGTTTTTATAGAATTTCGCTGATTTTTACAACCATCGCCATACTATGGAGGATATATTAACTTTCTCATTTCATTTGTAACTCCTCTAAATATGCATTTTAGAACCCACATAATATTATATTCATATATTCGTAAATAAAATTTTGAATACATATAAAATCAAAAGGGGTGGCGAAGCGCACCGGGTTCAGCTAGTAATATATTAAAATATGCAAAACTTCACTATTTCTTCGGATTTTCAATAAACATTTTCAATTTCAATGGCATTCTGAAACAATTCTAAACAACATTCCATATCAAAAAACAACTTTCGATTTTTTCAGTTTTGTGACTTTTCAGGAGGCTTTTCCCAAAAATTCATTTCGTAAAACCTTTCCCCTGTAATTACAAATAACTGAAAGAAAGTTTGAGTCAAATCGGCCCAGCCGTTCTCAATTGATGAGTAACTATATTTGTTTACACTATTTTTATACATATGGATTCAAAGAAGTAGTCGTGGTCAGTTCCTCTGACTCTAAATATATACTTAGGGTTGGAGGGAGAGTCAACAGTACCACGTATACTAACATTCATAGAGATATCTTCATTGAATTGGCAAACATAGGGATTTTAAGTAAATTTTTCTTTAAAAGCCTAACTCGGGGTATTATGAATGTTTGAACAAAAAATTATGCAAACCAGTCATACAATGTTTACGGAGCTCTAAAGTTCTATACCAGTGAACAGACGTCATTAGATATCATTTTTTAAGAATCGAGGATTTATTAGAAGAAGAAAAGAAGCTAGAATAACAGATTTAATATGTTGTTCAATACCAAGAAAATACCTTGAAATTGTGTTAGCGAAGAAATTTGTAAACCTATAGGCCCAAGAAAGCAGGTATATATAGCATAGTAGTAAAATTCTAAGGTAATATACCCACGTTCGTCCCTCTCTTGTAGTCAGATTGGAGTAAAACCAACATAAAGCTGCCTTTTGTACGCCAATGTAGACCAAAATGCCAAATGAAGGCCAAGTCAATTGAAAACCAGTAAGGAAAGCTCAAAAGTCGGGCGGGGCCGACTATATGATACCCTACACCACTATGCATATTTAGTAGAGCTCTCGTAAAAAGGTTTATACAGGGCATTTCAGAGCTCTATGAGATATTTGGTACAAAATCAAAATCTATCTAATTCTATAGCTATCTCTGAACCGGGTTTCTCCAAATTTTACGTATTAGCTTCTAGACTGAATTCGGTCTTATGTACGAAAATTCAGGTGATTTGGGCTGATATTGACCATTTAGTGCACATTTAACCCGAAATCGGATGAAGATATATATGGGAGCTATATCCAAATCTGAACCGATTTCGATAAAATTTAAAACAGCTGTTCCTGTGCTCCATCTAATACCTGGTACCAAATATCACGGTTGTGGAGTGAATATTACGAATGTATGGGACTAAAACACTAAATCGGATGAAACATATATATGGTTGCTATATCTATATCTGAACCGATTTTCACTAAATTTGATATACTTGCTTCTAGGCTGAATTTGATCCGATGTACTAAAATTCAGTCCATTTGGACTTATATCGGCCATTTGGTGCACAATTAACCCGAAATCGGATGAAGATATATATGGGAGCTATATCCAAATCTGAACCGATTTCGATAAAATTTAAAACAGCTATTTCTGTGCTCCATCTAATACCTGGTACCAAATATCACAGTTGTGGAGTGCATAGTAGGAATGTTAGGGACTTAAAGATCAAATCGGATGAAAGATATATATGGGAGCTATAGCTATATCTGAACCGATTTTCTCCAAATTTGATATACTTGCTTCTAGGCCGAACTCGGTTGGGTGTGCAATGTACAATGTGCGTTTGTTTGTCTCCCGTGACATTCAGCACTTTATTTTTATTTTGCAGGGCCATCTATTGACAGCTAGATGTTTTAGACATAGTAACCGTTGACATTGTCTGCCATCTATCGGTAATTATGGGTCATTTGAGTAGTATCAAAACGTATAACACATAAAGATGGAACATTGAATTGCTGTTATATTTCGGTAGATGGTGTTGGATGTAGAAAAAAATGTTTTTCACCACATATCTTGATATAGCATTATATTCTAATCTAACAGACCTGAGGTTTTTATAGAATTTCGCTGATTTTTACAACCATCGCCATACTATGGAGGATATATTAACTTTCTCATTTCATTTGTAACTCCTCTAAATATGCATTTTAGAACCCACATAATATTATATTCAGTGCTGCTCAAAAAAACAGCCCGTTCACCAGTCAATTCCTCTTTGCTTATAAAAATAATGATCAAATCAGTCATAAAACATTTTTTTTTCTTTATTTTTAATTATTAGTTTCATTAATCCTTTTGCACCAACATCATATTTAAAAACAGTTAAAGTAAATCGTAGAATATAAAGAAAAACAAGTAAAAAAGCTATAAGTTTGGCCGGGCCGAACTTTGAATACCCTCCATCATTTGGTATAAATTTGGCAATTTTCAAAAAAAATAAAATCCGTTAAAAATTCTGTTAAAATCATCAAAATACCGAATATACGAAGGCACCATGGGGGTTATAAAACGTGGGCCTGCACAGACAATTTTCTGGAATAGGCTGTAGTATCCATCAAATACAAACTTCAAATACAAAATTTAAAATAATTCCGGTAAATAATGCCGGTAAAATCAATAAAATACCGAATATCGGGGTTCCGTCATATGGGGGCTATACGAAGATGTGGATCTACATGGCCCATTTTCTGTTCTATGCTGTAGTATCTATTACGAACTTCAAACACAAATTTAAAATGATTCCGGTAAATAATGCCGTTAAAATCATCAAAATACCGAATATCGGTGGTCCAGTCATATGGGGGCTATACGAAGACGTGACACAGACAATTTTCTGTCATAGGCTGTAGTATTCATTACGAAAAGCAAATACAAAATTTGAAATAGTCCCGGTACATAATGTCTCTGAAATCATCAAAATACCGAATATCGGTGGTTCCGTCATATGGGGGTTATACGAAGACGTGGACCTTCATGGCCCATTTTCAATACCAAAAGTCCTGTAGACATAATACACATTTGAGTAAAATTTTATCAACACACTTCAGTTTGTTCGGAAGCTAGAGTGATTTCCACAGACGGACAGACGGGCGGACATTGATAAATCGAAATATAATTTTATGCTGATCAAGAATATATATACTTTGTGGGGTTTAAAATGTATATTTCGAGGTGTTACAAACGGAATGACAAACTTTATATACCCTCCATACTATGCTGAAGGTTTAAAAAGAATATTAATTTCTCTTATCCCTTATCGACTATCTGTCTGTCCCTTTTTGCAAAACAATGTAGCATCCGAAGGGAGTGAAGAAAATTGATAAGATTTTATTGAGATGCATTTTAGGTCCGTAATATTTTTGATATTGAAAATTGGGTACTTAGGTCAACATTTTATACAGCCCACATATAACTGTACCAGCAGATTTAAGGTGTTTTGGGTGTTTTTGCCACATTTTTGAACGGAATTTGCTGTAAATTGACCGTTTGTGTCCATATGTAGGATACATCTATGCAAAGAACTGTCTATGTAGGTCTAAACTTTGGTACAGTCCTCATATAATTTTCCGTATTTTCGCCATTTACGCCACTTTTTTCACCTGAATTGTTACAAATTTGGTACTTGGAGATCGTAATTGGTGTTCGCTTCTATGACTGAAATTGCACGTACGATTCACGTACCTGAACATCAGGTTCATAAATGTACCTTCTGGTATTCGGTAATTTCACGATTTAGCCCCATTTCGTAGCTACACGAATTTGACAACTGCTTCACTTGGATGATACGAGAAGGAGCAGAAAAGATTTATAGAGGTAATTGTAGATAGTAGTGTGGCATGTCTAGCCAGGGAATGACTTTCAAATAGCCTATGTTTCTTCTTGGATAACATGGGACATGTGCAAAGTAGATGTTTGCTCGTCTCTACCTCTGTTGTTGTTGTTGTTGAGGCCAGAGATCTGATACAGACCCACCACGATTCTTAGATCAGACCTACTAAGTGATAGAATGCAGCTTGTTATTCTCCTCGAGATTATCGGCCTTACATATCCTGCAACCGGTTTCCAAGTGCCATCTTCTTTCGGCTTCTTCGAAGAGAGATTTTTTGAAGCAGCTAACGTAAAAGCTTATTGGTGGGTTAACAGTCTCATCAATCTGTGTATCAATAGACTGGGATCTGCTCGAGTAATTTCGTTCCCTACGCCCACGCGTTTAAAGGAGGGCTTTATTGCAGTCAAGAGTGACTCTCAATTTAATGACACTTGACTTGATAGCTCTGAGTGCCGCTTGACTACCGATATATAGTCACTGGCCCTGTTTTCCTATTGTAATTTCGGCTTTCTTCTCCGCCTGAAAAAACGCTGCAATTGTCATTAAGTATAATGATTGAGTAAAATACGCCAGCACCGGCGTCATCATCCATCTTGGAACCGTCTGTATATATAGCCAGACCATCTAGAGCTGGTAAAGTGTAAACAATACCTGTTATATTTTCTGATATAAAATGAACTAAATTTTCGTATAGCCTACATATAACTGTACCTAACGATATTCGGTATTTTAATGGTTTGTATCAACATTTTTGACGTAATTCTAAATGGGCACCACTTCCTATGCAAAAAATATTTATGATGGTCTACATCATTATAGTGCTACTTTTCGATATTCCGTATTTTTCCGGTTTTTGCCACATTTTCTAACGGAATTATCTCAAAATTGGTAATTGGATCTCGCAAAACACAGATAATTGGCAGTTAATAATAATACAAGCCCAGGCTTTCCCATAAAACTCTACCAAATCCAAAATTCTGTATTTTGATAATTGTAGCCAATGGTGTAGGGTATTAAAAATTCGGCCGAATCGAACTTTTACTTGTAATTAATTCAAAGTACAAGGGAATTCTCTGGAATATATCATTAATGATATTGTTCCTTTGCGACTTTCTGAATTTTTTTTTTTGACAATTTAGGAATAGAACATTTCTGTAACTTTTTTAATGAATACCTGATAATATTAAATGACCATAAGCATTTTGTCCAATCTTTATAGCTTTATGAGCGACGTTACCTGACCCAGTTTGTCCCGCATGATTATATTATGTAACATATAGCTCGAATTGCTACGAACCCCGTCTATCCTGCTGTTATTTCTATTCCAATACATACTGCCTTTGTAAACATTTTATTATGGGAAATGTAAAAATGAAGGAATTTTAAAATCGACCCTTAACGGGAACATTTTTTCATACTATTATATGGATACCACTATGGTCCAAAATTTAGGTAAATATTCCACACATTGATTATTCGGTAATGGTCTTTTAAACTCGCCCAATGATTCATACTTCCCAGCAAATGTCGAAAACATCAGACATAAGAACTTGGTTTTTAAATATAAACATTTGTTATCAGCTAATGATAATATGATGTTAAATAATGTAAGTATAACCTATTACGAGATTTTAAATTAGCTTATTGTTTACAATAATCCCTGTAGTCCAGGCAAAAGCAAAAAATATTCAAAACAACGTTTTACGTTTTACAATTTGTTTAAGGTTTTATTGAAAATCTATTATCAAATATTGAATCTATACGTTGTTTATTTATTCATTACACTGACAGTTTTTCGAATCCCCCCCACTTATGTGTGGAGACTGTAGCTGCTCAACTTGCCGTTATCGTCGAGGGTGGTGGTGGCGGCTTTGTAGCCAACGCGACGTCCATTGATGTCGTAGTTTTCACTTTCACCAGTGGACATTTCCTTGTAGTTCTTTACTTGACCATCGGGACCAAACTGAAATAGGCAGAGCTATTAGATACAATTTGCGGATATCGAGTTTGACGGGTTTAACTTACCTCAGATTGGCTGGACCATTTAGAAGCCTTTTCCCAGGATTTGGTTTTGTAGCCACCAGCACCTCCAAGGCCACCGGCGCCAGCGGTCAAAGCGGAGGTACCGCCGAAACCACCAAGACCAAAGTTGGCGCTGTCATAGTTGGCATTAAATTGGCTGCCACCAGTGCGGGTACCTCCAACATTCATACCTTGTACTTGCATTTTAGCCAAACGTTCAGCTTCTTGCATGTAGCTGTTTAAGCCAGAAGTGGTGGAAGCTGTCGTACCGGAAGTAGCACCTGCACCAAAACTGCTGCCAAATTGAGTGCCGAATTTGGAATTAAAGTTAGATTCAGCGCCGAATGAAGAACCGAATTTATGTGCGGCTCCGAAAGAAGCAGAGTCAGTCATGGCGCTACTCATACCAGCACCGAAACCAGAGTTAGCATGGTGGGATGCACCATAACCAGTTTTGAAATGAGAGTTGGTTGCACCAGTGGTCAAGGCACCAGTAGCTAAAATGAATAATAAGGTTGTAAATGTAAAGATCTCCTTTCTATTCAAAATGTTCCATAAACTCACTCATAGTTGGCACAACATAGGCACCGGACACACCACCAAAGCCGGAGTTAACATTAGAGGTTGAGCTGCTGATAAGTCCACCAGTCAACAAAGCACCCAACTGAGAGCCACTGTTCGAAGCGGACGAAGTTTCGTGGACGTACGACGAAGAGACGGGAGCAGTTACCACAACTTGGGGTTGAGCCTGGGAGGTTGTAACTTTACGGTATTTCATGTAGGATTCTTGGCCGCCAGAGGGAGCAACGACAACTTGGACTGGAGTCTGTTGGACACGACGTTCTTCATGGTGAACGTATTTCTCGGCACCACCAGAAGGAGCAACGTACTGAATAACTTGGGGCTGGCTTTGGACACGACGTTCTTCATGATGATAGTACTTCTCGGAACCACCTGAGGGGGCAATGTATTGCATAACCTGGGGCTTAGTTTCTACCACATGCTCTTCGTGGTGAACATAATCTTCACCGCCGGCAGATGGGGCAAATTGGATAACGGGGGCTGAAGTTTGAGTTTGGACACGCTTTTCAGAGTGATGGACGTATTTTTCGGAACCAGCAGAGGGCACAGTGTACACAACAGGGGTTGCAGCGTTTGTAACACGACGTTCTTCGTGGTGATAGTACTTCTCAGCACCACCAGCTGGAGCTGTATAGACAACAGGGGTAGCGACCTGATTGATTTTTTCTTCGTGTTTTACATAGCTTTCGTGGCCACCGGTACTACCGCTGACAATGGGGATAACAACAGATTGTCCAATTTGGGAACCGCTTGTGTAGCTGGACTCGGAACCGAAACCGGATGTGGTAGCTGCAGCCATGTTGGCAGAGTGGGCAGCGCCGAAGTTCGATCCAGATGTAAATTTAGCGTTAGTGTCGAAGGCAGCGCCACTGGCAGCATCAAATTTGGAACCAAATTCGG
This sequence comes from Musca domestica, assembly GCF_030504385.1. Taxonomy (NCBI): domain Eukaryota; kingdom Metazoa; phylum Arthropoda; class Insecta; order Diptera; family Muscidae; genus Musca; species Musca domestica. The sequence continues at coordinate 14,195,101 of NW_026712346.1, read as the reverse complement.
AATTGGCAGAGGTACTGAAAGCAGAATTAGCTGAGGAACTGAAGCCAGAATTGGCAGATGAAGAAAATGCGGAATTGGCAGCTGATCCATAACCAGCAGAGCCATAACCTGCTGAGCCATAGCCGGAGGAGCCAGAAGAAAGGCCAACGGTGCCTACACCACCTACACCGCCATAACTGCCAACCTCTTCATATGATGCTTGTCTGAAAATGCATGGAAGTCAATGAGTGCCGTTACTGAAGATGCTGCAATCTTCCAAACTTACCCATCCAAAACATCTGAAATTTTTCTCTTAGCCTCTTCAAGAGTTTGTTGGTGTTGACTGAAATGTCTTTTGAAATAGAAATGCCAATAAGAAGTTTGTGTGTGTGTAATTAATTACTGTTTAATTATTTGTGAGGATATAGTTTGTTGTTTAAATATTAATATAACTATTTAAAGTAATGAACAAAACTTATATTTTGTTAATTCTTAACAGAACGACATACCCATTGATAAACCATATCCTCACATTTTATTATTAAATATATTTGTTTAGCTTTGTTAAAATTTAAAAAAACGTTACAACTTTGTTAATATTTTTGTACCAATTCAACCAATTAATGTAAAATTCAAATGCAAACAACCAATTGAATTTTTTAATGGATGCGGTACTTACAGACTGTGAAAATCACGCCTTTAATTAAACAAAACAAAATAAGCAAATAAAAGCATGAATCAACAATTGAATGTAAAATAAATTAAATTTAATTTCAAACTCATTATTTCAAAGCATACCTTTCGTGCAAGTCCTCTGAAAATAAAAAAGAAAATTAATTAATTTCTAAAACAGGATGTGGTCATTAATAAATTATGTCTAAACATATTTCCAAATAAAATTTCAGCATTATTATAAGACTAAAACTGAATATTTGAAATCCACATAAAGACATTCAAAATTTAGTGTCAAAAGTTATCGGTCTCAATGATTAGCCAGACATTATGCGGACATTATTCTGGAATACTCGGGCATTATAAAAAGAATCGAAACATTTTGGTGATAAAATTAAATGCCTTTGCCATGGCAACGTACTGTTGTTTGAGAGCGATTTTTGTTTTTCAGAAGAGTCATTAAAAAAATACTAATTACTCGGAAATGTGGGTCATTGGGGGTTCAATATTAAATGTAGATTTTGTAATTGTACAGACTAAATCGTAATTGACCATAGAAATGTATTTAGTGTATAATTGTGTAGTATGTATGTATTCATTTTTGTATCCGGTGTATCAAAAAGGAAAACAAAATTTTAAAATCTTCCAAATATCAAATATATATTATTTTCATCTTGTATCAAATAAAAATTGTGAATTCTCCAATATTTTCATTATAACTATAACCATTATTTTCATTATATATATATATATATCTTTCAAATTCGTTCCTAATAAAAATAATTATTAATTTGTTGATTTTTTAATGCGCTTTATTTAATTCACATTGGCTAATTGTAGTTATGATGTATGAAAATGTTTATTAGCCTTACCACAAAAATATAAGGTCAGTTGGATTTATTATGTCATATACGGATTTCGAAATAAACTTGAAATATGTATTTAAAACTAGACCTGTGCAGTTAGCAGAGGAACTTAGGACATATTCGTAAAAACTGATATTATTTATTAGATCGAATTTGATTGTGGACGAAAGAAAAAGGATATGTTTTTTGTAGGATTAAGTGTCAAGCGCAAAAAAAAACTTCTTTACCAAATAAAATATCTGTATTGAAAAACATTATTTTTTTCCTTTCCAAAACGAAAATTGTCTAAAATTTCACATTTTTTGTAGAAAACAATACTTCACAAAATTTTCGTTTTTATTGTCTTGTTTGGTACTCCTTATAATTTAATCTCTAATTTAAACATTTAAGAAGGCAGTTAAGTTCGACCAGACCGAAGTTTTAATTGCATTCAACATTTGGAAAGTAAATCACGAGGCCAAGTGTTCGATTGACATATTTTATTATTAGAAACTTATTATACAAGATTTCAAAAAAAAAAATAAATAAATAAAAAACAAGTTAACAGCTTTACCTAAAATTCGACGGAGCGTACACAATTATTCAACTTCCCCACTATGGTAAATTATTTGGTACCTCCGTATTACCCAAATACGATAGGTAAATTTCTTACAATCTTCCAAATATCAACGTTGTAAACATTGAAAATTTCCAATTTTGTTATATTTCCAATTTTTGTATAAACATTGTTACTTTCACTCAAATTGTCCGAATTTATTTCTAAAAGTCTTCGATATGTCAGTGTTTCCATAACCATTATTTTGTTATTTTTATACCCTCCGCCTTGATAAGAAGGGTATATTAACTTTGTAATTCCGTTTGTAACATCTCTAAATATTCCTCGTAGACCCCATAAAGCATATATATTCATTAACAGCATAAAGTTCCAAGTCGATTTAACGATTTCCATCTGTCTGTTGAAATCACGATACGGCCCCCATTATTTGACTTAGGGCTTCAAAATGTGGCACAGCAATTTGTATTGTGTCTAGGATGGTTGGTACTAAAAATTAAATATACCAATCTATGTTTTAGTAGTGCCCCAATATAGCGGTACCTACCGATATTCGGTATTTTGATAATTTGTGCCACATTTTCCACATTGTCTAAAAATTGACATTTATAGGTCATAATGGGTTCTATCTCCTGTGGCGGAACATTTAATATATAGGTCCATGTTTTCCTATAGTGCACATATAACGGTACCCACCGATATTCGGTATTTGGATAATCCTAGTCATATTTACCCACGTATTTTTTTAAATTTGGCATTTTAGACTCGCAATAGTTAACAATAGTTGTAATATAAAGTAGGAACCCCGTTTTGGTATGGCCCACATATAACGGCCCACTCACTTTATGGTCATTTCATAAGTTTAACTACATTGTCCAAACAGTCTTACTGGTATATGTAGCTTAAGTGGAATATGCTGGAATTCAGATACTCTTATATAAAAATGTTTTCTTTACCCAATGGTGGAGGGTATTAACGTTCGGCCCGGTCTAATAAATTCAAAATGGATCAAAAAATTGTAAAATGTCAAGAAAACCTTATGAGATGCGCCAATCAAAAGTTGATGTACTAAAATAGTTCATATGTAAATTCCCCATCACACACATACAATTTATCGTGATTCTGTAACAACAATTCTTTTGTCTTCAATTATGAATTTTCGTACGCTAAACGAATTTTGGGTAACATTCATATGTATTTAACTTGTGTGATGAAAAACGTCGACCGAGTACGTTGAATTTTAGTAATGCTATAAAAAGTAGAAATCGGTTTGCCGGGAGATATTGACACTCAGTATTTGGCCATTTATTTATGGGTACCGAAAATGTGACCCGATATGCACAATATTCACATAGATATACGAAGTTTGAAGACAATTTAACTATTATTTTTGATTATTCAAAACTTTAAGCCTTTGAGGTTAAAAGATTGGGCCTAAGTTGTCCACACACAAAATAGCCATTTTGCTGAGGGTTTTAAAATCAGTTGGGAAATTGAGCTAAAATTATAAATATACAGACAATCAGAAGTTTCTCTTACATGAGGGCTATACAAAAACCTGATCCTATATACGAAGCGATCTACCATAAGGGATGCCATTACGAACTTTAAATGACAATTTTAAACAATTATATTTAAATATGTATTGCGAACTAAAAATACCGAATATGTGGGAGTTATACGAAACAATGGATTAGTATAGATACATTTCTAGCAGATATGATGGACTCTGTTTCAAACTCTATAAACCTATTTTGCTTGGCTAAATTCATAAAAATACAGAATATTGTGAATGGGTCCGATTCAAAAATAAATATGTAAAAGAAAATTTCATAATAGTCGACAGTAAATTCTATAAATTTTAGAAAACTTAAAAAAAATACAAACAATTCTCCGGCCATAAAGCCAAGTCCAAAACTCGCTATAAATATCTCTTAATTTTGACGTTTGATTTCCACGTTTTTCACCACAAAAGTTAAACACATGTATTTAAGTGTATGTTACGTCGAACGTACACATTTTGCAAGTTGAACAATTTTAACTTTAACAAACGTGAATATTTGGAATTGCGAAATAGTACAAATTTTTAACAATGGTAGTATTTAGTAAGTTTAAAGATGTGGGCCTGGCGTGTTATGATTATACGGCCCTACAAAGCATTACCATAGTGAGGAAGTGGTCGCTTTGTACGCCACGTTGAATTTCTATAATCAACAATAAATAAAGACCCAATGACAACATAAAACAAAACTTTTAGAAATGTATTTTTTAATACGTCGCTTCCAAACTCAACATTTTACATTATTGTTTTAGATTTTTGTATGATTTATTTATTTTTATTTTTTTCAGTTTAGTATTATAAAAACAATATTGATTCCAATCAATTCCATTTTTATATGTTTCAGTTAACAGTCTTTTCACTTAGTTTCTCACTTTAATTTTGTTCATTTTTACACAAGCGTCACACATTAGAATAGTATTTAAAATATTACCTGCCACAACAGCACTGAGGCACAATGCGGCCAATACCATAAAGTATTTCATTTTCGTATTTTATTTTTCTTTTTTAGTCTTCGTATATGAATGTCTTGCTTCCACCACCAACTTTTCCTTAATGACTCGACTTTCGGAACTAAACATAATATTTATGCATTGGCTTTCGTCGAAAAAAGCATCTTCTGTCATCCTTCCCAGAAAACGAACGTACACTGATAAGCGCCGAGCTAAGACTTGAACCTTTTGATACTGTCATGACCTACAAAATCGTGAATTTTGATAAGGTTCTTCAATACCGGAGGAATACAAGCAACGAAAGTCAAACAAAAAGCAATCGGAATTAAAATTAATTGTAGGCATTGATCTCCCATTGATTTGGTATCGCCAAGTTCTTAATAACTATGTGCATATGCATGTATGTAGATTTTTTCATTGGAAAAAGAAACATAAATTTCCGTCTTCATGGTCTAATTGTTTTGAAGGCCTTTCTGAAAAGTGCAGTAAACATCTTTTTTGTAGATGAATATAAATAATGTTTTTTTTTTTTTTTTTTTTTTTTTTTTTTTGGAGGAGTGCCAGAGTTTTCTGTATAAATAACAATTTATTTGGTTGATTTTATTTTCTCAGTTTTCAGAGATAAACTTTCAAAATCACATTAAAAAGAAGTAAGTGTTAACGTTAAAAAGCAATAAGGGCCGAACTTTGAATACTATCCACCATTTGCAACGAATTTGGCAATCTTCAAAAAAATAATAATAATAATAAAAAAATATATTACAAATTCTGTTACAATCTTAAAAATAACGTATGTAACCGTTATATTTGGGTCTAAATGATGACGTAACCTGCATGGGCAAATTTTGTCATAAGTCATTACGATATTCAAATGCGAAACTTGAAAAAAAAAATGGTGAATAATGTACCTAAAATCATCAAAATACCGAATATAGGGAGGTACCGTTATATGGAGGCTATTCGAAGACGTGGACCTGCACAGACAATTTTCTGTCGTAGGCTGTACTACCCATTACGAACTTTAAATACGAAATTTGAAACATTTCCGATGAATATTGTCCCTTAAATGGGGGCTATACCAAAACGTGGACTTACACGATTCATTTTCAATACCAAAAGACCTGCAGACATAGTACACATTTGAGTTAAATTTTATCAATCTACTTTATTTCGTTCGGAATTTTCACGGCAAATGCAACCTTTCTTTCGTTTTGTTTATCATTTCAAGCTTTTTTATTTTGAGGGGGAGGCACTACTTAAATTTTCTAAGTTTATAAAATTGGTGCGAAAATGTATAGTAAGTAATCAGTTGATAACGGATTGACCGGTTTGACTCAAATTTCCTTCAGTTCTTTGTAATTGGAGATGGAAGGCTCTTACGAAACAAAATTTCAAGAACAATCACCAGAATAGTTGGTAAATTGAAAAAATCGAAACTTGTATTTTGATATGGAATTATGTGTGTAACTGTTTCGGAAAACCGCAAGTTTTAAATGTTATCGCTGATTCACGTGTTAAAGCCACTGTATTCATTACGATACACGTATTTTAACACGTTAAAAAGTATCAGTCGGTTATGCCGACAGATGTATCAGCGCATCTTCGTTTACTTGCGCTATGGTTATTCGAAATGTTGACCCGAAAGAATGTGCTAATATTGACCTTTTCGTATCTGACCTAAAACCAACATAAATATTACAACGCGCCAGATTTAGACAATATAAAATCGATTTGGACTGTGGGAAATGTTGAAATGTGCGTGAAGTACCAGATATAGTGGAACGAAGATTTCCACTTTATCTTATACTGATTGGAATATGCAAAATGAAAGAAAATGGAAAATTTATTTTCAATTTTATGCGAATAATTGATAATCGAAAGTTTAATATTTTTGGTTGAGAGAAATATATAGATATACCAAGAATTAATGCGCCGAAATTGCGAGATCGTTTTAGTTTCTTACTCAAATAAATAGATGGTTCTTTATTAATATTCAAATCAAAAAGTAAAGAAATTTTACTTTATTATCCACGAACTATTAAAATTCCAATTCAAATAAATGGAATTGATGAGAGACATAAGTAGTGAAAATTGTGACCATTTGTCGGGGATTTAGCAGACAGGGTTGGCTGATATATATATCATCTTCATACTAAATCATGCATTAGTAGAAATATTGAAATGTGTGAAATTTGAAGAGAATTGAATGCTTATTTCGGGTATCATGGTTGTTCAAATTTTTTACCCGTTGTGGGAGTGGTACCACAAGGATTGAACCGATATATTCACAGCAGATCTTGTGTAGATAGAAGTATTTAGGGGAATCTGATGCTCAGTTCTCGTTTTATGGCTGTCATTATTATTAAAAAGTTGGACCCCTTCTGGGGGAGGTATCAAAAGGAGTGAACCAATATATTCCTTCTTCATATCAGATCTTGTCGAGATGTGCGAACATTTATTTCACATTTTATAAGAGTTAGATATTTCCAAATTTAGATCCGGTGTGGGGAGGTATCTGTCCATTTTCGCACTATGCCGTGCACTGATAAAAAATTTAGGATTTGCTAAGTTTTCACAAATTTGAATGATTTTTTTTGTTTTGTACAGTAAATTATTTTCTGTGAAAAAATTCTTAATTTGGTATTGGGTGCTTGAAATCTGAAAATTAGTATTGGAGTTTCAATTAATGTGAAGAGTTAAGATTTGTAAGCTCTTTTGAGAATACGTACAAAAAAGAAACAAAAAGTTTCAAATAATACTAAATTTTGTATTTAGAAAAAAATGGAAAATGGAATATTTTTTTATATACCTGGTGTTGGTCGATACCGCTATATTAAGATCACGTCAAAATTCGATAATAAAAAAATCGCAGGATGAATTTCAATACAGCTTAATCGACATGGTATTTTGGTCTGATTTGGGTACGGAAATTATCGTATGGAAAAGTGTTAAGTTTGAGCTACCCTTAACCATGAGGTCAAAGCTAAATACCTCGGATGATGGTCTTCTAAGAGTTACATATTAGGAATTTAAAATTAATTAAAAAGCTCCGACCTTTAAATTGAGTTTAATTGAGTGGTGCCGTTACATGATAAAATGTGGACATGCGATTTTTGATTGAGGTGATTTGTCTATTAGAATTCTAAAATATTTAATTAGAGCCACGGGACCGGAAAATGTGATAAGTACCTTCCAACCATTTCATGAATCTGGTTGACATTTTTATTTTAAAATTACAGTCAATTAGGAATCCGAACCACCAAAAGACAAGAAATATGTATATACTACCAATAAAGGTTCGTATTATCTAAGGACCTTTTAAATGCCTTTGAGATCTCAAAATATCTAACTACAGATCTTTGTTTAAAAATGAATAGAATTAGTCGATACGTTAAAACTTGAACCATTATAATTGTTTTAGTAAAAATATCGTGATGTCACTTGAAAAACCTTTATAGAAAGATCAAAGTCGGGCTGGGTCGATTTAATGATACCACTTTGCATATATAGTAGAGCTAGATATAACACATAAATTTTTATGGGGAATTTTTGAGAATTAAAATATACCAACATAGATATTTAAGGCAGTTATAATTAAAGCCCGAAAAGAACTAATATATGACAGGCTTCTATTGTATTCTACTTAATTCGACAGAAGCATTTGTGCCTGAACCGATTTTCATCAAAATCCATCTTATTTGAGCTGATATTACACTTTTTAGGCACAATCGGATGATGATATATGAGAGGGATTTCTAAATCTGAACTAAGCTCTTTGAAATTTGGCAATGGTATCTCTAAGCTGTATTTCTCCGACTGTGGGGGAGAAATTTAACGAATCGGATAAGGAATATATATGGGAGCTATAGCTATATCTGAACCGATTCCCAAATTTGACACACTTGTTTCTAGGCTCAATTTCGTTATATGTGCAAAATTCGGTTCCATTTAGGCTAATATTACACATTTAGTACAAAATAAAAGGCAAATCGGGCGAAGATATATATGTAAGTTATATCTAAATTTTGACCGATTATCTTCAATTTTAATAGGGTTCATCCTTGGACCAAACAAATGTGACCTGTACTTTGTTTACACAAATATATGGGAAATACATAAATCGACTCAGAATGTGATTTCACGAGTATGAACATCATCAAATTAAACTATGGGTCGCTTCCTTCTCTATGTTACAAGCAAGTGCACAAAAACATAATACCCTCACCACGGTGTGGTGTAGTGTATAATGATACTCTTTGATCTTAAATACTACATTACAGCTGTTTCGGTCAGGGTATTTGTCTTAGGAACGTTACAGTAACTAAAGCCGACCGGTGGACAACCACATAGGGAAATTTCAATACCAATAGTCTTAGGAGTACGACAACTGTCCATTTCATTCATTTATTTTAAATGTTGTATCTATGAGTTAAATTGATGGACAAATTGACAACTGTTACATTTATATCAGTTTCAAGCCGTCGTTTTTAAACAAAGTAACAAAGAGATTTTTTACACTGAAGTACCGCATAATTAAAAAATCAAAAGTATCACGAGCGTGGCACAATCTTTTACTGACGGTATTGGTCTTTATATCTCCTTTCGGAATACTCAGCAGTTTGTTTTAATACACTCAGAATTGGAAGGGAACTGAATTAATTAACAATTTAAAAGAATAAACCAGTAGGCGAATTCCTTTCCCACATTCGCTAGATGATATACTTATCCAGATTTGACAAAAACGGGTTTCGGTAAAGATATAGATATAGCTCTCACATGTATTATCTTTTGATTTCCACATCTGTTGATCTCATATCTCAGTCATTCGTAAAAAATGAGAATCAACAATTAAAAAAACATTAAGTTCGACCGGGCCGAACTTTTAGTACCCTCCACCTTAGGGTAATGGAAACACTAGAACCCATTATGACCTACAAATACCAATTTTCAGACAAATCCGTGAAAATGTGGTAAAAATCTTCAAAATACCGAATATCGGGAGGTACCGTTATATGGGGGCTATACCAAAACGTGGACCTATACATGCAAAGTTTCGTCACCGGAGCTAGAACCCATTATGACCAACAAATACCAATTTTTAGACAAATCCATGAAAAAATGTTTCAAAAATCATCAAAATACCGAATATCGGGAGGTACCGTTATATGGGGGCTATACCAAAGCGTGGGATGGTACCGTTATATGGGGACTATACCAAAACGTAGACCGATATATCTCATTTTCAATACCAACCATTATTCTGCTAAATTTTGACGCTCTACGTCAAATAATGTGGGCTGTGTCGTGATTTCAACAGACAGACAGACACACGAACAGACAGACGGAAATCGTTAAATCGTCTTATGCTGATTATGAATATATATACAGTATGGGGTCTACGACGAATATTTAGGGATTTTACAAACGGAATGACAAAGTTAATATACCCTTCATTCTAAGGTGGAGGGCATAATTTAAAAAAAAAAAACGATTACTTAGATTTTTTGTAACATTTTTATTTAACATTCGCTCTGATATAAATTATGATCATATCTACTGAAGTAGGCTTAATGCTATTTTTTTTTAATTCCTTATCACATCGCTTGGTTATTTATAGTTTATTTTAAGAAAATACTTGTTTTTTTTTTCGTCTCAGCGTTATCATTCAATAAACAATAGATCATTCATATTATTCAACGATTAGTTTCCGGTGACAATGAAACTGAAATTGAACTTCGCCTTTAAGGGGCACAGCTGAGTTCAAGGAAAAATGCGAATTGGGAAAATTGCATTATTTGTTCTCACTTCATTCTCTTTATGTCTGTGTGTGTGTGTTATAATTTCGAAGATTATTATATAAAAGGTTTCTTTCTAAATATGTATAAATAATATTAAATAAGAATATTTAATATGAATCTTTAGAATTTTCGCAGTTCTTGAGTAAATCATAAATTAATAAATTTCGAAAATAAATTAAACAGTGAAGGTGGGAATAAATAATCAAGGGATAGCCTTAACGCGTCGAATCTAGGAATTAACTTTGTATGTGGTAATGCGTCCGTTATCGTTGATTGTCGTTTGGGCACCACGGTTGCTGGTGCGCTTGCCATTGACATCGGAACTGCTGCTGTAGGAACTGACGGACACACCCTTGAAGCCACCAGGGCTGGTCGAGGAAAAGCGATTACTGATGTTTGGAATAGCCTAAGGAATTAATAAAGAGGAATGTAAGTGAATGATTTCGGGTTGAAGGACTATGCAACTTACGGGATTGCCAGGACTAATATAAGCCGTTTGGTAAGCACCTCCGGGTCCAATTGAGGCAGCGGCGGCCGAGTAGTTGGGAGCATAACGATTGCCTTTGCCATTGTAGTGACTCTGACGTCTGGCATAATCAAAGAGAGCCTGTTGCTGACGGTAGATGGCTCTGAAACACAGTACACGCAAGGAAACCAATTATTTTTTTTCAATTATTAGTTCGCTTCTAATGGGCATGAAAACCGCTACTAAGCATGAAATATTTACTCTTCATCATCCATATAGTCGGGCATATTAGATGCCCCAGCAGAAACCATTGCATCGCCATTTACAAATGTTGAGGCTATAGCTCTATGAATTTAGGCATTTACAAAAGCATTAGAAATAAGCAAATTTTGCGGTACCATCACCAAGAAAAGTTCCGAAACAAAAGAAAGCCAAACAAATTAAGAATTATGCAAAAAAAAGACAATCAAATATAAGGTGACAATCTTACTGCTGTTGGGCGGCTTGTTGTGCCAAAATTTGCTGAGTCAACTGCTGATGGAAAGCAAATGGATCGATGAAACCAAAATCAGGAGCATACGATCCGAATCCAAAGTCATAGTCAGGTATTTGACGTTTGGATTTGCGTTTTGCAGCTGTTAAACAATAAATATTAAATTAGTCGAGGACAATAGAGGATTGCGGGAAATTTACCTTCAGATTCCAAAGACCCCAAAATAATGCAAGCAGTTACGACAATTAATTTCCACATTTTGAATAGGGTCTGTAAAAGAGAAAAGAGAGACAAAAATGGATTGTATGTATTTAACGTGCAAAAATAGAAGATAGGTATTGAGAGAATAAAAAAGAAATCATTAATTTATAAAAATAAAATTGTTTTATTGTTTTATATTGCTCTATCGGTACAGTCCACTACTCGGTATTTAAAAAGTCTTTGACCAAACCTTCATACCGATGTCACTGATATTTGCAGTTTTGCTCAAGGAATTTTGTTCATCGTGATAAGTTGGACCCGGCCAAGCATAGGGTCTTCTCTTTTGTTAGACAACTCCGTATGGTTGTGTATCGTGGTGCAATTGTTATAAGGTATTTATTACATAGAATGCTCAAGGTGAAAATTTATTTGTTAGCGGTCTAATTAATAAAATGATAACTCATATAAAAATAATACGGTATCAGTTAAGGAACGATTTTAAAACGACACATTATAATATTAAGCTCATGGTAGTAGATTATTTGTTTTTGATCACGCTTTTTGGTATGATACTATAAATTTATTGATCGATTGCTAAATCTATACATAAAGGGCTTCTACCCCGAAAAATATATGTGTAAAAAGCCTAAATAGCAAGGTTTATTCTCTAAATTGATTTTAAATCCTCTTCGTATAAATTTCATAGACCTGCACAGAAACCTACACACGCTGAAAAATTAAAATGCATAACTTTTAATGAAAGTATTTTTATTCATTCCTGCCACTTGGTCAAGGAAAATCTCGTGATGTAGTTACGCCTACTATTGTCAATAATAACATGTTAGAATGTATTAGTCCGTTTTGCCCACAGATGTATATACTCAGCCTATGTCAGTGTATGTAGGCGATACCGAAGGAGTGGACTAATAGTATCCTCTTCTTATCTGAACTAACTTTGATATAAATATTACAACGTGGCAGATGTGGACTATATCGACTACGTGTGCAAAATTTTGAAATAATCAGACATCTTTAAACATTTTGTTTAAAAAGAATCTGCCGTTTGTTTCTCAAGTTGTGAGTGATATAAGTTGTGGGAGAAGTACCAGAAGGGGTAGGAAGACACGTATCATTTTCACACCATAACATGCGTTAGGAAAAATATTGGGATATGTTATATTTGAAGATGATAGATATAATCATTCAAAATGTTGACCCTTTGTGGGAAAGGTAACAGAGAGAGTGGTCAGACATATTCCGGATATGATGAGTTTGAAAATAATCAGGTGTTCGTATCGAATTTTATGAGATTCATGGTTATTATTCAAAATTTTGACCCCTTTGTAGGGAAGGTACCAGAGCGAGTGAATCGATATACCCATTCTTCACACCTGATCTTGTGTTGGTAGAAATACTGGGATATATGAAATTTGAAATTTTTACCTTTGGAGAGAAGGTACATAATGTCCATTTTCACATCTGACATCACTGATGCAAGTTTCGAGATTTGCATAGAAGGTAAATTATTTCCCTTAAAAATTTTGACCTTTTGAGAGGGGAGATCCCAGAAGGACCTCCGAACTAGATCTAAGTTTGACAATGATATTACGATATACAAAGTTAGGATCAAATCGGTTAATCCAGGCAGCCAGACAAACGGACGGACTAATCGTCTCCAAATGTCCTAAAATGGATTTGGTTCAAAAAGACCTAGGGTCTAAATACTTTATTTCTATAAGGCACGTTTTAGTCCTATTAAAAAAAATGTTTACCCTCTGTATCCATATCACTGAGTATGTATACTGTCGTATTTACGACAATTTATTAGGCATCACTTGAAAAAAATGAGAAGTATTATTTTCAATAATATGTAAATAATATGTATGTATAAATATGTTTTTCAAACATATTCTTGCTTGAATGTAAATATTGGTATTTCTCTAACAAAGATTAACCAGTAGTAATTATTTGGTCATATCCACAGTTAAGGGTATGGTCTCTGACCTAAACTCTAAACATTTGCAAAAGCGGTCATAATTGTGACCTGCGAAAAATCAAGATTCTGCTCCATTTTATCCCCAAAATGTTATAGGGAAATCTCTACATTTTATGCTTCAACTCTGATAGACGAACACACAATTCAAAATCATCGATTGAATGGATTAGTATATTAGGGAACCCAGCAAATTTTTGGAAGTTATTACAAGGTAATGTAAACAAGTTACAGTCTGCGTTACCAATGGGACGAAAATAAGGGATATTCCTTTCAAAATGTCAAAGCAAAAGATCTAATTTTCCTCAATACCAAGTAAGAAGTGGCGTCCGGAGTTGTTCCTGCGTACGACCAATATTTTGAGGTCTTACAAACTTTTTGACAAATCAAACTTGAAATATTGTCTCCATAGAGTTTCTACAGAACTCCTAAATATCTTAGGTGTACTCTACATATTTCAAATTATTCTCCATCGTATCTGCGTCAATTGTAGATATTCATTAGAGATCAAAAAATTTATAACCCATCATCTTAATATTGAATAAAAAAAAAACAAAAATTATGAATAAAAATTTAACTAAAAATGTTAAACATTATATTCCATTACTTTCTAAAACGATACATTTTAAAACATGGGTGTTAGTGGTTTATTCAAATTGTCAAATTCATATTAAGCTTGGGATAGTAGATAGTCTACTTTACAAGAAAATCCTAGATGTGATATAAAAACCCTGAACACATTATCCAAAATAATCTTAGTCAAGAATTTGCGGAATCGTTCGTAAAAGTTCGGAAATTTTATGTCGTTATTTGCATTTTGGCCATTAACAAAATTATCTTGTTTGAATATTGTATGAAATATATGTATGTATAAGTATTGTTTCTTTATAAATCATACAAATACAATCGTGCCGACATCATCGACATATAAGCAAGTGTGCTCACACAATACAGTAGGGTACAAATCTGTAGGAATTAACTTTAAGTTTTTCTAAATATGGGTATGGCTTCTCATTCAATATTTTTTCACAAGAAGGATGTGATATTGTAAATACAGTTATTTTGAATTCTTTTAAAGTTTGGAAAACATTGCTTATTTTTATATCTAAAAAAATTCCACTAGTATTTGACGATTTATTTTTTTTTTAAATTTAGGATTCGCCTTATGAATAAACACATTTGTCTCAAATTGTCAATCACTGGAGATTAGTTCACTTTGTTATGAAATTAACATTTTGGAATAAATTTGACAATATCATTTATCAACGACGTGATTGCAGGGGATATATATATATTTTTTTTCGCTTCTGTATTTCTTATATCACAAAAGAAATCAAACAATAGTATTAGAGTGCAAATCAAAACAGGAAACTATAAAATTATAAAAATCTAAAATATATACGTATATTTGTATGTTTGTATATACGTTTTTTTTTTGTTTTGTCCCCAAACAACAATTAAGCACTGACTGACGGACTGGTTTCAAACTCAAAATTTCTCTCACCAAATATTATTGACTTTCTAATTTTGTTGGAAAGCGGAGCAGATACTTTGCGCAATCTTACTGAACTGAATAATCAAAACACCAAATTTCAATTTGAAATTCCCATCTATTTTCTTCCAATGGCTTTGTGAATGTTGAAAATGTGATAAGCTTCAAGATCATTAACGCGATTTCAAGGAGTCTCAGAAAAAGCTTCAATTTACAAATCGCACAGTAATTAATTGTTCGTTCCAAAGCAGCAAATTTACAAAGGCAAAATCATAAACACAAAAGACCACTTTATTGTTCACACAGACACAGAGTTAATAAATAATTGACTTGATAATCAAATTCACAATCACGAATAAAATGCGTCATTTTTGCCATTTTGTATTTGAGCAAAAAAAATAAATTCTGGCTTAGAATCACATCATAATACACAAAAGTATTATTGTTGTCTTTTTTTTTTTTTTTTTTGGGTTTTTTTGTCTATCAAAGTCACTCTTTACACCACCATTTTATGGCATTTGTTTTTGTTTGCTTTCTCGAAATATAAAAAAAAACAACGCCGATTCCAGTTTTTTTTTTTTTGTTTGTTTATTTAATTTAATTTTTACCGGCAGTAGAGCGTTGAATGGATTGAATTGATCGTCCGAAGGTACGTCTTCTCTGATTGCCAACAAATGGACGTTTAAACAAAACAGGTAATAGAACGTCTTCTTATAAGTATTTGGTAGTGGGTATTCAAAAACGCTTCGCCACTCACCTGTAAACAGAAACAGAAACACGAGTCATCCAGAGTATGGCCAACACAGATTAACTTCAACTCAATTTCACACACACTCTCACACCGGCACTCCTACGTTTGGTTGTTTTTGCCAAACGTCATTTCTATACCCTACTCGTACATAATCGCATGTTATACAATACATTATGAAGGGCTCACTGCAACAACTTTAAATTTAATGATCGAATATCGTGAAATAGATTTTAGTTTAGGATCTGTTTGCCGCTCTAAAATAGCAATGATTTTGTAACCCACACCATACATTATTCAGGATATTAGATCTTTGTACATTTCTTTGTAACATATAAGCATGGTGCCATCAAAGCGACGAATTGTCGAAACACTTACTATAATTGAAACCACAGTACGAAAGATAAACAAACAATAAACACAATGTAAACAATTTTTGACACTCCATCTGCTCTATGAAAATGTGAAGTAAAAACTTTTATAAAGGTAAGAAAGAAATATGAAATGAAATCGAGGACCGAATTCTAGAATCATGAGTCGTATTCTTTGTCCTACTGTCTTTACACATATAATTGTAAGAAAATTGTCGTATATCTCTTTTTTATGGTTCGACTAAGATACAATTTTTCAAAGTGTATTTTTTAGCCCAATTACAAGCCTTTTTGAAATTGTAATACAATAATCGGTTCAGATTAATCGGTTAGATTTCACATTTATTGTGCACAAAACGAAGACAAACAAAGCAATAACAAAAGTACCTTTGATAAACTTAGTACATATCTGTTCAAATATAATTATAGCTCCATATAAAAGTTTAATTTTGATTTGATATATACACCACTCAAAAACGTAATATGCGCCATAATACAATAAGGAGTTGGAACAGCTTCGTAAAACTACAGCAATACAGCCCTGAGGCTACACCCGCTTCCTGTCAGACTCATTCAAAATTATATGCAAGAAGTTGTTTTCATTCATTTGATATTTTTCCTCATTTTTAAAATGATCATGGTAGAACTAAGAAGATAAAGTCATGTAATCATATGTTTATTTTTTTTTTTCAAATCTAAACATTTGACAACATTTCGTTGTCAAAATCTATATTCATAAATCCATAGTATACACACAAAATCAGGAATGGGAACTGTTTTTTATGCATTCAAATTTGACAAGGTAAGTTACAGAAAATGCAGAATGCTAATTTGAAATAAGGATACCTTTATTTCATTGTACCATGAAAATGAGTTAAAAATAGCTAAACATTAATGAAATGTGTCTATTTTCTTTCAAAAACAATCATCCAAACTGTTCAATTTTTGAATTTTAGGACATAACTGGTTAATATTTGTAATGCAAGTCCTGCAATGTGCGTTTCTTTCAATCATTGATTATGAGAATAATTTGTATTCATTTTTCAAAACAATAAATACATACACAAAATTGGCAGAAGTCGGGCACGCTTTGAACAAAAAAATTATAATCAGCTGGTAGCTCTACCTTACCTTTTTATTGTACCATGATATGCGCTATACTTCAGACTGCGGTCATTTCTAAGCCACTCGTCCGACAACTGTTAAAATTAGTCCAGTGACCGCTCATTATATTGTTTACAAGCGTTCAAAAGCATTTTTGTGAGAATTTTCCAGAAAAAAAGTTATTCGTGACGGAATTCAAGCGTGATAGTGTGATTTCTTTATATTTGGCTGGAAAACCACAAGTGGCTATCGTTAGAGCACTTCAGCATTTAAATGTGAATAAATCTTTTGTGCCTCGTACCATCGCTCGTGCACCTTCGGTTGGCCACCAGAACTCAAGCGGCGGCCATGGTGATAGTGGCCGCTTTCCGCTCGTATTATTAGATCAGAATAAAAGCCGAATATTATCGCGGAAATATTCTGGAGGGTGTATTAAAACCTTAGGCACGCAAACATTTTGTCCGCAGACCTTGGACATTCCAACAGGACTCAGCACCATCGCACTCAGCACGCGCCACCCTCGGTGCCGCACAATGGCCACCAAAATCTACGGATACCAATCCGTTGGACTATTGTGTCTGGGGTATTTTGGAAAGCAAGGTTGGCTCTAAAAAATACCAAAGTGTCGATCACCTCAAGCAAGCGCTTCGCCGGGAATTTGCCAAAATACCGCAGAGCAACATTCGGGCAGCGTATGATGGTTTCATTCGTGCCAAACGTGACAAATTCGAACAAATCCAAACTTATGCTATGTTCTCAGAATTAGGTATACGAATTAACCCGTTCATACGGCACGATTCGTAATTCAAAAATTTTGTTTATTGATTTTAATGGGAATTTATACGAAAATACATGAAATTCTCACTAATGTGGATAGAAAAAATTATTGTTTTTCTCCCAAAGATTTATTATATCATTGATTTTACAATTTTCTTTCATGATTTCAGCTTTTTGCATAACAGCAATATTTGCTCTGCAAGAATCTACTAGTTTTGCAATTTTCTCCGATATCGCAAAGGGAAAACCGGTTATCGCAGTAAAAACTTTTACATTCTTGTAGTTCTGGAAAAGACCAATTATACCCAGATAGCATTTGGAAGATTGTTTTTGAAAAAATCACTTTGGTGAGTCTTCTTTGAGTCCTTTTGGTGACCAAAAAATGATTAACTGACTTTTATGATCGAACTCGAAAATGACTCTCTCTAATGAGTGAAAAGAGATCAGTTTAATATACAACAACAAAATGTAGGGCAATCGCAAATCATTCATTGAAATGTGCAAAATGTGATCATTTTTCCGTTATTTATTATCGTATTGCGATCATCTAGAGATTGAAAAATGATTAGTCTTAAAAAGATCTGGCAGGTGTTTGAAAAGTGATCAAAATTGTGTATTTTTTTATCATATTTTGCACAGATAAGTGCATAAATGCTGCTTGTTTTGTTATACAAGGGTCATTTTGTTTCTTGACTGACTATCAAAAAGTTGAATTACTGTTCATTTATAAAAAGAAGTAAACTGAATATGAGAAAAATGAAGAAAATGTCCAGAAACGTGAATTGGTGAAGCAAAATGAGACAGAACTTGATTTGTAAGTATAGAAAATTGGGCATTTGATTGATTAATTCACCACTTTATAAACTATTAATACTTATATATTTTTTTTGATAATCTATTTCCAGAAAGAGTTTATTGCAAAAACCGATAAATTAGCCTCCCAATACAGCTGGCAGGGCACAGGGTAAATCTGAGTGCAGAAAAGTGTTATTTATTTACAGTAATCAAAAGTAAGTTAGTCATTTTACACGTATATAAAGAATTAGTAAAATGGAAAGACTTGTACATATTTTATTTCAGATATGTGTCATCTCAAATACTCAAGCAATGACAAGGATATGAACACGATCCTACAAAAACATTTTGTTCACGCTAAAGACCGCGTTACAAATAGGAAAACGGCAGTTCCTAATTTTTGATTTTTCATTTTTTTAAATTTTTTTTCATTTTCTTATTTAATCTTTTACTATATTTTTTACAATTGCATTTATTGATATTACAGTTCAAATTATAATCATAAAAGCTGAATTATTTGTATTTTAAATAAATTTTTATATGAACATATATAATTAAATTCTTTTTTTACGGTACATCCGAATATTTAGAAATTACGTACGTGATTCGTAGAATCGTAAACATAAAGACTCCTAAATGAATATACATATGAGTGATATATGACACTTAAAAAACTAATAAATTACTCACTTAAGACTCATAAATTATCAAAAAAGGACTCGAAAAAGATTCACAAATTAAGCGTTTTAGCGCAATAAATGATTAGAAAACGACTCGAAAATGGTCGAAAAAGACTCTTAACTAATCTAGAGGAAGACTCATATGTGATTTATTTAGAAGAGTCGCGGGAAGTCACGTTTTTCTCCCGACAACTGAGTCTTTTATGATCAGAAAATGCGCTCATAGTCCAGCTTTTTAATCGCGCAACATGATCAAAAAAGACTCGAATATGATTAAAAATTTCAAAAAATGCTGACTGGGAAAAGACTTGAATATAATTAAAAATTTCAAAAATTGCTGACTGGGTAATTGTTCACAATTTCGGTAATGGTCGCTAAAACCAACTGATAGAAACACAGTCCATAATATTTACTTCATCGGAGACTACAAAACCAGTTAGAAGAGTAGTTCTCGTATATATGTTCTCATATATATATTCGGAATAAAAAAAAATATAATATACCCCCCATCTTATGGTGTAGTGCATAATCAACTTTACCTAACAAATCTTATTCTTAGTTTCCTAAAAATTCGAATTATAGACGCTTACCTCAGACCTCCGAAAGAGTAAAACTTTATAAGACTGTTATAAATATTGCGACGTGACAGATGTGGAGTATATAAAACACTTCTTTGACTTTATATGAGATATGTGTATATATTTCTTGGAAAAAGTGTAACTTTTGTGGAGGATGTATCGGAAAGCGTGGACCGATTTATTCCATTTTCATACCTTATATTATACTGATGAAAATATTGGGATGTCCTAATTTGTATGCTTTTAAATTTTAATAAATATCTTTTATATATTTTTTGGGGGAGGTACCAGAAGGAGGGAAGCGACATATCCCATGTTAGATAATATTTCAAAATTTTGGATCTTCGTTAGGGATGCATGAAAATGAATATGCCGATAGAATTCACATAATATATTAAGTATCGTATTAAAAGTATTGCGTTGTTCGAAGTTTAAAGGAGCATCGAATAATTATTTTGTATTTTATGACACATGCAATCATTGAAAATCTTGACCCCTTGTGGAAAAGGCACCTGAGGGAGTGGTTCTCTATATCCTATCTTCCAACCAGATCTTCGTGGATGTATTTGGATGAGCTGAGTTTAAAAATAATCGGATACTCATCTCTCATTTTATTATCATTGTGGTTAATCAAAATGTTGACCCTTTGGTGGGGGGAGGTACCAAAAGGAATGACCAGATAGTGTCCATTTTCACACTTGATCTAAGTATTAGAATTTGCAAAGTCATTGGTGGTGCATTTATTTGTAGCATAGAGAAGGAAGCGAGATAGATCCACAGCTCCTTTTGATGATCTGCATAGAATCACATTCTGAGTCGATTTATGCATGTCTGTCTGTCCGCCTGTCCACGTATGTTTGTAAGCAAAGTACATGTTGCATGTATTGCCCGATAAATATGAAATTTTCCCACAAATCGTTTGTTTGGTCCAAAGACAAACCCGAGATAATCTTTCAAAATTTATATATAACTTCCGTATATATCTTAGTCCGATTTGTATTTTGTTGTGCACAAAATATATTATTAGTCCAAGTAGGATGAAATTTGGCACTCAAAAATATGTCAAATTTAATCGAAATCGGTTTAGATATAGCTATAGCTATAGCACCCCTATGTACTGTTCATCCGATTTGTTAATTGTGACCTCCACAGCCGTAATATGGATTTCGTGCAACGATATTCGGGGAAACATATGAAATACAGTTCAGAAATGCTTTGCCAAATTTTATTGAAGTCGGGTCAGATTCGGATATAGCTCCCATATATATCTTTATCCGATTTCATATTCAATTGTTAATATAAACCCGAATTTAATGAATTTTAATACACATGGACGAATTTGGACTGAAAGAAAGTGTATTAAATTTGGTGAAAATCGGTTAAGATATAGGTAGGTATAGGTCGCATATATATGTTTTATCTTATTTTTTATTTAAGTCGCAAACATCTGTAAAATGCTCCCCACAACAACGATATTTGGTGCCTGCAATCAGATTCAGCATAGAACTACCTCGGCTAAATTTTACAGAGATCGGTTCAAATTGGGATATATCTGACATATCTGACACATGCAACATCAGCTCTAATAGGATGGATTTTGAAAAATATCAGCTCAGACGCAACTTTTGACCTTTCTTTACTTTTTTTGCTGAATAACTTTTCGACCCATCCGTTTAAAAATGTTTTGGACTTTCTTTTTCTCCCACCCCATTCAAATAATGTCGGTGTTTGCCAGGCTTACCCAACTCTTGCCTAAGCCGGCATTAGGCAATCGATTTAGATATATAGTCAGAACCTTGAGAATTAAGAAAACAAATATCATGCAATTTTCTCTGATCGGGTGTATACTTATATCTCCATCTACTTAGGAAAATGTTGTTGTAAAATTTCAATGAAGTCTGGAGTTTTGTTAATGAGAAACACGCACGCAGAGATCATACGCAAACAGATGATTTTGTAGAATTTAAAGTGACGTTTAAACCCCATTTCTGTATCCTGAACATTGTTTTAAATCGTATGAAATCGATAATATATTTAACTTTTATTAAAACCCCCAAACTATCTGAGGCATTATATATTCTACTAGCTGAAACCGGCGCGCTTCGCTACCCCTTTTGACTTTATATGGTTAAAAAAGAAACAAATTTTAAAATTAAAAAAAATATATTGCACTACTTTAATGCGTAAATAAACAAAACCATTAGAAAAGCAGTAACATGACGTGCATACACGAAGGGTTTGTCTTTCTGATTTATTTATTTCATAGTAAATACCAAGCGTGCAGTAAACTGCAATCTTTTGAAATTGAGTGGCATTTCTATTGCAATTAGTGAATTCGAGGTAGCAACATACTTCCCCGTAATAAGCGTAATTCAAATTAATTGTTGTGTAGTTTTTCACTGTTAGCCTAAGGCGTTGTAGGTCAATGGTTCTTATTAAAATCATGTCCCAATCTGATCCGATTTAAACATAATTTTAAAAAATTTACTTTTACACCAAATTCCGCAAACTTTTCATATTTCATCGAAATTGGTGCATCAAATATGTGAAATCGGCCGAGATATATATATATATATATATATATATATATATATATATATATATATATATATATATATATATATATATATATATATATATATATATATATATTTCCAATTAATTTGTCACATTTATTATTGTAACCAAATTCCGCCACACATTCTGAATTTCATTGGAATCGGTCATATATATCGTGTTTTGTGTATAACATGTATGAAATATATATGTGTTAGATACACCCAAACCTCAACTGATTTCAATATAATTTGGCAATTTTTTTCTGGTGCCAGATTTCGTCTCTCTCGCTTTGGGTGCATCAAATATGTGAAATGGGCTGGGAATATATATGGGAGCCATAATCATCAAATCTGAGCGAATTTTAATACAATTTGTCAATTTTTTTTGTACCAAATTTAGTCACTCATGCCGAATTTCATTGGAATCGGAAATACGTATCGTGTTTTGTGCATAAAATATATGAAATCGACGGAAAATATATATGGGAGCTATATCCAAATCTGAACCGATTTTAATATAATTTGACTAATTTATTTTCTAATTAAAATCCCGTTACATATTCCAAATTTCTTTGGAATCGAACATTCATATCGTGTATGGTGCATAAAATACATGAAATCGTTCGAAAATATATATGAGAGCTATATCCAAATCTGAACCGATTTAAATTTAATTTGACAAATTCATTTTGGCTCCCAATTCCGTTACTTATTTTAAATTTCATTAAAATTGGAAATACATATCGTGTTTGGTCCACCAAATACATGAAATCGGCCGAAAATGTATATGGGAGCTATATCCAAATCTGAACCGATTTCAATATAATTTGGGAAATCAATTTTTTAGATAAAATCTATCACACGTTTAAATTTCATTGAAATTGGGGATACATAGCGGTTTTGGTGCATCAAATGCTTGAAATAGGCGGAAAATATATATGGGAGCTATATTCAAATCTGAGCCGATTTTAATATAATTTGACAAATTTATTTTCGGATCAAATCCCGTCACACATTCCAAATTTCGTTGGAATCGAACCTTCATATCGTGTTTGAGGCATCAAATAAACGAAATCGGTTGAAAATATATATGGAAGCTATATCCAAGTTTGAACCAATTTCGATATAATTTGACAAATGTATATTCGTTTTAATTTCCGTTACGCATTCCACATTTCATTGAAATTAGAGATACATAGCGTGTTTGGTGCATCAAATACATGAAATCGGTCTAAAATATATATGGGAGCTATATCCAAATCTGAACCGATTTCAATACAATTTGAATTTTGCTCCCAATTCCGTTACTTATTTTAAATTTCATTGGAATCGAATATTCATATCGTGTTTGAGGCATCAAATGAACGACATCGGTCGAAAATATATATGGGAGCTATATCCAAATGTGAACCGATTTCAATATTATTTGGCAAATGTATTTTTGTTCTAAATTCCGTTACGCATTCCAAATTTGGAGACTGAATCTGTAATCGATCAAAAGATATGTGCATATAAAATGTAAATTTTTGGGAGGTAGGTACCTCCGAACTTGATGATATATCTCCAGTTCCAAGTGGAATTTCAAAAATGTAGATAGCCTATGTTACTATCAGGCGATGTTGTATTATACATGGAAATTTTCAGGAAAATCTGTTCAGCGGTTTTCGAGTCCATAAATTACAAACAAACATTTTCCTCTTTTATAGATATAGATTGAAACTTTTTGGGAATTATCGGTGTTGAATGAGCAATTTTTTTTTGGAGAGACTATAAATTATATTCTATATTCTCTAAGAGGATTTTTTTATGTTTCGCCTTTTAAATATTTTTAATATAATTTAAACAAATTACAAATACAATCTTGACATAATTTTATTTGTACACGTTTTCTCTGTTTTTTTTTTTTTTTTTTTTTTTTTTTGTGCAATGAATCATTTCTGGCAGACAAACGTGCTAATTTATAGATATTGAAACCTGTTTACACTTTTTAATTAATGTTATTAAGATAAGAATTCAATAAATTGTTTTTCACTGGTATTCATACTGCAATATATCTATGTTTAATTATACATTTCAAATTAAATTAAATTTGTCGGATGCTTCTCTGTTGTGAAGCTGCCTTTAAAATTGTTTTTGTCAGAGATTTGGAAAGATTTCCAATTTTTCAATATAAAATTGAAGTTACGTATTAACGAAAAGTCAATCATAAACACTTAAGGTATATTTAAAATATATATTATATATATATATATATATATATATATATATATATATATATATATATATATATATATATATATATATATATATATATATATATATATTCGGAAATTCTGATTACTCCATGAAAATATAAAGTACCCACTGTGCCAAAGTTGTGCGATAAATGTGGGGAAATTGTGCTATCAATAAAATGCAAATCACCTACCGAAACGTGAACTCATGTCAAAAAAAGCTAAAAACAAACACTCTTAAGCTGTCGAGTAACAAGTTTCTCCAATTTAAAATTGGGAATCACCCACGTTTAGAGTTGCCATAATTATTAATCACTAATTATAGCGGTTGTCTTTTGTGGTTTCGAAGAGAAGAAATACATGTATGTGCGTGTGTGTTCGTTTAGTTGTTTATTCCAATAGGGATTAGCATTTTTGAGTACTTAATTACTATTATATCACATGAAACCATAACACATCTGGCCGCAACAGTAAGCATCTATATAAAGACAACATAGAGAAGTAAGTTCAAAATAAAATTTGCTTTGGGTTTGGGAAGAAAAAGAAATAGTAAGGAAAGGCAAAAGTCGGGTGGGGCCGACTTCATCATACCCAACAGCATACATACGACTTTCGATCGCTTTAAATTTAAAATCGAATGGAACTAACATACGAGTATATACCTCAATCGTTTCGCACTATACTTGAATGGGGTAAATGTATGTTGTATGTGACCAAATATCATTGCCATAGAGCGCGTGTTATGACTTTAAGAAGGTTTAAATATAAAATCGGATTAAACAACTTGATTGGACAAACGTAACATAGATGATGTATCATTTACATCAAATTAGAGGGAAATATTTATGTGGGAGATATATCCAAATCTGAACCGATCTCGGCAAAACGTTGCAAAGGTATTTCAGTATTTCTCTGATATCTTGTACTGAAAATCATTAATTTTGGAGGGTTCTTGACGGTTTTTGGGGTTTTGTATATAAAATCGGATGAAATATATATGGAGGCTATCTGAAATCGGGCAAATATATATGTATGTGAGCTATATCTAAATCTGGACTGATTAAAACCAAATTCAATATGATTCGACCTTGGGTCAAATCAAATGTACAATCCAATAAAAACTTTTAATTCACTTGTTACGATTACATGTTGAAAATTCTAAAATTTGTAGATATGTTGAAATTTATGTGTAAGATTTTAACCCCCCAAATACACATTTTTAGCCAAATACTTTGAAATATGGTAAAATCAGGAGGTACCTTTATATAGGCACTACTCCGAAACATTGACCTACATTGAAAACTTTCTCCTACCCCTTATAATCCAAGATGACAAATAGAGGCCAAATAAATTAAAAAAAAAATTAAATTGTAAGTTGGAGACCCCATAAAGTCCATATTTTTTATCATAGCATAATTCAATGACGATTCAACAAATATTCGGTCCCGTGCTACTTTCTTATATTTGTAATTTGTTCATTTTTTTACAATTTATTTCATATAGATGTACATCCCAAATCTACGTTCCCAACCAATATTCTCTTGGGGGTTACAAATTAAATAGAATACAAAATTTTCTTTGCTGACCACACATTAGATTTGAAAGTGGACTTGGGGATACTCCAATGTGGGGACTTTACTTAAATAAATTCCTATGTGGCAATTAGCTGTGTGATGGTTCCCTACACCAGGGTAGAATAAATACAATTTTTTAGCCAAATCAATTGATGAATGTGGTCATGACCAATATGGGCCCTACCCCGAAAATTTCATATTTTATGCGAAGAGGCTCTCTACCCACTAAGAAACAAAGATGCCAAATAAGGGCCGAAAAATGAAAAAAGCGGTCAATACCCCAAAAATAGCTTAAATCATACGATGGTTTAAATCTGCAAAAGCGATTTAAGGTATCTTGAATGTTTGGGAGGAATTTCTGGATGGATAGAAATCCTTTTTTTTACTAAAAGTCTCATTCGCTCTACAATTTTGAACCATTTAAATTTGGTATTTTACTGATTGTACTCCCAAAGAATGTTGCATTTTGAGCTTTCATTGCACGGATTTTTGTCACATGAAAGAAGTAGGTCCACGATTTGAAATGAGCCCCATTAGCTTTGTCTGTCATTTTTGTTCGTTTAAATGTGTTCGCATCTTCCAGCTGAACCACGACGTCGGCCCTGGAATTGAAAGGTAGATATCAGTTAACATCGTATTTCGCACTTATTTCATTTTTTTTTTTTTTTTTTTTTTTTGTGAAAAATTTTATATAGTGAAAAATTATTCTTTATTTTGTTCACAAAAAATCCACTGAATCCAATATGATAATACAAATTGAATAAAATTGACAAAAGAAGAATAACAAATTGAAAAAATCTTCAACTTGTTCGCTGATTTTTACAGCAAATGTTTAAAGATCCTTACAAAGTTTGTCAATTTTAAAATTCGATTCCATTGAAATTTTTTTTCTATTTTTTTCCCGATTTGAGAATTTTTGCAATGAGATTTTTTAGATTTTTTAGCGATTTTGAAAAAGTAATTATCTTTTAACTTTGGTGTGACCGCATTAAATTATTTCGATATCATCTATTCCGTATCGCCACCACATAATTCGGTACTACACTTCCATGTAACCCGCCATCAATTTCAGTTCTCAAGAAATCAAGTCAATTAAATAAATTGGTATTAATATTCAAATTCAAAAATAATATATAAAAAACACTACAAATGTACATTAGAAAAAAGTAAGTCAAAATGGAAAAAAAACATGAAAAATAAAACATTACTATTGTACATTTCAAAAGTCGGAAAAGTGACAATTCCGAATTTGTATGAATCGATAAAATCAGTCCAGCGGTTCTTAAGTTATAAGCGTAATAGCTAACTCAACTTCCTTTTATATATATAGATTGTCATTATTTCAACCTAGCCAACGCTGTGCCATGTTTGAACGAAATCGATTACTCCATTAACTTTCTGTGAGGTGCTTCCTTTTTATACCCTACACCACAAGGTGGTCAGGGTATTATGTCTTTGTGCATTTGTTTGTAACAGGCAAAAGGAAACGAGATAGACCCATAGTTCCTTTTGATGATCTGCATAGAATCACTTCCTGAGTTGATTTATGCATGTCAGTCCGTCTGTCCATGTATTCTTGTGAACAAAATGCAGGTCGCATTTATTATCCGATTGAGATGAAACTTTGCAAACAACATTTGTTTGGCCCAAGGACGAACCCTATTGAAATTGGAGATAATCGGTAAAAATTTAGATATAGCTCCAATATATATCTTCGTCCGATTTGCCTTTTATTGTGCACCAAACGTGTAATATCAGCCCGAATAGTATGGAATTTTGCACATACAACCAAATTAGGCCTGAAAATAATTTTTATCGAAATCGGTTCAGATATAGCTATAGCTCTCATATATATTGTTCATCTGATTTGTTATTTTTGTCCTCCGCAGCCGTGCATATCTCTGTAACAACAATATTTGGGGAAATATATCAAATGCAGCTCAAAAATACCTTTGCTAAATTTTATCGAGATCGGTTCGGATTTGGATATAGCTCACATATATAACTTCGTCCGATGTACCATTTATTGTGCACCAAACGTCTAATATTTGCCCAAATGGGATGGAATTTAGTCTAGAAGGTAGTATGCCAAATTTGGTGAAGATCGGTTCAGATATAGTTATAGCTCCCATATATATTGTTCATCCGATTTGTTGTATTTGTTACCTACAGCCGTAATATGCACTCCGTAACAACGATATTCAGGGAAATATATCAAATACAGCTCAGAAATATCTTTGCCAAATTTTATCGAGATCGGTTCAGATTTGGATATATTACCCATATATATTTTTATCCGATTTCAAATTAATTTCGCACCAAATGGGCAATACAAGTCAGAATAAATAAAAGATACAAATGCTTCGGCATATTTAGTCCTTTGAATTTTAAATTATAATTATAATCATAGCGTGCATGATTGAATTCTCCCATAAAAACTTTTAATTATTAAGTGGAGCTCAACTAAATTAGCAAAGTGGTGTAGGGTATCATAAAATCGGCCCCGCCCGACTTTAGGACTTCCTTTACTGGTTAATAATATTGCAATTGATTTACTTTTTACAGAGATCTAAATTTGACAAAAAAAAAGATTAGCAAAGAGTTATGGGCGTAGCTCCGTCTGTGGCCAATTTGTGAATAGAAAACTATATGGAACTTTAAAAATCAAATTACTGTTTTTTAGGGAAACTAAAAGCTTCTAGCATTGGGGATATAAACGGATATCGAGGTCTCTTGAAGGTTAAGAGTAAATATGTTGGGGCATTTACGATGCCGCAAAAAATAGAGTTTAAAAATGAGGTAAAAATAAAAACATGGTAACTCACCAGAGCACAGTGATCGCTGCCATTGGCCAAAATTCAAAAAATGAAAATCAGATATTTATTGTCACATGAACTCTTGAGGGTTAAGCTTTTTAGAAAACTTAATAATCATGGCTTCAAATTAACGGCCCACTTCGAGAATAGCATAAAAAAGAAAAAAAAATGTAGTTAGTTGCTTTTTTCAGTGGGATCAGTGCAAAAGTGGAGTGAAAATAGAACTGTATTACAAAAATAAATACATTTCAAAATGATAAATCTTGGCATAATTATTGAAAAGGAAAAAATTCTAATTTAACCAGCAGATTTTGTCAGCCCAAAATACTGAAGTGACTTCGCTACAACTTTGTCTCTTTTCTGGTGCTAGTGCCGGGAATACTGCGAGAGGATTTTTCAAAAATGTGAGCTTATCTGCGGGAATGACAGGTATTGATAAAGATGTAATTGAGAGGTGTTCGAGAAGTTCAAGAAGTTAAGGTCTTTGCTCTGGAAACTGCTAAAAGTTAACAAGTAGGTATCCATGTTACTATCTTCCACCCACAGTACTTAAAATTTTAATACATGCACCCGACTTTATAAAACATGCCATGGTATCGATTAGAGAATTATCGGAGGGGCCACGGAGTCTAGAAACAAAGATATACAAAAGCTTAGACTAAATCATACTCGAAAAAATCTCGTGTTTCAACAAATACAGGTCATAATAACCGTCTTCTTATGAGCTCTGACCCTTTTATAACGGGACAGCGAACGTTACCAAACAATAAAAAATTTATTTTATTAAAACCTGTATTTGATTTACTTGAATAACACTGAAATGTATAAATATCCATTAATAACTTTAATTTAATTTAATATTGAATTGTTATTTTATTTTGTTTACAAAAAATGTGAAAACAATAACATTTGATATTGTTTTGTATAAAAAAATACTTCTATTTTCGGAGGTACCTTTACAGAGGAACTCTACCTGAAGGCGAGCCGTTCCAAAAAAATGTCAGTAAGATTATTCGATGACTCTTTAGAACGTAAAATGTCAAATAACTAAACAATCTGTTGTGGAAATGTTACACGAATTGGGCAAATAACTCTTATTCTGGAGGTACGTTGTAAGTGGACCATGCCAAAGCATGCACCGACCATATCCATTTTGTCACATTTTTTATTTTTATCCATCAAGGTACCATAACCAAATATTCATATTGTTATCTGCACTGAAAGTATTTTTGGCAGCTGTTCCCATACGATCTCGATCAATGTGCAGAGGTGAATTTTGAGGGAAAAACAAAATGCTAGGGTGAGATAAAAAAAACTGCCAAAACGCCATAATTTTTACATTTTTAATACAATGTGTTGGTGGTATTATAAGTTTGATTGGGCCAAAAATTATGTAACACCTCGAAATATTGGTTTCCCACATAGTATAGTATAAAGTATATATGGATCTTCTTATCTCGCCGAACTGAGTCGAACTAGCTATGTATCTCCGTCCGTCCGTCTGTCCATGTTAATATGTAATCACTCTACAGGTCGCAATTATGACCCGATCTTCACGAAATTTAGTATAGAAGTGGGGCTAGGGCCAGAATAGAATCCTATTGCTTTTGGAGATAATATACATATAATCTTTAGGGGTTGAAATGGACCAAAAACTGAAAAATCTCCTGATTTTGCAGTTGCTCTACAGGTCGCAATTATAGACTAATCGAAGCGGATGTTAGCATGGGGCTAGAGCTTAGGGCTGGGCAGAAGCCTTCCAATTTTGATGGACAGCGGGTAAAATTTAGTGCGTGAAATATATCCATTATAGACATTTGTGTTTAATAAAAGTCATATTTTCCATTTAACAGCAAATATTTTTAATCCCGACGAAAACACAAATAGACGAAAAGGTCAATTCTGACCGTTTCGTAGATGCCGATAATAAATATATCGGATATATATACAATGTGTATATACAAAGGAAGGATGTTAGCTAGAATGCTTATATCTCAAGAATGACTGGGCCGATTTTGAATCCCGTTTTGGCATAAAAGTATAAAATCTAAAAACATCGCCTAAAAAGATGGCAATAATGATGTTAGCATAGATTTTATAGTATTTTGTGACATATTTTACTTTTTAATTTTTTATATCGCATGCGATTTTTTTAATTTGTAGCGTTGTGTATACTTTGTAATTTTTTTTTCACCTTACAACACAGGCTGGCAACTAATTATCGTCCGATCCTCACGAAATTTTTCACAAGAGTAGGGTTAGGCTCAGACGGGCTAGGCCTATTGTTTTCAAGGATGTCCGCAATACATTCAGGGGTTGAAATGGACCAACAACTAAAAATGTTCCTGATTTTGCAGCCGTTACAAAGGTCACAAATAGGAACCAAAGGACAGGAAATCTCGCATGAAGTTAGAGTTTAGGACTGCGGGTAGAATGGACCACTACTTTTGTGTGAAAAAAATACCAACATTACTTACAGACGATATCCGATGGTCATATAGCCTAATATAATAGACAAAAAAATTATATAAATTAAACTAAATACAGAGATACAGAGGCCCTTTTGCATTTGGAGATGATCGCAAAATATTTAGGGGTTCAAATAAACCAAAATAAAACAAAAAATCAATCGACACGGAATTTATTTATGTAACTGAACCACAACAGCACGAGGGAGTACATAGACGCACGTAAGGGGTAATTTTAAAGGTATTTTTTTTTTTGAATGAAAGCAAAATATGTCGGAAATAGCATGAAATTTTAGAATAAGTTTAGATTTGTTCGGATTGGTCACCTTAAACATGAATTATGGCCTCCGAACGGCCAATGAAACCGTCACAAGCTGCCCGAATGTTGCTCTGTGGCATTTTGGCCCATTCCCGGCGAATGCTTGAGGTGATCGACACTTTTGTATTTTTAGTGCCAGCCTTGCTTTCCAAAATAATCCAGACACAAAAGTCCAACGAATTGGACAATATGTTCATCTCACGAGGCTTTTTTCGGCCACTGCGACGCGGGTTTCGATCAAGTCGCTTCTTTACTTCTCAAACCATTTCTGCTGATGTTGCTGTTTTCTTCCGTCCACTACCTTGACGTCGGGCTACACTACCGATATCACGGTAACGAGCGATGGTACGAGACACAAAAGATTTTTTCACATTTAAATGCTGGAGTGCTTTAACGATAGCCACTTGTGGTTAAACACTATCACGCTTGAATTCCAACACGAAAAACTTTTTTTTTGGAAAATTCTCACCAAAATGCTTTTGTACGCTTGTAAAAAATATAATGAGCTGTCACTGGAATAATTTTAACAGCTGTCGGACAAGTGGCTTAGAAATGACAGCAGTCTGAAGTTGGTTGCAGTTTTTTCATCTCACCCTGTAAATGCTTCGCTTGAATGAAGACAAATGGTAGACTCTGTTGCATTTCCGAACACATCAGGATCAGGCCACAACGTGAATGAATTAACAAATGTGAAGAGGGTTTCCCGATATATGAAACACTCATTTCTTAACAAACATAGATAAGATTTGATGATGGACCGAGCGATACGTTAATCGACGTACATGTTCAAACCGTGCATGGTATAACTAAAGTGTGAGATGTCGTAATCGATAGGGCGTACAACTGTCGTTTCGACCCGATGCAGTTTCTCTCCCTGAGTCGTGTCACATGCCACCGTTAAAGGTTTTTCCATCTCAACCCTCAGAGTCAAAACAAGAAATCAATCATATTTAAGTACAATGTTTCAATAAGGTTTTTTGTTTTTATTTTGAGCTTTCATCAAAACAATCATCGATTTCTGTAGAAACTTATTCAAGATACCTACTGGCACATTTCAGGTACTTGATATGTTCTGTATATTTTGCTCTTTTTCTTAAAGTAAACACACAAAAAATGTTTGTTATTTATCATTAATTGTGCGATTATTACACAAATCTTGACTAACTTGAATTTTATGTCATTCGAATTTGTTGTGTAAAAACTGGAAAAATATGAATATATTTTCGCCAAGACATAGACATGACTTAATGTACATAAAACCTGAATTTAAAGATAATTATACACGATTTTGGAATAAATACGAAAAAACCGTTCCCAGTTAAAAAATCAGAACTATAAATTCAATTGCAAAACAACAATATGACCTTTTAACTGATAAATAAAAATATGAGAGTGATGTAATTCGATATGTTGCGATTTGTTAGCCGAAAAAAACCATCTGTGATACAAAATCGAATATCAATTCATATTCACACAAGGCAGCCAAAATGTGTTGCCATTTAAAATTCATGCAGTTTTCTTATATAATACAGGGTCATTTTTAGAAGGCGTAGACAGACAAATAAAACAAACGAATCGAAGTAGCATGGTGAAATAAAGGTAACATCATTTCAAATAAGCCTTCCCAGCTCTGCATTTTCTGTAATTTAGCCTGTCAAATTTCACTACATGCGAACAGTTCCCATCTCTGATTTTGTATGTATACTATGGATTGGTGAATATAGATTTTGACAATGAGATGTTGTCAAAGGTAAACAATTTGAAAAAAAAAATTGTAAACATATGACTGCATGACTTTATCTTTTTATACCCTCCACCTTGGAAAGGAGGGTATATTAACTTTGTCATTTCGTTTGTAACATGTCTAAATATTCGTCGTAGACTCAATAATCTATACTTTGACTTTTAAAATGTACAATAGTAATGTTTTATTTTGCATGATTTTTTCCATTTTGACTTGCTTTTTATACCCTACAACACTATGTGTTGGGGGTATTATAAGTTTGATTGGGCCAGAATTTATGTAACACCTCGAAATATTGGCTTCCCATATAGGAAAGTATATATGGATCTTCCTAGCTCGCCGAGCTGAGTCGATCTAGCTATGTATGTCCGTCCGTCCGTCTGTCCGTCTGTCCATGTTAATTTGTAATCACTCTACAGGTCGCAATTATGGCCCGATCTTCACGAAATTTAGAATGTAGGTGGGGTTAAGGTCAGAATAGAACCCTATTTCTTTTGGAGATGATCGCCAAATGTTTAGGGGTTGAAATGGACCAAATACTGAAAAAATGTCGGATTTTGCAGTAGCTATATAGGTCGCATTTATAGACCAATCGACGCGGAATTTCGCACGTGGCCAGAATTTAGGGCGTGGAAGAAGTCTACCGATTTGGGTGGTCATCGGATAATATTTAGCGGGTAAAATATACCATATCTTTTGTGTTGAAAAAATTCACATTTATTCATTAAACCGCGAATATTTTAAATGCCGGCGAAATCACAAAGCCATGACAAGATTACTTCTGATCTTTACATTGATGTTAAGATCCAACAAATCGGATATATAGCAAAATATGTGCGATATATATGTCTATCAAAGAAGATATGCTTGAAAGATCTCTTATATGTCGAGAACGGCTGAACTGATTTCGACAGTTCTCATTAATTCAAAATGGCCTCTTGGCAGGAAAGAAAAAACGTCTAAAAAAATCGCATAAAAATATCTCTCTAAAGATGAAAATATTGATTTTGTAACATTTTCTCATATTTTTTCAATTTTGTCATATTTTTGGCATATTTTCATTTTTAATAAACATTTGGTAATATTTCTACAGCTAACAAAACTAAGTAGTTAGGATATCAGACAGATCGCATTTATGGCCCGATCCTTATGAAATATTGCATGGGGATAAGATGAGGGTCAGAATAGAAGTCTACTCTTTTTGGAAATAATCGCCATATATTTAGGGGTTGAAATGGACATCATAAACAAACGTTGTTTTTATAAAAACAACAATAATGGGATTTTGCCTGACGATTTTGCAACAACAAAATACTATGGTATCCCAAACAAGCAAGCCAAACACTGTTCTATTAATTGACACAGGCACGGTCGACGAAGGGGTTTTTGTTGTAACAGACAAAACAAACTTACATGGTTATGTTACTTCGTTCAGGTTGAACGAAAGCATAACAAGTGGAGAAAGATGTAAATGTTTATAAGTGCGGTTGTAAGATTTAGAAGATTTTCCAAAAGAATTTTAGTTTTATGTAATTCTTTTGTTCCTCTTCTATTGAGCTTACGATCTCGTCACTTGGGTAAAAAAAAAAAAAAATGTTTTTTGTCATAGAAGTTATTTTTTAAAATAACTTCTGGGGAGAATATCCCAGACAAGAAACAAGGGAACTGATGAGGTATTCCCTGCCTTACCCCCTGGTAGACATTACCATCGTTCTCCACTCATAAACAAACGTTGTTTTTATAAAAACAACAATAATGGGATTTTGCCTGACGATTTTGCAACAACAAAATACTATGGTATCCCAAACAAGCAAGCCAAACACTGTTCTAAACTGCAAAATTGTCAGCAAGTCGTAATTATCGCCCGATCCTCACGCGCATTTGAATGGACGTTACCGGACATTGCAAAAGCCAAATAGTTTTGGATGGCCATCCAAAAATATTCAATGTGTGAAATAGTTTGCCAACTTTTGTAGACAAAATACGAAAATATCCATTCCAGTGACTTTTTGGAGAATTCACAGATACAGGAAAGGCGCACTTCTGACTATTTCGTTAAGGCTGATTTCGATGAAGAATATAGTCAAATGTCAAAAACCAATAATAAATGTTAATCTTTTGCCACTTCTGAGGGATTATAGGTCTTTAGGAAACATGGGTTCCAGATCTAGGAAGACCATTTAAGTCCAACATTTACCAATAAATTGGAAATGAGGAAATGAGTTTAAGTTGCTATTATTCGAAAATTAGAGAACAAAACCTTATGGGTTTCTTTTATTATTTGTCACAATATCTTGTGGAATTCTTTCGAGTATCTCGCCTATATAAACTGTATCGTTTATTATAGTGTTGTAGGGTATTCAACGGTCGGCCCCGCTCGACTGTAGCCTTTGCTTACTTGTTTTAATGTACATTTGTAGTGTTTTTATACCCTCCACCATACTATGGAGGGTATATTAACTTTGTCATTCCGTTTGTAACTCCTCGAAATACTCATATCAGACCCAACAAAGTATATATATTCTTGATCAGCGTAAAATTCTAAGTCGATTTAGCTATGTCCGTCTGTCTGTCTGTCTGTCTGTCTGTCCGTCTGTCTGTCTGTTGTAATCACGCTATCTTTCGAATGAATTGAGATATATGGCTAAAATTTTGCACACATGTTTATTTTTCCAGTAGGCAGGTTAAGTTCGTAAATGGGCCATGTAGGTCCACGTTTTCATATAGCCCCCATATAACGGTACCTCCCTATATTCGGTATTTTGATGATTTTAGCGACATTATTCACGGGAATTGTTTCAAATTTGGCATTCGAAGTTCAAAATGGATACTACACCATAAGACAGAAAATTTTCTGTGCAGGTCCACGTCTTCATATAGCCCCATATAACGGTACCTCCATATATTCGATATTTTGATGATTTTAGCAACATTATTCACCGGAATTGTTTCAAAATTGGTATTCGAAGTTCGTTATGGGAACTACAGTCTGTGACAGAAAATTGTCTGTGCGGGTCCAGGTCTTCGCATAGGCCCCATATATCAGTACCTCCCTATATTCGGTATTTTGACGATTTTAGGTACAATACCCACCGAAATTGTTTGAGATGTGGTATTTGAAGTTAGTAATGGATGCTACAGCCTGTTACAAAAAATTGTCTATGCTGGCCCAGGTCTTCGCACAGCTCCGATATAACGGCACCTCCTTATATACGATATTTTGATGATTTTAGCTACATTATTCACTGTTTATTTCAAGTTTCGAATTTGAATATGGTAATGGCTTATGACAAACAATGCCTATGTATGTCCACGTCGTATAGACCCCAATATAACGGCTATATTCGGTATTTTTAAAATTTTAAAAGAATTTTTTAAGGATTTTATTTTTTAAAAATTTCCAAATTCGTTGCAAATGGTGGAGGGTATTAAAAGTTCGGCCCGGCCGAACTTACTGCTTTTTAACTTGTTTATATTTTATTTTTGAATTCGAATATTAATACCAATTTATTTAATTGACTTAATTTCTTGAGAACTGAAATTGATGGCGGGTTACATGGAAGTGTAGTACCGAATTATGTGGTGGCGAAACGGAATAGATGATATCGAAATAAAATAATGCGGTCACACCAAAGTTAAAAGATAATTACTTTTTCAAAATCGCTAAAAAATTACGAAAAAGAGATCTCATTGCAAAAATTCTCAAATCGGGAAAAAAAGTCGAAAACAAAAATTCAATTCAATCAAATTTTAAAATAATAGTACATTCTATTGACAAATTTTGTAAGGATCTTTAAACATTTGCTGTAAAAATCAGCGAACAAGTTGAAGATTTTTTCAATTTGTTATTCATCTTTTGACATTTTTATTCAATTTGAATTATCATATTGAATTCAGTGGATTTTTTGTGAACAAAATAAAGAATAATTTTTCACTATATACAATTTTTCACCAATACAATGACCACATTCATCAATTGATTTGGCTAAAAAATTGTATTTATTCTACTCTGGTGTAGGGAACCATCACACAGCTAATTGCCACATAGGAATTTATTTAAGTAAAGTTCCCACATTGGAGTATCCCCAAGTCCACTTTCACATCTAATGTGTGGTCAGCAAAGAAAATTTTGTATTCTATTTAATTTGTAACCCCCAAGAGAATATTGGTTGGGAACGTAGATTTGGGATGTACATCTATATGAAATAAATTGTGAAAACATGAACAAATTACAAATATAAGAAAGTAGCACGGGACCGAATATTTGTTGAATCGACATTGAATTATGCCCATTTGGTGCGAAATTAATTTGAAATCGGATAAAAATATATATGGGTACTATATCCAAATCTGAACCGATCTCGATAAAATTTGGGAAAGATATTTCTGAGCTGTATTTCATATATTTCCCTGAATATCGGTGTTACGGAGTGCATATTACGGCTGTGGGTAACAAATACAATAAATCGGATGAACAATATATATGGGAGCTATAACTATATCTGAACCGATCTTCACCAAATTTGGCATACTACCTTCTAGACTAAATTCAGTCATATGTGTCAAATTCCATCCCTTTTGGACAAATATTAGACGTTTGGTGCACAATAAATGGTAAATCGGACGAAGTTATATATGGGAGCTATATCCAAATCTGAACCGATCTCGATAAAATTTAGCAAAGGTATTTCTGAGCTGCATTTGATATATTTCCCCAAATATTGTTGTTACAGAGTGCATATTACGGCTACGGAGGACAAAAATAACAAATCGGATGAACAATATATATGGGAGCAATAGCTATATCTGAACCGATTTCGATAAAATTTGGCACACTTATTTTCAGGCCTAATTTGGTTGTATGTGCAAAATTCCATACTATTCGGACTGATATTACACGTTTGGTGCACAATAAAAGGCAAATCGGACGAAGATATATATTGGAGCTATATCTAAACTTTTACCGATTTTCTCCAATTTCAATAGGGTTCGTCCTTGGGCCAAACAAATGTTGTTTGCAAAATTTCATCTCAGTCGGATAATAAATGCGACCTGCATTTTGTTCACAAGAATACATATACAGACGGACGGACAGACGGACTGACATGCATAAATCAACTCAGAAAGTGATTCTATGCAGATCATCAAAAGGAACTAGGGATCTATCTCGTTTCCTTTTGCCTGTTACAAACAAATGTACAAAGACATAATACCCTGACCACCTTGTGGTGTAGGGTATAAATATGGACTTTATGGGGTCTCCAACTTACAATTTAAATGGCAAATAAAATGAATTCCCATCTTACGGTAGTGGGTGTAAAATATTAATTATACTTGACTATTCTGAAACTATTTAAATCACGCGATTTTTTTTTCAGTTTGAAATGCTATGTTTTTCTGCTAGATTTTTGATTTGGCCTCTATTTGTCATCTTGGATTATAAGGGGTAGGAGAAAGTTTTCAATGTAGGTCAATGTTTCGGAGTAGTTCCCATATAAAGGTACCTCCTGATTTTACCATATTTCAAAGGATTTGGCTAAAAATGTGAAAATCTTACACATAAATTTCAACATATCTACAAATTTTAGAATTTTCTCCATGTAATCGTAACAACATATAAATATGGGTACAGGTATTTTAAAACACTTTTAATCGACCAGTACGTGAACACTTATATCAGTCATATCTGTGAATAATTATGATTTGACAAATATGCATAATAGACAAAAACTATGATTTTTCATGGATATGTCTGAGAATTGGTATTTGTAGGTCATAATGGGTCCTAGTTCGTGTGGCGAAATATTGTATGTATAGGTCCACGCTCTGGTATAGCCCCCGATATTCGGTATTTTGATGGTTTTTGTCACATTTTTCACGGATTTGTCTCAAAATTGGAATTAGTTGGTCATAATAGGTTCTAGATCCGTTGGCGAAACATTGTATGTATAGTTCCACGTTTTTGTATAGCCCTATATAGCGGTACACCCCGATATTCGGTATTTTGATGATTTTTGCCACATTTTCCCACGAATATGTCTAAAAATTGGTATTTGTGGGTCATGTTTGGTTCTAATGTTTCCATTACCCTAAGGTGGAGGGTATTTAAAGTTTGTCCCGGCCGAACTTAATTTTTTTTACTTGTTAGTTCTACCATGGGCACTAGGTTGTGTGTATTCTAACTACCATTGGCATTAGATTTATGATGACTAACAGATCAAATGATATAAAGATATATATATATTATTTTAATGATTTGAAAAATAAAATTTAATATTAGACGATTGTGAAAATAATTGCAAAACATGAAAACTAGTTCAACAATTAATTACGCACAAATAAGAACGCAAACCACTCGACTAATAAAAATAATTCTATATTTCAAAATTCCGTTAAACACGTTTAAACCTACACGCGTAAAATTTTCGACGTCCTTCACTTCTATGGCCTCCACAATCGACAGACAGACTCTTCAAAAATAAATAACGATTAATTGTTTTTTATTTGACAATATCTAAATTAGAGACAGGTCTGTTAACGTGAGGCAACTTGCAATATTGCATCACTTCACATTTAGAATGTCTTTATTGTAATTTTACGTCGCACATTTGGGGAAACATATGTCACAAATGTATTTAATATCGTGTTCATTGGAAATTATTGATCGAATTCCAATACAATGATAGTTCGCATTGAAAATAATTTGAAATTGATTTAACTATTTTATTCGTCAGAATTTGATCAACTTTGCTGTAATATCAATTGAAAAAAATCCAAAATTTAGTGAAGACCTAAAAGTATGCTATAGAAAATCTATATATAATGTGAAGAAAACCCTGTTTCATGTGACTCAAACAGGGTATGTAAACGATTTCGTGCATTCATTTGTAACAAAGTAAAGAAGCGAATAGACCATAGCCACTTTTGGGGATCTTCAAAGAATCACTTTCTGAGTCGATGTATGCATGTCTGTCCGTCCGTGCGTCTGTCCATGTATTTTTGTGAACAAAATGCAGGTCGCATTTATTATCCGATTGAGAAGAAATTTTCTAAACAATATTTGTTTGAAATAGCTCCCATATATATATCTTCAACCGATTTCGGTTTAATTCTGCACCAAATGGCCAATATCAGTCCAACCTGGTTTCACCCATATAACCTGAAGATTTGAGATATTTTGAAGATTTCAGTAGCACTTTGAGGCTATAAATTCTTTGTCGAAAAATTGCAACAAAAGTCCACTTTATGACTTATTTCCTATCGACCCGTACCTCTTTATTTTGGTTATATCATAGTATTTAATAAAATGTTCAAACCTTTTTTATTAGAATTATTAAAAGGTCTTAGCAACATTTTCCAAAACAGAAGTAATTTTAAATTCGTAACTTTTAGAAGACCATGTTGTAATGCGTTTAGTTTTATCAACCTCATGTATTCTAAAACCTTTAATAATATTCCTTGGATGATTGGAATATATACGTCTAGTCTCATTCGTCCTTCTGCGTGTTTTCAAAAAAATATCTCTCGTAAAACCATTCCACTGTTATTACAAATAATCAAAAAAATTGAGTAAAATTTGGCAAATATAAGGATTTTAGATATAGCGAAATAGTAGACGTAAAAGTGGGCGTGGTAAATATTACTTTCCATAAAAACCTAACTCGGAGCACGACGAACATTTGTCAAAAAAAATATGCAAACCGGTCTAGCCATTCTCAACTGATTCAATTACCAACGAACAACAATTGTTTTTTATATATATAGATTGAATAATAGGATATACTTGATACCGGTCGTGGCGTACAAAAATAGTCACCTTTCCACTATGGTAATGTAATGTGTTCGGTAGCATTTCCCAAATACCGGACGTATTGATATAACCATCATATGATTTAAACTATTTTCGGGGTCTTGGACCCCCTCTTCGCATAAAATGTTCAATTTTCGAAATAGGACCCATCTTTGTCTTGACCACATTCATCAATTGAGTTGGCTAAAAAATTGTATATAAGCTACCCTGAGGTACAGAACCATCTTACATTTAATTGTCCATAAGGGCATTTATTTAAGAATAGTCCCCACATTAGTGTATCCGCAAGTTCACTTTCTCAACTAATGTGTGGTTAGAAAAGAAAATTTTGTATTATATTGAACTAGCTGGCCCGGTCTGCGTTGCCGTCCCCTACTTTTAATCTTTAATGCATATTTTTTAAAGTATTATAGAACACAACTAAATTATGTAAGCGGCACAATTTTTATTATAAGTAAAATAACTCCATAGTAATTTCTAAATAGAAATAAACCTTAATGGCAAAAAATTTAGTAGATATTCACCTACCGTCGGTTGTAGATATTTTGAATAGCCTAAAGTCCATATTTTTCATCATAGTATAATTCAATGACGATCGAAGAAAGAACGACGTTTCTGCCACAATTTAATATTTCGGAGTTTATGGCATGTAGACCAACATCCCGCATCTACGTTCCCAAACCATATTCTCTTGGGAGTTTCAAACGTGATCATTTTATGCGAGGATGGTTTCTTCTCAAATTACCAACTTTTGTAAAATGAGTATGCAAAATATGGTTAAAATGTAAACTATACTTGAAATAGGGTTGTACCGTTATCCGGGGATCATATATCATATCCTGCAAAAGCGATTGAAGGTATCTTGCAAGTTTAGGAAGAATTTCTTTCTTTTTGCTTTTTTTTATAAATGTCCAATTCGCTCTACCATTTTGCACCCTTTATATTCTGTATTTCACTGGTTGCAGTTCCAATGAATTATATTTTGAGTTGACTTTGGATGGATTATTTGCATATGAAAGAAGTAGGTCCACGTAGGTCACTCATTTCATTTTAAATATTATTCAGTCAGATTTCAAGGCAATAAAAAAGGTTCACTTCAATATAGTATGTCAAATTGGAAAAAAAATCACACCAAAAAGATTTTTTTATTCATATTTTTATTGGATACTATTCAAAAATGTATGAATTGTCAATCCGTTCTTTAGTTATAAAGGTAGTACCTTACATAACTTTCTTTTATATTGTGAAAATAGTTCTTTATTTTGAAAAACATAACAAAACATCGATTGAATTCAACATGACTATCCAATTTGAAAAAATTCGTACATTATATAAAATTGACAAAAAAGGAAATATCTTCAACATGTTCAAATATTTTTTAAAGGAAAAGTTTAAAGGTAAAGAAGTTTGTCAATAGAATGTACAATTATTTTAAAATTTGATTCCATTGAATTTTTTTTTTCGATTTTTTTCCTGATATAAGAATTTTTGCAATGATATCTCTTTTTCGTGATTTTTTAGCGATTTTGACTTAACTTTGGTGTGACCACGTTAAATTATTTCGATATCATATATTCCATTTCGCCACTACATAATTCGGTACTACACTTCAATGTAACCCGCCTTCAATTTCAGTTCTCAGGAAATCGAGTCAACTAAATAAATTGGTATTAATATTCGAATTCAAAAATAATATATAAAAAACACTACAAATGTACATTCGGAAAAAGTAAGTCAAATTGAAAAAAAAAACATGCAAAATACGATTGTACATTTCAAAAGTCGGAAAAGAGACAATTCCGAATTTGTATGAATCGTTAAAATCAGTGGTTCTTAAGTTATCAGCGTAGTAACTAACACAACTTTCTTTTATATATATAGATTTGTAATAGATATGAGATATATGAAAGAAACTCCGAAATGTCAACCTGGAACTCATTCAGTTGGAAATTGTGGGATAAACATGACAAAATTACAAATATTAGAATGTCGAGAAAGTAGAGAAAGTCCGAACCTTTGTTTAATCCTCATTGAATTATACTATGATGAAAAATATGGACAATTTAAATGACAAAAAAAAATTAATTCCCATCAGGGTTTTATTATGCTTTAAAAAATATGTATATCTCGTTTTTCCCGATTTTAGAATTTTTTCAATGAGATAGTCTCTTGTTTCGTAAATTTTTAGCGATTTTAACTTTTAAATTTGTTGTGACCTCGTTAAATTATTTCGACATCTTCTATTCAGTTCACCACCACATAATACGGTACTACACTTCAATGTAACCCGCCTGCAATTTCAGTTCGCATAAAATCGATGCAATTAAATAAAGTTAATCAAATTGATTTTTTGTTCATAGCTTTTAACCAAATGGGTAAAAAAGTTGATTGTCACAGAAGTAATTTTTAAAATAACTTCTGGGGAGAATATCTCAGACATAAAACAAGGGAACTGATGAGGATTAGTGGCTCTTTCCGAAACATAGGTATTGCCTGCCTTACCCCCTAGTAAACATTACCATCGTTCTTCAACAATAAACAAACGTTGTTTGCAACAACAAAATACTACGGAATCCCAAACAAACAAGCCCCACTGTTCACTATCACTAAATTTTTAGTGCAATATGCCCAAGCCAGTTTCAAATACACATATGATGTCCAATCGTTTGTGCTCAAAAAACATTCACATTATTAGCTGGTATTTCGATGTTATAAATCAGGCATAATTATATTTTGATAATCGCATGCTATTCTACCCTAGGCGATACAACTCGTGTGATACCGCTGATGTAGTGTATTACACTTCCCAGTGATACATACGGTTCGTCTCTTGTCAATTTTGTAAACATGTAAATAGTAGTTTTGAGTCATAGTTTTAGTCCTGAATAGTATGATTTCGCATAAGTTAATTTAAAGATCGGTGTTTCTTTAATAATTAAAGTTTTTTTTTAAGCAAATTAATTCAGATTTGTATTTAATTATTACATTGTTTGATTTCTGCTGTCAAAGAATATTCTTATAGCATTTAATGTACCCAATGTGGTATGTGGAGAAATCTGAATCTG
The DNA here is from genome assembly GCF_030504385.1 of Musca domestica. NCBI lineage: Eukaryota > Metazoa > Arthropoda > Insecta > Diptera > Muscidae > Musca > Musca domestica. Next base: position 14,150,436 of record NW_026712346.1, on the reverse strand, counting down.
AGTGAATATGGCCATGGGCAAAATAATAAAAAAAAATAAAAAGCAGTATGTTCTTAGAACTTGGAATGCCCTCCACCATTTGAAAGGAATTTGCAAATTTTCAAAACAAAAAAAATAGAAAGATTCTGATGAAAATTATATCAAACTGCTTGATTTCGAACGGAAGCTGCAGTGATTTCGAAGTTCACAATGTAGAGTTATACAATCAAAAAAAAAAAAAATCGGGACACAAGAAATATAAGGAGTCTTTTTAAAAAAAAAAAACCTGGTATTCAGTCATAAATATGTATCAATTCATAAAATACTAAGATAATTTTGATTTTTAGTGTGAATTTGTTTTCCTTTTATCGATGATAGGAGCAATATATTACAAAATTTGTTGCAATCGTACATTTTTACCCAAATATAAAATATTAACTGCCGCCTAACGTTCAAACGACTAACTTTAAAAAATGATTTTTTTGCCACAAAAACATGCCATGATATGGACACATTGGCATTTAACCTTTTCAGCTGGTGATGAGTAAATGTTGTCTTTTTATCTTCCCCCCTATTTTTGTACAAAAGAGAATACATTCATAATATTCCGCAAGAACTTAGTGTGTTAATCTAATCAATCTTAGTGTGTAGATCTAAAATCAAAACAGACATACCTTATGTAGAATGGTAACATTCAATAAGTCATCTAAATTTAAGCTGTCATTATACCCTACACCACATAGTGGTAAGGGTATTATGTCTTTGTGCATTTGTATGTAACATGGAGAAGGATGCGAGATAAAATCACTCTCTGAGTCGATTTATGCATGCCAGTTCGTCTGTTCGTCCATATATTCTAATGAACAAAATGCAGTTCGCATTTATTATCCGATTGAGATGAAATTTTGCACACACTATTTGTTTGGGCCAAGGACGAATCCTATTGAAATTGGTGATAATCGGATCAGACTTAGATATAGCTCCCATATATCTTCAACCGATTTCGGGTTAATTGTGCACCAAATGGCCAGATGACCTACCGAATTCAGTTAAGAAGTAAGTACTTTTAATTCCCATACATATGTTTCATCCGATTTTGTGTTTAAGTCCCTCACATTCGTAATATGCATTTGACAGTAATGATATTTGGTACCCTATATGTTTTAGAGCTCGGAAATACATCAGATTTGGATTTAGCTCCCATATTTATCCTTAATCTGATTTCAGGATTGTTGTGCAAATAATGGCTAGTATCAGCCCAAATAGAGTGAATTTTTGGACGTACGTTTCCATTTTGTGGAACTGGGCTCCGATATATATTTTTTTAATATAATCCTTCTCGAAGTGATATAATGTACTCCGTCAAATTTAGTGAAAATTGATTTAGAATTGGATATGCTTCCACTATGTTAGCTCCGTCTGAAACCAAAGTATAACTGCTCTAAAGCCAAATGTTGGTAGGTGGTAAGATCTACTTCAAATAAATTCTTTTGTTACGGGAGCTCTACTAAATAAGCATAGTGGTGTAGTTTTATTCTGCCAAATTATCTACTCTTTTCGCACTTTCTGAGTATATCCTTTTTATGTGTTTTCTACTAACAAATTGTGTGCCAATCTACGGGTATTCGGCAGAGCTTCTAAAAAACGGCATCAAATTCAAAAGCTTGTCAACAATGAATGCATTATATTAGTTCTCATGAGAATGTTTAATTGTTCCCAACGGAATGGCAAAACGAAAATATTTTCCGTTTAATGGTAAAGGCCATAAAACAAAAGTTTCACAAAAACATTTTTATTTTTAAATACTTTCGACGAAGTGTGCACCATTTTTTACGTTCCAGAGCCAAAAAGCTTGTCATCATACAATTCCACCATAACAATCTATTAATTGTTCATTGCAAATTACGCCTTAAAGAGTTCTGCTTTTAAATTTCTATATTTTACTTTGATCAAATCAAACCGAATCAATAACGACAGTCATACTATTAAAATAACATTATTGGAAATATTCCAAACAATATTGTTTGTTAATCGTATTTAATTTGTCAAAAATAAAACCTGATTTCACAAAAAAACCCGTCGATAAACCCGTCAAATTTTTCATAGGGATTGCAAACATAATTCAAGCTTCAAGCAAGTCGAACACTTCTTTCAATCTATTTTCTGCAAACAATTTGTGATCTTGTGTTGCTTTGAGATTGGACGAAAGTCTTTGTAACTGTACATACAATTACTCTCCGTTTGAGTCAAATTTGGACACCACTCCGAACCAAAGTATTTAAAGCGCGTTAATACTATTGAAGATTAACCTAGTGGCTTATCCTGCCGCTCAGCCATGGTAGAAGAATACAGGTAGTCGCATCGACACAGCTGCTGGAGCAATGAACTGTCAAACCAATTTTGGAATATAAATTTTTGAATGAAAAATTAATTTAATTTGTAAAAATGGTTAAACATGCATATCATAACAACCTCCTCTACGTATTTTTGAAGAAACATCAAAAAAATTTGACATATCAATGCTACCAAGTGTTAATGCATCTACCTGTGTTCTTCAACCATGCGCTCAGCTGAAGTTTGTTTACGTATACATACACAACCAAAAGTAAATGCCAAAAATTATGCAGCGAAAAAGCTGATATGGAGACAATTGATCTTAAAAAAAAATAAATATTTATAACATTTGTGACCGCCTGCAAGGAAAATTATGCATCTTCCTATGTATTATTATAGTATGTACCGCACCGGATTTATAATACATAAATCCGGTCGTGAGAAGAGCTATTTTTGTATGGTAAACCTGGTTAAATAAATCCGTATTAAGAAATAAATAATGATAATGTGGTTTAATCTAAACGAGCTATAACAAAAATTATTAGAAGCAAAGCAAAACTCAACTCAAAGTTGCAAAAGGTGCAAATTTGCTGCTAATATTTTTAACTTCAAATAAAATAAGAACAGAATTAAAATATATTTACTTTGAAAGAAATGAAGTAAAAATGGACAAATTTTTCTGGTGGTAAAAATAAAGAAATTTAGGGTGACGTACTTCAAAATGTGCTCATTTTTATACCCTCTACCATCCATCTGTTGTTTTCGCGCTATCTTTTGAACAAATTGAGAGAAAAGGCTAAAATTGTACACACATGTGTATTTTGCCAGTAGGTCCACGTTTTCGTATATCCCACATATAACGCAATATTCCGTATTTTTATGCTTTTAGCTACATTATTTACCGGAATTGTTTAAAATTTCATATTTGAAAATCTTAATGGGTACTACCTACCTCTGACAAAAAAATACTTATGCATATAGCCCCTATATAACGGTACCTTCCAATATTTGATATTTTTATGATTTAGAGATATTGTCTGAAATTTGGTATTTAAAGCTCGTAATGGGTACTACAGCCTATGGCAAAAATTGTCTATGCAGATCCACGCGTTATGTTTATGATTTCAGCGACATTATTCACAGGAATTGTTTCAAATGTTGTATTTGAAGTTCGTAATGGATACTTCAACATTAGACAGAAAATTGTCTATGCAGGTCCACGACTTCGTATAGCCTACATATAACAGTACCTCCCTTTATTCGCTATTTTGATAATATAAACCGCATTTTCACCGGAAAGTTTTAAATTTCGTTTCTGTCTCCGTTAGGAATAACAGGTTTCATTTAAATTGTATTTTTTTACAATTTTGAAGTTCTTTCCAAATGGTGGAGAGTATTAAAAGTACGACGTGGCTTGGGTCAGAAAAAATTCTCTTATGAATTTTCCCCTTTATGTTATTTATATTTTTATAAGCATGTTTACGTGTAATAATTCCAGTGGATTTTAATTGCCACTTCCTTCCGTTATAAGTAAAAGCTAAAAAATTCCTGGCTTTTGTTTAAAGTGGAATAAAGACTTGAAGTTGACCGGATTTATTATATATAGAGCATATTTGGTCCCTTAAAGTACATTCTCATAAAATATAAAAAATATTGTCAAATTTCAACAGAAATGTTCATATTTTTGGATTGTAGGAAGTGTTTTCATGACGTAAAGACATTCTCCCGAAATATTTCAAGTTTGATCTCTATATAAAAGAAATAGTTTTCGGCAGGACACTATATCCTATTCCTAGCCTCCATAATGGTCATCAATCTACCTTTAATATCAAATTAGGTCGATATTATATGAAGGGCTCACAGCTAAAACATAATTCCAAGATATTTAGAGGTAAAGTAAATGCACTGCAATTAATTTCTGGAAGCAATATTTCAGTCTAACAAAAGAAAATATAAAAGTCTATATTTAAAATTAACTAATGATATAAATTTAAAAGAAAAATAATTTAAATATATTACTAAAAAAAATATTCAAAAACAAAAAAACTTGCTTTGGTTCATTATTACTCTGAATAAAATTTGAAGGTTTTACAGCTAAAGCGAACCAAGTCAAAAAGATAAATAAATTGTTCATTATATCACTAAATATAGTTGATGTTCCGCTTGTAATAAGCAACTGATGTTGATAGCTTTGGAAAAGGCAATGCTTCATCGAATTTTATTTTCATGTTAAGTTCATAACATATTCGAAAGGTATCCTTATTCGGAGACTTAAAATGTAAGTTCAATTTCATTTTGCGGAAGTCGTAAGACCCTTCTGATTTGTGTATGCTTTTCCACTGTTGCAGCGAAGCTTACGCACATTGTGCTTCCACTTTGCCGGGTTCATTCGTCTTCCAAAGAAAATATTTTACTGCACAGAAAGAAAGTGGACAACGCGATTGTGCTCCAACTTTGAACATGCTAATATTTGCATCAGTGCTCCAGTGGTCCATTCCATCAAGTATTTCCCCCACAAAGGGTAAAAATTTTGAATAATTATAATTTTTATGATAATTATAATTTTGAATGTATAAAATGTGATGAAAATTTGCGATTTTGTTCAAATTACACAGATCAGAATATTTTTATTATATTTATATTTTATATTTATATTCTGCTGTGAATATGGAATATATCGCTCAACTACCTCTGGTACCATCCCCACAAAGGGTCAACATTATAAATATCCATGAAGCTCATAAGACGCGAAATTATTCGATTCCATTCAGATTGTGTACATTTCAAAATTTCCTTCAACACAAGATCTGTTATAAATATGGTAAAGATCGGACCATTTCTTCTGGTACCTCCCCACACAGGGTTCAAGATTTTGAAAAACAAAACTGAAAGAAAGCGAAATAATCATCCAACTCTCTTTAGATTTCACACATACAAACATTTTCGCTAACTCAATATTTGTTGTGAAAATGGTATATATCTGCGAACCCCTTCCGGTACATCACCCACAAGGGGTCACAATTTTCAATACCTTTATCTGTCATAACTTGCAAAACAAGTCGGTGATTCTTTACAACTTGCTATATCTAAATATTTCTCTCAACCAGAAACATGAGATGAATAAGGAATAATGTACGATTTTCTTTTAATTGTGCCCATACTAATATTGTATGTGTAGGATAAGTGCGCCTAAGGTCGGCATGTTCCAGTAGTCGGCAGTTTTGAAATTTAAACTTAAATAACTAACAATAGAATTGACCAAATAATGAAATAATTGCAAAAAAACGTCAACAGTGTTCTCTGCTCTCTTTCTGTAAAAAAACAGAAACCGAAGAATAACGGTTTTCGTCAGTGAGTGTCTTCCAACGCATGCGATAGTGCTTGTTTGTAAAGAAAAAATTAGTGGTGGTGTCAACTTAATAATCGATTTAAGTAAATTAAATTTAATACTTTTGGAATCAGAAATATGTTATTAAAGTAAATAAGAGTCTAACAATCATTTTAAAACTTAAAAAATTTACAAATCAAGCATTTTTCTGTTATATTATTTAATGCCGACATTAGGAACAGAAAAAAGAGATTTGCCAGTAGTCGGCAGGGGGTGCCGATTACTAGAAAAATATTATTTTTGACCCATTTCACCAAAACTTGAGAAAACTATTAAAAAATTATCCAAAAACTACCAAATAAGAAAATATTTTTGTGTCGGCAGATATTTTTATTTGTGCCTTTTGACCAACTTTTCTAAATAAAGTATGTTTTTTAAATCAGCTATTTTCAAAGTGAAACACACTGACTTGGTTCATTTTTGCTTTGAATAAAAATGAAAATGACAGTCGTTGACTTAGGTTTTTATACCCTACACCACAAGGTGGTCAGGGTATTATGTCTTTGTGCATTTGTTTGAAACAGGCAAAAGGAAACGAGATAGATCCATAGTTCCTTTTGATGTTCTGCATAGAATCACTTTCTGAGTTGATTTATGCATGTCAGTCCGTCTGTCCGTCCGTCCGTCCGTCTGTCCATGTATTCTTGTGAACAAAATGCAGGTTGCATTTATTATCCGATTGAGATGAAATTTTCCAAACAACATTTGTTTGGCCCAAGGACGAACCCTATTGAAATTGGAGATAATCGGTAAAAATTTAGATATATATCTTCGTCCGATTTGTATTTTATTGTGCACCAAACGTGTAATATCAGTCCGAATAGTATGGAATTTTGCACATACAACCAAATTAGGCCTGAAAATAAGTATGCCAAATTTTATCGAAATCTGTTCAGATATAGCTATAGCTCCCATATATATTGTTCATAAGATTTGTTGTATTTGTTACCTACAGCCGTAATATGCACTCCGTAACAACGATATTCAGGGAAATATATCAAATACAGCTCAGAAATATCTTTGCCAAATTTTATCGAGATCGGTTCAGATTTGGATATAGTTCCCATATATATCTTTATCTGATTTCAAATTAATTTGGCACCAAATGGGCAATATAAGTCCGAATTTAAAAGATACAAATGGTTCGGCATATTTAGTCCTTTGAATTTTAAATTATAATTATAATCAAAGCGTGTATGATTGAATTCTCCCATAAAAAAACTTTTAATTATTAAGTGGAGCTCAACTAAATTAGCAAAGTGGTGTAGGGTATCATAAAATCGGCCCCGCCTGACTTTAGGACTTTCTTTACTGGTTGACATTGTGCTTTACAGAGTAAACAGAGTTGCCATATGCGGGGACATTGGCACTAGTTTCGGCATTTTTTATTTTTCATGACTTGGTTCGGTATAGCAGTGAGCCCTCCATATATAAGTATATTAAATGATTAAGAATGTACCATTTCTAGTAAATTGGCATTTGGTTTTCATAGAACATTAATCCAGGCCCTGGTCAAGGCTTGTTCATCTGTCTAGAGCCAACTTCAATTTATGAAACTGTGCTATTTTGGCAATGTAAATGTATGTTAAGATTAAATTGTTGATCAATTTTCATACATTTTCGACTGAAGTGTTATTTAAGAAAATCAATATGAATGTCGAATATGAATGTCGAAAACCCAACGACCAGAAAAAAATCAATGGTCACCATTTCATTGAATAGCACGTCTAAGTAAAATCTGCAACATTTTTTTCCATAATATGGTGGAGTGTGTATAAACATTATACATTTTCAAAAATTAACATTAATTAAGTTCTCTGCATTTTAATTTGAAATGGTGACCGATTTCGGCTATGGCGAATTGTATAATATTAAAAATCAAGTGAGTAAATCAGCACAGCTATTTTATTTGGTTGCTGCGTTACCTCAAAATTTGCTAATAGTTTCGTTTTATGTACAGTAGAAACTCTTTAATTCGCCTTCGGCGTTGGTACATTAAAAGTTATCAGTTGTTACAAATTCAATAATTAGTGGTCTTCTCTTTTGTCTGTAGTAGGCTTCATTAGCTATAATAATCCCAATGCACTTAAACTAAGAAAAAATTGGGTAAATCTGTAAAGGAAATTATTTGTAAGTATTTCACTATTGCAGCGTCGAATGTGCTCTTTTAAGGCATGAGTCATCCATCGTTGGCTTATTTGCGTAAACCACCGACTTAAAAAAAAACATACAGAAAAAGTCTCGCACGATCTAGGCAGCCAATTCTGGTCTACGAAACGCGAAAAAACTCGACCCGGAATGACTAATGCAGCACTTGAATTGTTTCTCTGGCTATATGACATGTGCCGCCATCTTGTTGAAACCACATGACTTCCATATTAATTTCTTCAATTCTAGACGAGAAGAAGCTGGTTATCATTTCACGATACCGAAGAAAATTGACTATTTGCGCTTGACTTGCCTCATTTTTATAAAAAAAAATCCAATGATTCCTCCAGCCCAAAAAACACACCACTCAGTGACACTATAAGGATGCATTTGCTTCTCCTGAATCACTCGGGGATTTTCGTCACCCCAAATGATACAATTCTGCATTTTGATGAAGGCATCAAGATTGAAATAGGCCTTGTCACTGAAGATGATTTTATCGCAAAATCACCTTCTACTGGCAAACAATAACAATTGTTCAAATTAAACAATGACACCTTGAATGACGCCAAATTTAATAATTTCGTTTTAGTTGGGACACCCTTTACATGCTGAGAAAAATCATTTCCGTTACAAATATGGCGAAAGTAATCAAAATAGTTTTAAGCTGTAGGCTTCGATGTTAGAGTTAGGGCCCTAAATGTGTAGATGTGCTATACAAATCCATTAAAAAGTATATATCAAACTTCACCCCTAAGGTAAGGTCTCAACTTATATTTTAGTATTGTGAAAATCTTAGCAAAATTTACCAGTCAAATAAGCATTGGGGGCAGAATGATTTAAGAATAGCAAAGGTTAATTACCCTTTAACACCCATACCATAGCACCTCAAATTGTGCGTTAGGGAGTCCCCATTAGTTCCCCTAACAATGTCCGTCTGTTTGCTCGACAAAGGGTTATAGATCGGTGGAACTGGGAAAGGATACTGTTATATGGTGAAAATACTTAAAATTTGTACCTAGTAAGTAAGATTTTTAACCCAAAGCAGCCTAAATACACATTTTTAGCCAAAAATGTAGCCTTCGAAATGGTAAAATCAGGAGATACCTTTATATGAGCACTAATCCGAAAAATTGACCTACATTGAAAACTTTCTCCTACCCCTTATAATCCAAGATGACAAATAGAGGCCAAATCAAAAATTTAGCAGAAAAACATAGCATTTCAAACTGAAAAAAATCGCGTGATCTAAACAGTTTTATCCACCTCATAATTGAGGGCAGAATGATTTCAGAATAGTCAAATATAATTACTATTTTACACCCATTTCGTGATTTTATAGTGATTTTGAAAAAGTAATTATCTTTTAACTTTGTGATGACCGCATTAAATTATTTCGATATCATCTATTCCGTTTCGCCACCACATAATTCGGTAATACACTTCCATGTAACCCGCCATTAATTTCAGTTCTCAAGAAATTAAGTCAATTAAATAAATTTGTATTAATATTCGTCCCCACATTGGAGTATCCCCAAGTCCACATTCACATCTAATGTGTGGTCAGAAAAGAAAATTTTGTATTCTATTTAATTTGTAACCCCCAAGAGAATATTGGTTGTGAACGTAGATTTGGGATGTAGATGTACATGAAATAAATTGTGGAAACATGAACAAATTACAAATATAAGAAAGTAGCACGGGGCCGAATATTTGTGGAATCGTCATTGATTTATACTATGACGAAAAATATGGACTTTATGGGGTCTCCAACTTACAATTTAAATTGCAAATAAATTTAATTCCCATCTTACGGTAATGGGTGTAAAATAGTTATTATATTTGACAATTCTGAAATCATTCTGCCCTCAATTATGAGGTGGATAAAGCTATTTAAATCACTCTACTTTTTTTTACTGTGTAATGCTATGTTTTTCTGCTAGATTTTTGATTTGGCCTCTATTTGTCATCTTGGATTTCAACATATCTACAAATTTTAGGATTTTCTCCATGTAATCGTATATATATATATATATATATATATATATATATATATATATATATATATATATATATATATATATATATATATATACATATATATATATATATATAGATATATATATATATGTATATATATATATATATATATATATATATATATATATATATATATATATATATATATATATATATATATATATGTATGTATATATATATATATATATATATATATATATATATATATATATATATATATATACATATATATATATATCTATATATATATATATATATATATATATATATATATATATATATAGATATATATTGTAAAATGTTTAGTTCACACTAATAACTTGAAATGTTAATTTCTTAAATCGAGAGGCAATTTGTATGGGAGATATACGTAAACGTGGACCAATATTGCCCATATTAGATCTTTGAGTGCAAACACAAATATTCAAAATGTCAACTTTACGTTTACAAATTATTATTATTATTATTATTATTATTATTATTATTATTATTATTATTATTATTATTATTATTATTATTATTATTATTATTATTATTATTATTATTATTATTATTATTATTATTATTATTATTATTATTATTATTATTATTATTATTATTATTATTATTATTATTATTATTATTATTATTACTATTATTATTATTATTATTATTATTATTATTATTATTATTATTATTATTATTATTATTATTATTATTATTATTATTATTATTATTATTATTATTATTATTATTATTATTATTATTATTATTATTATTATTATTATTATTATTATTATTATTATTATTATTATTATTATTATTATTATTATTATTATTATTATTATTATTATTATTATTATTATTATTATTATTATTATTATTATTATTATTATTATTATTATTATTATTATTATTATTATTATTATTATTATTATTATTATTATTATTATTATTATTATTATTATTATTATTATTATTATTATTATTATTATTATTATTATTATTATTATTATTATTATTACATCGACTTAGACATTTATTCAGATCAATCAATCAGATCAAGATCACAAATTACTATTTCGTTCGTTTAATAACGGGAAAGAGCATACAAAGTGGGAACACTTCAATTCGCCTTAATCGACATTAACAAAATGATATTCTGTATAGCATACTTTACGGATCTTGCGCTAATAAGCATAGACAAATGAAAATATAGACAACGAAAAGTTAGTTTTGTCTTTTTTTTTCAGGTGGCTCTCATCATGTTTTGCATAGTCAACATGCTGATTTACGCGTTCAAGCCACTCGACTTCGAAAACACATTTTATCCTTTTTCAAGAATTTCACTGGAATATTCCCATATTTTTCGATGTCATCACGTAATTTTCTTATTTATTTTATTATGGAACAATTTTCAACTGACAAATATCCTACAGTTTTTGTTATTTTTAACGTTTTAGAATTGAGTGACTTCAATATTCCCACTCAAACCCCTGAAACGATATGAACGACATCTGCTGATTCGATTTTTTCGAAGATAAACGGTGAGAGCATTTCGTTGTCTATATTTTCATTTGTCTATGTAATAAGTGAATAAGATGAGTCAAAAAAAAAAATAAAACATGATTATGATAGGTATAGCATTTTCATGAAACCCTTTGCAATTGAAATGAAACTTTTTGCAGCGGAAATGAAACCTTTTGCAGTGGAAATGAAACCTTTGCAGCGAAAATGAAACCTTTTACAACCGAAATGAAATTTTTTGCAACCGAAATTAATCTTTTTGCAAATCAAATGAAACTTTCAGATTTATAGATGGAAAAAAAAACAAAACAATTTTATTTTTAGCAGGTTTAAAATTAAATCAACTAATTATAACTAATATATAGTTAAAGAGAATTTTTTTGATTATTAATATCTACATTTTTATGTTATTTCTTAAATTTTAAATTATTGTAATAGCAAATGGTCCTTTATTGAATTGATATAAAATATTTCCATATATTTTAAATTTCAACAAATTTTGGCCTTTATAGGTATGGGCAGAAATGAAATGTGAAATTAAACTTTACTACAATGTTTTATAGTTATAGTTTAATATTAATCTTACCCAATAAAGGATTCCCGCTTCGCAACTTTATTGATTATGCAGAAAGGGCAGTCTTCCTATTTGGGCTATTGAATGGTTTGCTCTATCGCATACACAATGTAATGCCTTATTGAAACATCCCGGTATCATTTTCAATACCAAACATCCTAGACACAATACAATGTTGTGCAAAATTTCAAAGCTCTTCATCAAATTTATCTTAATATCGTGATTTCAATAGACAGACAGACAGGTGGACATCATTAAATCCGCTTTAATCATGATTGTATATACTTTATAGGGTGTACGACGAATATTTGGAGGTGTTACAAATCGAATTTAATATACCCTCCTTTCCATGGAGGAAGTTATAAAAAGGTATCTAATTCGGGTCTTTTGGAAAAAAGACCTTAAAAAACGTTTTTTAATCATTCTGCATCTACACTTACGTTTTATGGAAGCTGAAAATTTAAGAAATAATATTATAAAAACATAGACATTAATAATCAATAAAAATGCTTCTTTAACTATATATTATTTATAATTCGTTGATTTAATTTGAAACCTACTAAAAATTAAAATATTTTATATTTTTTCCTTCTATAAAAATGGTTTCATTTCGGTTGCAAAAGGTTTAATTTCCGCTGCAAAAGGTTTCATTTCCACTGCAAAAGGTTTAATTTCCACTGCAAAAAGTTTCATTTCAATTGCAAAAGGTTTCATTTAATCTGAAAATGCCATATTATATCATAAAGCTCATACTCTAACTCTTAACTAGATACAAAGCTATTTTAAATATCTCCCTTTGCAATAAAATATGGAGCTTGCACCAATTTTATGGAGCTTGCACCAATTTTGATAATAGTTTCTTTGTTACATGATGTCCCAGAAAAGTGTTTGATGACACAGAACTAGTTGAGTTACTGCAAGTGCAGAAGAATTTTAAAAGCTGATTAAATTGGATCTGACGTTCTTCACCTTTTGAACAGATAAAGGTGTCTGGTTTTAAAGCTGATATTCGACGAGTAAAGAAATGGTTTAAGATGTTGTAAATAGTATTGACCTGTTGCTATGTTTGGCTAAAGTCAAGGAGCCTAAGGGCACTTTAGTTGTTGTTGTAGCAGTAGTACATGTGTGTGTTTGTGTTCTGCTAATCTGGTTCCAGCTCCAGGTTTAGAAATTCGGCTACTTTAACGGGCTGTAGCCAGAGATCCTCTGGAGTGAGTTGAGTAGGTTTGGCTGAGCAATTAAAAAGGTGTAGCGTATTGTGCGGGCCTGTATCACACGCCGGGCAGGCGTCACGCACATCTTCATCAATTCGTGAAGGGCACTTTAGTGATTTACCATACTGAATCCATATGAATCCGATCCATACACCATGGTTGGACCAGAGACCAAATTTTCGAAAATAATTCAAATTTTCACACCACCAAAAGGACGTTCTGTATGGTACTCTCTTCTTCATTCACACATAATCTTCGGATCAGTATATTGGCTAAAATTCTCCCCCGACAGTTAATCAGCCATTTCATTCGCCGGTGATCCAACAAAACTTGATTCACTTTAGTGATTTACCATACTAAATCAAGTTTTGTTGGATCACCGGCGAATGAAATGGCTGATTAACTGTCGGGGGAGAATTTTAGCCAATATACTGATCCGAAGATTATGTGTGAATGAAGAAGAGAGTACCATACAAAACGTCCTTTTGGTGGTGTGAAAATTTGAATTATTTTCGAAAATTTGGTCTCTGGTCCAACCATGGTGTATGGATCGAACAGTATTTGACAGGCCAATCGATTAAATCGTTGAAAATCGTTCCCAATAAAATATTCATTAGCATCAAAACAAATCCCACCCCATTAATTACAACGTGTTTCACTCACATTTAAAAGTTACATTTTTAATGGAAATTTTAGACACTTAATTTAACAAAAATACTTCAATACCTATTATTTGTTGGTTCTTATAAAATGCACAAAAAACTGCAATAATAACAATTTAACAAATATATGTTTCAATCGATTACGACAAATTAAGTTAAATACGAGAAGATACGTTAAGAACCAATCTAAGAGATTACAATTCTTAAAACAGTACTGATTCGGATTTTTTTCGAAATCTAATACATACACAATGAATATCAACTTACAACATATTAGTATATATAATGTTTAAGGATTTTTTACTATATGAGTAAATAATAAGTAAATAGATTGAGGAGAAGATTGCTCTTGTGTTGTTGTAATTTACATCTTAGGTAATTAGATTTTGACAGAAGAAACTCGTTGGAGGGGTAACTTAGTTTTTTGTTTGTTTTCTTTCAAAAAGGCATCTCATTTAGAGTTTGGATTTCACTTGTGGAATGATGATATCACGCCACCATGGTGGCCTTTCAAAGGCACCTGGATTTGTCATAAATTCGTTCTGCAAATTTTCATACAACAAGCCATCAGATTTTCCTATGATCGAATTTAATGCGAAATCTGGAGGTGCTAGCGCATCGGCAACAGCAACAGCGGAATCCTTAAACTCTGCACATTTCTGCAGAAGGCGTGTTCTAATCAGATCTGCAAATGTGGAGCCATGAGCAAAGCCACCAACGTAGAAGGTAGTCATGTGTCTATCGAAGCATCTCATCGCATAAATATCAAACGCCAACTTTAGAACTTTGGAATACTCTCCAGCTACATCTGGCCGATTGAATCTCTCAATAAAACGTGACAAACAGAAATATTCTGAATATATAATGGACATTTCACGGGCTCCATACACTTGGGAATTATTGCGGGCATCAAATCTATGACTGCCACCATTCATGTCTTTGGTTATTTTCGATGATGTGACTTCTAGTAAATGACACAGCATCCATTCGTAACATTTCAAGACAACTGAAATAAAAAATCGATCATTTACATTTCTAAAACGGTAATCATTAAAGATAACATACATTCGAAGGAGTCAATTGGTGCTTGTTTCAGTACCGATTCCCAATTTTGTTTTAAAATATTGTCTCTATCTTTCAAAAAATTCGCAGTGCCCACTGGACTTTCTATGCCTTCATTCCACTGACGAAGTAACCAATTCGATGCTTGTTGTCCAAGAACATTGTTGTCGCCCTCGTATGTAAGACTAGGATCGTGATCGTTGCGTAAATCACCCAATTTGGAGGCTTTTAGATATCCATGGCCACCACAAGCCTCTCTAGCTTCTTGAATAGCGTCTCGTGCCGTCCATGTTATCATGGGCTTCGATGATGATATAACAGCATGGATTTCCGACACGGCTTGAGTCTGCCACATAAAATAAGAAGTACGTAAATTATAAATTATCATGTTCTCTATTGTAAAAAAAAATTAAATAAAAATATCTATAGAAATAAAGGACATATTTGGAAATCGCATTCATAATAATCGCAATCAAAATAATTTTGGTTTGTTAATCTATATAAAAAATTTAATTAAATTAAATATAAAAAACAACTTGATGGGACTGAGTTTTCACTACCCTATTTCATGAGCCAAGTCGGTTTTATGAGGAATTCAAAGTGTCTTATATTCGTAGAGTTGCCGTAATGTGGAGGATCTATCAAAACCTGAATATTATTGCGAGATAGTCTACTATTTTTTACGAACTCACAATAATAGACCTCTCAGTAAGAAAATTAAGTTACATGCAAGTTATTCAATTTTAAATTGTTTTGCAAGAAGTACAACCACTTTAGTTCGATCTAATCAGAAAAAGTTCGGAAATGCCGGCCAATTTGTTGGGAAACTGTTGAATAAACCTTCAAAATGGTAAGAAAAGGAGACCTTCAAAATGAACGTAAAAATAAATATACGAAATACGTTAACAATAATAATGTGTTTAACGGAAATGGAAATTAGAGCTATTTCTGTGACGAAATGTGACACAAAGCTTGATTTGCTCAAGAATTTTCGGTATATCTCACGAATATATTGCGGAAATGACCAAATTAATATTCCATTTTTTACTTTTTATTGATATGTATAAAACACAATGATAAATGGTCATGATTGTCTGAAATGGCCTGTCAAGAATTATAAAAGAAATTTTCCGGTAGCCCTATTATCACAATAATATGAATTATTGTGGTGTATTAGGTTTATTCAGATGAACTGCAATACTAATGATTAAGGTTTGAACATGTCATTAATTAAGATTATATACGGATATCAAGAGGTAGGGAATAAATCCTGTAATGGACTTTCATTGATGTGACTTTCATTTTGTGACAAAGGATTTATATCCTCGAAATACGTTTGAAACCATCAAAATGTCTCAAATCGGTCAGTTATATGGGAGGAACCAGTTTTCAAGGACTAGATTTAAGTATAATGAAAACATCAAATGTAAAATCAGGATATATTTGGTCGATAAACATTATGAGATAATTTTATATGGGAGCTATATCTGAATGAGTACCAATATATTCCTTATGTAATATCATCAATCAATAATATAAAAACCTGTACAGTTTCAAAAACACATCTTAAATATTGCGACCTCTATCGTAATTGCAAATGACGGACACAGGGGCTCACGGAAATAATTTATAGGCTCCCTAACTGATACCTAGGTTTTGATAGTTAAATTAAAGCCTTGCGGACAGAACATTTCAAACTCTTAAAAACACTGTTACATTGACATTTTTGTAGAAAGTGTTTAATTCGAATTAGAAATCACTATCGACTCTGCGGACAAAGACCTAAAATGGTAATGACTAGACAAAATGCATTCTTAGCAAATGGTTTGAGGCTATACTACTTTGAATAACAGCATATGACAAAGGCATGCTAATATAAAAAACACAATTATAGGAAAGAATGAAAAATAAAAGTTTGGATAATCCAAAATATTGGATTCAAAATTTTATTCCATATACCTTCCCAAATAATTGCATACTGCCTTAGCGGTTTAAATTGCTTAACATTGCTAACTATGTTGTTACGATATCATAACAACAGAGGTATTTTTCACAGGGTTGCCATATTTTACTCTGTCTTGTCCTATCTTTATACTTCTATGTCTTTGCTGCGGACGAAAATGACAAAAAAAATATGTGATTGGTAGATTGACTGCAGGTGAAAGCCAATATTTCCGCAAAGTTTAGGCTTTTTAAAATAGAAAAACTATAAGTTTACAATTAATATCTTGATTACCATGTTCTTAAAAGGAAGCGTTAAACTCTAAAACTATGAGCCAGCAACGCAGTCCGGGTCAGCTAGTTAGGCATAGTCTTCTGGCTTAAAATGAAAACTTTACTATCGTTTAGTGATTCTTGTCCGTATAGTTTAATGCAACACTGTTCCACGATCACCAACTTATTAAAGCTCTATGAATTAGATATTAATTGGAAGAAGAAAAATAAAAATAATAACATAACTAACAATGTCAGACTTTAATCCCAACCACTTGGAAGACAACATAGAAAGAGATTGCATATTATCATTCGTCCAGTGAAATAAAAACCAAAAAACTGTTCTACCAAAATTGGATTAAAGAGTTAAATTGTTCAGCTGCATAATATTTCCTTTACATACCAGCAATTCAAAACCATTCGAATCGGCCTGTGATTTTTCAATAATACCCAAATAGATATCTGTTAGTTCCATAACAGCAATTTTCAAAACGCAGGAAGCTGCCAAATACGGGAATATTCTCCATTGCTACAAAAACAAAACATATATGTTTACTTCGAATTTGGTCGTTTCAAACACACAAAATACTCACATGGAGTTGATATTCGATTATAGCTACTTCAGGTCCAGATTTTTCCGGTCCGAATTGTTTTCGCAAGGCAGCATAACGTACAGCTATTATGGAAGCAGTGGACAATGTATTCACAGATTCCTGCATGATACCAATTCGACCAGCCGAAAATGATTCCAATGCAGATCCCAATACTTTTCCCGGCTCTGTAAACACACTCTCGTACACGCCTTCAGGAGTTACATCGCCTGTGCGATTTAGTAAATTCTCACGGGGTATACGATAGTTCGAAAACATAACAAATCCATTGTCTATGCCATTTAAACCTATCTTTTCGCCAATATCTCCAACTAAAACTCCAGGATAAGCTTGAAGTGTCTTTGGGTCCCTGATGGGAATAAGGAAACCATGTAAACCCTGATTTGCACCATCCGGAGTATACAGGTTGGCGAAGGTCATGGCCACGGTGGCCGTTTTGCCCAAATTGCCAACCCAACATTTTGCCGCTTCAAAGTCTGGTGTGTTGATGATGAATTCTTGCGTAGTCGGATCATAGGTTGCCGTTGTGCGAATACATTTTGTGTTGCTGCCATGCGAGAGTTCCGTAATGGCTAGACATGTGACAATCTCACGATTCCAGGCAGCCTCATAGTATTTCATATGTCTTTCAGTGCCCATAGCCCGAATGGCGTTATTGAATAGACCCACACCCAAGGCAATCTTCACCGACAAACTGGGACAGTAGGCATGCAGGGCCTCATTGATGCCCATTAAATATTTGGTTTTCTCACTGAACGAACGCTGTTCGATCTCTTTAGGAACTAAGTCTAGTTGTTTCATGCGATTCATTTGCATTGCGCAAATGCGTTTCTGTTGATCGGTGGGTAGTGTTGATATGGGCTGTGAAAAAAGGGGATCATTCTCCAGTATTTTCCAGACTTTGTACTGAAAAAAGACAAATGTATCTTTTAATAATCGACCACATGTGTGCAATTTCGAAAACATACCTTGAGCCGCAAAACTTGTTCCTTTTCAAAGATAAGCCTCAAACGTTTCCAATCAAAGTTGGCCCTTTTCCGGTAAATACACAAAGGCCCTTTGGGAAGGTCTGGTATAAATGATGTATCCACACTTTGAGTCATCTTCTTGAGTTTCTAATTGCGGACACTGTGGTTGTGTTTTAAATCTGCAAAGAATACAAAAATGTGTGTAAATAAGTTTTAGTGCGCTTGGAATTGCGGTCAAATGAAATCGTCTCAATGTGTAATGCTACAACTTCGACTACCAAAGTCGATGTACTCATTCTTGGGAAGCCTTATAACTTCTTCCGTATATTTTGATTGACTTGAATTCGCTGAACATTTACTTGTTTTTGGTTCCAGTCTAGTTAATTGTTAAAAGAACATAAAATTAGCTTTATGACAATGTACCTTTTTAACTATTAATAGACCCCACACTGCATTACTTGGCAACTAATCTTCGTGGGAGGCTTATCACACATTGCCAAACAACTGAATGTTTACTGATTCTCTCTGTCATTTGTAAATGTTTAATTTAATGCCGTGCCGATTTAATCAAAACAAACAATGCAACGTCACTTAATTGCTGTCATTGTCATCGTAAATTTAATTACACGTTCTCTGCTATACGTCATTTTTATAACTGTTATAAACTTATCGGTGCTACTCCAAATGTCTCACTTCGCTGCTCGCCATGCCTATAGAATGTTTAATAAAGTGCGGGTGTTGGGGGCAGCCTTTAATTATTGAATAAATATCACGGTTGTATTTATTAAATGGGAAATGCCTACTTTTATTTGGAAATGTAGTTTATGATGTTTTTTAGTATTAAACAGAACAGTTTCGGATACCGTAGTTATTTTGTATTTGCAAAAGGAATAAGCCCATAATTGTTGTCCCTATAAAAAACAACGTTTATTTATTAGCTTTGGTCTGGGGATATTCTCTATAGGAATTATTTAAAATAACTCCTATGACAATCATTTTTTTTTGTCTTCAAAGAATTGAAGTCAAAATTCTTTTGGCACTAATTTACTGTGGTGAAAAAATCATGTTGAAATCAAAATATAAATTTCAATAGATTTCTTGCGCAAACTTATTGTAGAAAGAATTCAATGTCATTGGTTTGGAAGACTTGTTAAGCAACAATGATTGTTACATTTTATTTAATTTTACTCGATTTTTAAATTCATAACTAGTTTTATGCCGCCTAATGGCTACTTTCTATTTTAGTTGTAACTACTTTTCCGAATAAATGCTGTTTCATTTTTAATTATGCCTCTGCTTTAATCTTTTTTCTGTAAAGTCAATTCAAGAACTGTACCATAATTATTTTCATAGAAAAGTTTGTAGGTGTCTTTTTTACACCTACTATTTATGCGATGAATACAATGTTGTTCAAGCATTTTGCAAAATCTTTATAGTTCCATAGACCAGAGAGTAGGAATACAAAATAAAGATTATACAAATTATTGAATGTATATCCTAATCATCAACTCAAGCATAGGGGAGTGCTTCGTCAGGAAATCAGTGCACTCATCAAGGATGTCTTATCATCACTCCTATGGCTTCTGGTCATAAATAATGTACTAATAGATCTGGAACGTAATGAAACTGAATTCTTTGCTTATTCTGACGACGTATTTCTGTTGATTTCTGGGAAATTCCTGCAAACAATTTCAGACCTAATGCAGGGAGCTCTTGTGAGACTATCGAGATGGCCGCGTTGCAATGGGCTTGGCGTCAACCCATCTAAAACAGAACTTGTTCTCTTTACGAGGAAGCGGAAGCTCACGGAATTTTTACCACCATCGCTGGATGGCGTCACATTGAGTCTTTCGTCTGAAGCCAAGTATCTCAGCACGATCCTCAACCACCGTCTGAACTGGACGAGAAACATCGAGGAATGCGCTAAACGAGGCTTGGTAGAACTCTACTCCTGCACAAACTCCATAGGAAAAAGCTGGGAACTGAAACTGTATATCATCAAATGGTTATATGAGTCAATCGCTTGACTTATGGTGTTTTAGTTTGGTGGCACTCTCCCTCATTAAAAACATTGGCAAAGTACAAAGAGCAGCATCACTATTAATTACAGGCGCACTCAGAAGCACACCTCAGTCTTCTTCGACACCCTACTCAACTTGAAACCCTTAATTTTATTTGTAGAGAAACAAGCGGCGAGATGAGACTCAAGGAACTTGATCAATGACGCAGTCAATCTTTCGGACATTCGGTCATTATGAATTATGTGGAGAACCTAGGTAGTCGGATTTTAACTAGTCACTATATATCACCTACGCTAAACTTCGAAACACTGGACCCAGAACACTCTACCTTTCAGCGGTATAGCTATCTATACCGACGCCTCTAAAATGGAAAGTGGAACGGGTGCAGGTGTTTTCTGTGAAAGCCTGAATATCCGGAATTCATTCAAACTCAATAAAGATTTAAAGTATTCCAGGCAGAGATCTTTTCTCTTAGGAAACCCGTAGAATTGCTGATGAATCAAACAGTTGAACTGGATGGACCGTGAAAACTTGTAGTAGGCTTAATCACAGGTCACTATAATATTTAGGTCATGACTTCCATGTGGGGGGTGAAGATACTGAGTATTGCAGGCTTTGTCAAGACGAGGAAGAGATAGAAACGGAACACCTTCTTTGTCAAAGTCCAACTCTTTTTAGAGTCGGACTGAGGCTCACAGGTAAGCAAACTCTGCATAATCTGTCTTCACTCTCCAATACTGAGCCGTCAATAATTCTTCAGTTAAGTAGAAGACTAAAGCATAGACAAATGAAGATATAGACAACTAAAAGTTAGTTTTGTCTTTTTTTCCAGATGGCTCTCATCATGTTTTGCATAGTCAACATGCTGATTTACGCGTTCAAGCCACTCGACTTCGAAAACACATTTTATCGTTTTTCAAGAATTTCACTGGAATATTCCCATATTTTTCGATGTCATCACGTACTTTTCACATTTCTTTTATTATGAAATAATTTTCAGCTGACAAATATCCTACAGTTTTTGTTATTTTTAACATTTTTGAATTGAGTGACTTCAAAATTCCCACTCAAACCCCTGAAACGATATGGACGACATCTGCTGTTCCGATTTTTTTCGAAGATAAACGGTGAGAGCATTTCGTTGTCTATATTTTCATTTGTCTATGACTAAAGTGGCCAAAGACAACACGATAAATTCTTCGTGGATACATCCTTCTGACATAGGGTTTCTCTCTCTCTCTATCTTCATTTCTTTACCATAACTTTTGACAGAGATGTCACATCGCTTAATGACATACCGCGTTTGAAGCGACCGTGAAAGCAGATTTTTACAATGAACCAATACACGCCACGAGAAATAGTTGAAATTTACATTCAACAGAAGAAGTCAATTGTGAAAACTCAACGTGCTTTTAAAACATTAAAAAATGTGAGAAGTGCGCCTTCTAAGAACACCATTATACGTTTATACGAAAAATTTTCGACTGGTAAGGCTCTTTCTAATCCGAAGAGGCCATATAAAAGTCGTCCAAGGCGATCGGCCAAGAATATCGCTGCCGTACGAGCCAGTGTTGAGAGGTCCCCAAGAACATCCCAAAAACGCCGTTCTCAGCAGTTGGGCATGGCTCGGTCCACTTAACAACGGATTATTCGCATTGATTTGCATTTGTTCCCGTACAAAATTCAATTGACGCAAAAATGTTGCTTGCGGACAAGCCTCGTCGATTGGAATGGGCCCAAAGAGTCATGGGTCCGTTATATGGGGCCTATACGATATCGTGGGCCTATATAGATAATTCTCTGCCGAGGTATAAAGTACCCACAAGGAACTCCTTGTGTGGATTTTCAGACAATTCCGTTGAAAAAGTTATCAAAATACCGAATATCGGGGATACCGTTATATGGGGGATATACGATATCGTGGACCTATATAGACAATTCTCTCTTAGGGGGTAAAGTATTCACAAGGAACTACTTGTGTGAATTTTCAGACAATTCCATTGAAAAATGTGGCTAAAATCTTCAAAATACCGAATATCGGAGGGTACCGTTATATGGGGGCTATACGATATCGTGGACCGATATAGCACATCTTATATTATATAGCCCAACTTGACCTGCCTGCAGCCAAAAGAGAGATCTGTGCAAAATTTTAGCTTCCTATCTTAATTTGTTTAGACTGTAGCGTGATTACAACAGACGGACGGTCAGGGCTAAATCGTCTTAGAATGATAAAATGATTATTTCGATTAGTTACAAACGGAATGACGAACTTAATATACCCTCCATACTATGTATGGTGGAGAGTATAAAAACAATACGGAAGTGTACCAGTAGTCGGCACTTTTAAGATTTTCGATTTTTCAATCTTTCAACATTCTGAGTGAAATCTTTCAAATGCAGAAAAATAAAGTTGCTCAGATTCCAATTTTTGTTTAGTTTTCGAAATAATAAACAAAAATTGAATTTATTTTTATTAAATTTGCAATTTTACTAAAATAGTAGTTTTTTTTCCAGTAGTCGACACCATTTTCCAATGCTCGGCATGTCTATTTGCCAGTAGTTGGCATATGGTATTTCAGTAAAAAAAATATTATTTTGTATATTTTTTTATTTCAAATAGTATAAACAATGCTATATTACGAATTCACAGTTTAATCCAGAATTTGAAATTATTTTCGTTTTAAATAGTGTTTTATTTAAATGCCCGTGAAGATAAATTTTAGAATATATAAATTCAATGTGTTGGTGCGCAAGGGGTTAATTGAAAAATAGTTTTTTTCATATTAATGATTTTTACCATTTTTTTTGGATAAATCAACGTATTTTTAAATTAATTTAAATTAAATTAATTAATTAAATTAATTTAACAGGAAAATGACACAATTTCCCGACGAGGACGAATAACCAGAGTGGTGTTGGCGGTAGGGAAACTGCATGGAAAATGCTGAATTGTATATATATATATATATATATATATATATATATATATATATATATATATATATATATATACCTACCGAAACCGCCACTTTGGTTAGAAAATCGATAAAAATCGATTATCTGAAATCAGTTGGGAATATAAGGCATATATAGCCAGAAAGTACTCCTCGAGACCTTTCATTTAAGACCCGCCTCAATGACGCAGCTAGCATAGTTTTTGTGCAATTCAGCATTGTCCATGCAGTTTCCCTACCGCCAACACCACTCTGGTTATTCGTCCTCGTCGGGAAATTGTGTCATTTTCCTGTTAAATTAATTTAATTAATTAATTTAATTTAAATTAATTTAAAAATACGTTGATTTATCCAAAAAAATGGTAAAAATCATTAATATTAAAAAAAACTATTTTTCAATTAACCCCTTGCGCACCAACACATTGCATTTATATTTTAAAATTTATCTTCACGGGCATTTTATTTAATTATCATTCTAAACCAAATATAGGTAGAAAATCAAGAATAGTACGGTTACCTTCAGTAACGTATGGATTTTCAATTTAAATAAAGATGAGATTAAATAAAAAAAGAAAAAAGGGCCTTTCTCATATTTGGAATTTGTGAATCAATCTTTCTCCTTTAGATAGCCAACATTTTTATTCAAAAATGCCACCGCTATGTAAAACGTCAAATAACTGATTTAAAAAACCTACTTAATTTAGAAAAGTTGGTCAAAAAGCACAAATAAAAGCAACTGCCGACTCAAAACCATTTTTTATTTGAGTAGTTTTTGGATTATTTTTTAATACTTTTCTCAAGTTTTGGTGAAATTGAAAATATCAAACATGATATTTTTCTAGTAATCGGCATCCCCTGGCAATTCTCTTTTTTTCTGTTCCTAATGTCGGCATTAAATAATATAACAGAAAAATGCTTGATTTGTGTGTGTTTTAAGTTATAAAGTGATCTTTGGACTGTTATTTACTATTATAAAATATTTCTGATTCCAAAAGTATTAAATTTAATTTACTTAAGTCGATTATTAAGTTGACGCCACCACTATTTTTTTCTTTACAAACAAGCACTATCGCACGCGTCGAAACCCGTTATTCTCTCATAATAAATGATCTGAGCCCATTGTTTTTTTTTACAGAAAGAGAGCAGAGGACACTGTTAAAGTTTTTTTTTTTTTTTTGCAATTAGTTTTATTATTTGGTGAATTTTATTCTTAGTTATTTAAGTTTACATTTGAAAACTGCCGACTACTGGGACATGCCGAACTTAGGCGCACTTACCCTATACCGTTTAGAAGATAGAACAAATGCAGTCCAGCAACGAGTACAATCTAAGCTTTATAATAATTACTAGCTGGCCCGGTCCGCGTTGCCGGACCGTACTTTTAATCTTTAATGCATATTAACATTTAATAAAATTTAAAGCATAATAAATCACAGATCTGACTTATGTAAGCGGCACCATTTGCATATTTCAATAGGCTGATCTTATTTTTCTACCATATACTTTAGTTGTGTCAGCTCTGTTAAAGTATAACATAATGCTGTGTCACGATATCGTGACATAACATATTTATTCCACTACCAGTGCCATCTATTGAAGAAAAGTAACAATGTAATGTCCCATCTTATTATATTATATGCCTTTGGTTTCACTTACCCAAAAATACATAAAATCTATAAATACCAGTTTTGTCCGTTGCGGCTTTTAACTCCCCAAAAATAATACACATCATATTGGAATTCAAAAGAAAACAAAAAACACTACAAACGTACATTCGTAAAAAAAGTAAAAAGTAAGTCAAAATTAAAAAATCATGCAAAATAAAACATTATTATTGTACATTCCAAAAGTCAATGAAAATGTTCAAATTTTACATTTCTAAGCGATTTTTTGGATTTTATCCTTTTATGCCAAGAGACAATTCTGAATTTGTCTGAATCGTTAAAATCAGACCAGCGGTTGTTGAGTTATAAATGTATTAACTAACACAACTTTCTTTTATATATATAGATTATATTGTAAAAGGCCCGCCCGCAGTTTAGCAGATCCATGACTTTTCGAAAGGAAGGAATGTACTGCTATTGACCATTTTCGCATGTTTTCTTGGCGTGATACAAATATAACGATGTGCGAAGTTTGGAATAAATTGTAACACATTGTAAAACATCGAAAGATTGGCCCTACACCCTGCATGTAGTATTCCAATTTCAATTGTATACCCTCCACCAAACTACGCTGCATATATATAAATTTTGTCATTGCGTTTGTAACTCATTGAACTACCCCTGATATATAAATTATATATATTTTTGATTAGCGTAAAATTCTAAATCTGTCTGTCTGTTGTAATAAAGCTATCTTTCGGACGAATTGAGATAGAGGGCACATGTGTGCATTTTGTAAGTAGGCGGTTTAAGTTCGTAAATGGTTATGCGTTTTTGTATATCCCCCATATAACTTTACCTCCTGATTTTCGGTTTTTTGACGATTTTGTTCACCTCTAATTTATTGGTATTTTGAAGACTGGAAGTAGACCCAATATTCAATCCTGATGCTTTTATTTTTAAAGGTTCTCTTTACATTATCGTGGAGGATATAGACACTTCGGCTCAGCTGATCTTAACGCCATTATATTTGCAATTATGACCTGATCTTCAAGAAACTGAGTGTCAGAATTAAAGTCTATACATTTTGGAGATAATCCCAATAAATTGGGGGATTAAATGGACCATGCTCTTGCCCCAACAGGTCACAATTATGGACCTATATGCAAGACATTGTGTAAAAGCTTAGAGTTTTGATCGGAGAACAAGACTATCATAACTTGAAAAATTCAGAAATTTTCATTCAAATGCGAATATATTCTCTGCTCATTGATTGCGTATGGTCATATATATACAAATTTTTTTTATGGAATCGTGCCTTGAATCAATTACCCGGGATAACTCGATGCATATGAAAGCAAAAGCAATTTTATGTTTGACATACCTGAGATGTTCTTTCATTCTAATTCAGATTTGCGAGCTTCAAATTAAAATATAGTAGTAAGAAAAGCCTTTGCTTGTCTTTTTCTTATTTTTAATTGTTGTCGAGTAACAATTTCTCATTTTATTAGAAGTACCCAAGATAGTTGTCCAATATTGTTCAACTAAGTCTCATAAAAATTTTACGAAGTACGGTGTGTTAAATTAATCATATGCTTCTTCCTTTTCTCTCCTATTTGTTTTGTTTAATTCTTCTGGCCGTTTTTGGACGTAGTACCAAAAGATGTGGACCGATATTACCATCTTCGAACTCGATCTAAGTTAGGTAAAAATATTACAATATCCAAAATGTATAAATGATTTCTCCTCAATACTTTAGAGCACTTAAGATCAACTCCCAAAATGTCCTGACACGAATTTCGTCAAAAGAGAGTTTAGGTCAATTTTTTTAATGTGCCAGGACTTATCAAATACCCTCCGCAACCACAATGCTGAGGGTATAGTAGTTTTTGTGCCTACAATAACAAAGCGTGGACCTATGTGGTTAACTTTAATAACCATTGAGCCTTATTTACATCGAACATGTCTTGTTTTCATTGATTTTACCTCAAACAAATAACGAATCTTCGTAGAACGTGTAAGCAGATTCTATCATATGAGAGAAAATCAATCGATGTTAAAGCTAGGGCCTTGCAATTTTACGGAGACATCGATTTTAATCCTATGTATAACGGCAAAAAAACTCCTATGACAGTATAATCTGATGTAAAGCCTAATGAAAATCTCAGCCAAATCCAAGTTCCTAATAATTTGAGTTGATAGAAATTTGCCCAGCCCAGCAATAAGTATATCTAATATGGATCTAAATTTTGACATAGGAGCGGTATACCGGTATCGACCGTTTCCAGGTATTTTAAAGGTCCCCAGAAGTGACTTAAATTTAATGCATTGGAATCTTAAAGTTTTTTCAGTATCTCCTGGGTTGAATATATCAACACAAGCAACTATTTGAACCTTTCCAAACCATGGGTTTCCCTGTCTTATCCTTATCATCTCAATTAAAATCATTTAAAATACACAAATTTCATGTAATTTGTTGCGTGAAGGAAATAAAAGGTGCTAATACACTTGATATTTTCCTTATGTAGTCTTTTGATTTATCTTATTTCATCACGTTGCGCGATTTCTATGCAATTACACATCACTGCAACTGACATCTGTAACCAATGAATGTCACAATGCTGATAAGAGAACGTCGCCCATTCATATCTAATCTTGAAACGAAATTATTTATAATTTCACGTATTCTTTTCGTAATAAGTGGGCACTTGTGGGGATTTCTGTCAATAAATGTGTTCATATTTTACAGACACGTTTACATGGCGACAAAGCTGAAAAAAAGTTCTTGGAATGTGATTCATTACAACGACTGGATGTAATTCATTGCAAAATTAAAAAAAAAAAAACTAAATCAAATGGGTATTTATTTCCACTCTATACGTAGACATGCACATTAAGTACCTACCACTAATGTATAATCGGAAAGGAAGTGTAGATTCGAAATTCGATTGACAGATTCGAAAATCTCACATTCCGATAGGCTAGACCATGGTACAATGAATACAAGGTAGGCTAACTTTGAAAAAATTACAAGTATAGAGGTCTACCTGTTTGGTTTGTATGTCAGAATTACTATCAAAACAATAAAAAAGCAAACAACTTGTTGCATTGATTTTGAATAAATAATTCAAAACAGCGAAAACTGAATGAAAGGTCAAAATTTCTTTTCAAAATCATGTTCTATATATCTCTTATGGTTTATTTCGCGACAAAAACTGTAGATTTTGTCGATGCATAAGTCGCAATAAGCATTTTGAAAACACCCGAATTTGAATATTTTCTGAACATTTTTTATTATTGAAAAGAATACACACACATAAACAAATGAAGTTGACATATTAAGCCAGAAAAATATAAAAATTAAAATCATATGGTAGTTCTGCCCTACCTTAAATTCATTGTACCATGGTACAACGAATTCAAGGTAGGGCAAAACTACCATATGATTTAATTTTTTTATTTTTCTGGCTTAATATGTCAACTTCATTTGCTTATGTGTGTGTCTTCTTTTAAATAATAAAAAATTGAATAAAATTAATAGTCAACTTTGAATAAAATTAATAGTCATTCAGAACTCACTAAACGTCACACGTTTCAATTATTTTTACTTGAATTTTTAACAGTTATTTGGCTCTCAATGTGTAAAACGTTTCATGTATATTTTATTCGATACGATTTGACATTAAACGACTCCCATTTGTATATCTACCACCTGTTAATTTATGGCAACTTCTGTGCACACATCCGAGAATTTGATGTGTAAACACCAACCGGTTATCACGTCATGTGTCAAACGGCAACAGTTACCGACGCTTGGAACGCAGCTAGATGAGTAACGAATAGCATGTATAATAATTATGTATTTTAACAACACAGTAATAAATGTGTTTATTTAACGTTGATGTCTTAATTAATTTTGTTTATTAACTAAAAACAGACATTTATCCAAATGCAACTCTCCTAACCGCCCTGACTTTATAGACATAGAAAGGATTAAATATTTCGACAAAAAGGGCCCTCCGCTTATGAACGAGTATGTGTGTAAAGTACCAAGAGATTAGGGACGAATAGGTCGAGAGTATTTCTCCATGTACTGATTTCAAAAACATTGTTAAACAAGTAAAAAAAGTTCGGCCGAGACAAACATTTAATACCCTCTACCATTGGGTAAAGAAAAGTTTTTTTATATAAAAGTATCTGACTTCAAAAGTGTTCCACTTTATACTCCAAATACCAGTAAGACCGTTTGGATAATACTGTTAAACCTTTTAAGAACCATAATGTGGGTTAGGCCGTTATATGGGGGCCATACCAAAACGGGAACCTCTATAGACAATTTTACACTTCAAGTATTGGCATCTACCAAATCTTCTTAAATACCAAATTTGAAACAATTTCGTGGGTAAATGTGACTAGGATTGTCAAAATACCGAATATCGGGAGATACCGTTACTTTAATTCCGCCACACGAGCTAGAACCCACTATGACCGACAAATACCAATTTTTAGACAAATCCGTGGAAAAATGTGGGGTCTACAACGAATAATTAGGGCTGTTACAAACGGAATGACAAAGTAAATATATATAGGGTGTAGAAAAAAACTTAACCAACTAAAAAATCTATTAAAAATTCCGCTTAATGTTTGAAAATTCTAAATTCTTCTAAGGTGTTACAGTTATACGGGGCTATATAAAAATGGGACCTCTACATCCATTTTTTTTTTTGCCAGAGAAGGTGGTTCTTTTTACGAAATTCAAACCCCAAGTTTAATTATAATTCTTTTGACAAATTTATCAAATATTATAGAAATACTGAATATCGGGAGGTAGAGTCCTATGGGGACTATACCCAAAACTTGGACTTACATAGATCGTTCTGTCCAAGGAAGTTTCTTAAATGATGGGAATACACACTGCTTATTTACAGCAAATTGGAGTTAAAATTCCAAAACACCTTAAATCTGGCGGTACAGTTATAGAGGGGCTATACCAAAACGAGGACCAACTTAGCCCATTTTTAATACCAAAAATCGTGCAAAAATAAGATACATCTAAGTAATTTTTATCAACCCACTTCATTTCGTTCGGAAGCTAGAGTTATTTTCAAAGACAGACGGACATCGTTAAATCGACATAGAATATTGTGCTGGTCAAGAATTTATATACTTTGTGGGGTCTAAGATGTATATTTCGAGGTGTTACTAAAGGAATGACAAACTTAATATACCCTCCATACTATGATGGAGGTTATAAAGAACTACATAAGTGTAGAGTGGAATCAATATGATAAGTGTTTCAATATGTCCACATTTTGATGTCAATATAACAGATTTTCTATTTCATATTTCTGTTATTCATAAAATCTTCTAAATCTTCATTAAATCAAAATACCAAAAAACGAAGCATTTTTATCCTCTCTCTTATTATACCCTGCACATATATTAAATGCCATTCCGTTTGCACCACCTTGAAATATTCTAAATGTTCTTTGACCGTCTTGGTCGTTATAAAATATGTATTAGATTTAGCTATGTTCACTTTTCAGTCATTTAAAATTTTTGAGATTTGAAATTTTACAAAAAAAAAAAAAATATTGAATGCTTCAGCCACAATTTTCAACAAAATCTATCTATATACATAAAAGGAAGTTGTGTTAGTTACTGATCTGATTTTAACCGCTGATCTGATTTTAACGATTCAGACAAATTCGGAATTGTCTCTTGGCACAAAAGGATAAAATCCAAAAAAAAAGTGTACAAATTAAAGATTTCAAATTTTTCATTTTGACTCTTGAAATGTACAATAGTAATGTTTTATTTCGCATGATTTTTTCCATCTTGCATTACTATTTTCGAATGTACATTTGTAGTGTTCTTTCTTTTTGAATTCTAATATAATGTTATTCTTTTTGGGGACTATGAAGCGACGACAATTATGGGGTAGCCAACCTGAATAGATGATGTCAAAATAATTTAACGCGGTCAAACCAAAGTTAAAGGATAACTACTTTTTCAAAATCGCATTACAAAAATTCTAAAATCGAAACAAAGAGAGAATTTTTTTTCAATGGAATCGAATTTTAAAATAATAGTAAAGACCAAACTTCGTAAGAACCTTAAAAAATTTGCTGTAAAAAAATCGGCGAACAAGTTGGAGATTTTTTTTCTTTTCTCATTTTGTTATTCCTTTCTGGTAATTCTATATAATAAACGATTGTTTTCTTTTTAGCTTATCATATATAAAAATATGTATTAAAAAAATCTTTTTGGAGTTAAATTTTTTCAATTACGAACTATATAGAAGTGTCCTTTTTAAATATTTTGAATTCTGAATTAATAATATCAATAATGGCAATCTTTAATGTCTAAAACTGACATTTAGCTTTCAACTCCAGGATCCACACGTTCTTCCGCTGAAAGATGCGAAGATATTTAAACAGACAAAAAGAGCAAGCGTTATGGGGCTCATTTCAAAACGTGGACCTACTTCTTTTACATGACAATAATCCGTCCAAAGAGAACTCAAAATGCAAAATTCATTGAGACTGTAATCAGTGAAATACGGATATAAAGGGCGCAAAACAGAAGTAAGAAAATGATTTGTATCCTTTCAGAAATTCTTCCTAAACTTTCAACATACCTTAAATCGCTTTTGCAGGTCATGATATGGGTCATAACCCCCGTATAAGGGTACCATCCGATTTCAAGTATATTTTACGTTTTAACCATATTTTCATACAAATTTCGGCAAATGTTGATAATTTGGGAATAAACCATCCTTGCAAACTGATCACGTTTTGTATAACCATCATATGATTTAAGCTATTTTCGGGGTCTTATCCACTTTTTTACAAATTAGTTGGCCCTTATTTGGCATCTGTGTTTCTAAGGGGGTCGAAAACCTCTTCGCATACAATTTTCAATTTTCGGAGTAGGGTCCATCTTGGTTTTGACTACATTTATCAATTGATTTGGATAAAACATTGTATTTAAGCTATTCTGGGGTAGAGAACCATCTTACAGATAACTGTCCACGTAGGCATTTATTAAAGTATAATCCCCATTATGTGTACACCCAAGTCCATTTTCCTAACCATTGAATGGTCTGCAAAGAACATTTTGTATCCTATTGAATTTGTAACTCCCAAGAGAATATTGGTTGCGAACGTAGATTTGGGATGGGACTCATTCAGTCGGGAATTGTGGCAGAAGCCGAACATTTGTTTAATCATGTGTCCAACGCACAATTTAAATGACAAAAAATTTAATTCCCATCTTACGGCAATGGTGTGAAAGAGTAATTATCTTTGACTATTCCGAAATCATGGACAAAGGTAAATACCACGCAGCACGGTATTTTAAACGTTGGAAATACAAATTCCAAATTACAGCTAATTTAAATGTGCCTATTATAGACGTTCTCTATCATATAGGAATGGGCGAACATCTATCATAATTTTTGCATTGAATATTTTTTCTATTTAGAAATTACTATGGAGTCATTACTTATTATAAAATGGTGACTTATAGTCAGATCTGTGCTTCAAAAATATGCTTTAAATACTAAAAGTACGGGTCAGCAACGCGGACCAGCTTTATTCGGTACAGACCAATGTAGCGATATCTCTTGATATTTGGTATTCCGAATTATTAGGTTTCAATTATTTCAATTATCAAGAGATTTGATGATTATTTGGTGAACTCGGTTCTCATTTAATGACCTTCGACCAACGAGACATTTTCAATATCGCTTCTCATTTTGACATAAGACTCATATAGTGTTAATAACCGATCTTAAGGGTTTTGAAGAACTTTCAAGATCTTTTGATTTTTCAGCAGAAGTGGCTGAAATTTCATAATTTCATCTTACCTTTGTTCAACGCATATCCATATAAAATTTATCCCTAATTATTGTTACTGTTTGAAGGTCCTAATCACATTTTTAAATTGTCATAGAACTCATGACAAAAATATTCAGTACCCCAATTTAAGCAAATTTTAGGGATTTTGAGGGAAGCATTGTGAAACATTATAACAAGCTTTGGTTTCGCTCAATAGGTTAAGCTCAACGTTGATCTCGCTTTCTTTCAGCCTCTATCGTAATTGCAAATGACATGAGAAGATGTGCTCAAATTGAGAAAGTTCTAACCCCAACAAATATCGTTTTAATGACGTATATTAGACATCCGTCTTCTTTGTCATTGCATACGATATGTATGCGTGACACTTGTTTTAAGATTTTTTAACTTTTTTGCTGCGGCACACAGACACGTATGTAAGAACAATTCAAGCGATTATAAATGGCGTTAGGTAAAAATCATAACCATTTAATGGTCTGGCATTATTCGAAATTGCATGTTAAATTGTGATAAATTGCAGGGTGGTTTCTAATGTGGCTTTTGTTTCCACTCGTTTTTATTTTGTCGGTTTAGACGCCCATATTTTTATAGCATCTGTCTAGATAATACGTTTTCATCCTCTACTTTTGGTTTTTGTGTTAAATTATCTTGAAAACATGTCATTACTCATGTGACATAGATTCGAAGAGAACGGCAAATACAAAACCAACATTCTATTTACTTACACTGGTAGGGGATTTCTTTCGTCATACAACGCTTTGCGACATTATCTGAGAGCGTGTGGGAATAATATTACAAATGCATAGGTACGTAGAAAAAATGTGAACACGATTTTGTTCAAAATATTTTTGTTTAAAAATTACAATCACAAAAAACACAATGTTCAATGAAAGATCAATATCAGAACGCTTGCATTTGAATAAAATACTTTCAATATTTGAGTCATCTTGCAAATTCTTAAATGTCTTAAGACAGTTTTTAACTTTAAAATCGAAATGTTGAATTATATGATTTTGAAGATTATTAAAATTGGTCTCTTTTAATGCCCTCCGCCAAAGTTTAGTGGGCAAATTTAATTGGATATTGCGTTTGTTATTCCTTATCATTCATTTGATACCACACGGCGTGGTCTTAATTAACGAAAAAAGTTATGTCGATTCAGCAATATCCGATGGGTCCGTACAAATTAAGAGAGAACTAAAAATTAGAATCGTGACAGCAGATACTGTGGCAAATCGGTCTACATGGCCCATTCCTGGCCCATGAGCGGAAAATAAAAACGACTTTCTAGGTAATAATAAAAACCATTTTCAACGTGTTAGACTTTTAATCTAAGTCATTTGTTTGATTTAGGAAAAACGATTTTTATTATCCCCTAGTAAATAAAATAACATAAAATAACATAATAAAAATAACATTATTTAAATTGTCAATTTGTAAGAATTATGATTTTAAACATTTTCGCATTACATTTATTGTAAAAAAGAATTTGTTAATAAAATCGTTTCGAGTATGCATTGACCTAAGCATTTCATTGTAGAAATTTTAAGAAAAAAAATTATCATCGAAAAATACGATTTTAAAGGACTGGCGATTATTCAACATTTCAAGCTTTTTAGAGCAATAATTGTCCTATTATCTATATAATACGTAAATTGCAAATTGTCTGACTCAATTCTCCGCATACTTTTAATCGACCAGTCTGACGATTTTAACGAGGGTCAATTTCGACATTCATAAATTAAGAATATTGTTAAAGCCAATTTTAATCTAATATTTTTTTAAGCAACTAATTATTTTATATTATTCTTATATTTTTAATCTAGAATAAGTAACAGATTAGGTGTGTGTAGTAACGTCGAGAGTTATTCGACCCCTTCTCTTAAATTTGTGGAGAAGATTATTTCTTTGTTAAATTTCTTAAATCTATTAAAAATAGCTTTTTTGTACCGCTTTTTGTGACCGTAGTCTAATTAGATCTCGATTGAACATGCAAATATTATAAGAGTGCAGACGTAATGATATAAAAAAATGAATAAATAAATAAAGATAATTTTAAATAATTTCCTACAAGTGGACTTTTTTATAAAATTAACAATGCATTTTAAGTACTTGATAAAGTGCACACACTTTATTGTAAATCTTTTAGATTTCAATATGGCGAAGAAATTTCTGTACATTTCAACGTTATTTTTATGCATGAATAAATGTGAACTTTTGCGGTTTTCCCCTCCTCCCCCATAGTTTGGACATTGTAGATATTTACAATGCGTTGCCGCAATTCGAAAATGTTCTCGACTTTAACAATGAAGAAATTTCTTATATATATATATATATATATATATATATATATATATATATATATATATATATATATATATATATATATATATATATATATATATATATATATATATATATAATATTTTTCTTAACATGACATGATTTTCCCATTGATACCCACTGTAAACCTAAGGCCACACTCTTTCGAAAATACACACTCATATACAAAACGGTATCTCAACAGATGGCCAAGGTCGAAAAAAGAAGCAAACCGGCTTTTTTGTCACACTTTTAGCAAACCGCACACAGATAAACAATGCAAAACATTGGATACGCAGCCTGCATAAAAGAGAACGAAAGCATCAAAACAATAATCTTTTGGTTTTATTATCGAATGAAAAGAAAAGCTATGGTGTCTGGGAAGCCGATGTGTACACGCCTCCATAATGTAGCTATTTATATCGATCTTGACATTCAGTTTTACGTCATTTTCTTCTATAGAAATATTGTAAGTGTTGCCAATTTTATAACAAAAAAAATGAAAATACTTTTGAATATCCATAGTTATTTCAAGTTTAGAAAAAATATGTTCTTAAAAGTAAATCTTCGAATTCCATGGTATATAACCATTCACTTGGTTAAAAAATCGAAAATTGAGTACTTGAGTTTATATGGAGGCGAAACCAAACCAAAAACTCTATATAAATAAATGTGAACTCATTCTGACATTTAATATTCAGGCAAATTCTGAAATCGGCCTAGAACTTGATTCTGATTTTAAAATAATTACAATATTCTAATGGGGAATAAATTTTGTAATCTATATATGGACGGCTCACTGCTATACCGAACCAAGTCATGAAATATAAAAAATTCTGAAATTAGTGCCAATGTCCCCGTATATGGAAACTCTGTTTACCCTGTAAAGCACAATGTCAAAAAGTGTTTCGTTCCAAAGATGACGGTAAAAAACCTAAGTCAACGACTGTCATTTTCGACTTTTTTCAAAGCAAAAATGAACCAAGTCAGTGTGTTTCACTTTGAATCAGTACTATTAGTGAGCACGTGTTTATTGTCGTTAAGTTTTCAGCAATATTAAAAAAAATCAGTGTTTTCTATAAATGGATAGTAATAATAGCAGTGCTTGTGATTTTTCCAGCAATGAAGATGAGGAATATTTGCCAGCCCCAAAAATGATGAAGACGGAAATGACGAATTTTTTATGTGTAAATATTTGTTGAAACCATGGTAAAATTAAGAAGGTAAAGACATTTCAAATAAGCATATCCATCTCTGCATTCTGTGTAATTTACTCTGTCAAATTTCCCCGCCTAGAAAGCAGGTTCCCATCTCTGATTTGTACGTACAATGAATTTATAAATATACATTTTGACAATGAGATGTTGTCAAATGCATAACTTTGAAAAAAAAAAAAAAAGTAAAAAAGCTGTAAGTAAGGCCGGGCCGAGCTTTGAATACCTTCCACCATTTGGTACAAATTTGGCAATTTTCAAAAAATTAAAATCCATTAAAAATTCTGTTAAAATCTTAAAAATACCGAATGTAAAAAAAATATCGTATATTAGGGGCTATACGAAGACGTGGACCTGCACAGACAATTTGCAATCATAGGCTGTAGTATTCATTACGAACTTCAAATACTAAATTTGAAATAGTTCCGGTAATAGTACCGCATATCGGGAGGTACCGTTATATTTGGGCTATACGAAGTCGTGGACCTAAATGGCCCATTTTCAATACCAAAAGTTCTGCAGACATAATAAACACTTGAGTAAATTTTTATCAACTTACTTCATTTCGTTCGGGTGCTAGAGTGATTTCCACAGACGAACAGATGGACAGCCTGACTTACCTCGCTAAATCGACACAGAATTTTATGCTGATCAAGAATATATTATGGGTTCTAAAATGTATATTTCGAGGTGTTGCAAACGGAATTACAAATTCAATATACCCTCCATACTATGGTGAAGGGTATAAAAATGTAAACATATAATTGCATGACTTTACCTTCTTATTTCTACCATAGTTGAAACCTTAAATTTTCCTTTATCCCTGTTAACATTAATTTATTTAAAAAAAAATGAATTTATTTTATTTTCCTAAATATCACAATGATTGTCAATTACAATAGAAGCACCCGCAGCTGCCAGCCGCCAAACCAAGACATGACTTAAAATAAAACTCCGAAACTAGTGGGAAATTAATCGCTTAAGTTAACTATATTTAGTCATATAACGAACATTTTATTTAATTTTTTTGACTTGGTTCGCTTTAGCTGTGAAACCATGAAATTTTATTCCGAGTAATAATGAACCAAAGTAGATTTTTTTATTTTTGAATATTTTTTTAGTTATATATTTAAATTATTTTTATTTTAAATTAGTATCATTAGTTAATTTTGAATATAGACTTTTAGATTTTCTTTTGGTAGACTAAAATATTCCTTCTAGAAATTAATGGCAGTGCATTTACTTTACCTCTAAATATCTTCGAATTATGTTTTTATGACTTAGTTCGGTATAGCTGTGAGCCCTTCATATATAAATGTAAGTTGTGTTAGTTACTACGCTTATAACTTAAGAACCGCTGGATTAATTTTAACGATTCACACAAATTCGGAGTTGTCTACTCTCCGAAAAGGATAATATCCAAAAAAATCGCGTAAAAATGTGATATGTTAACATTTTCATTTTGACTTTTCAAATGTACAATAGTAATGTTTTATTTTGCATGATTTTTTTCCATTTTGACTTACTTTTTTCTAATGTACATTTGTAGTGTTTTTTTATATTTTATTTTTGAATTCGAATATTTATACCAATTTATTTAATTGACTTGATTTCTTGAGAACTGAAATTGATGGCGGGTTACATGGAAGTGTAGTAGCGAATTATGTGGTGGCGAAACGGAATAGATGATATCGAAATAATTTAACGCGGTCACACCAAAGTTAAATGATAATTACTTTTTCTAAATCGCTGAAAAATCATGAAAAAGAGATCTCATTGCAAAAATCAAAAAAACATTTTCAGTGGAATCGAATTTTAAAGTAATAGTACATTCTATTGACAAACTTTGTAAGGAAGGATCTTAAAACATTTGCTGTAAAAAATCAGCGAAAAAGTTGAAGACTTTTTCAATTTGTTATTCTTTTTTTTGTCAATTTTTTTTTTCAATTTGTATTATCATATTGAATTCAGTGGATTTTTTGTGAACAAAATAAAAAATAATTTTTCACTAAAAAAATAAAATAAGTGCGAAATAGGATGTTAACTGACATCTACCTTTCAACTCCAGGGCCTACATCGTGGGTTAGCTGAAAGATGCGAACACATGACCGAAAAATGACCGAAAAAGCTTAATGGGGCTCATTTCAAAGAATTTGGCTAATAATGCGTATTAGGGGGGTGAAAATCTTACACTAAAATTTCTACATATCTACAAATTTTAGAATTTTTATCCATGTTATAATACCCTCTCAAGTCCACCTTTTGGCGGACAAACAGACTGACATGGTTAGGGGGACTTATGAGGACTCTAATGCACAATCTAAGTTGCTAATGGGTTTAAAAAAGTAATTAACTTTGGCTATTCTTAAATCATTCAGCCCTCAATTATGTAGTATACAAAATACAGCAAATTCCAAATTACTGCTCATTTGACTGGAAGATTTTGCTACGATTTTTACCATATTAAAAATTAATTTGATCCCTTATATGGCGATAAGATTGATATATACTTTTTAATAGATTTGTATAGCACATCCACACAGTTGAAGCCCACGGTTTAAATATTGAAGCCCACTGGTTAAAAATGGGTACAGGTATTTTAAAACACTTTAAATCGACCTGTACGTGAACACTTATATCAGTCATATCTGTGAATAATTATGCTTGGGAATATATGCATAATAGACAAAAACTACGGGCCGGCAACGCGGACCGGGCCAGCTAGTATAGAATAAAACAGAAAAAAAAATAAAATAAAACAATTGTTGCATGTTTTAAACCTCTATTTGACAAAATAAGACTTCGCTGCAGAATTTTATTCCGTGGGAAAGGATGCACAAGGATGCTTTCCGTTCACTGGGAAGTTCCCATTGGGGACACAAGCTGCAGGTCTTCAGTAAATTCGGTTGAAAAATATAGACTTATATGACGCATTGTCAATACCAATAATTCCTCGGATCTACAAATACCAAACTTAATAATCCCCTTCACATTATAGTGAAGGGTATACAAATTCACTATGAACACTGGTTCGCGATCTTCCCTTTACTAAGCGACAACATGGTTAAACTTTAAATTTATTTAGTCAAGATAATCATACTCTTGCTTTTTCGACACCGTCAAAATACAACAAAAATGCCAACATTCGAAATGCTTTTGTCAATGGCGAATAAAACTATTATTGCGCGAGCTGCAAACATTGGCAACACTTTTACGCTGTCGACATAAATGGAGAAAAAATAAGCTTATGACTTCATAGGGAGTCCAAAATGATCAGAATATTTGTGACGATAATGAAACTGAAAAATGTGAACGCAACAACAACTACAACTTGTATGGCGAAATAAATCCACAAAGCAAACATCCCAAAAAAGTGGTTAAATGAAAAAAAATGTTTTTTTCATTCAAGTGATGGCTCTACTCGGCAAAAGTCGGCCTTCATGGTTCACTCGATTGTTGTTGCTTTAAAGATATGCTGTTG
Organism: Musca domestica; assembly: GCF_030504385.1. Lineage (NCBI taxonomy): Eukaryota > Metazoa > Arthropoda > Insecta > Diptera > Muscidae > Musca > Musca domestica. The sequence goes on along the minus strand of NW_026712346.1, from coordinate 14,110,278 downwards.
CGGTAGACGTTTATTTTCTAAATTATGCATATTATACAGCAATAGATCCAGCAGTTTTCCTACACCCAAAAAATAAAAAAACAAATACAGACATTTTGACATTAAACTTAAATTATTTTGAAATTTGTTGTATAAAACTCTACAAAATTTGGTTCATATGTATGTCAACACCTGTAGGAAAATTAAATTGTAGTTCACTCAATTGCAATATGTGGTTAGAACTTTCAAAATACTTATGATTGGGAGGCTGCCATAATGGAGGGCGATATACTGAACTTGACTTGCTTTAACATATTAACCTCATTTCTCAAATTCGTGGAAGATAGATTTACTACGACATACAGATAGACGTCCACGACTTAGATTTCCATGCTGATTGAAAAATGTATTATTTGTGGACTCTAAAGTGCCATTTCGAGAAGTTACAAACGTTACCACCACCATACCGTTGCGTAGGGTACAACAATTGCATGGATGTTTGTCACAAACCCCAACTCCAACGACCATTACTAATTGGGAAGTGTACGGCACACCCTATAATGATGACGCTCACTTTGGATGTGGCATGTTCTGTTCGTTATTTGTATGGCTGTGTGTTTGTGGCAAAACGAGTGGAATGTTAATAGAATTAAAAATTGAAACAACAACCAAAAAGGGATACCTACATATTATGAAATCCATTGTATATACATAGGTACATATGTTTGTTTGAATGTGCGCACTATACACATATACACTCCAGTCAAATGAAATGTGTGATTGTGCGACTGGCTGGTGGGGGAAGTGCGTGTTTTTGAGAAGTTTTCTGGGTTTTTTTTTTGTAATTTGTTTTAAAATTATTATTGCGATCTTTTAATTGTATTGGTGACGGTCAACATGTGTGCTAGTAGTTCCATACGCGTTTGAATAAAAATTCTGGTGTACTGTGGCAAGCCGTTCTGTTTGGTTTACTGCATAATCCCTCTCCGCTCATTAAAAAAAAACCCCACCCATAATTAAATGCTGTTCTTGGTGTTTGTTTAATTGAAGAGAATTTCAATTCATTGCCCACCGCTTTGTCTGGCCTTACGTTGTCGGAACAAAATGTTGCATATAATTATCATGGAAGTTATCTATCTGTACTTCCGGAATGAAGTACTATGAACGAATACCTGAAACTCAGAGGTGTTGGAACAATAATATGGCGACAAATCGTAATGAACTTGCGATTATAAACTCTTCCTAGGAAATTGGTATACACGATAGTAATATTTGAAAAAGTCGGAATTTAAAATAATTTAATCGGGAATAAGTTTTGAAATTCACGATTTAATTATATTCTTAACATAAATGGTTTGGCTTTGGGTCAAATCTAATTTGTTTTCTGAGCTTTTCTACACTTTAAAACATTATAGGAAATGAATTTATTGTATAACCTCTATCCTTAATCAATAAGTAAGTTTTTCATAAATTTTATAACCCTAAAAAACCAGTTAATATTTCAGTTTTCCCTGGCTTTTTAACGAAATTTTTTATTGGGGTGAACTGCTAAAAAAAGGGGTTTTAAAATATATGTTTTCTGTATTTTGCAATTTTTTTTTATTTATCAATAAAAATTATTCCTCATAAATATTAAAACAAGTGGACACCATAAGATTAATTTAATAAAAAATAATTAAATGAAAATAAACTGAAACACAGTTTACATTAAAGCTCCGCTGGTGTTGTTTGGTAAGGGGTACCGTCTGTAAAAACAGGGGATGTGTAATAAAACAATTTAGAAAGTTTCAGTCGATGTTTCGCCAGATATATGCGCTTAGCATTTGGTCACTTGTTTATGCATACCTCTTTTCGGGAAGGAACCAAAAGATCAAATCTAAATATTCCAACTTACATTAGAACTAAGAACTGGGAAATAAGTTCTCATTTTATGAAGGTTATAATTATTATTTGTTATATTCACGCGAGAAATAATTGCGTAGACGAAATTTGAAGAAAATCGGAAATTGATTTTAATCTTAGACATAGGGTTTACCTTTGGGTAACACAAAGGACCAAAAGGTCTCCGAGTGGAGTGGTTGTTTTTACAACCAATATTTTCCATGATCGCTTTGACCTAAGTTTGACATTAATATTACCATGGATCAAGTTTGGGCTACACCGTGTATTAAAATCATCCTATATGAGATTTATCTATGACATATTTTTGAACTTTCTAGATGAGAGGTACCAGAAAGGGTAGACCAAACTTGCTTTAATATAGCCAGAAATATTTGGATGTGTCAAGTATGTCGAATATAAGGCACTGATTACACATTTAACGAGGTTTATTATTATTATTGCCAGTTTTCGCACCTGACCTTAGTTTTATTACCTAAATATTACGATTAGTCAAGTTTGAAATATATCTGTTACTCACATCGCTCAATATGAAATTTGTATTTTTCGCAAAAAATTGTTTCTTTTTTTTGCTAAGAATATTACGATGTACAAGTCTTGGATTAAATCTAAAACTTCTTTCGAGAGTAATCGGTATCAAATAATACAGCTGCAGGAATGGAAGCATTGTAGCATCAAGTAAATATGTCCATCTCTGTATTCTCTGTAATTTACCTTGTTAATATGCAGAAAAATATTAATTGTGAAAAATTATGCTCAAAATTTATCGGTTGTGACACAGTGCAATTGTTGCTTTCGATTTTTGATACTAGTTGGGACCACTGCGCAGTATGTGAGTGTATGGTGTGTCAAACAGAAAGGTAAATAAACAGATAGAACAAGTAAAACAGCTGTAAGTTCTGCCGTGCCGTTAAAAATTCTGTTAAAATCTTAAAAATACCGAATGTAGCTGTTATATTAGGGTCTATACGACCTACATAGTAACTTTTGTCATAAGCCATTGCAATATTCAAATGCGAAACTTAAAAAAATCGGTGAATAATGTCGCTATAATCATCAAAATACCGAATGTCAGGAGGTATCAGAGGCTACACGAAGACGTGGACCTGCACATACAATTTTCTGTTTTAGCCTGTAGTATCCATTTCGAACTTCAAATGCCAATTTTGAAACAATTCCGAATATCGGGAGGTACCATTATATGGGGGCTATACCAAAACGTGGACCTACATGTCTCATTTTCAATACCAAAAGTCCTGCAGACAATATACATTTGAGTAAAATTTTATCAATCTACTTCAATTCGTTCGGAAGCTGGAGTGATTCCACAGACTGATAGACGGACGGACATCGACATAGAATTTTATCCTGATAAAGAATACATATACTTTGTGGGGTCTAAAATGTATATTTTAAGGTGTTACAAACGGAATGACAAACTTAATATACCCTCCATACTATGGTGGAGGGTAAAAAAATTACGTAAATTTTGACATTTTGTCTGATCTACACCGTTGCATCATGTTAGTACCATCTATTATTTCATCCGATAAGACCAGAAGATTTCATCAGTATTATCAAAATGTATGCTGTTGTGGATTAAACGTATGAAAACATAAATAAATACAAAAGAAAGCCCTATTTCAGGATTTTTTAAATGTTTTTTTTTATGTACTTTGTATTTTTTGTACAATTATTCCAATTATTATTGATATGGCCTACATATAATTGAACCTCTTGATTGTAGGTGCCTAGAAGGTTTTCAGCACATTTTTCATTTTGTTATTTCAAAACTTAGCTAGCTTTCCAACAATGGTTAAAAGGTGCACTTAATGGTTAAATAGAAACGCTCAGGGTATGAAAAATTCTCTCCAACCGTACTTACGCATATCCATATGACTAGTACTTTTTGTTTATGTTGATTGTAAACCAAAATATAAGGTCAAACTGTTGATATTGATGCAGACCGGAGAGTATGTGATAGACCGCATAATGCTTTCCAAATGAGTGATGAGGTTCGAGAGTTCATATACAACAAAAAGTTAACTCGCTCAAGTTTGGAGGAAATCGATGAGAGTATAGATTTCATTTTTTATAATCAACCGAATTCAAATATAGATCGCTCACCTACTTACTAGGCAATTAATACTTATATTTTTAGTTTAAATGTTTATTTTCCAAAGGTTACTCTTCTAAATAATCATAGTCGTGTTGGGTATCAAAAAGTCGGCACCGCCCGATTTTTGTCTTTCGTTACTAGTTTTGCCCTAAAATGATGTCACCATATTTGCCTATCCAACCAAAAAGCCCATTACTAAATTATGTATTGTTATACCCTCCACCTTTTAAATATATTAACTTTCTCATACCGTTTGGAACATCCCTAAATATTCGTCGTTGACACCGTAAAGTAAATATATATGTTCATGATCAGCATAAAATTCTAAATCCATACAGTATGTGACGTAGAGCTTCTAAATTTAGAAGAACAATTTGTATTGTGTCTAAGATGGTTGGTATTGAAAATGAGATATATTGGTCCACGTTTTGGTATAGCCCCCATATAACAATACCTCCACCTATTCGGTATTTTCATGATTTTTGCCACATTTTTTTCACACATTTCATTCTAACGGTCTTATTGGTACATTTAGTTTAAAGTGGAACACGTTTGAATTCAGATACTTTTAGATAATGCTTTCTTTACCGAATGGTGGAGGTTATTAAGAGTTGGTTCCGGCCGAGCTTGATGTTTTTTACTTGTTTTAAGTACATGTTGTATCCTGTTACTTCTTACAAAATAAATATATAATACTAGCTGGCCCGGTCCGCGTTGCCGGCCCGTAGTTTTTGTCTATTATGCATATATTCCCAAGCATAATTATTCACGTACAGGTCGATTTAAAGTGTTTTAAAATACCTGTACCCATTTTTAACCAGTGGGCTTCAATATTTAAACCGTGGGCTTCAACTGTGTGGATGTGCTATACAAATCTATTAAAAAGTATATATCAATCTTATCGCCATATAAGGGATCAAATTTATTTTTAATATGGTAAAAATCGTAGCAAAATCTTCCAGTCAAATGAGCAGTAATTTGGAATTTGATGTATTTTGTATACTACATAATTGAGGGCTGAATGATTTAAGAATAGCCAAAGTTAATTACTTTTTTAAACCCATTAGCGACTTAGATTGTGCATTAGAGTCCTCATAAGTCCCCCTAACCATGTCAGTCTGTTTGTCCGCCAAAAGGTGGACTTGAGAGGGTATTATAACATGGATAAAAATTCTAAAATTTGTAGATATGTTGAAATTTTAGTGTAAGATTTTCACCCCCCTAATACGCATTATTAGCCAAATTCTTTGAAATGTGGTTAAATTAGGAGGTACCTTCTTTATATGGGCACTACTCCGAAACATCGACCTACATTGAAAACTTTCTTCTACCCCTTATAATCCAAGATGACAAATAGAGGCCAAATCAAAAATATAGCAGAACAATATAGCATGTCATAGCATTTCGCGTGATTTAAATAAGTAAAAATAGTTTTATCCACCTCATAATTGAGGGCAGAATGATAAGATGGGAATTAATTTTATTTGTCATTTAAATTGTAAGTTGGAGACCCCTTAAAGTCCATATTTTCATCATAGGATAATTCAATGATGATTAAACAAATATTCGGTCCCGTGCTACTTTCTTATATTTGTAATTTGTTCATGTTTCCACAATTTATTTCATATGGATGCACATCCCAAATCTACGTTCCCAACCAATATTCTCTTGGGGGTTAAAAATTGAATAGAATACAAAATTTTCTTTTCTGACCACACATTAGATGTGAAAGTGGACTTGGGGATACTCCAATGTGGGGACTTTACTTAAATTAATTCCTATGTGGCAATTATCTGTATGATGGTTCCCTACCCCAGGGTGGCATAAATAAAATTTTTTAGCCAAATCAATTGATGAATTTGGTCAATACCAATATGGGCCCTACTCTGAAAATTTCAAATTTTATGCGAAGAGGTTATCTACCCCCTTAGAAACAAAAATGTCAAATAAGGGCCAAAAAATGAAAAAAGTGGCCGGCCAAGACCCCAAAAATAACTTAAATCATAGATGGTTATATAAATATGAAATCGGGTTGTTCCCTTATCCATGAGTTATGATCGATATAAAGACCTGCAAAAGTGATTTTAGGTATTTTGAATGTTTGGGAAGAATTTCTGGAAGGATATAAAACCTTTTCTTACTAAAAGTCCCATTCGCTCTACTATTTTGCACCTTTTATTTCAATATTGGTATATTACTTATTATTCTCCCAAAGAATTTTGCATTTTGAGCTCTCATTGGACGGATCATTGTCACGCTTTGAAATGAGCCCCATTAAGCTTTTTCGGTCATTTTTGTTTGTTTAAATGTGTTCGCATCTTTCAGCTAACCCACGATGTAGGCCCTGGAGTTGAAAGGTAGATGTCAGTTAACATCCTATTTCGCACTTATTTCATTTTTTTAGTGAAAAATTATTCTTTATTTTGTTCACAAAAAATCCACTGAATTCAATATGATAATACAAATTGAAAAAAAAAATTGACAAAAAAAAGAATAACAAATTGAAAAAGTCTTCAACTTTTTCGCTGATTTTTTACAGCAAATGTTTTAAGATCCTTCCTTACAAAGTTTGTCAATAGAATGTACTATTACTTTAAAATTCGATTCCATTGAAAATGTTTTTTTTGATTTTTGCAATGAGATCTCTTTTTCATGATTTTTCAGCGATTTAGAAAAAGTAATTATCTTTTAACTTTGGTGTGACCGCGTTAAATTATTTCGATATCATCTATTCCGTTTCGCCACCACATAATTCGCTACTACACTTCCATGTAACCCGCCATCAATTTCAGTTCTCAAGAAATCAAGTCAATTATAAATTGGTATAAATATTCGAATTCAAAAATAAAATATAAAAAAACACTACAAATGTACATTAGAAAAAAGTAAGTCAAAATGGAAAAAAATCATGCAAAATAAAACATTACTATTGTACATTTCAAAAGTCAAAATAAATTGTTAATATATCACATTTTTACGCGATTTTTTTGGATATTATCCTTTTCGGAGAGTAGACAACTCCGAATTTGTGTGAATCGTTAAAATTAATCCAGCGGTTCTTAAGTTATAAGCGTAGTAACTAACACAACTTACATTTATATATATAGATAAACTGTTCGTGTTTTTTGGCTTGTTTGCCCTTTATATTTCAGTTCATTGATGAAGCAAAGGGTATATAGTTGTCATTACTTGCAGTGCCAAAGGTGATACATGTGCTTACAAATTTTTTACAGGTGTACTTACATACCTACACACATAATTACACATGGATGCATACAACTCATTAATGATTTCTAGACATTTATTAGCAGCTATATCCTGCCTGAAGCTAAGTTCCACATCTGCTTAACTATTAAACCACCACAGTTTGAATTGGTTATTTGAACACAACACAATTAGAAATTAGAAACAAAACATGATGTTCAAACAAAATATTCTCCCCTACATTTAAACGGTTTTAAATTCTGCAAATCCCAAAATCAAAACATTTGCGAATTCTCTTCGTTATTCTCGGTTGACAACAACACTATTTACCGTTGTAATTTTACTGAATTACATCACCACGCTTCAATGGGAAGGCAATCAAACAATCCCCCAGTCACCTAGATGTTCCACGGAGAATGATGCCACCGCCTTCGTCGTTTCATTGAAAAATGAAAACACAACACCAAAGAATAACAAACAGGATTTCAAAGGGACGAGTATGGTTATGGGGGTGCGTGGAGGGAACGTGAGGATGTCGTGTTATTGTTTAAATTCGCCTGTGCTCACCGAACAACCTTAAAGTAATCCATGTTATCTTTCGTGCACGAGTCGTTTATTTATCTTTAGTTGTTGCATTGATGAATGTATCTACTGAGTATTTATATACATATACACACACACGCGTATGTATCTATGTGCCTGTGTAATTTTGTAAACTACATTAATTGTGCTGGTAAGAGAAGCTGCAACAAGTCTCTGTCTCAATGCCCACATTGTAAGAATGTAGTACATACTTTCTAACTGTAGTTACGTACATGCCTACTGACATACAGATGTAGTTTGTACACAAACATCTGTACATGCCCACAGTGGTGGATTTTGAACGTTCTACTGCTACTCAGTTTCAGAAATCTTTTGCCGAGAGCACTCGTCTGTATCGTCCGGACAGACTACACATGTGTATCGTCGTATGTATATAGATACACAAAATCGTGCAGAAATAAATGGCCAAAAAAGAATTCAACATAAACACATGATGTGCCTGTCTGCCTGCCTGCCAGGTCCGAGAGTAAAAATTTTGGGCTTGTTTGTGTGTGCGGTTCACGTATGTTTATGTTCACGCTACTTTTTATGATTATGGAGACAGATCTGTGTTTTTCGTAGCCTCCAGTGTTTGCCTTCCACAATTTTGTGTTAGCCAAATGAACAAAACTCACAATAACAACAACAACATACGGGTAGTGGCGTAATGAGGAAATGGACGAGGGAAAAAGAAGCCACTTCAGATAAATTATTTTTGCGAAAACACAAATTAAAAGAATCTCTCGCGGTGTCGGTTTGCCTACGTCACTTGTGGAGTTCAACGTGTCTATGACGAATCTCTGCGCTACACTTCATGACATAAATATTTACAAATTCACATTCACATAAATCAATATTAACCGAACACTTGTGTTTTTGCTAGGAAAATTCATGGAAAAACACCATTTTTGGGCCACACGAAATTGTTTTAGTCACCTTTCCGGAAGGAAGGAAAATTAATCACATCACTCACTCACTCACGTTTTTCTTTTCGAAATAAATTTTATCAGCTGTGGGTATTGGGTGTGTGAAGACTGAGTTAAAGCTCCGTGCACTTTTATTTTTGCGATGTGATTTTGAGACTTCTTTCTTTACAATTCACCCGCACAAAACCCGACACTACTGGCTGTAAATTATTCACAATTTTGTTTCTCCCTTAGTTTCGGATAAAACGACCGGCAAATGCTTCTAACATCTGGCATGTATTTGAGACAACTGAAGTTTGTCGATATGAAAACAAACTTGGAAGAATACAAAACACTACCTTCGGCAGAACGCCACACAGATACACACATTCACAACTACGATGTTTCAATGCCAATCAACCTTCCGCACATCGTACACAGATACTCTCACGCAACTAACACAGGAACAAGTCGAAGTACAGTGGTCCAAAGCAGAATTTTTAAATAATGTACATAGCGTGGGTGCACAATTCATATTGGCACTATTGTAAAAAGAAATTTATATTACCTTCTAATACAACGTCAGCTATCTTTTTATAAAATTTCGCTAAGAAAATTATTTATTCCATTATAATTTACGTTTTGTCTATGAAAGCCCTCTAGCACGAACGAGACGATGTATGTTACTATGTTAAAACTAAAGGTAACTATTTATGCCGTCTTGGAACACATGAAAGTGGGGATGTTAACTCGAATATGAAATAAATTCGCTGTATTTTATGTTTTTCATACTTGTCTGAATGAATTAGCCTGAATTTAACTTATGGCAAAACCAGAAAGGTAGTTCAACTTCAAAACGAAATAGGAAAAATTCAACTCTGTGCTGAAGTCTCATTGCGTCAAAAAGACTATTAAAACATGCAACAATTGGTTTTGTCAATTTAACAATTTTACTTATATTGGTAAAAAACACACGCACAGTAAGGTCGAAAATTTGAATTTTAGTTGCAATAGAATTATCACGTTATTTTCTTTATTATTCAAAACAAACTGTGAATATGTTTTGACAGAATAGAGGCACCAAAAAATCGTTAGCAAACTCATGTTATCATCCCGGTGAAGGAGAGGATCACTTGGTGTTTTCAACCTTTCGATACGACTGGTGAAAAACAATTTTTTTTTGTAAGGAGTATTCTTAAGTAAATGAGAATCGCACACTCTTCTAGCTTTCCCAAATATTGCAAGTTACCAGCACGTTTCAGCTAAAATCTCACCAAGTTATGCAAGTTTAAACATATCACATCTAAAAAAAAGCTATAGGAAACATGTAGAACTTGGAAAGAATACATACAACCAAGGCTCAATAAGAAAGGTTGCTCAACTTCAAAGAAACTAGAAAATGCAACTCTGTTCTGGAATCTTATAGTGTCAAATAGACTTTTAAATATGAAACAGTGGGTTTTTTTTAAAGTTCGTATATTGGGGAAAACCGGCAAAACAAGAATGGAATTTTGGATGGATTAACAAAACAGTCAATCAATTTGAAATAATTTAAAATTATTGTATTTTTTTTTTCCAAACCATACACACACATATAAACAACTAAAAAACATTAAGTTCGGCCGGGCTAAACTTTTAATACCCTCCACCTTAGGGTAAAGGAAACATTAGAAGAAATGTGGCAAAAACCATTAAAATGCCGAATATCGGGAGGTATCGTTATATGGGGGCTATACCAAATCGTGGACCTACACATGCAACGTTTCGCCAACGGAGCTAGAACCCATTACGACCAACAAATACCAATTTGTGGCAAATGTGGCAAAAATCGTCAAATTACCGAATATCGGGAGTTATATGGGGGCTATACCAAAACGTAGACCTATAATTACAATGACTCACCACGTGAACTGGGACCCATTATGATCTACAACTACCAATTTTCATAGAAATTCGTGAAAAAAATGTGTCAAAAACCATAAAAATACCGAATATCGGGAGGTACCGTTATATGGGGGTTATACCAAATCATAGACCCATAAATGCAATGTTTCGCTACCGGAGCTGGAACCCATTATGACCAACAAATACCAATTTTTAGAGAAATCCGTGAAAAAAATGTGGCAAAAATAATCAAAATACCGAATATCGGGAGGTACCTTTATATGGGGGCTATACCAAAACGTGGACCTATACATGCATTGTTTTTCCACACGTACAGGGACCTGTTATGACCTACAAATACAAATTTTCAGACAAATCCGTGAAAAAATGTGGCATAAAACATCAAAATACCGAATATCGGGAGATACCGTTATATGGGGACTATACCAGAACGTGGACCGATATATTCCATTTTCAATACCAACCATCCTAGACATAATACCAATTGCTCTGCTAAATTTTGGCGCTCTACGTCAAATAATGTGGGCTGTATCGTGATTTCAACAGACAGGCGGACATGGTTAAATCGACTTAGAATTTTATGCTGATTATGAATATATATACTTTATGGGGTCTACGACGAATATTTAAGGATGTTACAAACGGAATGACAAAGTTAATATACCCTCCTTTCCAAGGTGGAGGGTATAAAAATGTCTATATGTTTTGACAGAATAAGGGCACCAAAAGAAAAAACTGTATTTAGGGGAAAAAACTGTATTTCTGTAATTGTGCCATGCTTACAACTTGCAGTACTTCTAAGGAAAATGTGGTGATTAATTCAGTGAAAAATTAGCAGATAATTGTCAAGCTAAAACTTAAAGCAGTAAATAACATTTGGCGGGCTAAATGTGAATCTTAATCATAATTAAATCATCATTTAAGGCTCTATCAGACTCAATGTTTTTTTTTTTACATTTTTATGGTCAAATTTTCTATATGTAGAAGTTGAACATATGATGTAATACATGGACGGCATTTAAGCTGTGAAATACATGAGTAAAGTACATACGTGCTTTTTCGATCACAGCTATCGCCATTTAAATCGAAGAAATATAAGTTAATCAAAATTATTTTTATGCATAAAAATGTAAGATTAGATTTGCGGAAAATGCGACTATAGAATATTTTTTTTATAAAATACAATGTAGCTACAATGTAACCAAAGGAAATACACATCGTTAAATTGCGATAAAATCATTTTTAAAACATCTGACGCCTTTGCTTGACGGAAAACCACGCAGTATATCATATTTTACTTTTTCAATTATTTTTGTAATGTATTACATTAAATCGTGGAACTGTATTTACCCCCTTTTTTGCATCCCATTCACATTTAAATTTATTATATAAAATTGCAATTCATTTGAAAAAAAGTCAATTTCTATTAAGAATTACCAAAATTTAAGTTTAGAAAATTCCGTTATGATTCTTAAAATCTGGAGGCAAAGTTATATGGACAAGATTTATCTACATATAAGAAAATTCAATTTCTTCGAAAGATAGCGATTACACAAGACAAACGGTCAGAGATAGATAAGCTGTAACATTACTCTTTCGAAGAGTTAAAATAAAATGACAAAGTTAATATACCATCCATAGTAAAGTGGAGAGCATAAAAATGTGAATTTTTTTGCATTCGTAATCAGAAATATAGCTATGCGACAATTACTGTAAATATATTTTTGCAGTTGGTTTATCCACCGGCGACAATCTGAGAATAAATCAACTGAGCCATATATCCAACTGCCGGCTTCAAAAGAATCGGAGATGGTTGTTGTAGTATTTGTGAGATGCTTACCCGCTTCGTGTGTGTTGGAGAACCACTGCGGTTCTGAAACAGACATTTATCTCACTGAGAAAAAAAAACTATCTTTGCGATTAATTACGTCAGGCATCAAAACAATCGAAAATGCCGGTGAGCAACGCATGGAAATGAAACATTTTTATATTGGTGTTACAGTGAGAGAGAAATAAAATTCTATTTTGTTTCATTCGAAATGGTTGGCAACGCCCTTTTGTGGTCTGTTTCGAAATGATTGGCAATATATACACAGTTTTCCAAGGGCATAAATATTCAGTTCGATTTTGGTCGTTATTTTAAAATCTTATTACATACATACTGTGGGAGAATCTAAAAAAATGAAATCCTTAATATGTATGTAAACAACGAATAAACAGCAAAAATTATATCTTTTTTTTATTTTGATGGTGGGCAGAAAATATTTGGCGAACGAAATAAATATTGTATGGCAAATGGGTAAATCTATATTATTTTATGAATACTTCTACTTTAACAGCGTATTCAGCACACCAGTATAAAGCATGAAGTTATATGAAAGTTACCCATGGTAGAATAACAAGGTAACCCTTTCAGGCTAGCTGGTATCACTTTGATATGTCAAAAAATTGTTGTAATTTGAAGTCGCCTTTCATTTACACATTAAAAAATTATTGCATGATTGCATGATTTTAACAATGCAATTGATAGAAAAAAGAGATGTTAGGTTTTTATAGAGTATGAGGGAGGCATAGGTAGTATGGTGATCCAAAATTCGGGGATATTTGAAATAAGTGAAACAGGGAAGCAATTTCATATAGGATATAAACCGATACATGGAATTTCATCATCTTATTTGTATGATTTTTTAACTATGTTATATACTACAGGGCTTCAACAGTGAAAGGTGAATGAATCCAAGGCGTATTGGATTGGTTTGGGGAACAAAATATTCGTCCCGTACTCACCTCAATAACCAAATGTAAAAGAGTTATCTATATATTAACGACTTCCTGTAAGTCTACTATACATTATAAACTCAGACCCCTGTATCTTCTTCAATCTTTGATCCAAATCTTAAGTAAGCCTGTGGAGTAAATAGACCCTAAAGTACCTTGTAGGTAGCAGGTCCCTACATTACTGAAAAAACGAGAAAGCTGACGATTTGGCAAAAGAAAAATGACACACCACAGAACCACCACAAAACCAACAAGTTAAAAAGCAGTAAGTTCGGCCGGGCCGAACTTTGAATACCCTCCATCATTTGGAACAAATTTGGAAATTTTCAAAAAATAAAATCTTAAAAAAATTCTGTTAAAATTTTAAAATTACCGAATACAGCCGTTATATTGGGGTCTATACGACGTGGACCTACATAGGCATTGTTTGTCATAAGCCATTACCATATTGAAATTCGAAACTTGAAGTAAACGGTGAATAATGTAGTTAAAATCATCAGGATATGGTATATAGGGAGATACCGTTATATCGGAGCTGTGCGAAGACCTGGACCAGCATAGACAATTTTCTGTCACAGGCAGCAGCACCCATTACGAACTGCAAATACCAAATTTGAAACAATTCCGGTGAATAATGTCGCTAAAATCATCAAAGTACCTTTATATTGGGGCTATATGAAAACGTGGACCATTTACGAACTTAACCTGCCTACTGGAAAAATAAACATGTGTGCACAATTTTAGCCTTGTATCTCAATTCGTTCGAAAGATAGCGTGATTACAACAGACGGATAGACAGTTAGACATCGCTAAATCGACTTAGAATTTTACGCTTATCGAGAATATATATACTTTGTTGGGTCTGACATGAGTATTTCGAGGAGTTACAAACGGAATGACAAAGTTAATATACCCTCCATAGCCGAATATCTTCTTGTAATTAACTTCTTCGCTGCTGAATACGAAATCAACGTTACTCAGACTGCATACTGTGTAAGGATGATGAAGAGATAAAAACGATTGGAAATATATTATCGCAAATGTCCCTCGTAGGCACGCCTGAGACTACGCATTATGGGCGAACACTCCATTTCCAGTCTCTATGGTTTCAATATTTTGGAATTGAACGTGCTAAAAACAAACCAAGAAGCAGCGGCTTCAGCATTATTTTCAATCAATGTTGGAAGTTTCGAATGTTTGCATTTTTAATAGAAAAAACAACAATTTGAACATTTTTAATTAAATACTTTGATTGGGTAAAATAATTTGCCCCAAATGTTGTACTTCAAATCAATTCGCCCTGATTACAACTTTGACATATCAAGTTTCCAAAAAAGTTGTTTCTTGGCGTACGGGCGTACAAATTTTCAAAGGTGAGCATTTTCAACATTGACAATTGAACAATTTGTTTATGTTTTGTGTTAAAAATAGAAATCAATGAAAGAAAAAATGAAAAAGTTTCTAAATGTAAAATATTACAATTGGGTGAATTTATTACAACGTTTTTATTTTGTAGATTCTAAGATATGGACCTGGCGTATTTGGGTAATACGGATCTACAAAATATTTTACCATAGTTGAGAAGTTGAATAAATGTATACGCTGCACCAAATTTTAGGTAACCCTGTAAAAAGAGCATTCGCTTCAGAAAAAATAATATTTTACATTTGCATTGATACCACGAACGTTAATGTAGCTCATTACATTTTGGAGGACATATATGTTAAGAAAGTGGTTTGATTTTGAAAAAGTCAATGCTTATCTTTAAAATTATGTGCAATTTTTTAATTTCGAAAGATATTTTACACAAAAATTAAAAGCAAATATATTGGCTCCTCGAATTTTGTAAGATCGTCGGCTGTGGCCGGCTAGTTTTGTTCAATATGTTGACCCGTGATGTAGTTACTACCATATTGTCGATGTATGTTTGACGGTGTTTCGGGAAATAAGTTACAACTTTATTTAATGTGTATCATATAATTTTTAGCCCCTTGTAAAGAGCCTTACAAAATGTTAAAAATTTGAATTAAGGTGAAACTATTGAGGTGATCGGATTTAACAAAAAGTTGAAAATTGTGATGTAACGGACTTTGTGGGTAAGACTGGTGATTTTTGAAGATCGCCCATATCAAAAATTGTAGGTAAAGAAAAAATATGTTTCTACATATCTTACATTTGAATATTTAAAAATATTTTTAAAATGTTCACCTTGAAAACATTATCGAATTTGTAGAAGAAACACATATACAGGATGAGATAAAAAACTGAATCAAATCAAACGCCATAATTTTTATTTTTTTTTTTAAATTTTATTGAACGAAAACAAAAAATATGGGGAAAATAAAATAAAATTTTAGAATAAGTTTAAATTTGTTCGAATTGGTCACCTTTGGCACAAATTATGGCCTTCAGACGGTAAATGAAACCACACGAATGTTTGCTCGTATGTTGCTCTGCGGTATTTTGGTGATCGACACCTCCGTGTTGAAGTGTATTTTTTTTTTTTTTGTAATACTTTTTCACCTTACAACACTGGTTGGGTTATTATATACAGAGTGCAATTTTCGTACGAACCTTACGAAAATTTTAATAAGGGTGGGGTTAGAGTACGCCCACTGTTTTTAAAGATGTTCGCAATATATTTAGAGTTTGAATAGACCAACAACTAAAAAGTTTCCTGATTTTGCAGCCGTTATAAGGGTCACAAATAAAAACCAAAGGACAGGAAATCTCGCATGACGTTAGAGTTTAGGACAACCAGTAGAAAGGACAACTACCTTTTTGTGAAAATAAATAACAACATTTCCATTCTACCGAAGCGCTGAAAATAATTTACAGGCGAAATCCAAAATACACAAATGGTGAACTTCTGGCTTTTTATGCTGATTTCGTTGACGAATATAGCCAAATATCGTAGTAAATCCGTAAATCCTCAAAATACCAAATTGTACCAAATTTAGTATAAGAGTTTGTAATGAGTTCTACATCTGGTGGCAAAACACTGTAAATATATGTCTACGTTTTTCTAGAGCGCCCCGATATTCGGTATTTTTTTTTTTTCGATTTAGGTCACATTTTTCGGTTTTTTTTTTGCAATCGTTGACAAAACATTGTCCATATTGGTCTACGGTTTCCAAATAACGGTACCCACCGACATTCGGTGTAAGCCACATTTTTCAGAGAATTTGGTGTTTGAGACTCGAAATAGATAATAATCCTTGTAATAGAAAATTATCTATATTTGTTTCCGTTTTGGTATGACCCCCATAACGCCACGTTTAACGTTTTCACCCACTTATGTGTATTTTGAAAACTTTAACAGCATTCTGTAATCGATCTCACTAGGACTTCTGAACCGATCTTCATCAAATTTGACATACTAGCTTCCAGACTCAAATGCCAATTTCATCCCATTTGGGCAAATATTAGACGTTTGGTGCACAATAAAAGGTGAATCGGACGAAGTTATATATGGGAGATATATCCACATCCGAACCGATGTCGATAAAATTTAGCAAAGGTATTTCTGAGCTGTTTTTGATATATTTCCCCGAGTATTGTTGTTACAGAGTGCATATTACGGCTGCGGAGTATGGTTGTATGTGCAAAATTCCATATTATTCGGAATAAAAGGCAAGTCGGACGAAGATATATATGGGAGCTATATCTAAATTTTACCGATTATCTCAAATTTCAATAGGATTCGTCCTTGGGCCAAACAAATGATTTGTGCAAAATTTCATCTGGATCGGGTAATAAATGCGAACTGTACTTTGTTCACAAAAATACATGGACAGACGGACGTACGGACAGATCGACGGACATGCATAAATCGACTCAGAATGTGATTCTATGCAGATCATCAAAAGGAACTATGGGTCTATCTCGTTTCCTTTTGCCAGTTACAAACAAATACACCTTGTGGTGTAGGGTATAACAATTTTTTAGGCTACCCTGGGGTAGAGAACCATTTTACAGATAATTGTCCACATTAGTGTACCCAACCAACCAATGTGTGGTCAGAAAATAAATGTTGTATTCTATTGAATTTGTTACCCCCAAGAGAATGTTGGTTGGGAACGTAGCTTTGGATGTACGTCTATATGAAATAAACTGGGACTCATTCAGTCGGAAATTGTGTAAGAAACAAGAATAAAATTAGAAAGTAGCACGGGACCCGAACATTTGTTTAATCGTTATTGAATTATACTATGATGTGTCAAATTCGGAACTTGAAATAAACGGTGAATAATGTAGCTAAAATCATCCAAATATAGAATATAGGGAGGTACGTTATATGGCTGTAGTATCTATTTCGAACTTCAAATACTTAATTTAAAACTATTCCGGTGAATAATGTCGCTGAAATCATCGAAATACCGAATATTGGGAGGTACCGTTATATATGGGCTATACGAAGACTTGGACCTGCACAGACAATTTTCTGTTTTAGGCTGTAGTATCCATTTCAAACTTCAAATACCAAATTTGAAACAATTCCGGTGAATAATGTCGCTAAAATCATCAAAATACTGAATATCGGGAGGTACCGTTATATGGGGGCTATATGAAAACGTGGACCTGCATGGCCCATTAACGAACTTAACCTGCCTACTGTAAAAATAAACCTGTGTGCAAAATTTTAGCCTTGGTATCTCAATTCGTTCGAAAGATAGCGTGATTACAACAGACAGACAGACGGACATCGCTAAATCGACTTAGAATTTACGCTGATCAAGAATATATATACTTTGTTGGGTCTGACATGAGTATTTCGGGGAGTTACAAACGGAAAAGACAAAGTTAATATACCCTCCATAGTATGGTGGAGGGTAGAAAATTCAGCTGTTGTTCAGATGGGGATATAATAGAGGTTCTATATCATCAACCCTGTTAAAAACAAGAATTGTCATGTGTGCGTGAGAGTAACAGTATATGCGCTGTAAGAAATGGTAGGAAAGATATAAATGGTCTCACGGTAAAATGAAAAAAAAATGTTGCGCAAAAAAAGCAAAGCATTTTAAATCAAGAGCAATTTTGTAGATAGCATTAAATATACTGTCAATACTGTTTCGAGTTTATGAGTTGCAGACATTTTTGTATGTTTTTGCAAGAGAATAAATTCAATTTGATACATATCACGAACTTTTAATTTTGGAAATTATTGTTTTTTTTTTTACTTTGCAAGAAAATGTTTTATTTTATTAGCAAAGAAATGTAAGGAAATAGTTGAAATGCACTTAAAACTAATGTTTATATCTTACTAAATTTAATTATATTTCAATTTCAAAATTATATAATTCAGTGGATGCTCAAATAATTCTCAAAGACCAAAATAAAATCAAATAATATTAAGATCTAGAGTGCGTTTTAAACGAAATTATATGAAAATAACTTAAATTGGATGGAATCATTCAGTATACTTTAGTTAAAAATATGGGAATATGAAATAAAAGATGGAATTCATCAATTGAGTTAAATAAATGTAAAGTAATACCACTTTTCATTAAATATATTTATATACCAAACGTATATGTCAAAAATGTATGTATCATTTAGCAATGTCGTCTTGCATTCAAAATTTCTAGAATATAGAATAAAAAAACTTAAAATGTGTCCTGAGTGTTTGAATAACAGTTAATTTTATAAATATTGCGAATATTTACTACAATACTTGTAAGTTTTGGAAAAGCATATCAACTCATACAATGTATAATTTCACAAATTAAGGGAGCTAATTAAGACTGCTGCAATAAAAGGAACGCCAGCATTTCTTATTATGCTCCTCAGCTGTGTTGTTCGCAAATATATAAGTGAGGCAAAATATGATACACATTTATATGAAATATCTTTAGATAAGGATAATTATTTTGTCGATACTTTTCCAAAAGTATGAATCAATTCCGTTTGATATAGTAGCGGGTATTGAGACATATCACATGTAAATGGATTTTATTCTGTTGTACTTTTCCATTTTTTCAATTCTAAGAACTCCATTATTTTATTCTTTAAAGTAAATAATCGGTTTAGACAATCACCTTGACTTAACCACCGTACCTCACTGAACTGGCAGTACATAAAATGCATTTTGACCGGCTTAAGTCATCGGCAGGCTTCTTCGTAGAGGAAGAAATGACTTTTAGGGTGACTTAGTTTGATGTCGGCTCTAGGCCAGCCAGCCGATGACTTAAGCCTGTCAAAAAAGCTTTTATGTATTCTCATCTTAAGATCAATCTATTTGAAATATCTAAAACCGACGGTAGGTTAACATCTATTATAATTTTTGAATGAATAATTATTTAATTATTTTAAATTTAATAATTATTATAGTAGAAGTTAAATATAATAGGCTATGTTTGTGTAAAATTTCGTCTGTGAAGGTCATACAGCACGAACGAGATAATGCACATTCTTAAAAAATTAGTGGAAACGTCTAATTTAAAAGACTCGTTACCATATTAAATTTAACAAATTTTCAACAGATTCTTTTTAAAACATTAAATACTGTTTATATGAACTGTTTGGACGAGAATATATTGTAAAATACTCATAGTTGTGCGATTTTTTATGATGCCGACTTCTGGAATAGAAAAAAATATGGATTTGCCTAAAGTCAGCATGTGGGTGGAAAAAATGCCTTTTAGACGTTATAACTAAAATTGAGTGTTTCCAAAGATTGAATACATTAACATAAAATTAAAATAACTCCTGGGGAGATATTCCAGACAAAAAAAGCAGGGAACTGATGAGGATTGGTGGCTCTTTCCGCAAAATTAGGTATTCCTTACCTTACCCCTGGTAAACAATACCATCTTTCTCCACTAATAAAACGTTTTTTTTTTTATAAAAACCACAATAATAGGATTGTGCCTAACTATTTTACAACAACATAATTGAAATTAAGAAATAAAATGATTATGGTTGGTTAGTTCACAGTTAGGACCATTTAAAAACTGAAATGTCTGCAATCTTTAAAACTAAAAGGTACACCTTACAAACAAATTTACAAAATTTAATAAAAGTGATTCAACCTTTGTTTACTATTTCGAAAACTAAACAAAATTTCGAACCTGAATAAAATTACTTTGTTGTAATTAAAGCATTCCATTTTCACACTTCATCTAAAAATTTTATCGAAAATATAACATTCACCAAAATTCTGTTAACATTTTAAAATACCGAATATACGACGTGCACCTACATAGGCATTGTTTGCCACAAGCCATTACCATATTCAAATTCGAAATTTGAAATAACGGTGAATAATGTAGCCAAAATCATAAAAATACCGTACATAGGGAGGTACCGTTATATCGGAGCTATACGAGACCTAGACCTGTATAGACAATTTTCTGTCACAAGCTGTAGCTGTTCCATTACGAACTTCAAATACGACATGTCAAACAATGTCGGTGAGTATTGTACCTAAAATCGTCAAAAATACCGATATAAGGAGGTACTGATATGTGGGTCCTATACGCCCAGACTGTAGTTCCATTACGAACTTTAAATACGTAATTTGAAACTACTACGGTGAATAAAGACGCTAAAACCATCAAATACCGAATATTGGGAGGTACCGTTATATGTCTGATGAAGGGAATATGTCTGATGAAGCAAATAGTGGTTAGTGGGTCATAGTGTTCACCTGCTTTTCTATTTCCACTGCAATTTCTTATCGTAAAGCTTATCTCAAATTGCCCAGGTCCTAGAAATTATGTTGCTAAAAATTATTTTTTTTTTGTAGCGCTATACACGGCGAATCTCTCTTCTCTTTAATAATGGTTCCCAATGGTTTTCAATGGTGCTATTTAAATTCATGGACTTAAATTTAAGAAATGGAAACATATGTGCTTTTCACGATCTACTCGTTTATCAACTGTGTATAATATTAACGGGAATTGAATCGGTGCAAAACAATTTCTGCTTTTGCGCTGAGGGATTTTCATGGAGCAGTTTGCTTTGCATTACCGCCCTATACTAACAGACTAAAATTAATCGATTACTACATTAATAGTGGACGTATTATGTTCAATACCATAATGGCTTCGGATAAATGATAACGTGCCTTCGGACTCTCTTATTTCTTCTTCAAAATATAATCCCATTTAGATTAAGCAGGTATATCAGTTTTTAAATATTGATTTTCACCGAACTAATTACTGTATGGGTGAAGCTATAAGTAGAATGTGTCTAGACTTCAATTCTTTGTATGATGTGGTAGATTTTGGTATTGGTATTGAGATAATAAAGTCTAGAATAATTATCTATCTAAAAGAGTAACAATAGATTTTTCCAAGGGCTGATGAAGTATTTTCTGTAACTGGTATTTCAATGCTTACTAATTTTCCACCATGGTACGGATCATGGTGAGTACGCGATCCCTACGTAATGGGGAGGTCACCCCCACGGTAGGTTGGGGTGGGAAAGAGTGGCGTTGGGACGTTCGAAAAAAAAAAAAAACATTAGCATGTACATAGAATACATAAATGTCATCGTGTTCAAAACTTTAAGTTTTTGTTTTCTTATATAATTTCTCCTGCACGACATTGCAAGGGAAATTTTTCAAAATCATTACGAAATAATTTCATTGCATGTGAAATTAAAAATGCATTGGTTTTGTGGTTTTCCATCGTTATGAATTCATTTACTTATTTATTCGTTATTAGTTCCATTATCGTGTTTACTTTCAATATATATTATTAATTATACATTTGAAAAAAATCTATTTACTCAAATTTATATTTATTTTATTTTTTCTTTTTATATAAACAAATTTTGTTATTGCATAAAATGCAGTGTGAAAAAGCACAAACAAACTAACATAAGAGTGTACGATGATTATTAGATAAGATTATTTTTAAATTGTATAAAAAAGAAATTATTTGTTATTAGCTGACATTCAGGACAAACAACTGAGACTCAGTTTCGGGAAATTGGCACAAAAATGGAAATGAGAAGCTGAGACAAAAACTTAAATCTATTTATTATTAATGAAAAGTGTGCATACATAAAACACAAAGATAAAAAACACAAATACATATTGAAAGAAAACTACAAAAATATAAATTATTGTCACAAAAGTAAAAAAGTACCAAGATAGGATATCTATTATAGTTTATGTTCATATATCCATGACAGCACACACACACTTCGCCTCGTTGTTGGCATTCTTTAATAATGACCGATTTGTTTTCAACAACTTTTTGAATATCTCAACTAATGTTTATCCCTATGTATGGGTATAATGCAGCTACGTATGTGTGCTGGAAGGAGAACTCTGTGTGTGATTGCTTAAAATAAGTAAATTAATGAAATCAACACATGTTTGTGTATTTATTTTCGTTTGATGTTGTTGGTTTGTTGCAGTTTTGTTGTGTTGGTTAGATCAAGGTTAAAAAGTTGTATGTATGAACGAGTGTAAATATTGGTCTATTTTCAGTTTGATTTTAGTAGTAAATACCGATAGATACGTCTGGTATTAAATAAAGAAAACCACATCTAAGGACCGCATAACGCCCCTCTAAAAACTGTGTTGTTTATGAGCGCGGCTCTTATCCGAAAATCTTTTCGAAGCAAGTGTGGCAGTAGGGTTTATCTTTTTGTTCTTTAAATGTACCCTTGTTGAGTTGTTTCAAACAGAAGGCACAGACAAATGTTCCGATGGAATTTCTTAAACATGGCTGTTATACAACGACCAGTGATGGGCTTTGAACAGCCAGCACACAATGATCCACGCTTAGCATGGTAGTGCGTTTCGCAATAGGGCAAACCTTCGTGATCGAAAAATGAGCCACCCTGGAAAGGTTGTCGGCAATCCTGCAATTAGAGAAGAATGATTGAAATGTTAAAAATTTTTAAAATAGAGATGGATGGAATACAAATTTTGTGTAGAAAAATCTTGAAGACTCTGCTAGGCTATGGAATAAAGTTTTTTATGACGCATAGATATACCTAATCTACTATAGAGAAATTTAGTGGGCATAATTAGAATAGTTAAGACATATCATTAAATTAGACGGCTTAAATATGCAGCGCCATACATAAAGTAATCAGTCAAACTAAATGTGAGATTGTCAATTATAGACATCTTTACGTTTCATTATATATATTACCAAATACAAAATAAGACTTTCCCTCTCAGAACGAGATGGCACACTTTCAATGCGTTCAAGCTTTATTTCATCAAAAGAATGAAATGAGATTTTTATCAAAAGTGTATAGTATGTACATAACATTTTAATTATTCATCGAATGTCAATCATAAATGCAAATGGGTTGAAAGCATTGTGTAATCTAGTCAATTCTGTTTTATAAACATCAGTTATTGCAATACTTATTTCAACATCTTCCATTCTGTTTATAGAAATAACTTAATATTATATAAACAACAAGTATGTATATTTGGACGAATGCTTCAAATATTATCCAGATGAATGCATAACTCAATTTGGAATCAATTTGGGCGTGAATAATGTGTCGGGGGAAAGGGGTCGAAACCAAATAAATAGAACATATGATTTTCTAATTAATTAAAATGTAAAGAAAATTCTAATAATTTTTAAAAATGAGACAACCCAACGGCTGCTGACAATTATAATCGTGGGCAGGCCGCTGGGATTGTTGTTGCGTATTGTATTATTGAGATTGCATTTCTTAATGGCTAATACTACAAATACGAATACATATTCTATTTAAAATAGCACTGCAATAAAGAAGTTTTGTTAAACAATGTGCGACATTCTTTCAACAAATCATAGAATTGTCTAAAGAGGAAAATTCGACAATTAAATACACTCTCAGATTATAACACTGAATTGTGTGTCAATTCCAGCCAAGTGAATTAGTACGAATAGCAAGTTAAAGAAAGAAATATCTATATATATATAAAATCAATTGTTGTTTGTTGGTAACGGAATCAGTTGGAAACGGTTGGACCGATTTGCATAATTTTTTGTACAACGTTCGTCATACCCCGAATTAGGTTTTTAAAGAAAAAATATTACGCCCACTATTATGATTTATCTAAAATCTTTATATTTGCCAAAATAGTGAAGATATCGGTTTGAGAATTATTACACGAGATGCTGTTGGTTTTCCATCCAACTCTAGTACTTATTTAGGGGCTGAGGAACGCGCCTACTTTTAAATCAATCTATCTATATGTAAAAGAAAGTTGTGTAGTTATACTACTCTTATAACATAAAGACCGTCGGTCTGATTTTAACGATTTAGACAATTCGGAATTGCCTCTTGGCAGAAAAGAATAAAATCCAAAAAAATCGCGTAAAAAGTGAAATTTGAACATTTTCATTTTGACTTTTAAAATGTACAATAGTAATGTTTTATATTGCATATTTTTTCCATTTGATTTTATTATTTTGACGTACATTTTGAAGAGTTTTTTTTTTTTTTTTGGAATTCTAATATGATGTGTAGGTTTTTTTTGGGTAGTATAAAGCCACTACGGATAAAACTGTTATTTATAGATTTTATGTATTTATTCGTAATACCACATTAGTATACCCCCAAGTCCACTTTCCCAACCAATGTGTGGTCAGAAAAGAAAATTGGTATTCTATGAATTTGTAACCCCCAAGAGAATATTGTTGGGAACGTAGATTTGGGATGTTCGTCTATATGAATAAACTCCGAAATATCAATCTGGAACTCATTCAGTCGGAAATTGTGGCAGAAACATGAAAAATATACGAAATTATAAAGAACTTTATTGGATCTCCACCAAACAATTAAATGACCAACAATTAATGCCCATCTTACGGTAATCGGAGCAAAAGAGTTTTTTGGCTATTCTGACAACTTTCTGCCTTCAAGTATGAGGTGAACAAAACTGAATACCACGCAGTACGAGATTTTAAATGTTGGAAATACAAATTTCAAATTATAGCTCATTTGAATGCTTTTTACAATATCAAAAATTGAGCTGAATTTCGCATGGGGCGGTAATTATAATTTTTTTTTTTTGAATATTATTTATACTTAATCATGGAGTCATTAATCATAATCAAGTCATTACTTATAATCAAAATCGTGCCCCTACATAAGTCAGATCTGTGATTTATTAAACTTTAAGACTAAAAGTACGGGCCGGCAACGCGGACCGGGCCAGCTAGTATATTTATAAACAATATACCAAATGATCAGATTTTATTTTTTCTTATTCTTCGAAAAAGAAAACCCCATGAAACGGTAGTAAAGAGTACAACTTGCTACGTCAAAATAAATATTAAGATGAATCGGCTCATTAATCTTAAAAATTAAAATCAGAATGGCTTTTGGATAGTTACATAAATAATTTGGCTATATGAAAACAGACAGACAACAGATATATACAGCGGATTAAATTATAAAGAATTATTTAACTGATCCAAAGAATATAACAAAAATTTCCGACAACCAAAAATAGAACTTTCTTTTTAATTAAAACAAAATGTGAAAACAACACTGATTTTAAACAATTTTTTAATGACGTTTATGTTTTTTTTTGGGCTAACTGCACATAATGATTAACTTTGTGTCTTAAATTAAGAAAATGGACTAATACTGCATGTGGTTATGACAGTTGTAAATAATATATCATCTTCGTCTAATTTTAACAAGATTAGTCCAATAGAAAGGAAGATAATATAAACAATTGGGAACAACGACAGACAATTGATACCGACAATAGAAAAAGGCAAACACTCACCCACAAGTTTAGGAAGCGATAATCGCAACATAAAACAATACAACCAAATAATATTGGGTGGGGGCACAACATTGCCACAATGAACTTTGCTGTGACGTCACCTCCAAGAAAAACTGATTTTCTTGGCAATTAATAATAGTAATTAAAAAAAACTTACTAGGAAAATTACAACGAATAACGAGATGGCGCCAAATGGAATAATAATTAAACCAAACAATATTGTATTTCGAGAGAAATCACATCATATACAAATATGATGTAAGTTTCTATTTCAAACAGAAAACAAACACCCACACACTAATACCACCAACATAGCAACAGCAGCGTTTGGCTCTAGGTGGATACATCCACACAGGGTCTTGAGGAAAACCAAGTGCGATGACGCACCTTTGCAAACACCTGGCAATACATGACCATGTAACAGGTCATGTTTCCTGGCAAAGACTGAAGACCCTCGTCAAAGCCAAGGCCCAATTTATATCTTAGGCCCGCATACCGTTTGCCATTGTGTGTATGTGTGTGTTTTTTTGGTGTTTTGATTTGTTTATGTTTTTTTTGTTATATTTTGTTTTTTTTTCTATATTTTTTTTTTTAATATTTTTTACAATACAATAAAATTACAATATTGTTTATAGTTTAATTATTAAAAAGAGAGATAATAATGATTATGTACCTATACTTAAGACTAATTTATAAAACGTTCAATGGGCTGTTAGCATTTTTAAGAAATCTTCAAGTTCTGTATTAAAGAATGGGGAAACAAAGTGGTGTTAGAGGGAGAACAAATGGGGGACATTGAAAGTGTTTGTTACACACACTTTCAGAGGCATAATGAGGTGCATAGACATCATTATCATGATCATAGCCCCGACACATACAGGAGGTCAACTCTCCACGGTGGGGAGAGTCGGCACAAGTGTATTGGCGGGGCAGGGGACTAAAGACGTGGGAGACCCTTTTATGAAATGACCTCTTGCTGGAACTTGATACACAATAAGGATTTTGTCCAGAAAATAGAATTTCATGTTGTTCACTTCTCGCTTTGCTCCGTTTCTTCTACAACATTGAAGATTTTGCGTAGGCGCATAGTGATTCGTGTCATTGATGACATGGTGTTGTGTTATGGCCGTCGCTGTTGTTGTTTTCGACTCTATTTCTTAACAGAAATGTATGTGAAGAAAATGCCAACAAAAGTTAGATGTTGAGTTCGACAAGATTTTTTAAAATCTCATCTTCCAAATTTCTTGCAGAACAAAAACAAATACATTGAAAGTTAAAAATGAAAATATTTGATAGCGACAACAAAACATGAAATTCTATATGGAATTTATTCCTCTTCATCGACGCCCACACAGGGTTGGACAGACGGGTTT